>NC_045544.1:34543264-35154098 GCF_009769535.1 Thamnophis elegans | reverse complement strand
TACCCTAAGGCACAGTGAAGATATTCTTATCAACATGGCAGAATTGTTGTTTGATAAATATAGGTGTGCCGAGGGCTTAAAACGAAACCTAAATGGTTAAACCATTACATGTTGTTTTGGAAAAATCTCTTCCATGTGGGAAAAATGACAAGTACCACAACTATTACCAGGACAAGTTAGAAAACTGCCCCAAACCCTATATCTACTACTGCATCTCCATCACACCAGCACTCAATAGAGAGTATGTTGGGACTGGAGAAAGGAGGCTCAGCATCAAATATCCAGAGTATGCAAGCCATGCTCTTGATGATACAAGAAGCAATGACCAAAACACAAGAAGCAATAGCAAACAACCATGAAGACACCAAATGAAATCATAAAGAGATCAAACAGGATATGGGAGAAATGAAGGGAGATATAAGAAGAATGGATGACAAAATGGAAAATATCCAGCAAGCTATTATTAAAAATGAACAGAGAATAAAAATAGTAGAGACAAAAATGAAACAACTAGACAAAAAAATGGGAACAACAGAACAGCAATACAGACTTGTAAATCGAGATATTGAAAAATCTATTGTCTTTCTCGAGATGGAGAAAGCTTCCTTCTTTTTAAGTTTTCAGAATATTGTAGAAGAGAAGAAAGAAGATCAAGGTGAGAAGATGGCACAACTTCTAATGGATGTACTGCAGAGGGACAAATGGGATATATGGAAAGATATAGACGAGATGTGCAGAGTGTATACCAACTATGCATAGGCGCAGGTTAGTAAAAGAAGTCCATGTGGAATACCACCAAAGCATATATATGAGGACTCACTACAGCGTACATGGCAAGAAGAAACAATAAAAGGAAACAAAACATATATAACACAACAATTTTTTCAAAGCTTTTATTGTCAGAACCATGTATCGGATGATAATATCAAACAATACCTGGATAAAATGAACTTGACCAAAATTACAGAGGTAAAAAGAGAGAGATTAAATTAACCAATAACTATGATGGAATTAGTGGAGGCTAGGAAGAAACAAAAAAATAATAAAACACCAGGCCCGGATGGATTACCTGTGGAGTTATACAAGATGGTACAGGAACCATTAGATATGGTAATGATAGAAATATTTAAAGAGATGTTTGTAGAAGCGAAAATACCAAATTCATATACAGAAGCACTTATAACACTCATTCCAAAAGAAGATACAGACCCATATTAGATTAAAAACTACAGGCCTATTTCACTGCTAAACGCAGACTATAAAATATTTGCATCCATAATTGCAGAAAGAGTTAAAAATGTTCTAAACGAGTATATCCATCCAGACCATAGAAGACAAATAAGAAACAACATGAAAACCATTATAAACACACTAGAATATTATGAAGCACATCCAGGAAAGCAAGCTGCCTTAATCTTTTTGGATGCCCAAAAAGATAATTTAAATTGGAGGTTTATTATTTTACAATTGGAGACTATGAACTTCGGGGAGAAATTTGTAAAGATGGTGGAAAAAATATACACAACACAAATAGAAAAAGTAATAATAAATGATGATACTACCGAAAAATTTATTATTGGGAAGGCTAAGACAAGGATGTCCACTATCACCTTTATTATTCATGTTAACCTTGGAGGATCAGGAACGAAAGGGTTTGAAAATAAAGAAAGAAGAATACAAAGTCCAAGCATTCGCAGACGACTTAGTATTTATATTGGAACAACCGCTAGAGACAGGACCCAAACTGGTGCAACACATAGAAGAATACGGTAGAGTAGCAGGACTTAAAATTAACAAAAATAAAACAAAGGCAATAAGAAAAATCTTTCTAAAAAAACAGGAAAGAAAATTGGAAGAAAGAATGGGCATACAAGTTTCCAAAAAAGTAAAATATCTGGGAATAGCAGCCAGATGCTCTTCAATCAAAGAAGATAACTACGCTAAATTAATACAACAGATTAAAAAAGATTTGGAAATATGGAAAAAACTACAACTGTCCCTTATAGGAAGGATAACTACTATCAAAATGAACATGTTACCAAAACTACTGTTCCTCTTTCAGTAGCACCAATAAAATTAGGTAAAAGCTTTTTTAAAGAATTAAATAAGCTAACTATGAAATTCATTTGGCTGGGGGGAAAGCACGAATTAAAATAAAATTATTGCAGGATAGTAGAGAAAGAAGAGGATTGGGAGACTTACCACCAGGGAGCAGCACTTATGTGAATCAAAGATTGGATTGAGTTAAAAAAAATAATAGAACACTGATTTTAGAAGGCCATGACTTACAGTTAGGATGGCACATGTTTAGATGGGACGGCAAAAATAAAACCCACAGTTATTTTCAGAAACATTTAATTAGGGATGCTTTGCTACAAGTATGGCAAAAAACTAAAGAAAAACACTATATTAAAAGTCTGAATGGGCTGTCAATGATGGAAGCATTAATCTACTCAAATGTATTAGACATAGATAAAATAAAAATATATAAAGATTTACTAAATGATCAGGGGGAATTAAAAACAGGATTAGAACTAAAAGAACAGGGCATAGACATTGATTGGTGGCCATATATGCAGATACAGGCTAGAAATAAGAAAGATAAAGAACAGTATGGATTCCAAATAGAACTGCAAGATGTAGATAAAATTTTACAAGGTACAGAGAATAAGTAATTATAAAACTATTTATCCAATTACAGAATGGAGGAGGAGGTAGTTAAAGAAACAATGATAACTTGGGCCAAAACTTTTGGCTACAGTATTGATTTGGAAAAATGGGGAAAAAATTGGAATCAAAATTATAAATTGACAATAGCAGTAGCCTACAAGGAAAATATGTATAAAATGTTCCATAGATGGCATCTCCCACCAGCAAGAAATATGGCTAATATGTACCCAAACTTATCACTGGACTGTTGGAAATGTAGGCAAAACCAAGAAACGTATTACCACATGTGGTGCTTATGCCCAAAGGCTAAACAATATTGGAATAGAATAAGAGATGGATAAACTCACAAAAGAAATAAAAGAAAAGGAGGAAACATAATATTATAGGGCATGGATACAAATGGCTAGAGAACAGGTGTAACTCTTAAGGAAAGACTAAATGAAGAAGACACAGGAGCAGTGGTGGGTTTCAATTTTTTTTAGAACCTATTCTGTAGGTGTGGCCTGCTTGTGGGAGTGGCCTGGTCATCATGTGACAGAGTAGAAGTTGCTTGGTGGTCATGTGACTGGGTGGGAGTAGCTTGGCAGTCATGTGACTGAGTGGGAGTGGCTTAGCAGTTATGTGATCAGGTGGGAGTAGCTTGGCAGTCATGTGACTGGGTGAGAGTGGACAAATCAATGTCACTGAATTCTTTGCCCCAAAGAATGACCTACAAAAAGAAGATATAAAAAAGGAAATTTATTATTTTGTGCACTTACTACTTAAATAAGAATAAAATAAGTACACAAAACAATAAAATAGCTAGTTACAGAGGAAATATGGCTGTACTTACCGGTCTTCAACATTACTGACCACCTTACACATATACTTCCAGCCCCTCTGCCTTGTCCCTCTTCCTGGATTCACTTGAAGTTTTAAAAACTCACAGCCTATGCACAGCACACATTCTTCCAGCCCCTCTGCCTCTTCCTTCTTCCTGGATTCACTCAGATGTTTTAAAAACTCACAGACTGTGCACAGCACACACTCTTCTAGCAGCCCCTCTGCCTGTTCCCTCTTCCCCAACATTCTCCCCACCCCCACCCCAGCCACTCACCAGTTCTTTAATAGCTGACCACCTGCTGTTGTAAGGCTGTAAACCGAGCTGATGAAATGAGAATGAATCAGCAGGGTTACTGCACTTTATGAAGCTGCCTATATAAGAGAGGCCGTGTGAGGGCATATCTCTCTCTCCTCATCTATCTCTGGGTGCTTCAATGCTATAGTTGAGGATTGATTGCTTTATTTTGACTAGTACATGTATGTATATATTCTTTGTATATAAAACACTGTTTGAAAGACAAACTTCTATTTACTGTATTTTGCTCCTGTGACCATCTCAAAATGGTCACACTGTGAGCATTCTCACACTTCTTGTCTGAAGTATCATGAAGGACTCACAATATGCAACTACGGTAACTGTTTCTGCATATCATTCACAAACTTTCTCTCATCCTCATTTTGGGCAGCAACAATTCTCTTACATGGGTTTGTTCGCTTCCACAGCTTCTTCCATATCTTTTCCCACCAAGCATTCTTTTTCATATTTTTCACATCCAGACACACATTTTATTCATACTTTAGAAACAAGTCTCTATATCCCATAGTCATCGCCAGATGGGCCTCTTAGATATAGATCTCTGTCATCTACCATGGTTTTCAAGTAATGCTTTTCTTAGTAAAATAGAGAAGGTTACCTCCATTTCTGCCATTCTTGTTACTTAGGTTATTACTTAATCTACCATCTTCTTTAGCTCTTTTTTTAAAAAAAGACTTACGATGCTGATACACTGTTTGACTAAAGACAACCTTCCTTAAATATTTCAGGAACAGGAATACAAAAACATTAAAACAGTATTATAAATAAAGTTGATTTTTAGAATGATGACTGACCGCCAGAGATTCTATAAGACAAAGTAAGGTAAGAAAAGAATTGCAACCAGTATGTTCTTAGTACTGTAATTCAAACTTTCTCTTCCATGTAGAACTCTTAGATAGCAAGAAGAGTAGCAAATTTACTATTTCCAATAGAAACCTTCGTGGGTGAAAATTGAATTCATGAAACTAATTAAATAATTAGGTAAAATAATCTAATGATATATGTGTTTTTCTTCATGTTGCCAAGAATCATGATTTTGAAAAAAATGAATTAATTCAGCATTGACTATTAATATAGGAACTATTTTCAATTTCCCTATTCTATCAACAGGACAAACAATGGAGCCATCAGACAAGGACCTATATCTACACAAAGGGTATTATTTTATACCAGTGGTGTCCTCACCTGAAAATATAGATTCATTGGAAAGTTTTGAAATCCGAGATGATGATACATTTATAATCACATATCCTAAATCAGGTAAATTCAAAGATGTCTTTCAGGGTAGTGTAGGTTTTATATCCAGTGCTTTTATTCAGTTTTTCAGTACTTGGTTGCTATATCATGCTGTAAACAGATTTTAACATTTGGCATAGAAGATAAAACACAGGTGAAATAAAGCTGCAAATCTGTATTTTGACCATTTTAAATTTTACTTTACAAAGCTGACTTTTTCTCATACAACCATCAAATATTTTAGAAGAAGCAGTTGTCTTTATACATCTCTGAAATGTTTACTATAGGAAGATTGACTAAGTTAGAACATAAAATAATAGAATTGGAAGGGATCTCAGGGGTCTTCTAGTTCACCCCCTGCTTGAGCAGGAGATCCTATACCATTTCAGAGAAGTGGCTGTCTCTAGTTACTTCTTAAAAGCATCCAGTAATGGAGGACCACAACTTCTGAAGGCAAGCTATTCCATTGATTGATTGCTTTCACTGTTAGGAACTTTCTCCTTAGTTCTAAGTTGCTTCTCTCCTTCATTAGTTTCTATCCATTGTTTCTTGTCTTGCCTTTGGGTGCTTTGGAAAATGGCTTGACCCCCTCATTTTTGTAGAAGTCCCTCAACTGTTGGAACAGTGCTATCATGTCACCCCTAGTCCTTTTCATTAGACTTGACATGCCCAATTCCTGCTGCTGTTCTTTGTATGTTTTAGCCTACAGACCCCTAGTCATTTTTGTTGCTCTTCTCTACACTCTTTCCAAGGTCTCAACATATTTTTTACATTGTGGTGACCAGAGCTGGATGTAGTATTCAAAGTGTGGTTTTATTAAGGTTTTGTAAAGTGCTACTAGAACTTCACTTGATCTTGATTCTATCTGTTAGTGCAGCCTAGGATCTCATTGGTATTTTGCTGTCACCATACATTGTTGACTCATATTTACATTATTGTCCACTAGGACTCCAAGATCCCTCTTATAGTTACTGGGATTAAACCAAGTTTCATGCAGTTGGTTTTTCTTGCCTAAGTGAAATATCTTACTTTTATCTATGTTAAATTTCATTTTGTTAGATAAGGGCTGATATTTAAATCTGTCAAGATCTTTTTGGACCTTGACCTTGTCTTTCGGGTTGTTGACTATTTCTGCCATCTTAATGTTGTCTGCAAATTTGATGACCTCCCATTCAATTCCCTCATCCATATCATTTATGAAGATATTGAAGAGTACTGGAACCTTTGGGTTCCGCACTGGTTACTTCCCTCCATGTGGAAGTAGTTCCGTTGAGGACTATATGTTGAGTACTGTTTGTCAGCCAGTTGCAAACCCAACTAGTGGTAGTGCTATCTATCCCACACTTTATTAGCTTGCCAAGAAGTAGTTTGTGATTGAATTTATCAAATGCTTTACTGAAATCTAAGTATACCATGTTCACAGCATTTCGCTCATCTACTAATTTGGTCATTTTGTTGAAGAATGAAATAAGATTTATTTGGCATGATCTGTTTTCAATGAATCCATGTTGGCTTCTGGTCATAACGCTGTTTGCTTCTAGGTCCATGATGGCGAACCTATGGAGGGCAAAAAACAACCTAATGTGCAAACCAGAAGTTCCCTCCAGAGGGTGAAAAACAGCCCTCAAACCAAAAGTCGGTTCCCGAACTTCCAGGTTGCCCACAGTGCCATTTTTTGCCCTACAGCGAAATTTCTGGGTTGCTCATAGATCCGTTTTTCACCCTCCAGAGGCTTCCTGGAGGGCCTCCAGGGGAGGCTGGTTTTTTTTTTTTTTTTGCCCTCCCCAGGCTCCTAAAAAGCCTCTGGAGCCTGGGGAGGGTGCAAAACCAGTCCATTTCATGCCAAAACTGTGGGGGGGAATGGCGGGGGTCGTGCCTACATTCATGTGGGGGTTGCGCACATAGAATATGGGTGCGGGCATGCCTGCACATGACCCCTGCTGCATCCCCCCGCTTTTGGCACATGATGGGAAAAAGGTTAGCCGTCACTGTTCTAGTGATGTTCACAGATTTGTTGCTTGATTACCTTTTCGAAGATCTTCCCAAGTATTGATGTCAGGCTGATTGGTCTGTAATTTCCTGAATCTGATTTTCTTTTTTTCCTTTTTGGAAGATAGGGACCACACCAGCTCTTTTCCAGTCCACAGGTGTTTCACCGGTGATCCAAGAACTTTGAAAGATATGCTTCAATGGTTCTGAAATTTGCCAGTTCGTTCAGTAGTGTTTTTCTTTTTGTGTGTGAAGATAGATGTGTGAAGTATGAATTAAGCAGTTCTGCTGTCTCTCTGCTCTCCATTTCTTCTTTGCCATCTTCTCCGATTAGTAGACGGATTGCTTGACTTTTTTCTTGTTTTTTATGTATTGGACATTCTCCAAATAATAATGGCACTGGATGAATTAATTTAATTATTTCTTATTTACAGGCACAGTGTGGACTCAGAACATTGTGAGCTTGATTCTTTATGAAGGTCATCGAGATGGAACTGAAAATATTAGCCTGTCTGACAGGGCACCATGGCTAGAGTATAATGTTAATCATGTAGATTTACCTAATCGCCCATCACCTCGTGTCATTTCTTCCCATCTGCCCTACTATTTGGTACCCAAAGGATTACGAAATAAAAAAGGAAAAGTAGGACATATTTTGGTAACTTGTGGAGTGGAGTGGGGACCTGTCAGTCTTCGATTTTTTTTTAGCTCTGCATCTAAATGTTTTATTGACAAATAAATGCAAATGAACAGATGTTACATTGTTCCAATGTGTTTGGTGATTTTCAGGCTGAGAAAAAATAATTCAAATAAAATGGGGAATCCAGAATCTCATGCTTGGACGAAATAAAGCCGAACTGAAGATCCATGCAGAGAGATTTAATCCTTCAGGTTACTTTTTCCAAAATGACACATCCAGATGGAGTGGAACATATTGTGTGGCTTAGTCAGTTTTTATCTTAATATATCTGGAGGATGCCAAATTGAGGATTGCTGCCTTTAGCCATAAAATCCTTTTTACAATTGCTACTCTCAGTCACTCACGCCCTCTTGGATGGAGGACTGTAATAGCTTAATTGTGGAGCTGTTTTTTTACAACAGCCCTTGAAGTATTCAGAAACTTGAGTGGGTCCAAATGTAGCAAGATAGGCATTTGTGTGTTTTCCAGGAACTGCATACATTTTACTTCTGCTATTGAAACTACATTGGCTATATGTTTGATTCTGGATCGGATTCATATTTCCTAGTTATGACCTTTAAAGCCCTTCAGGAACTGGGAACATGTCATTTGAAGGACCTCTGTCCTCAGTTACATCTACCCATTCCATCAAGTCCAGTAGGAAAGGCATGTTTGGGGACCTGCCAGCAAGGGAGTTTTAGGCATGACCTTTTTTGCCATAGCCCCTGTCCTATTCCCTCTAAAGTGAGGCTTGTTCCAACCTTGTTGGCTTTCTGGAAGGTCCTCCAAATGGTTTTGCTAATAGCTTCGAGGTTCTACGATAAAGTATAGCCTCTAAGGTAATTGTATGACAGTTAATTGATGTTCATACTCTCTGTATGCTTTGCTGCTATTCTGGGTTTGTTTTTGTCTTCTTTTTAAATTTAAATTTAAATTGAGATTCTTAATGGTTTTTATTTTATTTATTTAATTAATAAATGAATTAATAAATAGTTACCCCAAATCACCATGTAAGATATGCAGCTACATAAATGTGATAAATAGATTGTGTGTGAGAGAAAGAGGTGGGGGGAGGAAGAGGTGGGGGGAGGAATATATATATATATATTTTCCCCATGGGAAGTTAACATATTGTGAAATAAAGTGCAAATGGAGTTCTGCTCTCCAGAAAGTCCACTAAGGTCCACCAAGCCTCAAGGTTTTTCGATCAATCCCACTTTTTCGCTGCTGCATTCACTCTAATTGGAGTCTCTGAGATCATTTTTGACTAGATACTTTCTTCTTTCTACAGATTGTTTATGTGTTCAGAAATCCAAAGGATGTCTTGGTTTCTGGCTATCATTTTCTACAAATTCTAACCATGCTGGAAACATCAAAAGACTTTGATGTTTACTTGGAGAAGTTTTTGGCTGGCAAAGGTAATAAATTAATCACAATCAGGTTAGTTTTTGTTTTGGACAAAAGATATGAATTCAATCCACTTCCTGCAAGTGGCAAACAATCCACTCCTCCTCCATAAAATAATAATAGTTATTTTCAATCCTCATTCAATAATTTGCATAAACTGTATGCAAACAGTTTATAATGGGATGGATGAGTGGAGAAGAATGCAGGATTCCTAGAATAATTTGCCATGCAAAAATGGATGGGAGAGGGGAGAGAAGGCAGCTTATTAAGGGAGAGTGAGAACAAATACAAGGATACATTAAAATGGAGAAAAATGGAGGGGAATAAGTTGATGGATTTAAAACCAGGGTGTATTATTATTGTTGTTGCTGTCATTGTTGCTTTTGCTGTTGCTGTTGTTATTATTATTGATATTATGTGGTTAATCTTTGGTGAGATTCACAGCCTTTGGGGCTGGTTGGTAGCTCAACAACTCGAGTCCTAACCAAGGACCTAGGAACTGTTAAGGTAACGTCGGAGGATATAAGCTGTTCCAAGTAGGGTGGTTTTTTGTAGAATCAGAATGTTCAAGTCTGATAAATTTAAAATTTCCAAATAGCGAGGTAACCCTTTAGGTATTGCTCCAAGGGCTCCAATTACAATTGGAACAACACATGATTTCTTTTTCCATAGTCGCTCAACTTCAATTTGCAAGTCCCAGTACTTTGTGATTTTTTTCTTGCTGTTTATCTTCAATTCGTGCATCTCCAGGTATTGCAATATCAATGAACCATACTTTTTTCTTTTCAACTATTGTTATGTCAGGTGTGTTGTGGGCCAAGTGCCTGTCAGTCTGAATTCTGAAGAATTCTCCCACAAGATTTTGACTTTTTCATTCTCTAAAACCTTCTGAATCTGATGTTCCTAGTGGTTTTTGCTGTACTCAAAACCAAACTTTTGGCACAATTTCCAGTGAATGACCTTAGCAATGCAGTCATGGCATTGTAACTAGTCAGTTTGTGAAATTTTGCTGCACCGAAGTGGTCGACTGTCTCGTCTTTCTCATTAGAAAGGTGACATTTGCTGTTGGTGGTAACATGTTGAATTTTTGCCTTCATGCAGTTTGTGGCTAAGGCTTGTTCTTGAGCTGCCAAAATAAAGCCTTCTGTTTCTTTTTTCAGTGCTTCTCAATTACTTCTTTCTTATATTCAGCTTTTGACTTAGTTGTCTTTAAAAGGCCGCCTTTATTTACTTCCTTAATCACTGGTTCTTCACTTTTCTGGATGTAATCATTCAAGCTATGTCTTTCTTCTTCCACAGTCTGCTTTACTTGTAGGAGTCCTTGACCACCCTTTGGACTTTAATATCTTGCAAATTCGTCGAATGTACTTGGCTGAAGTTGATTCCTTGACTTTATTATGCATTAAGTCAGAGGCCTCTAAAATCCCTCAGTACTTGTAACCTTCTTCTGGTTTTACTGCCTTTATCATTTCTTCATTCTCAAGTTCTATTCCATCAACTTCTAGGACCTTGCCTGCTTTGATTGCCATTGATGCACATTTGTCAATTCTAAACTGCATGCCGCCATCATCATCATCATCATCATCATCATCATCATCACTGTTATATTAGTCAGGAGACTGCAATGCTATTGCAGAATAATAGTTTGGCTGCCAATTTACCAGGTCTCTTGTGGGACATGCTCGCACACTTCCCAAAGTGCACTACAGGAGGGCAAGCTGGCTTTACACCAGAATGAAAGATGAGTGGATCTTCTTGCAGCCTCATCCAAGGGCCCCCTCCCTTCACCATAGCCCCCTTGCAAGCAGAAAACTCATGAGCCAACTCATCTCCCCACCGAAGTGGTATCTATTTATGTAGGTATCATAGAACATGCTGTCAAAGTGCCAGGAGGTCAGAAGCTGAGGCAAGTGATGGGAGCTCACCCCACCATGCAATGCTAGGACTTTTGGAGCAGAGACCATCATGAAGCCATTGAGTTACTGCATCTCATTAATCAGGGTGTGATTATGTTGGGAATAACAGACAGAATCTAAAATTAATACAAATCAATGTTCATTTTAAAAAGTAGAGAGTTATATTTAAAATATATATATAAGAAAAACAAATACTCTCTAACATGAAGTCACATGGGGAGCATTTAAGGGTTGGACACAGAAGAGAGCTAATGGAATAAAGTCTGGTATTTGCAAATGTATAAAAAATTAATTCAGAATGCCCAAAGATCCAAATAAAGAAAAGCAAAAGAAACAAAACAATATAGCAGCATCTTGACAAAACTCTCCCTTTAGCAAGTGAGAGTATGCAACCACATTTGTTATGGCTCCCATTCCTTCTCTCTCCTCTCCGCATTCAGTGTTATTAGGGTGGGCTCTCAGTTGAGCTTTCATGTGTAGGTCCATCAGGTCATAAAAATAAATGGAAGAAATTCAAGCAGTCAGAATGTATCCCTGAGATGGATTGTTAGCTGAAACATTGCAGTGCCCAGCTAAACCATTAAACCAAGTGACTTTGAAGATTCCACTCATAATTATGCCAAATTCATTTCTCTCCTATCAGTGTGCTGTAGTTTATGGCTAGACCATATAGAAGGCTGGTTCAATCATAAGGATGATTTCAATATTCTCTTCCTTTCTTATGAAGAAATGAAAAAGGTAAGATGTGTCCATTTTGTGTGGTGCGACATGAAGAAAAATTAAGCACAGAAAGGTTTAGAAATGATGGGATGTATAGAATAATAAATTCCAAGAAGTAGTAGTAGAGTTGAGTGAACCACTCTTGGTTATTTCTGTGAACTCCTGGAGGACCGATGAGATATTTGAAGAAACATAAGAGCCCTCTCTTCAACAAGAAGGAGGATCCATGAAACTAGAATGTGGTCATCTTGGTATCCAAAAGTTTTATTTTAAGGCATTTTTGGGAACACTTGTTGAGATGATCAAGATATGAATTTAATCAATAAAATAAAGTAAATAATGTTCTCCTCTTCGGGCTCAAAGAAGGTTGACTCAACTCAAGTGCATTTTCAAGAGAGACCAAAACATTCATTTAGTTTGGGTGGAGAACTGTCCAGCTTCAGTTGCAGCAAGATTGCTAAGAATGTAAAATTCTGTATCATAAATATATTGAGAACCAAAAATGTTTCTCAACAACTTGTCTCTTGGAAACCTTTAGCAACAATTCTATGGACGGGTTTCTGTGTTTAATGAATATTGTACATTTTTAAAAAAAATACAAATGATTTAATATTCAAATAATTGTTTTCTGTAAGAAAAGAATTAAAGTAGGGGAAGTGAAAGACAGCATTGATATGTGAAATATGTATAAGATAGTGATAATCTTTAGAATTCCCCAGATATATCAGCCACATTTTCCATCTTTTCTCTATTGTTATGGATGAACTAATATAAAGCTGTATCAAATTTCAGGATCTGAGAAGTTCTGTACTGAAAATATGCAATTTCCTAGGAAAAGAACTGACTGAAAAGGAGGTGGATGTTGTGGTGCATAAAGCTACATTTGATAACATGAAGGCAGATTCTAGAACAAACTATGCAGTCCTGGATCCTACTTTTACAGATTCTAGCAAAGGGGTCTTTCTTCGTAAAGGTAAATCCATAGAAATTTATACTCTAGGGGTATGCTTATGAATATGCCAGGATTGCCACCTTCATCTAAAAGGCACTTTTTGTAGAGTGGTATCAGGGTTGGGCTTCAAAAATTTTAGCAAGCGGTTCTCCGCCAGGTTGCTGGGTGGGGGTGGGCATGGTGGCCATGGCCTAGCTGACCTCCTGCACCACAGAGAGGGTAGGTGATTTGTCCTCCCCAGGCTCTGAAGGCATTCTTCGAGCCTCCAGGAGGGCGAAAATGACCTCCTCAGGCTCAGGAGGTCTTCTGGAGGCAGGAAGTGGGCCCTTTTCTGGCCTTCCCAAACTTTTGGTAGGTCCGTTTTTCACCCTTCCCGAGCCTTCATGCATGAACTACACTTACCTGCATCGAAAACGGGCTATGTGGGAACTCCTGGGACAAGCAGGATGGGGTGGGCAGGGCCAGCCAGGAGTGGGATTTGAGGGTTCTTGGAACTGAAAAGAATCTTAGCTAGAGGTTCTCCCGAAACCCTACGAACCACCAGCAGCCCATCCCTGAGTGATATGTACATTTTCTAACAACTTCTCTTTCTGCTGTCTCTTCATGATGTTGCACTAAACTGAGGCAACCATAAGGCTTTCTTAGCTGTACCAATGTTAAATTGGTGTACTCCGTTTTATCCTGACAGGTTTTTTGCCATGGATATAATCTGACAGTTACAATCTCTGGTCTGTTGCTTGCACAGACTAATGATCCTTTAGGAATGAGATTGTTTGAATACTGGTCACTTTAGCCTGTTGGAGAGACATCTTCTTTGCTCTCTACCCTGAGCATCTCCTCCAGTCTTAGAGCTGCCTCCTTAGACCATTGGCAGGACACAGCCAATGCTAAAAAAATCTCCCATCAATTATTTTAATTAATTATGGGACTGGTTCCAACAGGATGAACTCCAGACCATTTAGAACTTCACTGGCAGACCATTGGTTCCATGACTTCCCAGAACAAGATGCTTATACCAGAGAAATCACTTGACCTGTTATATTTAGAAATCTTTACCCTTCTATCAAGCCTTCACTCTGTAGTCCAACTCTAGTTAAAATAGTACGGAACCAGCTTCCTGCCCAAAAATTAGAAATACAGATTTGTATATATTGTTTGATGGACAGGGAGCTAGACATTCCACTGATAACATAGGGATATGCAATGTTCCCGATTTTTCAATCTATTACCCTCTTTCTAAGACTCCATGAAACCGATAACAGGCATGGTAATTGGAGACTAGAAACCACATCTGGAAGACTTTTGACCTTCATCCCTATAGTCCCCTCCTGAAGCTCTAAAGATATAGATATATACAATGTTTGTGTGTGTGTGTTTGTTTGTTCATACACATACACACAAACATACATATATTCCTATACACTCACACACACATTCATTTTGGTGATAGGATGACATAAATAGCCTCTAGTTTAATTGAATACAAAATATATGTTTTGCAAACCATTAAACTGTTGACATTTTTTAACCACTGCTTTCCAGGCATTGTTGGGGACTGGAAGAACATCATGACTGTTGCCCAGAGTGAAAGGTTTGACCATGTCTTTAAGGAGAGGATGGAAAAGCTGCCTTTCAAGTTCTGCTGGGATATTCAGGAGGATCCATAAGGCTATTTCCAGCTCACTAGAGGAAAATAATGTCTGATACACACCTTCAAATATCTTAAATCAGAGATGACCTTCCAAAAATGGTCTTCATATAATTTTCTAATGTTTAATTCTCAACTTTGCAGAGATCATAGAATAAAGCAACATTAAATTCTATGCTATTATTTCATGTAATAGAAACTGCAGAAAACAGTTAATAGTGGAGATGAGGGGCTAGACGTCGGTGTGAAACAACGGACTTTCCTGGTAGCTCTGGGATCGCTGCCGAACTCAGGTCACCTGGACAGTCCAACTGGACCTAAACTGTCCCGCAGAGATGGTGATAGGTAGAAGTATTCCTGTAGATCCCAGAGACATCCGCAAAGTCTCTGGTGATCTGGGGAAAAGCCTCTTTTGGCAGCAACTACGAGTCACCATTAGAGTGCTGGAACTGCTGACAGCTCAGAACGCAAGGGCAGGAGAGAGAAGCATGTCTTTTGGTGGGAGATTTAATTTTTTCTTAATTGGAGAGAGAACACCCTAATTTTTGAGATTTAATTTAAAATAAGAATTGAGAAGAGAGCAAGCGGAGGACTTGAGGTATGATTAATTGAAGGCTTCCGTTGTGTTTTTTTTTTTCCTTTTTACTATGGGAAGCTGGATTGGACTTTCACTGCAATTTACTTTTTAAAGTGGATTGGCTCTTTGCCCTTTTTTCTTATTCTTTTCATTGGACTCTTTGGAAACATGGAATAAGTTTTAAAGGTTTAAAAATACTTTTTTTACTTTATTTCTTTTTGGCTTAATGAATTACAGGTTTTTTCTTTTTTTTCTAAAAGAAAAGTAAAGGCAGAGCTTATAAAGATTGAGAGTGGGTAACAAGTTTCACTGCCACCTAGTGGATTTGAAACAATGTTTTTATTTTTACTTTGTTGCATGAATGTTTAGACCAAAGCAGTTCTCTTCAAGGTTGCTTAGCTGAGGCATGATAGGGAAAGGAACACGGTTGTTTATACTGTAAATAATACAGAGAAGAACTTTGTATAGAAAATGGAAAAAGAATTGGCCTTATTTTTTAAAGAAAACAGAAAAGAAGATACATCTATGCAGAACATTTGAGATACAATGAAGGTTGTTACCAGCAGTGACGTTCAGTTATGGGAGGCAGGGGAAGATTTCCTTTTTTTCTTTTTTCTTTAATAAATGTAATGCCAGTTGCCATTTGGATTGAGTCTTCTCTGTTGAGTTAACGTTGCATGAATTGCAAAGGGAGGAAGATTGGGGGGGGGGGGGAATGTGAGCCTACCAAAGCTTCCAACAAATAGGTGGATTAGTCAGTGGGCAATCATCCCTCTAAGGTGCGCACAAGAAAACACCGTGCACCAGTTTCCAACTGCCACACAGTGTTTTTTAATGTGTTAAAATGATTTAAAATATTCCCACTCCCTCCCTCCTCTCTCTGCATCGAACTCTCTCCTGAAGTCAAGGAAGACTCTGCCCAGAGACTGATGATGCTGCAGAAGGGAGATTCTCATTGGTCCTCTGGGGCTTTGTTGGTTGTAGCCTGCATTTCTCTGCATATCCAGTGTTTCTCAGGCATTGTGTCGACTTCTCCCTTCGCTTTGTGGAGACAGGGAAGCAGCATGGAATTGGACTGCCTAAGCCAAAGTAGTCAACGGGATCTTGAGACTTGATTTTTGAGCAGTAACAATACCTTCCATTCTTTCCTTTCCCTTTCTGTCCTTCTTCTATCTTCCTTTCCTTTTCCCTTTCTTTCTCTTTTCCTTTCTCTTTTCCTTTCCTTTCTCCTTTCCTTTCTCCTTTCCTTTCCCTCCCTTCTGCATCCTTTCCTTTCTTCTTTGCCATTTCCTTTCCTTTTTCCTTTCCTTCTTTTCTATTTCCTTTCCATTTTCCTTTCCTTTCCCTTTCCCTTTCCTTTCTCCTTTTCTTTCCTTATTTCCTTTCCCTTCTTTTTTTCTTTTCCCTTCCCTTCCCCTCTTCTTCATCTTTTCCTTTCTTCTTTGCCATTTCCTTTCCTTTTTCCTTTCCTTCTTTTCTATTTCCTTTCCTTTTTCCTTTCCTTTCTCTTTTCCTTTCCTTTTTCTTCTTTCTCATTTCCTTTCCCTCCCCCTTCCTTCCCTTCCTTCCTTCCTTCCTGGGGGTCTGAGAGAGAGGGAGTGGACCCTTTTTCTCCTTGCCCCCCTCCCCAACATCTGCTCTGATGGCAAATGTGCTTTTTTGTGTGCTACAGTATGTGTAAAGAATGCTGATATGAGACCTTAAACATAACCCTTTAACTGCTGCTTGGATAAGATAATTTGTAGGATTTTAATGTTTGTAAATCTGATTGTGATGACATCAGTGCCTCACCAGCCATAAACCTCACTGCACGTCACTGGTTACCAGAGATTTGATAATAGATTATACAAGAAAGAGAAATATAAAGAAAAGACAAACCTTCAAAGGTTTAGAAAATGACTATAAGATGCTTGAAAAAGAGCTACAGAAATTCCCACAAAAGAAATATATTAAAATAGAAATGGACACAAATAAGCACAAAATGGACCTTCTGGAAAAGGAGGAATTGGCACAAAAAATTAGAGGTGCTAAACAGAACTACTTAAGAAATCCTCATCATTGAATGTCTCCAGCTTGACTCGGATCTAGAATTCGTAGGAGGTAAAGTTAGCATTCTGGCCTCATCAAAAGTGTGCTTGTTCTCCTCCTTCAGCTACCCCAGGTAAGCCGTGTTCTGCCAGAGGATGGCCTCCGCAGACTCCTGGAAGCAGGTCAGCACTGGTTGTCTGGAAGTCCGCAATGTTTGCCAACGGGATCATGCGGTACTTGAAGTTGTGGAACTTGTGGTCACACTTCTCACAGTGGTAGAGGCTGTTCTGCTCGTCAATCACCTTCTTGTTGCAGTCCTGATACATGCAGTTCTCCTTGCGCAGGTACACCACTGTGTCCACGCAGCTGAAGTAGTTGGCCTTATCTCCTTGGCCCAGGTTCTCTGCCTTGGCCTCACTCGGGGTCTTCCAGTTGGAGCTGCTCCAGGCTGCCAGCCCCCCCGCCCCAAAGAGATGGAGACAGACTCCTGGTGCTTCCCTTTCGAATCAAACCAGCTCCGCAGCTTGAAGGACTGTGGGCAGTCGGGGTTCACCAGGAGGGTACTGGAGGAAACCAAGGAGAGACTCCGCCACCCAAAGTCTAAGACTCAGGCCCTCTGGATGGCCACCACCAACTGCTGGGAGTCATGAAACTTTTCCACATCCATGCCCCAGAGAGTGACGGTCATGGTCTTGTCTGACATGTTCACCAGATGCAGCTCCCTCTTGCAGACTTCCCGGATGGAAGACTTGATGGTGACCTTCTGAGGTCCACGAGGGAGGATCTTACTGGTGCTCCCCAAGTCCCTGATGGCCACGAAGTAGAACTGCACTGAGGGCAGGTGCTCGGTGTCCTTGCAGGGAATGATGGAGGTCTCGTTGGAGAAGGCGATCTCATACTCATGAAGGTGTATTGCTTGTTGGTCATCTTCAGGTTGCCCTTGGAGTAGTAGACATTATTCAACTCCAGGAGAGGGAAAAACTTGTCCACTTGGTCATTAAAGGCCATCTCTCGGATCTCACTGCTCTCGTCCACCATCTCTATGGAGAAGAGCTTCCCTTCGCTACGGGTGTTGCTCCAGGTGTGGTTCTGACCCTTCTGGGTCACCCAGGCACAAATGGCCCACTTGGACTGGTAAGGGTTCAGGCTGACAATGGGCACCACTTTGTCATGAGAGCCCCCCGAAGTACTCAGGAGCAATGTTCCCTCTAATTTTTTTTCAGTGTGAGCGGGAAAGTATAGTGTTTGAGCGGCACAGTTTCATGCCTGAGCACCTAAGAGAGCAACAGTTTGAACTGCTGTCACGTCTGCTGGACATTTGCGCAACATTCCAAGCGTCAAGCGCCGATTGCGAGCGAGGTTTCAGCCTGATGAATGCCAGGCATGAAAAGTGCCACTCAAACACTATACTTTTCCGCTCACCCTGAAAAAAAAAAAGACTTCTGCTCAGCTTTTACATTGTTAGACTGGCTAGAGAGAGACATGGCACCAACAGGGTCCTGGGTCCTGGCATTTTGCAGGCAACCTGTCCTCTCACATTCCTTTGGAATGCAACCCATCACATTTGAATTAGATTTTGCCAATTATCCTATTAAAAGATAATCCTATTATTCTAAAATACGACTAACTCAATATTAAAAACTGTAAATATTTAATGCTGATAAATAATAGCAGTAATTGTTATTTAGTATGAGTAAAATCAGTATTGATATATCAATATAATATCTATCAAAATTGACAATAAACACTAAAATAACAATACAAATATATAATGTGAAATATAAATGTAATAAATATAATATATAAATGCAACATAAATGTAATAAAATAATTTATCATGAAACTCTCCCCCTTTAAAGTAGTAAGATCAATTAAATAGTCTAGCAAGTTTGGACAATATGCTATATGTTATGTTACTTAAGAATATATATACCTCAGAATCAGATACAACATCCACATCATTTCCAACTGAATCGATAAAACCATATGCCATGCCAAAACTATTTTAAATAAAGATATGAAATTAATCAAGTCTTGCATTTATTTTTCAAAATGAATGTACTATTTTTTTGTTATTTAAGTTTGTACCCCATCTTTTCATCTCCAAGGTATTCAAAGCAGCTAAAAGATTTTTTTAAAAAAATTTGAAATCTACTTAAAAACTGGTGTTAACATCACCATAATCTAATTCAAAAAGCCTGGCTAAAAGGGGAATTATCCTTTTCTAAAACCAAAAAAGAAAGAACTGCTTGTATTCTGTAGTATTTAATCAATGCATAGCTTTCAAATGTAATCCAAATTATATATCTAAACAACATTATAAATCATTTAAATATCAGAAGATTCGAGCATTTTTTCTGATCTCTTGGCAGAAAGGATGTGTACTGGCATTTTATGGAATTGAAAATGATTAAGTCCATGACACAAATTGCACAATAGGAAATCCAGGCCAGAATGCATTTAACTCATTGTATCACCAGGGACCAAAATTTAGCAGGCCCAGGGGAAAAAAAGTAGGTAAGGCCACTTTATAGCTAAATTTGATACCATTAAAAATTAAATAGGATTAAAATCTGTGGTTTATAATTTACCCAGTTGTGCAATGTCGCCCGCCCCACTCCTTTCGCCGGCAGTAGCCCGCTGCACCAAGGGGGCATGTAAGAGGGAGGGGGAAAACAGGAGAAGAGGTTCAAATCCAGATTTCCACCCGGATGCCTCCCAGATGGGCCTGAAGATTCCGGCCAGGGTGACCACTCTGGCGCTGCCTATCATTCCTGCCACTCCCCGGGGAGGTGGGGCAGCTGCGTGAAGATGCATCTGCCTTTTGCGCCCACCGACAAGATACGGATCCCAACCCCGGGCGTAATTTGATTCCCCTCTTCCCTGAGCTCACAATAACACCCTGTCTCACAAACCAAGAGCCCATCAGGCCGAGTTCGACGGAGAGGCTTCGAAGAAACAAGCCAGCATATATTTTTTTCCAAAAAAAAAAAAAAACCAGTCTGGAGCTCAGCTGAGCTGAGGCTGTTGGATGAAGCCGTCACTCACCAACGCGTTTCCCCCTCCTCCCCCTCCCCCGTTCCTTCAAGACAGGAAAGGAAATTAGGTCCATGGGCCACATCCAGCCCAGCCAATCTCTCCACATTTTCTGGGCGGGGTCTCGCAGTCGCAGGAAGGAATCCCCTCTCCAAGGGATTCCCCGAACATGGACTTGAAGAGCCGTGCTCTTCAAAACAAGTCTGGGGACGTCCTTAACAGGCGGCCAGTTCTAGCCGCCTGCAAAGGACTTCCCCACGTTTGCTTTACAGAAAACTCTGCGCGGGCTTTTCTTGCGACGTGCGCGGCCGCACAGGCGCGCACCTTAGAGGGAACAGTGCTCAGGAGGGCAGTGCTCCCTGCGTTCCCCAGCAGTTTAAAAGGGCCAGGGTACTTTGCCGAAGATCCTGCATCCAGAGCACCACTCTGGAACCCTGCTGGCTTGCCCTGGAAAGGGCTGGTTGCTGGTCCAGTGGCCACTAGCTGCCTCCCTGCTTGCCCCGCTCCTTCGGCACTAGATTCCCAATCTTGGCAGGGACTGCATGACCCGGTCACAGAACCTCCATTTTCATCAGGACCACCACTCACCCTCCATCCCTCAGAGTGTTCACAATGAAGCGGTTAATCTGGCAAATGGCATTGGTGATCAAGCTCTGGTCATCCACCAGAGGGTTCAGCTGGGTGACCAGCCTGAAAGAGGAAAGGGTGTTGACACCATCACTCATCAGCATCTGGTAGTGAGGGGGCCGTTCCCAGTGGAGATGGGGTGGATGTTGATGAGCTGCAGCACTGGACTCCTCCTCTTCTCCACCAGCTCCGCCTACAGCAGCATGGCCAAGATGGAGCCCTCACTCAGCCTCCCAGCTGCCACGATCCTGCCTCCTCCTCTTCTCGCATGCACTCAGCCAGGCCCCGTCCCCATGATGTCCTTATTCTAAAGTGCTTAAGCAAAATTACTGGTCAAATGCTCTGGCTTTCCTGCCTTCTCCTTTCAGAACATCATGAGCAGGTCAAGACAGTGATGAAGAATGGATCTTGCGGAAGTGGAGAAATTACAGGTTAACCCTAACTCTTTCATTATCTGTCCTGAGCAACAAAATGAGATAAAAATATTTGCGTGAACATACCTGTTTTGCTGAACAGCTGTTTGTGGGCTTGCAGGTGCAATGAGTGGGGCATGGGTGCTTTCCTGATTTACTATAATTTATTTGTCAACTCTCCAGGGGTTTTTTCCCCAGGCATCTTTGGAGCAGGATCTGGCACTCTTTCAAAACTCTGCTCACCCACAAGTATAATGAGGGAATAAAGTTCAGGGGTGTTGAAAGACTCAGGCTCTTTCAAAACCCCTCACTAAGGAAGTACAGGACTACAGCATCAGCTGTCCATCATGCTCTGCTATTCCTGCCTACAGAAGTTTAAAAAATGTGTAGTGATGAAGGAAAGGGGAGAGCTGTTCCTGCATCAGTCTAAAGCAGATGCTGATTTCCCTTAGAAAATGGAATATGCTTTCATAGGGGTGAAAGGGACCTTAAAGGAAGTTTTCTCCAATTCCCCACACAAGGCAAGAGACCTTATATAATCCTGGTCAAATGGCCATTCGGTGTATTTTTGAAAATTTCCAATGAGGGAGCACCTACAACTCCAGGAGGCAACCTATTCCACTGATTAATTGTTCTAACAATTAATCAGTGGAATATTTCTCCTTATTTCAGAGGAAAATTTCTCCTTATTTCTAAGTTGGACCTCTCTTTAGCAAACCTTCCATCCATTACTTCTTGTCCTACTCTCTGGAGATAAATCAATCTCCTCTTCTCTGTGACAGGCATCCTAGAACCTGCCTGCTAGCAAAGGACCTTCCCGAAGTTGCTTTTCTGAGCAACGGGGAGACAGAAGGGACAAAATACCGGCTGGCCAGGATGGGTATACAGAGCCGGGGGCGGGACAAGCTTACTTCCAGGTCCGGTGACTAACCGGTTTGCGAGAACTGGAGGGGACTGGCAGCAACCCACCCCTGAGGAGGAAGTAGGGTAGCCTGACATTCAGGTCTCCATGACAGGCTGTTCTTTAAAAAGAGATGTTAATGTCAAAGCCTTACATAGAATTAATAATCAAACACAACACAAGCAATACCTTTGATGGCTGGGGCATCACCTATACATATCTATACATACATACATATCTATACATACCTATACATATCTATACCTATACATACCTATACATATGTTGGACCTCAAGGGTCAAGTGGGTCTGCTGCTAACGTACCTGCCTCCCAACAGCGTTGCAGCAGCCCTCCCCTTGCTCCTCGAGTCAGTAACCGAGCTGGCAATTGGGTTCCCCAGGCTTATGGTCCTGGGGGATTTCAATTTGCCTTCGCTCGGTGAACACTCTGATGGGGCACAGGAGTTCATGGCTTCCATGACAGCCATGGGCTTGACCCAAGTAATTCGGGGCCTAACCCACTCTGCGGGTCACATGCTCGACCTCGTATTTCTCTTGGAGCAGTGGGCTTGTGATCTTGGTCTGAGGGGTAACGAGATCATACCCCTGTCGTGGTCAGACCACTGCCTACTGAGGCTTGACTTCCGGAGACCAAACCCCCACTGTAGGGAGGAGGAACCGACCAGGTGGTTCCGCCCCAGGCGACTGATGGACCCCTTGAGGTTCCAGACGGAACTTGGGGTTATTCCTGATACTCTTGCCCACAGTCCGGTGGAGACTCTGGTTGCTGCCTGGCACTCGGCAGCATCGGAGTCCCTTGACCGGATTGCGCCACTACGGCCACTCCGAGGTGGTGGATCCCGGAGGCCTCCTTGGTTCACCGAGGAGCTCCGGGAGAGGAAGCACCGGAGGAGACGCCTAGAGCACCTATGGAGGTCCGATAAGTCCGATTCGAACCGAGCACTCCTAACAACCTGCACCAAGGAATACATCAGGGCACTTAGGGCAGCAAAAAGATCTTATATTGCCACCTTGGTTGCGTCCGCTGAGTCCCGTCCAGCCACCCTGTTTAGGATAACCCGGTCCCTCCTAAATGGGAGGGATACGGGGGACCCCTTGCAGGGTAGGGCTGAAGACTATGTCCAGTTCTTAGCGGACAAAGTTGCTCGGTTTCGGTCGGATTTGGACTCCACTTCTGCAGATCCAGCCGAGGCACAGGTGGATAATTCGGTAGACCATCGCTGGGTTGAGTTTCAGGATGTTGCCCCAGGGGACGTGGACAAGGCCATGAGAGCTGTGAGTGCCTCCACTTGTGTACTGGACCCGTGCCCCTCCTGGCTGGTTGCCAACAGCGGAGAGGTGGCACGGGGCTGGATCCAGGCGGTTATTACCGCCTCTCTTCGGGAGGGGCACTTCCCCGCCGCACTCAAAGCGGCGGTGGTGAGACCCCTCCTGAAGAAACCATCTCTGGATCCAGCCGTCCTTAACAACTACCGTCCAGTCTCCAACCTTCCCTTTGTTGGGAAGGTTGTTGAGAAGGTGGTGGCCTCCCAGCTTCAGCGGTCCTTGGAGGAAACAAGCTACCTAGACCCATTCCAGTCCGGCTTCAGACCTGGTTACAGCACAGAAACCGCTTTGGTCGCATTGACCGATGATCTCTTGAGAGCCAGGGATGGAGGCCATGCCTCCATCTTAGTTTTCCTTGACCTCTCGGCGGCTTTCAATACCATCGACCATGGTATCCTTCTGTGACGACTGCGGGAGGTGGGAGTGGGTGGCACTGTTTTGCAGTGGTTCTCTTCCTACCTCTCGGACAGGTCGCAGTCGGTGTTGGTCGAGGGGCAGAGATCGATCCCTAGGCCCCTAACATATGGGGTGCCGCAGGGGTCGGTCCTGTCCCCCCTACTATTTAACATCTACATGAAACCGCTGGGCGAGTTCATTCGGAGGCATGGGATAAGATATCACCAATACGCGGACGATACGCAGTTGTATCTGTCCGCCCCATACCAACTCAATGAAGCGGTGGATGTGATGAACCGGGGTCTGGAAGCCGTTAGAGACTGGATGAGGGCTAACAAGCTTGTACTCAACCCGGAAAAGACCGAGTGGCTGTTGTGTTTTCCTCCCAATAATTTGGCCAGTGTTCCATCACTCAGGCTGGGGGGTCAAATATTACACCCCTCAGACAGGGTTCACAACTTGGGAGTCCTTCTGGATCCACAGCTGACTTTTGATTACCACCTGTCGGCTGTGACCAGGGGGGCATTTGCCCAGGTTCGCCTGGTGCACCAGTTGCGACCCTACCTGAACCGGGAGGCTCTCACAACAGTCACTTGGGCCCTTGTGACCTCTAGGCTGGAATACTGCAATGTGCTCTACATGGGGCTGCCCTTGAAGAGCATCCGGCGACTTCAGCTAGTCCAGAATGCGGCCGCGCGAGTGATTGTGGGTGCACCTCGGTTCGCCCACATAACACCTATCCTCTGCGAGCTGCGCTGGCTACCTGTTGATCTCCGGGTGCGCTTCAAGGTGTTACTTACCACCTACAAAGCCCTTCATGGTAGTGGATCTAGGTACTTGAGAGACCGCCTCCTGCCAATTACCTCCTCACGACCCATTAGATCGCATAGATTGGGCCTCCTCCGAGTTCCATCTGCCAGTCAGTGTCGACTGGCAACTACGCGGAGGAGAGCCTTTTCAGTAGCAGCTCCGACCCTTTGGAACGATCTACCCGTGGAGATTCGTACCCTCACCACCCTCCAGACCTTCCGCACAGCCCTCTGGCTATCCCGTCAGGCCTGGGGTTAAAGATTATATTCCATCCCCGCCCGAATGCTGAATAAATGTTGCTTTACTCTTTTAATTATGTATTGTCCTATATGTCTTTGTATGTTTCCCCTTCCTATATAAGTTGTAAGCCGCCCTGAGTCCCCTCAGGGAAAAGGGTGGCCTATAAATAAACTTAACCTAACCTAACCTAACCTATATCAGGGAAGGCTGCTGGGAGCAAAAACAGACCACTACCACCTGTTTTTGGCCTAGCAGGCCTCAGGGAAGCCTGCTGGGAGCAAAAACGGATACCCACCCCCCATTTTTGGCCTAGCAGGCTGCTGGGAGGAAAAACGGACCACCCCCACCCCCACATTTCTGGAGAACTTGTAGTAGACAAAATACTTAAAAAGATTTTTTTTTAAGTTCCAAAGCTCAGCTGTGCAACATGCGATGTCAGAACATTTTTTCTTCTTTTTTTAATATTCTTTACTACTGGTTCTGTGAACCAGTGGTATTTTTTAGTACTGGTTCAGGCAAACAGGCGTAAACTGGTAGCATTTCACCCCTGGGTCTAGCCCATATGCTATGCAGATGTTTCTGTACACAGTGCCTGCTACTTGATTGTGCTCAGTGGTGTGATTCAATTTTTTTTACTACCGGTTTGGGGGGCGTGGCTTGGGCATGGCTTGGTGGTCATGTGAGTGGGTGGGCATGACCAACTCAATGTCACTCCCACCCAGTCACATGACCCAGCCATACCTACCCAGGTTTTGTGGATCCCTGTGTTATCAGAAGGATCCTAGTAGCACCCCACAAAAGCTTATGCCTTTTAATAAAATATATTAATACAATACAATAGCAGAGTTGGAAGGGACCTTGGAGGTCTTCTAGTCCCAACCCCCTGCCTAGGCAGGAAACCTTATATAGTTTCAGACAAATGGCTATCCAACATCTTCTTAAAGACTTCCAGTGTTGGAGCATTCACAACCTCCGGAGGCAAACTGTTCCACTGACTAATTGTTCTAACTGTCAGTTCTCTCCTTAATTAGTTTCCACTCATTGCTTCTTTTTTTTTTTTGAGATTTTTTTTATTGTTTTAGTTAAACAGAAAGAAAAATAAGAAAAAAAATCATCTTTCGTTACATCTTGTTGAAAGTGTATCGATTGGTTACAAATATATCCCATGCGTTTCTTCCACAGTCCTTACATATACTTCATTCAAATAATGTTGTACATTTTAAATCAAGAAAGAAAAGTTATATATTTTACTATCTCTGTACCATAATTCTCATTTGGTTACCATTGTTTAAACATGTTTTTATCTAGAATCATTTATATTAGAGGACACAACCACCTACTGGTGTTCATTTGCAATTTCAATAAATCTCCAATACCATTACACCTTTATGACATGTTCTAAAATTAATTTGGTTAAGTAGGATATCTGAGCATTCCCCCACCCCGTAACACACCTGTATGTATAATTAAATGTCCATTAACATTTATTGTTATTATTGTAGTTAACTAAAGGTTATTTACTAATTATCTCACCTCTCCTATCCAGGCCCACACAATATTATAACTTTATAACCGTCTTTAAACAATGATTTATTAATAAGATTTATAGGATTTTTCTCTCAATCCCAAATTAGTTAATTACGGGCTAAGAAAATAAACATTAGACATCTAAGACAATCTAAGAAATATTAACATTTCTATTTGACAATCACCCAGAATGTATACTAGTATTTCTATGGTCTGCTTATTTATCCTAACTAGGGTTATTATTTCTCTATTAGTATCATAGTAAATTTATGTTAATGGATAAACATTCAATGGTAATTTAAAACAGTCTAAAAGGTAGTATAATCTCTACTTAATAATCAGTCAAGAATTAACTAACTTTTCCCCATCAATTGGCATTATTAACCAGTATCTTTCCAGTAACAAAATAGCCTTTCATCTCTCGCCAGTTGTTGTGCCAATTCTATGTCCAAAACCTTTCCAGGGTTTGAGACTTCTCTCCGCACATTGAAGCTTAAACGATCTCTCATGTAGTTTTGTTGCCCTTCAGTTGTTATTAATGTAAGCTTAACTTTAGTGGTCAGGTTTGTTTCTGAATAGATTTGTCTTATTACCTCCATCTTTTTCGCTCTTTCTTTTTCTCCTACATCTTGAAGTTTGGGGTGGAGCACCAAATTATCAAAGTCACTTTTCCAGCTTCCCTTCTTTTCACTTTCACTCACGTTTACTCCATTTATAAGTTCATCTAAGTTCTTATCTTTGTTTTCTGTATTTCCATTCACTTCCTTAATTTCTGTGGCTATAACCCCATCATATTTTTCTGTAATATCCCATAGTCTGTCTCATTTCTTGTAGAAGCTCTCAAATCCTTCTGAGATTTTTGGAAGTCCAGCCAAAATGTTTTGAATTAACAAGTTTTCTTCATCTGAGTATTGTTCCATTTTTTAAAATAAAGAATAATATAGGGAAAGAGCAAGGAGAGAAGAGGAATTTGGTACAATCTGCCACTCTAGCCTATCACAGATTTTGAAGAATATATCTATTTGTATTTTAGATGAATGTTCTTTTATGGCTTTCAAAGAAGAAGGGTTCTGAAGTTTTTTTCCCTTTTCCAATTCTTGTTAAAGTATTTTCCACACACCACTATTTGTTGTTGCACAGTCGCAGTCAATATAAGAGTAAACAAAGAGAACATTGTTACAGCAGCAAGAGAAAAAGAGCTTCAGATTTGGGCTTTCAAGTGGCAGATTCATTTCTTTTAAAACCTCTTTCCTTAAGTATCTCCAGTATAATATTGCAACAAGTAGAGGAAGAAATTTATTGAAGTAGAAAGAGTTTTAATTTAAGCCAAAAAAGTTAAAGTAGTAAGGGAAAATAAGGAAAAAAGAAATCCCTTCATCTCAAGCGGAAAAAACAGGAGCGTTGCAGTCACTCAATCCACAAAAAATTACAAGCAAGAGCAAAAAACTTTCTAAGGCGACTGGGGATTAAGTACGCCATTTTGTTCTTGCTTAATGGACTAATTAAGCTTAAGAAAAGTTTCTTAGGGCAATCTTCTAAAAGAAAAGAAAAGAAAACTTCACCACTAGAAACACTTTCGTTTCATTCTATCTTCCATGGAGCTGTCTCCAACTATGTAGGCCAGGGGGGGCTGCCTATTTGCCGCCAGTTGGAAGCACTCCCCTTGGATCGATCAGGGACTTTGCGATATCCCTGCGATCAGTCTTGTCTTCCAAGTCACCATCTCTTCGGGACGGTTTAGGTCCTGCCGGACCATCCAGGGGCAAAAGTGTCATCAGTGGATTCGGACAGCCGAATCAAAACAATGTATCATTGCGACATTGGCTCCTTCCCCATCCATTGCTTCTTGTTCTACCCTCAGGTGCTTTGGAGAATAGTTTGACTCGCTCTTCTTTGTGGCAACCCCTGAGATATTGGAACACTGCTATCATGTCTCCCCTAGTCCTTCTTTCTCTTAAACTAAATATACCCAGTTCATGCAACTGTTCTTCATGTGTTTTAGTCTCCAGTCCCCTAATCATCTTCGTTGCTCTTCTTTGCACTCTTTCTGGAGTCTCCATATCTTTTCTACATTGTGGCAACCAAAACTGAATGCAGTATTCCAAGTGTGGCCTTACCAAGGCATTATAAAGTGGTATTAACACTTCACGTGATCTTGATCCTATCCCTCTGTTTATGTAGCCTAGAACTGTGTTGACTTTTTTGGCAGCTGATGCACACTGCTGGCTCATATTTAAATGGTTGTGCACTAGGATTCCAAGATCCCTCTCACAGTTACTACTATTGAACAAGGTGCCACCTACAGTATACTGTACCTGTGCATTTCGTTTTTGTTGCCTAAATGTAGAACCTTACTCTTTTCACTATTTAATTACATTTTATTACATAGTGCCCAATGTTCACATTTGTCAAGATCCTTCTGTATCTTTAGCCTGTCTTCTGGAGTGTTGGCTATTCCTGCCAGCTTGGTGTCATCTGCAAATTTGATGAGTTCCCCATTTATTCCCTCATCCAAATCATTGATGAAGATGTTGAAGAGTACTGGGCCTAAAACAGAGCCTTGGGGTACTCCACTGCATACTTCCCTCCAGGAAGATGCAGTTCCATTGAGGACTACACGTTGAGTGCGGTTGGTCAGCCAGTTACAAATCCATCTGGTGGTGATGCAGCCATGCCCACCCAGCTGGTGATTAGGGCAGAGAACAGGTTGTTAAATTATTTGAATCTCACTATGAAGAGGAGGTAGGGGGCAGGGAGAGGCAAGAAGGAGTAGGAGACAGAGAGGGAGGGGGATAAGGAGAATTATGTACTTGAATGAAGTTGATGAGTTTGGAAAGAGTATGGAGAGATAAAGCAAATGGTCATGGCTTTAGTCTAGATTTAACCATGATTCTAGTTCTTTCCTGTTTGTATTACTACTGTACTTCTGATTCCTGATTATGCTTTATATAACATTGCTTGTTCACAAAGAAAAAAGGACAATAGATTTGGATACATATTGATTGGTTGGTTGGTTATTTCGTTTATACGGTACCCAACTAACTCACTGTAACATTTCTAGGCAATGGACATGAGATAAAAATGCAATACAAAGCTAGCCATATATACGTAAACTTTATTTTGATTTGATTTGAAGGCAAAAAGACAAACATGTAAGTATCTCTGTTGATATATTGGAAAAAAATACCAAGAAAACACATTAGAATAATACTGAGTCTATAAGGATGCAGAGAAAATTACAAAGTATTACATAAAAGGTCCATTATATATGTAACTCATGTGGGTGGGTTTGTATGTTTATATGTCTGCATGTGCATGCACTTATTTATATATACATATACACATACATACATATGTATATGTTTCACCTGAAATTGATGAAGATATAGTGAGAGATATTCGTTACCCATGTTTTCACTCAAAAATCAATTCCATTCAATTCAGTGCAACATACTCTAAATTGAGAGTGGCTCCTATAGAATAAGGGATGCAGTGGTTCAGTGACTAAGACACTGAGCTTGTTGATCAGAAAGGTTGGCTGTTCGAATCCCTAATGCCGCATAATGGAGTGAGCTCCCATTACTTGTCCCAGATTCTGCCAACCTAGCAGTTCAAAAGCATGAAAAGAAATGCAAGTAGAAAAATAGGGAGCACCTTTGCGCCTTCACCGTTTAGTCATGTCGGCCACATGATCACGGAGAACATCTTTGGACAGTGCTGGCTTTGAAATGGAGATGAGCACTGCCCCCTAGAGTCAGGAATGACTAGCACATATGTGCAAGGGGAACCTTTACTTTTACCTATAGAAATATTTCAAAAGCAAATAGAGGTGCAGTACTTCAAATATGCAAATTTATTGGAAAAAAGCTGAGCAGCCAGGAAGTGGACAAAGTCGTGGAGATGTCTACATTCAAGAACATGAAAGACGATCCTAGGGTAAACAGAATTAATGTCTATGAACAACATTTTGGACTAAAGAACATACAACATCTACGCAAAGGTAATACCAACAGAACAAAATCAAACTTTAGTCTTTTCCTCACTTGCATCTAACCATGGACAAAAACAGTTCAAAATCCTTTTTTCTTTTATGTCCTCATGACATTGACCTCTTCTTGTCCCCAGCATATTCAGTACCTGAGGGAGCTCTATGTCATCTTTAGCTATTCCAGTGTTTAACCAACTTTCCACTTCCTAAGCAGGCAGGTTAGTTTGTTCTGGGGAGAGACAAATGTTCTACCCCATTCTGTCTGTTGTACAATTCTCCTGGGGGGGGGGAGGGCAAGATCAGCTCAGCGCCCACGGCCTCGGTTCTCTGGATGCTGAAGGATCATTCTGGCTTGGGCAGTGGAGAGTATAATTCTTTCCAATGACGGTTTTCCCTTTATCCTCCAGATTCTAAGTATAGCTTTGAAAAAGTGTTGAACCAGACTAGTAGGTTGGAGAGAGCAGTTTATTTATTTAGAAATTTTATTTTGCCACCTATTTGGGAGACTCAAGGCAACTTACACAAATATAAAGACATCATCTTTAAAAATAAAACTAATAGAAGAAAATAATCAGATAATAAATTAATAAAATAGTATAATATCCCCCCAGCCCTGGTGACAACACATCACACAAGCCATTTAATGGGATCCATTCTGCTCTGGGTTCCCCAGGCCCACTGGCAGCACCAGGTCTTCATTACCTTCCTAAAGAGAATGGGGGCCAGTCTAATCTCTGGAGGAATGGTGTTCCAGAGAGAGGGAGACACCGTGGAGAAGGCCCTTCTTCTGGATCCCATGAGGTGTATCTCCCTCTATGGGATGGGACCCACAATATTCCTTGCCTCCCCACTCTGGTAGGACGGGTAGATGTGACCAGCAAGAGACAGTCCTTCAGATCAGGGGTCTCCAACCTTGGCAACTTTAAAACTTTGCTGAACTTTGCTGGCTGAGGAATAATGGGAGTTGAAGTCCACAAGTCTTAAAATTGCCAAGGTTGGAGACCCCTGCCTCAGATAACCTGGTTGAGTTGAATTAGAGGAGAGAGATAGAGAGAGAGGGATTCTGCCTGTGTTCATTCACCATACAGTCCCTCAGCTGCTGGTCAGTTATTAATCAAACTTTTTTCAGTACTGGTTCAGCATTTCCCCTGAACATATCAACTCTTAATTCTTCTTAAATGTTTCCTCCTATTTTTATGATATACCTTGTAGCTGACTGGGCTTATTTAAATTTCAGCTTTATATATTCATTGGCAGGAAACTCATTTAGTTCGCCCTCTGTATTTATATCATTTCTTGGTGTAGAAGGAATATATGATTAAATTATATTCCATTCATGCTTATATATCCTCTTTCTGTTGAAAAAACCTCTAAGGTAATGTATTACTATAAAACCTCAGTTGTGACTATTGCTGAGCCCCAAACCTGCTCTTTTACTTACTGATTGATGAATGAATGTGCAATGAGAGGATAAAGATAGCATTTGGATCTTGTGGAAAGACAGAACAGTGGTTCCAGAAATTATGCCAGATATGCAGGGCTAAAGAGATGTTCAGCACTGCCAGTGATAGGACCATCTGACGACCATCAATGTTAAAGGTCCTTTCAGGAGAACACATTGCAGGCTAGGATCAATAATTGGATTTTGCTTCTTTTTCATCAGGAACTGTTGGAGACTGGAAGAATATTATGACAGTATCACAAAGTGAAAGGTTCAACAATATTGCTAAGGCAGAAATGAAGGATATACCTCTCAAATTCATCTGAGATATAAAAGAAATACCACTTACTCAGAATGTAAAGCTGCAGGAACCTCTCCAGGAGGACAAAGAGCAGACATGTACAAAACAACTAAATCATGTGTAGTTTATACCTATGCATTTTCTGTATGCATATGCACCACTTCGTATGATTTATCACCCCAAATGAGTCAGGATATACCAGAATGATTTCATAAGTATTTTCTAAGACAAATGAATGCTTTGGATTCTGGGAGAAATATATTTTGCAATGAGGAGAGAACAAAGATATGCTAATCAACAATGCTTAAATGATGAATAAAAATGCTTTTGGAGCAGCACTTTTTTTCTTGGATATATTAATTTGTATTGATTGGTTTTTTAAAAAAGAGATGGTGTTATGGGGAAAATACTCAAGAGATAACACATTTGATTATATGCTTAAATTCAACAACTGTAACTGGTACTCACTGATGCTGTTGTATGGGCTAAATTAGAATGTATAGGTTTCTATATCATTTAGTAAGTTTAAGAGCTGAATAAATTTTCAGTTGATAACTTATATTATTTTATTCCTTTTTTTCTCTCTCAAGTACTTTTCCCCACTTTCCCCTTCTATTCATTTTAATTACTGCAATGTATGGAATTTCGTGGCACACATTATCATTATTATTCTTAATTCATTTGATATACTTCAGTAATAAAATTATTTTTAAAATTAAAAAGTTGATCAAATTTATTTTATTTTAAGTCTGATGCGATTAGATCACTATCAATGTCTTACAAACACAAAAACATCCATAGCATAAAGACTGAATAATTACAGTCATGAAATTATTATTCAGAATTGTCTTAAAACAAGAGCATAGAAAGGTATTCTTCAAATCAGTATAAAAGGCTCTTCAGAAAGACAGAATTCTAACCAGCTTCAAGGCTGGGCAAGCATTATCTCCAATGGGAAATTCTCCTACACAACAGGGGCAATAATAGAAAGGCATCTCCTCCTAGCCTTGGTCCAGGGGTGGGTTGCTGCTGGCGTTACTGCCGGTTTGCTTTGTGTGAGCTTTGCAGTGCGAGCCAGTAGCAACCCACCTCTGCCTTAGTCCTTCTTATCTCATGGAAGTGGAGGGTTACCAATTTTTTTTTTTTGTGTAATTCATGTTAGGCAGCTTAATTCAGTTTGAGTGAAGTGGTTGTAGAGATAGCTCTGTTGTGATCCTCTTGAATTTTAAGGTACCTTAAATTCAGGGGTGGGCTTCAAAAATTTCAGCAATGGGTTTTCTGCGTGGTTGCTGGGTATGTGTGACTATGGTGTGCATGGCCATGGTGGGTGTGGCCCATATAGCCTCCTGCACCATGGTTGTGGCCCTCTGGGAGGGCAAAAACTGTCTCCTCAGGGCTCCAGAGACCTTCCGGGAGGCCCATTTTCCACCCTCCGTGCAGGCCCTGCACTTACCTCGCATCCAAAAAGAGCTGTATGGATATTCCTGGGAGGGACGTGGTGGGGTGGCTGGGACGGGGTGGGGAGGGTGGGGCCAGCCAGAGTGGGATTTGGAGATTCTCCGAATTGGCCATAATGTTAGATATGGGTTCTCCCACCCACCCCTGCTTAAATTACTGTTAAATTACAGTTTTTGCCCTCCCAGAGGGCCACCACCATGGTGCAGGAAGCTAACTAGGCCACACCCACCATGGCCATGCACACCATAGTCACACATCCCCAGCAACCAAGCAGAAAACCCATTACTGAAATTTTTGAAGCCCACCCCTGAATTTAAGGTACCTTAAAATTCAAGAGGATCACAACAGAGCTATCTCTACAACCACTTCACTCAAACTGAATTAAGCTGCCTAACATGAATTACACAAAAACAAAATTGGTAATAGCAGCAATAGCAATAGCAGTTAGACTTATATACCGCTTCATAGGGCTTTCAGCCCTCTCTAAGTGGTTTACAGAGTCAGCATATCGCCCCACAGTCTGGGTCCTCATTTTACCCACCTCGGAAGGATGGAAGGCTGAGTCAACCCTGAGCCGGTGAGATTTGAACCACTGAACTGCTGATCTAGCAGTCAGCTGAAGTGGCCTGCAGTGCTGCATTTAACCACTGCGCCACCTCGGCTCTTGTAACCCTCCACTTCCTTGAGATGAGAAGGACTAAGGCAGAGGTGGGTTGCTACTGGTGACTTAATTATCACACTATGATCTCATCACTAATTTTATAAACCAGGTTTTATTACTGTTAAGAGAATAGAGAGCACCTGGCTGGATATTCACATCATGTTTAAATTATAAAGTACAGCTTTCAGATCAAGCAGGCTGGCTTCATTTTAAATGTTAAGTTCATTATTAAACAAACCAAATCATGTTCTATGTCATTTCAACCTGACATAGTGTCAGTGCTAAACTGAAGTTCAACTTCTCCCAGGTAATCTATCCATGCCTGAATAAAGCACATTAATCATTCTCTGAGATTTAGTTTTCAGCACCATTAAGCCTGTTTACTTCTTGATGTGGCAACTTTGTTCTATTTGGGGGGGGGGGGGGTCAAAGTTGGGATCTTACAAATGATTCACTGGAAACCACATTTACATGGGTGTTAGTAAACTAAACCAATGAAAAATATTTGAGAAAATATTTAAAGTCCAAGAAGCCAAATAATCATTATGAAAGAAGTTCTTAGAAATAGTACTGGAAAGCCTGTATCTCTGAGCTTTTTGTTCTCATGATAAAAGGAGGAATAATAGGGGGAAAAAATAACAGAGTTGGGAGGGATATTGGAAGTCTTTTAATCCAACCCACTGCTCAAGTCGGAGACCCTATACCATTTCAGAAAAATGGTTGTCCAATCCCTTCTTTAAAAAACTCCAGTGATGGAGCACCTACACCTCTGGAGGCGAGTCATTCCATTGATTAATTGTTCTGTCAGAAAATTTCTCCTTAAGTTCTAGGTTGGTTCTTTCCTTGATTAGTTTTCATCTGTTGCTTATTGTTCTGCCTTCACGTACTTTGGAGAATAGGTTGACTCCCTCTTCTTTATGGCAGCCCTTTAGATATTGGAATACTGCTATCATATCACCCCAGTCCTTCTTTTCATTAAACTAGACATACCCAATTCTTGCAATCATTATTCAAATGTTTTAGCCGCCATTCCCCTAATCATCTTTGTTGCTCTTCTCTGTGCTCCTTCTAGAGTCTCAACATCTTTTTTATATCATGGTGATCCCAACTGGGTGCAGTATTCCAAGTGTGGTCTTACCAAGATCTTATAAAGTGGTACTAATACTTCACATTATCTTGATTTTGTCCTTCTGCTAATACAGCCTAGGACTGTATTGGCTTTTCTGGTAGCTATAGCACACTTTTGACTCATATTTAAGTGATTGTTCACTTGAACTCCAAGATTCTTTTCACAGTTACTACTAATGAGCCTATTCCATAACTGTGCATTTGGTTATTCTTGCCTAAATGTAGAACCTTACTTTTCTCACCATTGGTTTTTATTTTGTTAGATAGGAGGTAAGACTCTGCTATTCCTCAAGAAAGTAGGTTGGAATGGGACTATCAGGGGAAACCAAAGCAGCTTATTCTAGTGTAAGCGTGAGCAGCTTCCAGTTTACTCCAGTGTAAGCATGAGCAGCCATTCTTTCTGGAGGATCTTGTCCATTCCAAGGATAAAACATCAGACACAAACCAGGGTTATGGTGAAGCAATTGGTTTCTTCAGACCTATCATTGTTGTAAACTACATTGTAATTTTAGTGATTAGAGCAGTAGAAAACATGATATATCCTGCACTTTTCACTTGTCAGATTGAAATTGTGAGTTGTCCATCTTTAATTCCCTTTAACAGAGCTGACTTCAACATACTAAGGGAGAAAAAATATTTCATAGATAGGAATCTTAAAGGGAAAAACAATTCAAGATGTTTGGGAAACTCTGAAAAATGAGATCATAAAAGCAAAAGGAATAAATAGTCCAACCTACCAAAAAGAGTAACATGGGAGACAGAACAGTAATGCAGATCAAAATAGGCAAAAAATTGATAAGAGGACTGAATAGGACTTAAAAGAGCTAGGATGGTTCCGATCTACAAAAAGGGGGAAAGTGGATCCAGAAAACTGGACACCGATCAGCCTAACATCAATAACTGGGAAAATCCTGGAAAAGATAACCAAGCAGGGAATGGGAATAGGATGGAATAGAATGGAAATGGACATGGACATGGAAATGAATGAAATGGAATGGAATTCAACAAGGTATCCCAGGGGGCTGCCAGGATTGAAGGGGATTCTACAGAACATGTCCCAGATGCTAGTCTCATCTCTGTACCCATCAAGCATTCCATGTCCTTATTTGCAACTAGGTTGGCATGCCTTTTGTGGTATGGTAAAAGTAAGATACATGGTTACTTCCAAAGGCATTACATAAGGAATGGATTGTTAATAACATGGAAAAAGTAAAAGAGAAATATTATTTATAAATACCAATGTGGCTTTCAACAATGGAAGCATTGACACATCCAAATATTAGTAACATGAAGAATGTTATCAGATATAAAGATATCTTAACAGAAAAGGGGGAACTAAAACAAAAGCAAGAATTTGAAGAACAAGGGATTGATATAGGTTTTTTTTTTGCAACTGCAAATCGAGGCAAGGTATGAAAAAGATAAGAGGGAATATGGTTTTAACTTGGGAAACTCAGAGTTAGACAAAATGCTGATGGGAACAGAAGAAAAAATAATTAAGAAATTGTATAGTTATTTATTAAGAATTAGACTAGAAGAAGTGGTCAAGAACACTATGTTAAACCGGGCAAAGAATTTTGGTTACACGAATGAGCTAGAAAAATGGCAGCAACTATGAGAAACTAACCATGTCAACAGCCTATAAAGAAAACTTGTATAAAATATTTTATAGATGGCACATGACACCGGAAAAACTAGTTAAGATGTTTAAAGATAAATCAGCCAAATGTTGGAAGTGTCAACAAGGCATACTATCGTGTTGTGGCCCAGCAGGATCCGGTTGAGCTACTGATGGACTCGGATAGCAAGGAACCATATGAGTCTGCCCTGGATGATGTGGAGGACCCTGGGCAGGGTTCAGAGCAGGGACCAGAGAGGCTGGTTGGCCACCAGGAGGCACCTGAGGCATGGAGCAGTGGGGAACAGAGATCCGCCTCTGCTGGTGGACTGCCATGGACACAGGGAGGTGAAAGAAAGTGACTTTCACTGGGCTGTACTGGTGGGCTGCCGCGGACACAGAGGCGGGCGAAAGAAAGTCTCTTTGAACTGAGCTGGTGGGCTCCCTGCTTCTCCTACCCCCTTCCCTCTCTTCACTCATCTCAAACAAACAAACAAACAAACAAACACACACACACACAAAGTTGCACCAGGAGGATTAAGTTTGAATTCCTCCTGCTTCCTCCGACCCACACATACACGTACCTTTTCTTTTCCAGCTGTTTCACAGAGGATTTCAACTCTGTTCTTGCCTGCCATCATGAAAATGTAAAAATGTAAAAGGAAAAAGGCAAGAGCTGAGGTCAGGCTGGGCTAGTTGCAACCAGAGTTGCCATGGATGACTCTGCTTAAGTGTTTAAAAAAGCCTCTAAAAATGCCCTCTACAGGAGGAGGCAAGAGAACCACGTGCCTCATCTACATCAGGAATTTTTCAGCTTTTAACCCTTTCTTAACTCTGCTCAAGTGATCATAAAGTCAGACTAGATGAGACACGTGGTTCTCCTGCCTCCTCCTGTAGAGGGCGTTTTTTTAGAGGCTTTTTTAAACAGTTAAACACTAAGCAGAGTCATCCACTGTGATTCTGGCAGCAACTAGCTCAGCCTTTTTCCTTTTCCATTCTTTTTTCTTTTCATGATGACAGTGGTGAGGCTCTGCCTCTCCTGCCTCTCTTGCCTCCCCTGACTGCATGTCCCTGATTAGATTATACATGTAACTACAGCAGCAAGAATTGTATATGCTCAAAACTGAAAATTAAATAAGGTACCAACAGAAGAAGAGATGATAAAAAAAATCTAGACTGTGCAGAGATGAAGAGATTGAAAATAAAGGTAAAGAGGTCTACTTCAAGACATGGGGAAGATTTTATGTATGTATGGTTAGAGAAAGACATACAGAAAAGAAAGTAAGGGGAAGATATAGAACCCAGACAATACACCATTAAGTAAAAAAAGGGGGGGAAGAGGGGGGAAATAGAAATGAAAATAATATATAAGTATATATTCAAAAATAAGATACAAATGAGGGGGGGAAATAATCAGGATAGATTTGAGAAGGAAAGGGAACAAGAAATGATATTCAATTATTTTTGGGTCTGCGGAAATACTACCCCAAGAAAATAAAAATTAAGAGCTAGAAGAGACATCTACAACAATAGAAAAAGAAAAGAAGAGAGGAGGAGAGGAGATGAAAGGAGGAGGAGGGAAGGAAGATAGAGGTGAGGAGAGGAAGATGGAAGGAGTTCAAGTGAAAAATCACTTAAATATGAGTCAATAGTGTGCTATAGCTACCAGACATGGCTCACATGTCCTGGGCATGCCTGTCATAAACATGACTGTGCAGAATCAGAGATTTGCGTTTATCCATAAGAAAGCTGAAAGGAGTGGAGTGAAATTTTACACAGGGGGAGGGGAGATGAAGGAGGCAAAGTTGGTCTGGGAGTTGGTGTGCAAAGCTGAAATGAAAAACTGCCAAGCAAGTTAATGAGAGTGTATGCAAAGTAGAAATGAAAAACTGTCAAGGAAGGCTTAGCACTTTTAGCCAAGGCAGAAGCTGAGTCATAAAGGAAATCAGCTAAGCAGTAAAGAGCTTTCAAAACATTTCCATTCAGGTCTCCCTCTCCACTTTTCTTCTTAAACAAAATAAACTTCTGGGTGATTCTTTTTCTCTGCTCTTCAACCTCCCTGTCATTCATCAAGGTAAGACACACATTTTTATACCCTCTTTACCTGCATAATACAGTTAGCAAATTAGGTTATTAAAGGGGAGATTGTAGGACAGAGGTGGAGAATTTAGCTTCAGCACTAAATTAGGAGAGGAGGAAGGGAGAAAGATCAACAAGTCTTTTCTTTCCAGGGTTTTTGCTTTGTTTCATTTTGTCCTGGGTGGTGGGCCTCCCAGGGCTTCTTACATCCTTTTTGTGCTCCCTTTATCAACCTACATGGTTACCTAATGGCTGCACCTGAAAAAGCCAGATGTAGTTGAGTTAGCTCAAGTGGTGACTCAATTTACAATCACTATGGGTTATGACCATAATTCCAGGCACAGTTGAGGCGGTAAGTCAAGGACTTATTCATTGTTTTCATACTTCTACGATTTTCTTACACTGGTCTGTGTGTCACTGTGAGCAGGATCTGTATAGTTTCAGGACTTTAGGGGAGGACAAGAGTGTTGATTCCATCTTCTCTTTAGAGACATTGTCCACATGGATTTTCAAATGGGGATTATCACTAGACAAACAGAGCAGGGAGAAAGGACATTTACTTACAGTACTTATTTTATATGACCACCCATTTCAAATATATGATTCTGGGGCTTCCTGGGAGGAGCTTGCTGGTGGAGGCAGCAAAAAATTAGCTGCCTCCGAATTCCTGGCTACGTACCTGTTTAGAGGATCTTCCATCTGACGTCTTATCAGGTTTTCTTATCCTTCAGGCAAGAAGGAAAGAAGAAACTGTTTTGCTGGCAAATGCTCTTCGATTTTTGCAGCTTTTGTGCTTGCAAGGAAAGGGGGGCTAGCCCAAGGCAGAACGGCTGTCCGTGCTGGGAACTTCAAACTGCCTTGTGCAGGACAAAGTAGGTCTCTCCCACTCTGCTCAAAGTTTTGTTTGATTTATTCTTATCACGAGCTGGATCCGTTTACTGTGGACAATAATTGCTTATCAACATTTTAGCTTCTTTTCTTTTTCTCCTCCGAAAAATTATTTACTCAGAGGCTTCTAAAATGGCGCCGAGCAGGCTGGTTTCTCCGGTAATAACGAACACTTTTTGCTAATCCTCACAAGAATTCAAAACAAAAGAGATTGCTTATCATTTGTTTTGGTTTCACAATAGAAGAATTTTACTCCTTCATTAACCTTGCTTATTTGGAAGTTAAATGGTGATGAATCTGCTGAATGGTCTTGTTACAATGTTTACTCACTGAAAGTTTTGCCAAGCCTTAAACTTCAAAATAAAAGCCTCTTTACTTAAAGCTGCATATTCAGGCAAAAGAGTTTTATTAACTGCAGGCAGATAAATTTTGAAATGGCCTCAAAACCAAATATTAACTTGAAGTCGTCACCCTCTACTTCCAGGGGCACATCCTCAGTGCCTGGCACAAAGCTGCAGCCTCCGCTTCCTACACCCCCTGCTGGGGATGTGTTAACGAAAGAATTTTTCCTGAGTAATCTAAGCGAGGCTCTTAATGCACAGACAATTAAAATGGAAGATAAGTTTAGAGATAATAGAGAGGTGGTAAAGCAGGAGAGAAAAGAGGAAATAAAAGAAATGAAAGAAGAAATTAAAAGTGAAATAAAAGGACTTAAACAGGAGCTGTATGAGAAATTTGATGCTAAGGTTGATAAAATTAGAGATGACATGCTGAGTCTTGTAACTGTATTAACAGAACATATTTCTGGAGTGGAAGATACTCTAGAGGTTCTTAATGATGCCAATGCTAACTTGACATTGAAAACAGAGGTGGTGGAACAAAAAGTGGAAAATGCTGAAAAAGAAATTATTATGATACAGTACCGACAAATGGAGTTCGCATTAAGAGTAAGGGGGCTGCGTGAGGAGAAACAGGAGAACCTGAAACAGATCCTATCGGAAGCTTTTGACCGCCTGATGGGAAGACCAGGGACCAATCAAGACTGGCAAATTGACAAAGCTTACCGCGTTAACTCCTGGCTGGCAAAGCAGAAGCAGCTTCCTCGAGACATCGTTATATATTTTACTACAAGAGAGTTTAGAAATATGGTACTGCAAGCATCTTATAATAATAAGCTTCAAATTGGCGGTCAAGACCTGGCTGTTTTGAAAGAGATACCACCTCAAATGTTAAGAGCCAGGAGAGACTACGCTTTTTTGGTCGAAGAACTCAGAAATCGTCAGATACAGTATAGATGGGATGCACCATTTGGCATCATATTTACATTTGATAAGCAAAGGTACCGCCTCAACTCTGTATGGAAAGCCCGAGATTTTTATTATAATATATTGAAGGCCGGACACCCTGCACCATCTGGACCTAGAGAAAGACCACAAGAAGGACAGGATAGACAGCAAACTACACAACCACCAGACAAGATGGAGCATCTTTCTTCTCTAGAAGTGCAAGGTGCTATGGAACCAAGACCTAGCCGCATGACTACTAGACGTATGGAGAAACAAGCTAAAAAGCAACAGCATCAACAATCATCGGCCATCGATCAAGGATCTACAACAACAAATCTGGAAGCAATGGGAGGAGCTAGACCTAAGGTTAAACAGGCCGTGCAGGAAGCTCTAAAAATGCTTCAACCAACCAAAGATGACAACTAAGATTTTAACATGGAATGTCAACGGACTGAACTCTCCACAGAAGAGGAAGAAAATATTTCATTATCTCAAACAGTTTAAGAACGATGTAATTTGTTTGCAAGAAACTCATATCAAGTCAACTGATCAAAAATATTTGATCAACTCAAAACTTGGTCAACATTTTGCAGCTTCTGCTATGGAAAAGAAGAATGGTATAGTTGTATACTTAAGAAAAGATATGAAAGCTGAATTAATAGAAGCAGATCCCTTCGGAAGATATATTGCTTTAGACTTAATCTTAGAAGGGAAAAAGACATTACTTTTGGGAATTTATGCTCCCAATCAACAGCAAGATAGATTCTATAGAAATCTTCATGCTAAATTAGTACAGTGGGACTATAGTTCCTGTATACTATTGGGTGACTGGAATGGAGTGATAGATACTAAGAGAGATAAGAAGATTTCCCGCCTAAATACCAAGATGCGAGCAAAGTTACCCAAATCTTTCTTTGATATTATGGATGATTTTGAATTGAGAGATATTTGGCGAGAAAGAAATGCAGAGGAATGTGACTTCACTTTCTTCTCGGACAGGCATCAATCCCTCTCAAGGATTGATTTTATTCTAACCACTAATGATTTGCTTTCTAGGGTCAAGAAAACAAAGATTGCAGCTAGGGTCCTTTCGGACCATAACCCAGTTTGGATGGAGTTGGGAAGGGTAGTGCAGGCAAGAAGGTCTTGGAGATTGAACGAAAACTTATTTAGATATGAAAAGTATATTAATGATTGTAAAAAATTACTATCTGAATATTTTGTTTTGAATATGAATAAGGGTATATCTATGGAATTTGTATGGGACGCAAGCAAAGCGTATATGAGAGGAGTTTTGATGAATATAAATAAAACACATAGAAATAAGCAAGGGTTAAAACGAACAGAACTGGGAGAGGAAATTAAGAGAAAAGAGCTGGAGTTAACAATGAACCCAGACGATACAAAGGTTAAGGAAGCTATTAACATATTAAAATCTCAATTTGACATGTTGATCTCTGACCAGGTGGCTACTAATCTATTATATGCAAAACACAATACTTTTTGCAATGCAAACAAACCTGGCAGATGGTTAGCTTATCAGATTAGGAAAAAAAGGAAAACTCGAAATATATCTAAACTGATTTACAGAGGGAAGGAGGTATTTCAACAGGAAGAGATTCAAAAGGCTTTCTGGGAATTTTTTACAGAACTGTATAAAGGGGATAAAATTAATGGTTTAGACATAGACAAATATTTAGACAAAGAGAAAATACCTTCAGTTAGAGAAGAACACAGGCAAAAATTGAATCAACCAATAACCTCGGGGGAAATCCTGCAGGTAATTAAGCAATTAAAGTCAGGGAAAGCACCAGGTACAGATGGCTTGACAGCGGTTTACTATAAAAACTTACAGTTAGAAATGGTAGAACCTCTTAGAGAATTATTTAATATGATTCAAACGGAAGGTAAAGTCCCTCCATCTTGGAAGACAGCGTTTATATCTTTGATACCCAAAGAAGATCAAGATACTACTCAACCCAAAAATTATAGACCTATTTCATTACTGAATGTAGATTATAAAATTTTTACTAAAATATTAGCAAATAGGTTAATGTTGGTCACTCAACAATTGATACATACGGACCAAACAGGTTTTATACAAGGGAGGCAGATGAAAAGTAATGTTAGATTAATTATTAATGCATTAGAATATTTGGGAAAGAACAACCAGATCCCTGCTGCGTTTATATTTTTGGATGCTGAGAAGGCCTTTGATCGAGTTAACTGGCAATTTCTGTTGAAGATACTGCAAAAAATGCAGATAGGAGATAATTTTTTACAGTCAATTAAAGCAATATACCAACAGCAAACAGCACAAATCATAGTCAATGGAAGTCTAACAGACTCTTTTCAAATTGGAAAAGGTACAAGACAGGGCTGTCCTTTGTCCCCATTATTGTTTATTATAACTTTGGAAGTATTGTTGAATAAAATACGGGGCTTGGATGGTTTAAAAGGGATCAAGATTAGGCAGCAAGAATATAGAGTCCGCGCTTTTGCGGATGATTTGGTCATAATATTGGAACAACCGCAGGAATCTAGTATGGTTTTAATGAATATGATTAATCAATATGGTCAAGTGTCGGGCTTTAAAATAAACTTAGGAAAAACCAAAATATTAGCTATAAATATGAATATTAAACAAAAGGAAGAATTAGGAGTGATGCTAGGATGTGAGGTAGTTAAAAAAGTCAAATATCTTGGAGTTAACATTTTAACTTCAAATGGGAAATTATATAAGCATAATTAGCCAAGAGCCAAGGTGGCGCAGTGGTTAAATGCAGCACTGCAGGCTACTGCTAGATCAGCAGGTCAGCGGTTCAAATCTCACCGGCTCAGGGTTGACTCAGCCTTCCATCCTTCCGAGGTGGGTAAAATGAGGACCCAGATTGTTGGGGGCAATATGCTGACTCTCTGTAAACCGCTTAGAGAGGCCTGAAAGGCCTATGAAGCGGTATATAAGTCTACTGCTATTGCTATTGCTATTACTGCTATTATGAACCACTTTGGCACAGCATACAGACAGAGATGAAAAAATGGGAGAAATTGCACTTATCTTTGCTGGGTAGGATGGCGGCAGTGAAAATGAACATTTTACCAAAATTTTTATTTCTCTTCCAAATGTTACCTATACTTAAAAAAGATGCGAACCTTTTAGAATGGCAGAAGGGTATCAACAAATTTGTGTGGGCAGGAAAGAAGCCGAGGGTAAAGATGAAAATAATGCAAGATGTACGTGAGAGAGGAGGATTGAAACTACCTAATTTAAAACTATATTATGATGCAGTGGTATTATCTGTAATTAGTGATTGGATTCACTTAACCAATGATAGAATATTGAACATTGAGGGACATGATCTGGTATTTGGTTGGCATGCTTACCTGTTATTCAACAAAAAATTGGATAAGAACTTTAAAAGTCATATTTTAAGAAATGCTTTATTGCGGGTCTGGAAGAAATACCAATATAAATTAAATGACAAGATACCCATGTGGGCAATTCCTAGACACGCAATTGAAAATATGAATACAGCACAAAAACAGGACAGAATTACCTACAGACAGCTTCTTACCTCGGAAAGGGGGGTATTACAATTAAAATCTTTAGAGGTATTAAAAGAGGAGAAGGTAGTTCAAACATGGTTTCAGTATGGGCAATTATAGGCTAGGTGGAAAATAGATCAAAAAATTGGTTTTATCCAAGTTGAGGATAATCTGTTTAAACAAATAAGAGATCAAAGCTTAATGCATATAAAGAGGATATATAATGTATTAATACAGATGGATTCGGAAACAGAATTAGTTAAAGATTGTATGATAAAATGGGCTCAAAATATTGAGGAACCAATAATGTTGGATACATGGGAAAGAATCTGGGTAAGAAATGTGAAATTTACACAAGCTCAAAATCTGAGAGAAAATTTTTACAAGATGTTCTATAGATGGCATTTAGATCCTAAAAAGTTGGCTTCTATGTATCCGAATGTACAGCCTAAATGTTGGAGGTGTGGTTCTCTCGATGCTACATATTATCATATATGGTGGACCTGCCAAAAGGTTAAGGCATTTTGGATAAAAATATGGTGGGTCATGCAAAATGTTTTTAAAAGAAGGATAAAGTTTAGTCCTCAGTTATTTTTACTAGGTATATGTACTGACTTTACAGTGGTAGAGACCAATTTGATTCTGCACCTGATAACTGCAGCAAGACTGTTGGTGGCGCAATATTGGAAGAAGGAAGACTTGCCTACAATTCAAGAATGGACATTGAAAGTAACAAACTTAGCTGAAATGGCTAAAATATCGGCATATCTCAAAGATCATTCAAATGAGAGATATAAACGAGACTGGAAAAAATGGATTGACTATATACAAAATAAATACGGGACTAAGAAATTCCAGTTAGCCTATGCTTAAGATCAGAAATGATTTAAACTGTCAGTTCAGTAAGAAGAAGCTAAGGTCAATCTAGAATGTCATTAATTTCTTTATTTCTTTTTTCTCAATAGATTTTAGACTGTGTTAGTTAAAAATCCATAACGTGTACGGGTTCTGGGAAGTCGGGGGGGGGAAGGAGGAGGGGGGGTGGGGGGTGGAGGGAGGGAGGGGTACACACATCAAAAAAAAATTGTACTTCAATGTCTTAATGATTGACAAATGATGACATATTTGTGTTTTTTTTTAAAGAAAAATAAAAAAGTTCTGTTAAAAATATATATATATATATATGATTCTGGGCCGCTAGCAATACTGTACTTAAAATTAAAAATACTATAATAAAAAGTTAAAAAATCACACAGCCCAAAGTGGAGGGGAGGAAAAACAAGGAATACAGTCATTATATGGATTCAAGCACATATCCAGGATCCGGGCTCAATAACAAAACCAAGTTTCCAAGGACACACAAAAGGCCAGCAAGGTCAGGCAAGACTGATATCTGGGGGAATGATGTCCTAGAAGGTGGATACCAAGATAGAAAAGGCTCCCCTCCTAGGTCCTGTTCCAGAACACTCCCCAATGGGCAGGGCCCAGAAAATGCCTCTCTTGCCAGATCTAGCAGGACAGGGAGATATGACTAAGGAGAGAGGGCTTTGAATTGAAACCAGAAACATATACTAGCAACCAATGCAGCAGAGCAGAGGTGTAAATAATGTGTCAAGTGATAGGCACCCATATATTTTACTGATGAGGCTGCTGCTGCTAAAACACATACATACAACTGAATAAGATTTAAGAAAAGTTAAATGTATAGTTAGACTATAGACCCCACATTACGTGGAGTCAAAAGGAAGACAAAGTTGAATTCTTGGCTGCCTAAGAAGGACAGTCCAGACCAAGAGGCTGCAACTTCCCCGCATTCCAGCCTTAGGTCACTGACCCTTCTCCAAACAAACTTTATGTTCCACTTTGAAATGGTTGAATGGCAACATAAAGTTGGGGGGAAGTGTATTTACAATGGATGTATATTGTAGTTGTAGTTGAGTTTATTTATAGGCTGCCCTTTTCCCTGAGGGGACTCAGGGCGGCTAACAACTTGTATGGGGGGGGGGAAGACATACAATAACATAAAAACACAATGTATAATTAAAATCAAGCAACATTCATACAACATTCGGGTGGGGGCGGATTATGGTCTTTACCCCCAGGCCTGGCGGGATAGCCAGATCTTAAGGGCTGTGCGGAAGGTCTGAAGGGTGGTGAGGGTACGAATCTCCACGGGGAGATCGTTCCAGAGGGTCGGAGCTGCTACTGAAAAGGCTCTCCTCCACGTAGTTGCCAGCCAGCACTGGCTGGCAGATGGCACTCGGAGGAGGCCTAATCTGTGAGATCTTATGGGTCGAGAGGAGGTGATTGGCAGGAGGCGGTCTCCCAAGTACGCAGATCCACTACCATGAAGGGCTTTGTAGGTAGTAAGAAGCACCTTGAAGCGCACACGGAGATCAACAGGTAGCCAGTGCGGCTCGCGGAGGATAGGTGTTATGTGGGTGAACCGAGGTGCACCCACAATCACTCGCGCGGCCGCATTCTGGACTAGCTGAAGCCTCCGGATGCTCTTCAAGGGCAGCCCCATGTAGAGCACGTTGCAGTATTCCAGCCTAGAGGTCACCAGGGCGCGAGTGACTGTTGTGAGAGCCTCCCGATTCAGGTAGGGTCGCAACTGGCGCACCAGGCGAACCTGGGCAAATGCCCCCCTGGTCACAGCCGACAGGTGGTAATCAAAGGTCAGCTGTGGATCCAGGAGGACTCCCAAGTTGCGAACCCTGTCTGAGGGGTGTAAAATTTGGCCTCCCAGCCTGAGCGATGGAACACTAACCAAATTTTTGGGAGGGAAACACAACAGCCACTCGGTCTTTTCTGGGTTGAGTACAAGCTTGTTAGCCCTCATCCAATCTGGAAATGTACAGAAGTAAATTGCAAAAAATGTTTTGGCCTTTTTAAAAAAATTGTTTAATACTTTTTTTAAAAAAAGCAAAAGGACAGAAGAGAGATATTTTCAGACTTGCAAGAATCTGTGACTATACTCTTTCCACAAAGGTAGCGTTAGTACTCGTGGTTGGTGCTTCTTGTCAGGGTAATAACGATTTAATAGCTGACCACCTGCTGTTGTAAGGCTGTAAACCGAGCTGATGAAATGAGAATGAATCAGCAGGGTTATTGCACTTTATGAAGCTGCCTATATAAGAGAGGCCGTGTGAGGGCATATCTCTCTCTCTTCATTTATCTCTGGGTGCTTCAATGCTATAGTTGATGATTGATTGCCTGATTTTGACTAGTTTAAGTTTAGTTTATAAGTTTAATAACATTTATATGCTGCCCAATCCCGTAGGACTCCGGGCGGCTTACAGTACAAAAATAATCAAAGAAAAAAAGTAAGATACAGGGACGAAAGATAGATATAAAATACAACACATCATGCACTCCATTCTGAATGGGGCTGGACCGTATTTTGGGGTCAACAGCCCCAGGCCTGCCGGAACAGCCAGGTTTTAATGGCTTTCCGAAAGACCGAGAGAGTGGGAAGGGTCCGGATCTCTGCGAGTAGATCATTCCACAGGGCCGGGGCAGCTACAGAGAAAGACCTCCCCCAAGTAGTGGCCAACTGGCATTGCCCGGTCGAAGGTACCCGGAGGGGGCCCAGCCTGTGGGATCTTATGGGTCGTTGGGAGGTATGTGGCAGGAGGCGGTCCCCCAGATATCCAGGTCCCAAGCCATGAAGGGCTTTAAAGGTAACGACCAGCACCTTGAAGCGCGTTCGGAGACCGATGGGAAGCCAGTGCAGCTCGCGGAGGATAGGTGTAACATGGGTGTACCTAGGTACACCCGATATCGCTCGTGCAGCCACATTCTGGACCAATTGTAGTCTCCGAACACTCTTCAGGGGCAGCCCCAAGTAAAGTGCATTGCAGTAATCAAGCCTAGAGGTGACGAGAGCATGAGTGACCATTTGAAGTGCCTCCCGGTCCAGATAGGGCTGCAACTGGTGCACCAGGCGAACCTGGGCAAAAGCCCCCCTGGTCACAGCCGACAGGTGGTATTCTAATGTCAGCTGAGAATCCAGGAGGACACCCAAGTTACGGATCCTCTCTCAGGGGTGAAGAGTTTCTCCCCCCAGGCTAAGAGATGGAATATCTGGTCCATTCTTGGGGGTACACGTATGTATATTTTCTTTGTATATAAAACACTGTTTGAAAGACAAACTTCTATTTACTGTATTTTGCTCCTGTGACCATCTCAAAATGGTCACACTGTGAGCATTCTCACACTTCTTGTCTGAAGTATCATGAAGGACTCACAATATGCAACTAACTGTTTCTGCATATCATTCACAAACTTTCTTTCATCCTCATTTTGGGCAGCAACAATTCTCTTACATGGGTTTGTTCGCTTCCACAGCTTCTTCCATATCTTTTCCCACCAAGCATTCTTTTTCATATTTTTCACATCCAGACACATTTTATTCATACTTTAGAAACAATTCTCTATATCCCATAGTCATCTCCAGATAAGTAAGGTAAGAAAAGAATTGCAACCAGTATGTTCTTAGTACTGTAATTCAAACTTTCTCTTCCATGTAGAACTCTTAGATGGCAAGAAGAGTAGCAAATTTACTATTTCCAATGGAAACCTTCGTGGGTAAAAATTGAATTCATGAAACTAATTAAATAATTAGGTAAAATAATCTAATGATATGTGTTTTTCTTCATGTTGCCAAGAATCATGATTTTGAAAAAATTGAATTAATTCAACATTGACTATTAATATAGGAACTATTTTCAATTTCCCTATTCTATCAACAGGACAAGCAATGGAGCCATCAGAGAAGGACCTATATCTACACAAAGGATGTTATTTTGTACCAGTGGTGTCCTCACCTGAAAATATAGATTCATTGGAAAGTTTTGAAATCCGAGATGATGATACATTTATAATCACATATCCTAAATCAGGTAAATTCAAAGATGTCTTTCAGGGTAGTGTAGGTTTTGTATCCAGTGCTTTTATTCAGTTTTTCAGTACTTTGGTTGCTGTATCATGCTGTAAATAGATTTTAACATTTGGCATAGAAGATGAAACACAAGTGAAATAATGCTGCAAATCTGCATTTTGACCATTTTAAATTTTACTTTACAAAGCTGACTTTTTCTCATACAACCATCAAATATTTTAGAAAAAGCAGTTGTCTTTATACATCTCTGAAATGTTTACTATAGGAAGATTGACTAAGTTAGAACATAAAATAATAGAATTGGAAGGGATCTCAGGGGTCTTCTAGTTCACCCCCTGCTTGAGCAGGAGATCCTATACCATTTCAGAGAAGTGGCTGTCTCTAGTTACTTCTTAAAAGCATCCAGTAATGGAGCACCACAACTTCTGAAGGCAAGCTATTCCATTGATTGATTGCTTTCACTGTTAGGAACATTCTCCTTAGTTCTAAGTTGCTTCTCTCCTTGATTAGTTTCTATCCATTGTTTCTTGCCCTGCCTTTGGGTGCTTTGGAAAATGGCTTGACCCCCTCATTTTTGTAGAAGTCCCTCAAATATTGGAACAGTGCTATCATGTCACCCCTAGTCCTTTTCATTAGACTTGACATGCCCAATTCCTGCTGCTGTTCTTTGTATGTTTTAGCCTACAGACCCCTAGTCATTTTTGTTGCTCTTCTCTACACTCTTTACATCTTTTTTCAACATCTCAACATCTTTTTTATATTGTGGTGACCAGAACTGGATGCAGTATTCAAAGTGTGGTTTTATTAAGGTTTTGTAAAGTGCTACTAGAACTTAACTTGATCTTGATTCTATCTGTTAGTGCAGCCTAGGATTTCATTGGTATTTTGCTGTCACCACACATTGTTGACTCATATTTATATTATTGTCCACTAGGACGCCAAGATCCCTCTTATAGTTACTGGGATTAAGCCAAGTTTCACCTAATCTGTACTCATGCAGTTGGTTTTTCTTGCCTAAGTGAAATATCTTACTTTTGTTTTAAAACTGTTTTATTTCATTTTCATTTTCATTTTATACCATCACTTATATACTGTGCATTTAAAAAAGGAAGAACAATGAACACAACTCATCTTCCACCATGGGAAACCAACATAGCACTTCAATCCTCCATACACCCTTTCTTCTCCCTCTCCAACTTTCATTTCTCCCCTTCAACATTCCCCTCTTCTACTTCCCTTCCCCCTCAGACATTCCTTTCTCCCCTTCCTCTCCGTCTCACCCTCCTTGCATTCCCCTCTCACTCCCTCTTTACTTCTCTCTCTTCTTTCCCTCTACTCCTCACTTTGGTGTATCTCTACTATTCATTAATCTATTCAGTTTATATTTTACACTAAAATTAAAAAGAATGAAAAAAAAATAAAAGAAAAGAAAAAAGAAAAAAAGAAAAGAGAGCAACAGTATACAAGTGCATTCTTATTGTTCTGAAAATTGAGACTGTATTTCCACCCTCCCCCCCTCCCCCCCATAAACCCCCCTCCCTAACCCCCTTTCGACTTCCCAGGTCCCATACCCGGCATAACTCTTTATCAAGCACAGTCTGGAGTATATTAAAACCAAATAACTTTAAAATTAAAAGATAAAAGAAAAACAAAGTAAAAAAAAAGAAAAACAAAACACACACATACACACACAAAAAGGAAAAACGGAAAGAATCAATAAACTCTCTACATTAAACTCAGCTTCCTATCATTTTTAAATCTTAAACAATGTACCTCATTCCTAATTTCAGTTATTTTATTGCAGGATTTCAAACTATATTGAAACCAAGTAAGTTAATCGAATGGAATTCTCCAGCTAGGAGCCTTATCTCTTTATCTAAATATCCAAACCTTTAAATTGTCTCTTTTACCTCCTTCTCTATAAAACAATTTAAACACTCAAATGCTTCTCTCGGATTCCTTTTTCAACTCCTCGCATCCTGCCTCTACCCGTGTCCATATATATATTTTATTTACATCCGTACTCCTCTTATATTTGCTCCACCTTCCTGCAGACTCTGTGGGTATATCTTTCCAGACATTATATTCAAATAACAATTTATACAAAAATCAGCTTACTTTCTGGCTCAAAATAAACTCTAGATAAACCTTCACTACCCTCCCATCTACCCCACACTTCCCAACTCCATTCATCCTAAACCACAATCCTAGAAAATCACGATCTCCGCTCTCCTCACCCTAAAGAATGAATCATGAACAATTTAAATAAAAATTCAAAGTTATCCATCGAGTCTTGTTTAAGTCCCATACAATATATATTCCAAAATCAGTGCCACTTCTTTCAGTCTCAATGTCTCTTCATCGGTATGCAGCTATGCCATTTTACACAAGACAGAAATCACAAAGTATTATTCAATTTAAAAATTAAGCAAATGTTTTAGAAGCATAGCTAAGTCCTTATTCTCTACTCTTCTGCCCTTCCGAAGGGGGAAAGCGATACCTCCCACCTTGTAGCCACGTGTTCCGCTGTTTCTCTTCTCCTTCTCCTTGTTTTTCTCCAAGTCCGGGTGATTCAGGAAGTCCCACCTTCAGGATCTTGTAATAAAAATCTCGGGCTTCCCAAACAGAGTTAAGGTAATGATTTTGGTTATCAAATGTAACTGTAATACCAAATGGCACTTCCCATCTATACAGTATCTGAGAATTTCTGAGTTCCTTAGTTAAAAAGGCATAGTCTCTTCTGGCTCTTAATATTTGAGATGGTATTTCTTTGAAAACAATCAAATCCTGTCCATCAATTCGCAGCCTATTATTACAAAACTCATGTACTATCGCATTTCTGGATTCTCTTGTGGCAAAATATATAATTATGTCCCTCGGAAGTTGTCGCTGTTTTGCTATGCACGAATTATGGCGATAGATTTTTTGGATCTGCCAATCAAAGTTAAGTCCAGGATTTCCCACTGAGCGACTAAAAGCCTCCAAAAAGGTCTGTTTCAAATTCTCCTGCTCGTTTTCACCCAATCCCCTAACTCTTATTGCAGACGCAATCTTCTTATAATTTATCATGACAAGTTGTTTTTGTGCATTTTCAACTTCCTGTTGTAACATTTCAATTTTAGATGTCAGGTTAGAATTAGCTTCTTCCAAAAGTTCCAGTTTATCCTCCATTCCGGCAATATAATCTGTCATAACATTCATAACCTCGATCATATCCTCCTTTGTTTGAGCAATCTTGGCATCAAGTTTGTCATATAAGTCTGAAATAAGTTGCTTCATTTCCTCTCTGAACTCTTTAAGGATTTCAAAAAGAAATTCTTTCGTTAACAAATCTCCAGTAGAGGGCATAGAAGGCAAGGGCAGCGGCTTTGTAACAAATGCCTGAGATGTAGAAGAGCGTCTGGGCTTCGATTTCGGTGCCATGATAAAAAGGGAAGCAAACAGAGTCTCTACTCACATTAATTTGAGATAAGGTAGTTTCAACAAACCCCTGGCAATTGATAAACAGAAATCTTCAAGAGAACAGGGCTAATTGGTTTGTAATCCCTTAATTCTGTCCAGAAAGTTGAAGATATATCATTATAGCAAATGCGGAAGTTATAAAATCGCCATTTTTTTAAAAAAAAGTTAAACAAAGGAGTCTTTTGTAAAATTGAAGCTGGTATTTTAAATTAAAAAAAAATGAAAAGTTCACAGGTATGGTCGCTGCCCGGATTAATCTTAAATGAGTTAATTACAAAGGCTTGTTCTGAGGGGGGAGTAACTCGCCTTGAGCTGAAAAAAAAAACAGCTGAGAAGATCTGGCCGGAGTAAGTGACTCAGCTTTCGTTAATTCACTCTCTTTCGTTCGCAGCCAAAAAAGAAAAAAGGCTACGAACTTCAAAGAGGACTCTAACTGGCTGGGTTCCCTCCCTACTTTTTCCTTGCCTGGAAAAAGAGATATCTAAGATCTTAAATAGATATACGAACCAGAACTCTGAGGGCAGCTTCATTAAGCTGCCGACGGCGGCAAAACCCTCCCCCGGAACGAAATATCTTACTTTTATCTATGTTAAATTTCATTTTGTTAGATAAGGGCTGATATTTAAATCTGTCAAGATCTTTTTGGACCTTGACCTTGTCTTTCGGGTTGTTGACTATTTCTGCTATCTTAATGTTGTCTGCAAATTTGATGAGCTCTCCTTCAATTCCCTCATCCATATCATTTATGAAGATATTGAAGAGTACTGGAACCTTTGGGTTCCTCACTGGTTACTTCCCTCCATGTGGATGTAATTCTGTTGAGGACTATATGTTGAGTACTGTTTGTCAGTTGCAAACCCAACTAGTGGTAGTGCTATCTATCCCACACTTTATTAGCTTGCCAAGAAGTAGTTTGTGATTGAATTTATCAAATGCTTTACTGAAATCTAAGTATACCATGTTCACAGCATTTCGCTCATCTACTAATTTGGTCATTTTGTTGAAGAATGAAATAAGATTTATTTGGCATGACCTGTTTTCAGTGAATCCATGTTGGCTTCTGGTCATAACGCTGTTTGCTTCTAGGTCCATGATGGCGAACCTATGGAGGGCAAAAAACAACCCAATGTACAAACCGGAAGTTCCCTCTAGAAGGTGAAAAACAGCCCTCAAACCAATCGGTTCCCGAACTTCCAGGTTGCCCACAGTGCCGTTTTGTGCCCTACAGCGAAATTTCTGGGCTGCCCATAGATCCGTTTTTTACCCTCCAGAGGCTTCCTGGAGGGCCTCCAGGGGAGGCTGGAGTTTGTTTGTTTTTTGCCCTCCCCAGGCTCCTAAAAAGCCTCTGGAGCCTGGGGAGGGTGCAAAACCAGTCCATTTCATGCCAAAACTGTGGGGTGGAATGGCAGGGGTCGTGCATACATTCATGTGGGGGTTGCGCACATAGAATATGGGTGTGGGCATGCCCGCACATGACCCCCGCTGCATCCCCCCGCTTTTGGCACATGATGGGAAAAAGGTTAGCCATCACTGTTCTAGTGATGTTCACAGATTTGTTGCTTGATTACCTTTTCGAAGATCTTCCCAAGTATTGATGTCAGGCTGATTGGTCTGTAATTTCCTGAATCTGCTTTTCTTTTTTTCCTTTTTGGAAGATAGGGACCACACCGGCTCTTTTCCAGTCCTCAGGTATTTCACCAGTGATCCAAGAACTTTGAAAGATATGCTTCAATGGTTCTGAAATTTGCCAGTTCGTTCAGTAGTGTTTTTCTTTTTGTGTGTGAAGATAGATGTGTGAAGTATGAATTAAGCAGTTCTGCTGTCTCTCTACTGTCCATTTCTTCTTTGCCATCTTCTCCGATTAGTAGCCGGATTGCTTGACTTTTTTCTTGTTTTTTATGTATTGGACATTCTCCAAATAATAATGGCACTGGATGAATTAATTTAATTATTTCTTATTTACAGGCACAGTGTGGACTCAGAACATTGTGAGCTTGATTCTTTATGAAGGTCATGGAGATGGAACTGAAAATATTAGCCTGATTAACAGGGCACCATGGCTAGAGTATAATGTTTATCATGTAGATATACCAAGTCGCGCATCACCTCGTGTCATTTGTTCCCAATAGCCCTACTATTTGGCACCCAAAGGATTACGAAATAAAAAAGGAAAAGTAGGACATATTTTGGTAACTTGTGGAGTGGAGTGGGGACCTGTCAGTCTTCGATTTTTTTTTAGCTCTGCATCTAAATGTTTTATTGACAAATAAATGCAAATGAACAGATGTTACATTGTTCCAATGTGTTTGGTGATTTGCAGGCTGAGAAAAAATAATTCAAATAAAATGAGGAATCCAGAATCTCATGCTTGGACGAAATAAAGCCGAACTGAAGATCCATGCAGAGATATTTAATCCTTCAGGTTACTTTTTCCAAAATGACACATCCAGATGGAGTGGGATTTTTTGTGTGGCTTAGTCAGTTTCTATCTTAATGTATCTGGAGGATGCCAAATTGAGGATTGCTGCCTTTAGCCATAAAATCCTTTTTACAATTGCTACTCTCAGTCACTCACACCCTCTTGGATGGAGGACTATAATAGCTTTAATGTGGAGCTGTTTTTTTACAACAGCCCTTGAAGTATTCAGAAACTTGAGTGGGTCCAAATGTAGCAAGATAGGCATTTGTGTGTTTTCCAGGAACTGCATACATTTCACTTCTGCTATTGAAACTACATTGGCTATATGTTTGATTCTGGATCGGATTTATATTTCCTAGTTATGACCTTTAAAGCCCTTCAGGAACTGGGAACATGTCATTTGAAGGACCTCTGTCCTCAGTTACATCTACCCATTCCATCAAGTCCAGTAGGAAAGGCACGTTTGGGGACCTGCCAGCAAGGGAGTTTTAGGCATGACCTTTTTTGCCATAGTCCCTGTCCTATTCCCTCTAAAGTGAGGCTTGTTCCAACCTTGTTGGCTTTCTGGAAGGTCCTCCAAATGGTTTTGCTAATAGCTTCGAGGTTCTATGATAAAGTATAGCCTCTAAGGTGATTGTATGAGAGTTAATTGATGTTCATACTCTCTGTATGCTTTGCTGCTATTCTGGGTTTGTTTTGTCTTCTTTTTAAATTTAAATTTAAATTGAGATTCTTAATGGTTTTTATTTTATTTATTTATTTATTTAATAAATGAATTAATAAATAGTTACCCCAAATCACCATGTAAGATATGCAGCTACACAAATGTGATAAATTGATTGTGTGTGAGAGAAAGAGGTGGGGGGAGGAAGAGGTGGGAGGGAAGGAATATATATATATATATATATATATATATATATATATATATATATATATATATATATATATATATATGTGTGTCTGTGTGTGTGTGTGTGTGTGTGTCTGTGTGTGTGTTTTTATTTGTGCTGATAAATAAATAAAGGGAGACTCTAAAAAAACACAAATATAACAAAGGCAACAGTAAAAATATTGGGTTTCTGTCGTGATGGACTCTTGTGACCAGCCGAAGGACAGATGATGGAAACAGTTAGCTTCCTCCCATAATTGGGGCTTACCAGGGGTTGTAAAAGTCCACTAAGGTCCACCAAGCCTCAAGGTTTTTCGATCAATCCCACTTTTTCGCTGCTGCATTCACTCTAACTGGAGTCTCTGAGATCATTTTTGACTAGATACTTTCTTCTTCCTACAGATTGTTTATGTGTTCAGAAATCCAAAGGATGTCTTGGTTTCTGGCTATCATTTTCTACAAGTTCTAACCATGCTGGAAACATCAAAAGACTTTGATGTTTACTTGGAGAAGTTTTTGGCTGGCAAAGGTAATAAATTAATCACAATCAGGTTAGTTTTTGTTTTGGACAAAAGATATGAATTCAATCCACTTCCTGCAAGTGGCAAACAATCCACTCCTCCTCCATAAAATAATAATAGTTATTTTCAATCCTCATTCAATAATTTTTTTAAACTGTATGCAAACAGTTTATAATGGGATGGATGAGTGGAGAAGAATGCAGGATTCCTAGAATAATTTGCCATGCAAAAATGGATGGGAGAGGGGAGAGAAGGCAGCTTATTAAGGGAGAGTGAGAACAAATACAAGGATACATTAAAATGGAGAAAAATGGAGGGGAATAAGTTGATGGATTTAAAACCAGGGTGTATTATTATTGTTGTTGCTGTCATTGTTGCTTTTGCTGTTGCTGTTGTTATTATTATTGATATTATGTGGTTAATCTTTGGTGAGATTCACAGCCTTTGGGGCTGGTTGGTAGCTCAACAACTCGAGTCCTAACCAAGGACCTAGGAACTGTTAAGGTAACGTCGGAGGATATAAGCTGTTCCAAGTAGGGTGGTTTTTTGTAGAATCAGAATGTTCAAGTCTGATAAATTTAAAATTTCCAAATAGCGAGGTAGCCCTTTAGGTATTGCTCCAAGGGCTCCAATTACAATTGGAACAACACATGATTTCTTTTTCCATAGTCGCTCAACTTCAATTTGCAAGTCCCAGTACTTTGTGATTTTTTCTTGCTGTTTATCTTCAATTCGTGCATCTCCAGGTATTGCAATATCAATGAACCATACTTTTTTCTTTTCAACTATTGTTATGTCAGGTGTGTTGTGGGCCAAGTGCCTGTCAGTCTGAATTCTGAAGAATTCTCCCACAAGATTTTGACTTTTTCATTCTCTAAAACCTTCTGAATCTGATGTTCCTAGTGGTTTTTGCTGTACTCAAAACCAAACTTTTGGCACAATTTCCAGTGAATGACCTTAGCAATGCAGTCATGGCATTGTAACTAGTCAGTTTGTGAAATTTTGCTGCACCGAAGTGGTCGACTGTCTCGTCTTTCTCATTACAAAGGTGACATTTGCTGTTGGTGGTAACATGTTGAATTTTTGCCTTCATGCAGTTTGTGGCTAAGGCTTGTTCTTGAGCTGCCAAAATAAAGCCTTCTGTTTCTTTTTTCAGTGCTTCTCAATTACTTCTTTCTTATATTCAGCTTTTGACTTAGTTGTCTTTAAAAGGCCGCCTTTATTTACTTCCTTAATCACTGGTTCTTCACTTTTCTGGATGTAATCATTCAAGCTATGTCTTTCTTCTTCCACAGTCTGCTTTACTTGTAGGAGTCCTTGACCACCCTTTGGACTTTAATATCTTGCAAATTCGTCGAATGTACTTGGCTGAAGTTGATTCCTTGACTTTATTATGCATTAAGTCAGAGGCCTCTAAAATCCCTCAGTACTTGTAACCTTCTTCTGGTTTTACTGCCTTTATCATTTCTTCATTCTCAAGTTCTATTCCATCAACTTCTAGGACCTTGCCTGCTTTGATTGCCATTGATGCACATTTGTCAATTCTAAACTGCATGCCGCCATCATCATCATCATCATCATCATCATCATCATCATCATCATCACTGTTATATTAGTCAGGAGACTGCAATGCTATTGCAGAATAATAGTTTGGCTGCCAATTTACCAGGTCTCTTGTGGGACATGCTCGCACACTTCCCAAAGTGCACTACAGGAGGGCAAGCTGGCTTTACACCAGAATGAAAGATGAGTGGATCTTCTTGCAGCCTCATCCAAGGGCCCCCTCCCTTCACCATAGCCCCCTTGCAAGCGGACAACTCATGAGCCAACTCATCTCCCCACCGAAGTGGTATCTATTTATGTAGGTATCATAGAACATGCTGTCAAAGTGCCAGGAGGTCAGAAGCTGAGGCAAGTGATGGGAGCTCACCCCACCATGCAATGCTAGGACTTTTGGAGCAGAGACCATCATGAAGCCATTGAGTTACTGCATCTCATTAATCAGGGTGTGATTATGTTGGGAATAACAGACAGAATCTAAAATTAATACAAATCAATGTTCATTTTAAAAAGTAGAGAGTTATATTTAAAATATATATATAAGAAAAACAAATACTCTCTAACATGAAGTCACATGGGGAGCATTTAAGGGTTGGACACAGAAGAGAGCTAATGGAATAAAGTCTGGTATTTGCAAATGTATAAAAAATTAATTCAGAATGCCCAAAGATCCAAATAAAGAAAAGCAAAAGAAACAAAACAATATAGCAGCATCTTGACAAAACTCTCCCTTTAGCAAGTGAGAGTATGCAACCACATTTGTTATGGCTCCCATTCCTTCTCTCTCCTCTCCGCATTCAGTGTTATTAGGGTGGGCTCTCAGTTGAGCTTTCATGTGTAGGTCCATCAGGTCATAAAAATAAATGGAAGAAATTCAAGCAGTCAGAATGTATCCCTGAGATGGATTGTTAGCTGAAACATTGCAGTGCCCAGCTAAACCATTAAACCAAGTGACTTTGAAGATTCCACTCATAATTATGCCAAATTCATTTCTCTCCTATCAGTGTGCTGTAGTTTATGGCTAGACCATATAGAAGGCTGGTTCAATCATAAGGATGATTTCAATATTCTCTTCCTTTCTTATGAAGAAATGAAAAAGGTAAGATGTGTCCATTTTGTGTGGTGCGACATGAAGAAAAATTAAGCACAGAAAGGTTTAGAAATGATGGGATGTATAGAATAATAAATTCCAAGAAGTAGTAGTAGAGTTGAGTGAACCACTCTTGGTTATTTCTGTGAACTCCTGGAGGACCGATGAGATATTTGAAGAAACATAAGAGCCCTCTCTTCAACAAGAAGGAGGATCCATGAAACTAGAATGTGGTCATCTTGGTATCCAAAAGATTTATTTTAAGGCATTTTTGGGAACACTTGGTGAGATGATCAAGATATGGATTTAATCAATAACATAAAGTAAATAATGTTCTCCTCTTCGGGCTCAAAGAAGGTTGACTCAACTCAAGTGCATTTTCAAGAGAGACCAAAACATTCATTTAGTTTGGTTGGAGAACTGTCCAGCTTCAGTTGCAGCAAGATTGCTAAGAATGTAAAACTCTGTATCATAAATATATTGAGAACCAAAAATGTTTCTCAACAACTTGTCTCTTGGAAACCTTTAGCAACAATTCTATGGACGGGTTTCTGTGTTTAATGAATATTGTACATTTTTTAAAAAAATACAAATGATTTAATATTCAAATAATTGTTTTCTGTAAGAAAAGAATTAAAGTAGGGGAAGTGAAAGACAGCATTGATATGTGAAATATGTATAAGATAGTGATAATCTTTAGAATTCCCCAGATATATCAGCCACATTTTCCATCTTTTCTCTATTGTTATGGATGAACTAATATAAAGCTGTATCAAATTTCAGGATCTGAGAAGTTCTGTACTGAAAATATGCAATTTCCTAGGAAAAGAACTGACTGAAAAGGAGGTGGATGTTGTGGTGCATAAAGCTACATTTGATAACATGAAGGCAGATTCTAGAACAAACTATGCAGTCCTGAATCCTACCTTTGCAGATTCTAGCAAAGGGGTCTTTCTTCGTAAAGGTAAATCCATAGAAATTTATACTCTAGGGATATGCTTATGAATATGCCAGGATTGCCACCTTCATCTAAAAGGCACTTTTTGTAGAGTGGTATCAGGGTTGGGCTTCAAAAAATTTTAGCAAGCGGTTCTCTGCCAGGTTGCTGGGTGGGCGTGGGCATGGTGCCATGGCCTAGTTGACCTCCTGCACCACAAAGGGGGTAGGTGAGTTGTCCTCCCCAGGCTCTGAAGGCATTCTTCGAGCCTCCAGGAGGGCAAAAATGACCTCCTCAGGCTCAGGAGGTCTTCTGGAGGCAGGAAGTGGGCCCTTTTCTGGCCTTCCCAAACTTTTGGTAGGTCTGTTTTTCACCCTCCCCGAGCCTTCATGCATGACCTACACTTACCTGCATCGAAAACGGGCCATGTGGGGATTCCTGGGACAAGCAGGGTGGGTGGGCAGGGCCAGCCAAGAGTAGGATTTGGGGGTTCTCGCAACTGCAAAGAATCTTAGCTAGAGGTTCTCCCGAAACCCTACGAACCATCAGCAGCCCATCCCTGAGTGATAGGTTCATTTTCTAACAACTTCTCTTTCTGCTGTGTCTTCATGATGTTGCACTAATCTGAGGCAACCATAAGGCATTCTTAGCTGTACCAATGTTAAATTGGTGTACTCCATTTTATCCTGACAGGTTTTTTTTTTGCCATGGATATAATCTGACAGTTATAATCTCTGTTCTGTTGCTTGCACAGACTAATGATCCTTTATAAATGAGATTGTTTGAATACTGGTCACTTTAGCCTGTTGGAGAGACATCTTCTTTGCTCTCTACCCTGAGCATCTCCTCCAGTCTTAGAGCTGCCTCCTTTAAACCTGCAGGGACACAGCCGATGCTAAAGAAAACCCCATCAATCATTTTAATTAATCATGGGAACAGTTCCAACAGGATGAACTCCAGACCATTTAGAACTTCATTGGCAGACCATTGGTTCCATGACTTCCCAGAACAAGATGCTTATACCAGAGAAATCACTTGACCCCTTATAGTTAGAAATCTTTACCTTTCTATCAAGCCTTCATTCTGTAGTCCAGCTCTAGTTAAAATAGTAAGGAACCAGCTTCCTGCCCAAAAATTAGAAATACAGATTTGTATATATTGTTTGATGGACAGGGAGGTAGATGTTCCTCTGATAACATAGGGATGTGCAATGTTCCCGATTTTGCAATCTATTACCCTCTTTCTAAGACTCCATGAAACCAATAACAGGCATGGTAATTGGAGACTAGAAACCACATCTGGAAGACTTTTGACCTTCATCCCTATAGTCCAGTGATGTGCGGTGAGGTTTATGGCTGGTGAGGCACTGACACAGTGGTGGGTTTCAAATAGTTTTAGACTTGTGGACTTCAACTCCCAGAATTCCACAGCCAGGCATGCTCAGTTCCGATTTAAAGCAACAGCATTTGTTTTTCTCCTTTGCGAAAAAGTTTTCCTTCATGCTTTTTCTTCTCCTTCCCCCTCCTTCCTCCTTCTCTCACTCCCTCCCCCCTCTCTCAAATAGACACACGCACACAGAGAAGTTGGATCCCTCTCTCACTCACTCTCAAACAAACACAAACACAGAAGTTGGATTGGATATATTTTCCAATGGCTTGAAAGCAGCTCCTCTGCCATACCCCCCCATTCCCCTACTGCCTTCTTATCCGAGTCTTTGGTTGCAGGTGGAGCCAGGTTGCCTTTTCAAACTTGTAATCAGTGAAGCTGGGCTTATAAACTTTTATCCAGCTCTCTGTGTGTGTTTGTGTGTGTGTGTGAAAAGGCAATGTAGCTCTGCATGCAATCAAACTACACTTGTGGAGATATCTACACTTGAGGATGGAGTTTGAATTCCTCCCCCTCCCTCTGACCCACACATGTATCTTTTCCAGCTGTTTCAGAGAGGATTTCAACTCTGCTCTTGCCTGCCATCATGAAAAGGAAAAAAAATGTAAAAGGAAAAAGGCAAGAGCTGAGGTCAGGCAGAGCTAGTTGCTGCCAGATGACTCTGCTTAGTGCTTAACTGTTTTAAAAAGTCTCTTAAAAAGTGCCTCTGCAGCAGTGGTGGGTTTCAAAAATTTTAGAACCTCTTCTGTAGGTGTGGCCTGCTTTGTGGGAGTGGCCTGGCAGTCATGTGACTGGGTGGACATGGCCAACTTGTAAAATGTGGTGAAACCCACTTAACCCTCTTGCTTAGAAACCAAAATGTTGGCTCAGAAACTTGAAGCATGCACGTCTTAAATCTATCAAGTTACAAGACCCTTGCACCCCTAACCCTTTAGAACCCCCCCCCAGGGCTGTTCAAACTTAACAGCTTTAAGACTTGTGGACTTCAACTCCCAGAATTCCTCCTCCAGTAATGTTGGCTCAGGAACTCTGGCATTGAAATGTGCAAGTCTTAAAGCTGTCAACCTACAAGACCCTTGCACCACTAACCCTTTAGAAAAAAAACCCAGGGGTGTTCAAACTTGACAGCTTTAAGACTTTAAGACTCCTCCTCTCGGTCTTCATCTTGATGTGCGAACGGGCGGGGGGAGGGAGCTGGAACCGGTTCTAAATGGCACAGTAGATTTGTGGAACCTCTTCTATAGAAGAGGTTAGAACTGGCAGGAACTCACCCCTGCTCTATAGGAAGAGGCGGGAGAATGACGTGTGTCATCTATGTCAGAAATTTTTAGGCTTTTAACCCTTGCTTAACTCTGCTTGAGTGATCATAAAACACCAGACTAGATGAGGCACGTCGTTCTCCCGCCTCCTCCTGTCGAGGGCACTTTTTTAGAGGCTTTTTTAAACAGTTAAACACTAAGCAGAGTCATCCACTGTGACTCTGGCAGCAACTAGCTCAGCCTTTTTCCTTTTACATTTTTTTCTTTTTATGATGACAGTGGTGAGGCTCTGCCTCCCCTGACTGCACGTCCCTGCTATAGTCCCCTCCTGAAGCTCTAAAGATATAGATATACACAATGTGTGTATATGTGTGCGTGCGTGTCCATACACATACACACAAACATACATACATTCCTACACACACACACACACACACACACACACACACACACACAAACACACATTCATTTTGGTGATAGGATGACATAAATAGCCTCTAGTTTAATTGAATACAAAAATTATGTTTTGCAAACCATTAAACTGTTGAGATTTTTTTAACCACTCCTTTCCAGGCATTGTTGGGGACTGGAAGAACCTCATGACTGTTGCCCAGAGTGAAAGGTTTGACCATATCTTTAAGGAGAGGATGGAAAAGCTGCCCTTCAAGTTCTGTTGGGATATTCAGGAGGATCCATGAGCTTATTTCCAGCTCACTAGAGGAAAATAATGTGTGATACACACCTTCAAATAGCTTGAATCAGAGATGACTTTCCAAGAATGGTCTTTTATGTAACTTTGTAATGTTTAATTCTCAACTTTGCAGAGATCATAGAACAAAGCAACATTAAATTCTATGCTATTATTACATGTAAAAGAAACTGCAGAAAACAATTAATAGTATATCTCTCTGAAATTCTTACTATCATTTGTATTTTGATTCCACAAATGAGGCCAGATGCACTAAAGTTTTGACATTGTCCAGCTAATTCCTATATACCCCTTTTAAAAAACTATTTGCCAATTCCAGCATCAGATTTCCTCATATGCTAAGGCCCTTTCTCTATTGCCTTTAGTTAGTAGAGACGCCTAGAGCACAATTGGAGGTCCAGTAAATCCGAATCGAGCCGAGCGCTTTTAACAACCTGCATCAGAGAATACATTTGAGCAATCAGGACGTCTAAGAGATTACATATTGCCTCTCTGATTGCGTCCGCTGAGTCACGCCCAGCCGCCCTATTTAGGATAACCCGTTCCCTCCTAAATAGGAGGGACACGGGCGATCCGCTGCAGGGCAGGGCTGAGGATTACGTCCAATTCCTCGCGGACAAGGTTGCTCGGCCGGGTGGACCTGGACTCCAATTCTGCAGAACCAGCCTAGGCACTAAGGGATAATCTGGTAAGCCATCGCTGGATTGATTTTCAAGCTGTTACCCCTGAGGATGTGGACAAGGCGATAAGAGCTGTTGGCGCCTCCACATGTGTGCTGGACCCATGCCCCTCCTGGCGGGTTGTAAACAGCAGAGAGGTGACACGACGCTGGATCCAGGCGGTTGTTACCACCTCCCTACAGGAGGGGGTCTTTCCCCCGCTTTAAAGGCGGCGGTGGTGAGACCCCTCCTGAAGAAACCATCCTTGGATCCAGCCGTTTTAAAAACTATCATCCAATCTCCAACCTCCCCTTTGTGGGGAAGGTTGTTGAGAAGGTGGTGGCCTTTCAGCTCCAGTGGTCCTTGGAGGAAGCCAATTATCTTGATCCATTCCAGTCCGGCTTCAGACCTGGCTACAGCATAGAAAACCGCTTTGGTCGCGTTGACTGATGATCTCTGGAGAGCCAGGGATGGAGGCCATGCCTCCATCCTGGTGCTCCTTGACCTCTCGGTGGCTTTCGATACCATCGACCATGGTATCCTTCTGCGACGACTGCAGGAGGTGGGGATGGGAGGCACTGTTTTACGTGGTTCTCCTCTTACCTCTCGGACAGGTCGCAGTCGGTGTTGGTTGGAGGGCAGAGGTTGACCCTTAGGCCCCTTAAGTATGGGGTGCCGCAGGGTTCGGTCCTGTCCCCCTTCTTTTCAATATCTACACGAAACCGCTGGGTGAGATCATCCGACGGCATGGGATAAAATACCATCAATATGCGGACGATACACAGTTGTATCTGTCCACCCCGTGCCAACTCAATGAAGCGATGGACGTGATGAGCCAGAGTCTTGAGGCTGTTAGAGACTGGATGGGGGCTAACAAGCTTGTGCTCAATCCAGAAAAGACCGAGTGGCTGTTGTGCTTTCCTCCCACGAATTGGCCAAGTGTTCCATCTCTCAGGCTGGGGGGTCAAATTGTACGCCCCTCAGATAGGGTTCGCAACTTGGGAGTCCTCCTGGACCCTTAGCTGACTTTTGAACACCATTTGTCAGCTGTAACCAGGGGGGCATTTGCCCAGGTTCGCCTGGTGCACCAGTTGCGTCCCTACCTGAACCGGGAGGCCCTCAGAACAGTCACTCATGCCCTTGTGACCTCTAGGCTGGAGTACTGCAATGTGCTCTACATGGGGCCCCTTGAAGAGTATTTGGCGACTTCAGCTGGTCCAGAATGCAGCCACGCGAGCGATCGTGGGTGCACCTCGATTCACCCACTTAACACCTATCCTCCGCGAGCTGCACTGGCTGCCTGTTGATCTCCGGGTGCGCTTCAAGGTGCTACTTGTCACCTACAAAGCCCTTCATGGTATGGATCTGGGTACTTGAGAGACCACCTACTGCCAATTACCTCCACTAGACCAATAAGATCTCATAGATTAGGCCTTCTCCGAATTCCATCAGCCAGCCAGTGTAGACTGGCAACTACCCGGAGGAGAGCCTTCTCGGTTGCTGCTCCGACCCTCTGGAACGAACTCCTTGTGGAGATCCGGACCCTCACCACCCTCCAGACCTTCCGCGCCGCCCTTAAAATCTGGCTATCCCGGCTGGCCTGGGGTTAAAGACTCTAACCCCTACTCGAATTGTATGACTGTTGAGTTCTTAAATGATGTAGTTCCTTTATGTTGTAAATTGTTTGTCCTTCCCCCCTCCTTTGAACTGTGAGTCGCCCTGAGTCCCCCAGGGAAAAGGGCGGCATACAAATAAAGTGAAACTGAAAACTGAAACTAGTGAAACTAGACTGATATAAAATTTGCTGTCCTTATTGTTGATGCCTTTCTGTATCTATACTTCCCATTTGGCTTGTCCCTTGTTAGTGATGTCCTTATTTCTTTTTCTTTTTAACCCTAAAAACACTCTTTTATTAAGAAAGAAAAGGAAACTGGGCACCTGCAGGCTTCCCTCCCCATTTCTTCCTCTCAGGAAAATAGGAGAATTTTCTCTGCATAATAGCAGTAGATAGCAATAGCAGTAGACTTATATACCGCTTCATAGGGCTTTCAGCCCTCTCTAAGCGGTTTACAGAGTCAGATTGCCCCCAACAACAATCCGGGTCCTCATAGCAAGTGGGGAGGGGGAGGGTAAAAATAGCAAGTGGGGAGGGGGAGGAGTAAGGAGAAGAGACACTGCAGTGGGGTATGAACAGAGGTGAAAAACTGAAGGTGCTGCTGTATGTCTGTGGGGGAGACTGTTAGGAATATAAGTGCCGTATAGTGATCAGTGTGAGCTATTGTAAGTTTTGCAACTGCTAGCAAATTTTGTGTACTGGACTGTTTGTATGATTATGGACTTGTTATTTGGATTCTCCCTTAACTGAAAGACGTTGATGACTGGCTGTCTTAACCGTGTATGGACTGTTTGATGGACTCTGATACCTCTATTTCCACGAAAGTAAAAGCCTATTTAAACTGCAGTGTCTCTGTATGCTGGTTTGTGTGTTCCCCAAACCACCCTCACAACGCTTCTCCTCAGCGGGGAGCTTACCTAACAGAGACCAAGGAGACTTGGCACTTATCGCCCCTCTCAGCAGGGACCTGGAGCTGACTTTGCAACCCATTCAATGGCAAAAGTGAAGAGATCCACCCTGGATTAAGAATTTCATTCGGAACCCAAAAACCCTGCATGGGGAGGGGGTGGAGGAGGAATGGAGGCCGCCTGTGCTGCACCATCCCAATTGGGCCCTTCTGTGCTAGGGTTCATGGAGGCTTCTCCAGAACAGAGGGGTGTTTGCTGTGGAGCAATGGGTGGTGGTGGTGGAAGGGGAGAGGGTCTGGCAGGCCAGGCCGATCTCTCGCTCTGCTCTGTGGGGTTCAGCCGAGCTGTGGATGTTGAGGATCAGCCTCTGGCAGTAATCCTTGAAGTTGATGGGCTTCACCTCTGCGGCAGTGGCCTTCAGGTGGGACTCATCATTGAATGTCTCCAGCTTGACTCGGATCCAAAATTCATGGGAGGTTAAAGCAGGTGCAATGAGTGGGCATGAGTGCTTTCCTGATTTACTACAATTTATTTGCCAACTCTCCAGGGTTTTTCCTCCCAGGAATCTTTGGAGCAGGATCTGGCACTCTTTCAAAACTCTGCTCACCCACGAGTATAATCAGGGAATAAAGTTCAGGGGTGTGAAAGACTCTTTCAAAACCCCTCACTAAGGAAGTAGAGGACTACAGCATCAGCTGTCCATCATGCTCTGCTATTCCTGCCTACAGAAGTTTAAAAAATGCGTAGTGATGAAGGAAAGGGGAGAGCTGTTCCTGCACCAGTCTAAAGCAGATGCTGATTTCCCCTAGAAAATGGAATACGCTTTCATAGGGGTGAAAGGGACCTTAAAGGAAGTTTTGTCCAATTCCCCACATAAGGCAAGAGACCTTATATAATCCTGGTCAAATGGTCATTCGGTGTATTTTTGAAAATTTCCAATGAGGGAACACCTACAACTCCAGGAGGCATTAATTGTTCTAACAATTAATCAGTGGAATTTCTCCTTATTTCGGAGGAAAATTTCTCCTTATTTCTAAGTTGGACCTCTCTTTAGCAAACCTTCCACCCATTACTTCTTGTCCTACACTCTGGAGATAAGTCAGTCAGTCCCCTCTTCTCTGTGACAGCCTCTCAAGTATTGAAAAACATGTATCATATCCCTCCTAAATCCTTCTCTTGACAGGCTAGAGTGCCTAGCTCTGTAAACTGTTTCTAATACAATTTAGCCTCCAGACCCTTTATCGTGTCTGCACATGATAGGATCTCAGCATGTCTTTTGTAGTGTGTTGACCAAAACTGTATGCACTATTCCGAATTCGGCCTGCCAAGTACAATGTAAAGCAGTTTTTATCACCTCTCATGATCTTGATGCTGTCCCTTCTTTCATCTGATACCAGCAATGGCGAACCTTTTCGGGATCGAGTACGGAAAAGGAGTACATGCGTGCGCACTTGTCTGGGCCGTGACCCGGAAGAGGAGCTGTCCAGAGGACATGAACTTCACGTTTCTGGCTTGCATACTGCCCAGGTAGTCTTGTGGTTACTGGCATACATGTGTGCACAACGATCAGCTGGCCAGTGTGCATGCTCACACGGAAAACCAGCTCTCCAGTTTCCAACGCTGCCACACACATGAAAGCCAGCTGATCATCACGTGTGCATGCATACCAGAAACCCAAAAGAGGAACAGGCAACACCATACGTGCCAGGCAACATCAACATGCCACTTCAGGCACATGTGTCATAGGTTCACCATGATTATTCTTATACTATAACTTGGCCAACACGTCACATCCATTCACTGTCAGGGTTCCAAATAACATCCAAATTAAATCAGAGTCCAAGGTAAAGTATTGCTCAAAGTTCCAATTTATTAAGGGAGTCATGTTGGCACATCTGGAAAACCTGAATCTGAGCTGCCTGGTTTTTCCCCACCCAATTGAAATTTCATGATGTTGCCCCCACACTCAGAAGTCCATCACATGGTCCAATCTCCATTGACATGCTGGCAGTTTCACCCATCCAATTCTCAGGTGCAGCAACAAAGGATGAGCTTGGATTCTAGAAAAAAAAATTATTTTGGCTACATAGCATTTTACTCCATACCATCCCCCCTCCCATTTTCCCACAATAGAAACAGCATAGTAGAATAATAGAAAGTGTGGCAGGCCAAAGATCCAAAAGGAATATGCTGCAGGCCTTTCAGGTGGCCTCTCCTCAGAAGAGAAATGGTTCCTGAAAGAGATTAATGTAGGGGCTAACATATCAGAATTAACCACCTCCCCCCACCCAGGAGGACCCTTTGTCTTATCGGGAAACTTAACATGGAATTGTTTTACTAACTTATCCGCTTATAGGTTCCAGCTTTTCACCCAAGTATCTTAGCACAAAGGGTACCCCTTCCAATGCACTAAATACTGTAAGCGACCCCTGTACAGCTGGAGTCTAAGATTTTTTTTACCTCATAATGTGTTTCCCCTTCTATCACTACAGGAGGAGGGAGAGGCTGGATGGACGGTCTTATGCTGGACCCAATTACTGGCTTCAATAAGCTACAATGACTGGGTAAATTTTCCCTAGAATTCTGGGTAGATTGAGTTGAACTGCAACTGGGTTAATTATCTTCACTATTAGGAATGGACCTAGAAATTTTGGGCCAAATTTCTTGCTAGTCATTCTTAATGTTATTTTGGTAGATACAAAAACTTTGTCCCACACATGAAAAGGGGGTTGGAGCAAGTGGTGTTTCTCAGCTTGTTTCTTTTGGCTTCTGCCGCTTCCACTAGAGCTTTTTTCGTATTTTCCCATCCTTTCTTAGCATGTCCATCCATTCAGTCAGCGACATGGAGGAGGGAGGTTCTCTAGGTAGCTCAGGCATGGGAACAAATTCCACGCCACTGGTAATTTGGAAAAGAGTTAATCCAGTGCTGCTATGGACCATGTTGTTGTATGCCACTTCGGCGAAGGGTAGTCCAACCAGTTGTCTTGCTGATAGTCCATAACATCAGATGTATTGTTCCACCATCGCATTGGCCCTCTCCCTGCTCCGTTCATGCTTGAATGAAACACTGAGCTCAGTCCTTGTGTGGGCCCAATGGACTTTCTTCCTCCCATATTTGGGCATACCGGGGGTTGTAAAAGAAATCATATATATATATATATATAATATATTATAATATATATATATATATATATATATATATATATATATATATATAAGATTTTTTACAACCCCTGGTAAGCCCCAATTATGGGAGGAAGCTAACTGCTTCCATCATCTGTCTATCGGCTCGTCTGTCTATATATATCATTACTTTGACTTTGAATTGAAAGCTGCCAATGGGGCAGTTAAAAGCAGTCTTCCATCATCTCCCTTTCTGATTCATATGCGGTAATATGCCTATCTTAAATCCAGCTTGGTGAACACCTTGCCTTTAGCCAAGTAGTTCAACATATCTTTCATGAGGCATATCAATACAGAGACAAACACCACATCTTTCTTTTCTCTGAAGAGCACTGGGGCCGCTACTTTAGACTTTACTGGTTCAATAATGCCCCACCTCAAATTGATGTACTTCCACATTGAACCATCTCCTTTGCAGTCATGAAGTACATTTTTGGTTTTGGTAGGGTAGCCCCAGGTATGAATTCTATTGCGCAATCTGTGGGCCGATGAGGGGGAAGATAGTTGCAATCTTCCTCACTGAACACCCCCGCCAAGTCCCAGTAGTCTTTTGGTACTTGTTGGATCCCTGGGGGTTTGGTATCTACTGCAGGTGCTGCAGGTTCTCGGCTATTGGGTTCAATCATTCCTGGGTGGCCCTTTGGCTCCACCGGTGGTAGCGGGCCAAAGTTGATAATCAATTTCCTAATGCCATCCTCCCACTTTATTGTAGGCACCCATTGTCTAGCCATGCAAGCCCCAAGATAATTGATTCCTACATTCTTGGAGCTACGATGAATCTGAGGAATTCATAGTGGCGGCCTATCTGTAACTTTACCAATTTGGTAATTCGCGTGGCTGCCCCCCTTCCCCCCAATTAGCATTCCATCCACCTGCTCAACCAAATTGGATGTGCTAGGGGTCTTGTGCATATGCCGAGTTGCTCCAAAATCAACATGCTGATTAGGCATCGGGTGTAGCCAGTGTCCACGATTGCCCCAACTTCTCCTTCCACCCTCGTTTCAGGCACTTGGAGTTTGGATTTGATGGTAAAGGGGCGGATGGGTCCACTCCATTGGGTCATCTTCAGTCTTCTCCTCCTCATCCTCCAAGGTGGATGTGGCTTCCCCAATGGTCAGGCTCTGTCTCCTTAGGTTGGGGATTATGGTTCTCAGGTTTTTGTACAGCCGACTCTTTTCTGGTGGTTTTGGGGGGCTTTTCTTTGTTACATTGGCAGGTGGTGGGCCAGCTTGTGAGAATGGAGCTGGAGCCAGGCATCTGATGCTCTGTGGCCCAGCTGACTGCATCGGCAGCATTTTATTGCCCCCCCCCCGAGAGAAGAGAGCGTGGAGGCTTCTCAGCTTGCTGCGTTCAGCAGCCCAAAGGCCTTCACATGGTTCAATCTTCCACTGCCATGCTGGAAGCTTCCCATCCAGTTCCGGTCAGGTGAATGTTATTTCATTTGAATGTATATTTCATTTGTATGCCGCCCTTTTCCCCTGAAGGTGCAGAGGTGTGGAGACAAAGGATGACCTTGGATTCTAGAAAGGAGTTTTATTTTGGCTACATAACATTTTACTCCATACCATCCCCCTCCCATTTTCCCACAATAGAAATGGTATAGTAGAATAATAGAAAGTGTGGCAGGCCAAAGATCCAAAAAAGAATATGGCTGCAGGTCTGACATTCACGCCCATCCATTTGGGAATTCCTTGGGTGTTTTTAAGAGACTTTACCCTTTACACTGACTTATATATAAATAATCTTTCTGGGAGTTCTGATTATAAAGATGGAAGTCTACTTTAGTTGCTGAAACTTTTCAAGGATTAAGTCTAATGCAAAACATTAGACTTAATGTTTCTTTCCGCAAATATGAGGTTACTGCTAGCTCCCCCATCAACTACACTATATAGATAATCTTTTTCCATTCTTTATTCTGGCTATTTCGATTTTAATATGTTTGCTGATGTAATTAATTAATTTAATTTTAATGTAATTGATTTCTCAACAGCAATATCAAATAAAAATAAAATAAAGGTAAAAGTGTATGATTTAATTAATGTGCAGTTGATGATACTGTCTTACCATGCGGTTTTAGAGGCTGCTGCTTCATTCTTCACTTTCTTATTTTCCTGTGTGCACAATAATAATCTGTGTAATAGAAAATACAATAATAATTTGTGTAAAAGAAAATACACTATAAAATGCATAAGTGGTAATAAAAAGAATCAATTTCGATAGTCACATTACCTGTTGCCCGGCTCTGTTTGATATTATGTGCTCTTAGTTGAACTTCCTATAAACTTAACAGTTCTGTTTACACTGTGCACATTAGAGTCCAGGAGGAAATAGGGCAGCCTGACATTCAGGTCCCCATGATAGGCTGTTCTTTCAAATAGAAATGTTAATGTCAAAGCCTTAGTGGTGCATAGAATTAATAATCAAACAAACACAAGCTATACCTTTGATGGCTGGGGCATCACCTATATCAGTGATGGCTAACCTTTTTTTCCTCGGGTGCCAAAAGCATGTGCATGTGTGCTGCCGTGCACACTCACGTGCCCACACCTATAATGCAATGACACTCCCACGCGCCACACCCTTCTCAGCTCTGTTTTACAAAGGGAGGCTTCTCAAAGCAGCACTAAGCCTCCCTTTTTTCCTTCTCAGCGCTGTTTTGCTGGGTTTGCCGGGTTCGCTGTTCACTTCTGGGTTGCCCATAGGGTCATTTTTCACTCTCTGGAGCCTTCAGGAGGCTTCCCTGAAGGCTCCAGAGCATGAAAAATGGCCCAACACGCAAACCAGAAGTCCATTCCTCAACTTCCGGTTTGTGCATTGGGTGGTTTTTCCCTCCGAAAAACAGCCAAAAAAGAAGGCCAAGATCAGCTGGCCAGCGCGCAAATGCATGCTGGAGCTAACAGGCAATGCCTCACATGCCCTAACAAATGGCTATGAGTGCCACCTGTGGCACACATGCCATAGGTTCGCCATCATAGCTCTAGAATTTGTCTCCCAATGGATCTCAGGGTGGATAAAGTCCCCCATTACTATAGCTGTGTGTTTCCTATTTACCGTACTTAGCTAACTCATTAGGGAAAAGTTCATCTATTTTCTCTGTTTGGTTGGGTGACTAGTGGTATACAACCATAGCAATGTCATTTATTTTCCTCTAATTTTCATCCAAATGCATTTGAGAAGACTTTCATCTTTGTTACCTTCCCTCCTGAAAAAAGACAAATGAGTTAACATTGTTCTTTAATACATTATTTTATTGTATTGTACAAGCCATGGTGTTGCAGTGGTTGGAATGCAGTACTGCAGGCTACTTCTGCTGACCGCTGGCTGCTAGCAGCTCAGCAGTTTGAATCTCACCAGGCTGAAGATTGACTCAGTCTTCCATCCTTCCGAGATGGGTAAATGAGGACCCAGATTGTTGGGGGCAATAGGCTGACTCTGTAAAACCACTTAGAGAGGGCTGTAAAGCACTTTGAAGGGGTATATAAGTCTAAGTGCTATTGTTATTACTATTGCTAAGGCTATTATTGGTCATTCGGAGTTCAGAATGGCATATTTACATATTTAGGCCATTGGAAAAATACCCCTCATCATCACTATCACTATCAAAGTTAAGCTAGCATAACATGCTATTGTACGGTAAAACACATTGCCCTTTTTGGACAATTTGTACCCTGCAGATCATGCCAACAATCATAAGGAAGTCGATCTTCACTTAAAGAATTGCATCTCTTTAACTCACTATGGAAATAGCATGTTCTCTGAGAGTGGCTATATTTACGTCAAAAAAATCTTCAGAAGAGTTGTGATTGCAATTTCCCTAGAAATATAAAAATAAGATGCTTTGAACTGATTTTTGTTGAGTGTTAATTCAGAGTCTGCAAAATATAAAACATATCCTGTTAGTGTTGTCCCTGTACCACTGGCGTTTACCTAACAATAAATAAAACCAGCTATTCACTATGTGAATTAAAGATGGACCATTCACAATTCCACAGTCTGACTAGAGAAATGCAGGATACATCCTATTTTTCATTGCTCTTATCACTAAAATTACAATGTGATTTACAACAATGATAAGTCTGAATAAATCAGTTTCTTCACCTGTTGTAAATAATGCCCTTCTGGATTCAGCTCCAAGTGGGGAGGAAAGACACTGGAGACATGGAGGCTGCTTGGAAAGATGGTTTAATGGCGGAGGACCACATGGTTTGAGTTCCTGAACAGAAAAGGGGGGTCACATGCTTCAATGTTGGGCGAAGAAGAAGAGAGGGAGAAGGGCTGAAAGTTCCTGGGTTTTTATACTCTCTGTTCGGTCCCCCTCTCTGTTTCCCGTTCCTGTGTAAGAAAATGTATTCTGATTGGTTGTCAGACTCCTATGGGGCCATGCATGGGCAACTCTTTAGGCTTTGTTTTGAGTCCAAGTGTGATTTTCCAGATGGCATGAGGTGAGTGGGGTAAAGGGCGAATATGCCTTAATCCCATCACCCTGGTGCTGAAGGGGAGAACTCTTTATTATGTAGAATAGACTGGCTTGGGCATTTTAATGGCCCATTAAGAAAATTGGGGGCTATTAAGAGTGAGTCTGTTTCCTGCCTAAAAACATGTTTCTCCATTTCTGATCCAGGGAAATGTAATATTCTGCCATTTCAATATTTCCTAGGATATTTCATTTTTCTAGGAGGGGCGGGGGAGTGCTAACTTCCTACACACCAAAACCCCAACAACAGGCTTTGTTACATTCTGTTAGCAGAGGCCCTGAGTTGCACCACATGTTGGTGGTGTCTTAAGTTTGTGATTTGCAGAATGTTAATAAACTATTTGGAATCCGAGGCTGCTATATTATTTTCAAATGCACACAGAAGTTTTAACTTTTGAACTTCACAGTGGCCTGTAGCTGACACATCTAGAACTCAGTGTGTGTGCAGAATCACTTTAAGTAATCAGAACATGAATTCCAGCAAGGCTCATGTGACTTGGCAAGCCCGTGCAGAATATGACTGCAGAATCACAGCCTTGTGTTTATCCATAAGAAGGCTGGAAGGGGTGGAGTAAATTTTATGCAGGGGGAGGGGGAGATGAAGGAGGGAGTTCTGGGAGTTGTTTGTGTGTAAAACTGAACTTATAGCACGTTGTCTTGGCAGAAGTTGGGTTATAAAGGAAGCCAGCTAAGCAGTAAAAAGCTTTCTAAAAATTTTCATTCAGGTCTCTCGAGTAAAAACCCCCAAACTGTGTGATTCTTTCTCTCTGCTCTTCAACTGCCCCATCATTCATCAAGGTAAGTCACACATTTTGACACACTCTTTACTGTCCATAGTAAATTCAGCAAATTAAGTTATTAAAAGGGAGGGAGATTGGAGGGCAGAGGCGGAGAGTTTAACTTCAGCACTAAATTGGGGGGGGGGGGGAGGAAGGAAAAAAGATCAACAAGCCTTTTCCCTCCAGCGTGCAAATGTGCATTTTTACTTCTCTGCAGAAATAAAATAATAGATACTAGTTTCCTCTATTCAGCATGATATTATCGTCCAATTGTGCCAGATAAAATGAACCCAATCATGGACTGGGCCAACACTTTCTAGGGGAAAAAAATAGAATGGGCCAATAACTTTATATTTTATCAACAGATCTAATAATGGAAATAGCAGATAGATTCCTATTTAAACACAAAGGATTAATTTTTTTCGAAACCAGACCACACCTGAAAAAATCGATTCACTAGAAAGTTTTGAAATCCAAGAAGATGATGTATTTCTAATCACCTATCCTAAATCTGGTAAGTTCAAGGATATCTCCCGAGGAACACTTAATCTTTTATCCAATGCTGTTATTTAATTCAGTATGTTGGTTGCTGCAACTGTGCAAGGCTATAATCAGGTGTTAATGTTTCGCATTTTATTAGAACCTGAAAATGTACATAAAATAAATCTGCTAAATCTGCATTATCACCATTTTATTTTTCTTTACAGAGCTAATTTCTCATACATGCATCAACTATTTTAGAAGAAACTGTTGCTTTTATGTTCTCGAATCGTTTACTATTCTTCCTGATAAGAAAGGTTTCTCTGTGTAACATTCTCCATATAATAGTGGCTCTGGGTGAATTAATTTAATTATTTCTTATTTACAGGCACAGTGTGGACTCAGAACATTCTGAGCTTGATTTTTCATGAAGGTCATCGAGATGGAACTGAAAATATTACCCTGATTGACAGAATACCATGGCTAGAATATAATATTTTCGAAAGATTTATCTAGTCTCCCATCACCTCGTGTCATTTGTTCCCATCTGCCCTACTATTTGGTACCCAAAGGATTACAAAATAAAAGAGCAAAGGTAAGACCTATTTTGCTACATATGCAGTGGAATGGGGAGCTGTCGTTCTCTATTTTCTTAGCTGTGTATCTGAATATTTTATTGGCAAATGGGCAAGGACAAAGAAACAGATGCCATTTTGATCCACAGTGTTTGGTGGATGATAAAATTTGAAGTGGGAGGAAAAAATACCTCAAACAAAACAGGTGTTAAAAATGGAATGTCATGCATAGAGATAGTTAAACCTTATGCTTATTTTCCCCTAATGACATTTCCAAGTGGATTGTAATGATATCTAATACATCCCGAGTATCCAGAAGATGCCACATTGACGAATATATATCCCCCACATTTATTATTTTTACAATAACTCAAGGCAACGAACATATCCAAAACACTTCCTCCTCCTATTTTCCCTACAACAACAACCCTGTGAGGTGAGCTGGGCTGAGAGAGAGTGACTGCTCCAAGTTAACCCATCCAGTTCTCATGGCTAAGGTGGGACTTGAACTCACAGGGCTTTTTGCCCTTGTGCCTTAAGCACTAAACCAAACTGGCTCTCATCTCTTCACCAAATCTCTTCAGAGGAGACTGCTACTCTCAGTCACCTCCTTGATGAACGCTCTAACAGCTTTAATATGGAGCTGCTATTTACAATGGCCCTTGAAGATGATGAGATGCTTCAGGTAATGCAAAATTAGCCCCATGGGATTTTGTGTGTTCCCCAACTGCATAGATTATACTTCCACTTTGCAAACTGCATTGGCTACCAGTTTGCTTCCCATTCCATTTCAAGATGTAAATTATGACCTTTAAAGCCCTTTGTGAGTTGGGAACAGGTTATTTGAAGGATCCCCTCCCCTATCCACCCTATCAAGTCCAGCTGGAGAAGTATGTGGGGTCCTATCAACTAGGGAGTTTTGTTGGGTAGGTTCTAGGTAGAAAGTATTTTCTGCTATGGCCCCTACCCTATGGAAGGAACATCATTCTCCCCAAGGTGAGGCTAGCAACAGTCCTGTTGTCCTTCTGGGAAGTTCTCAAAACATTGGTTACCAATGAGCTTCAAGATCCCATGATAGAAGAGTGACTGTATGAGATTTAATTGTATGCGTGGTCTGTCTTTTTTCTTGTTTTTGTTTCATTTTTTTGGACTTAGCTATTATTTTCTGTTACAGATTATTTATGTGTTTAGAAATCCAAAGGATGTCTTGGTTTCTATTATTATTTTCACAAAATTACAGCCACATTAGAAACTCAAAAAGACTTTGATTCATTCTTGGAGAAGTTTTTGGCTGGCAAAGGTAAGAAGATTTTGATTATGATGATGCTTGTCATTTATCTTGGACAAGAAAATATGAATATATTTCAATCCACTTCCCACGTGGAGCAAAGAATCCACCCTCTCCCCAAAAATAAGATAAGAATCGTGATTTACTCATGCAGTAATTTGTATGAATCCTAGACAAACATGAATGTATGGAGAAGAATAGAGGACTCCTAGGACAACTCATGATGTAAAAGTGACAGGGAAAGACAAGAGAAGGCAAGAAATACTGGGATTCATTTAATGTTAGAAAAATGGAGAGAAGTTTTGGGTGTGTGATTGCGTTGGGAATGGATGGACAGAATCTAAAATTAACAAAAATCAATATTCATTTTAAAATTTGAGAGTAATCCCATTTTTTAAAAAATGCAATATTAAATATTCTCTAAAGTTGTAGTCCCATAAGGAGCATTTAAGGGTTGGTGACAGAAGAGAGGAATAAGTCTGATATTTGATATTTAGTCTAGTGATTAAGGCACCAGAATGGAAAGCAAGAGATTGTGAGTTCTAATCCTGCTTTAGCCATGAAAGCCAGCTGGGTGACCCCATGCCAATTCCTCTCTCTCTCAACCAAACTCAACTCACAAGGTTCTTGTGGGACAATAGGAGGAGGAAGGTTGAATATGTTCACCACCGTGTGTTGTTTGTAAATAATAAAGAGGAAATACAAATAAATAAAAATAAGTAAATTTGCAGAAGTAGAAAAAATAGTCCAGATTAGCAAAAGCAAACAAAACAAAATAGGTATATCTTGAAAGAACTCCCCCACACCCCTTAGCAAGTGAGAGTGTGCAACCACATTTGTTATGGTTCCCATTTCTTGTCTCTCCACTACACATCCAGTATTATTAGGTTGTCCCCCACAATCATGCTTTGATCTGAAGGCCTCCGGGGTATTTTTATCCCACCACTGTTCATAAGGATAAATGGAATAAATTCAAGCATTAAGAATATATCCTTAAAACAATCTGTCAATCTGTCATTTCTCTCCTATCAGTGGGCAGTAGTTTGTGGCTAGACCATATAGAAGGCTGGTGCACTCATAAGGATGATTTCAATATTCTCTTCCTTTCTTATGAAGAAATGAAAAAAAGGTAAGTTGTATCCATGTCATGTAGTGCAATATGACTATTAAACTTTAGAAATGATGGGATGTTAAGAATAACTTATTGCAGAAAGAAGTTACACAGGTGATTACAGAACCATTCTTGGTTATTTCTGTTAAATCCTGGAGGACTGGTGAGGATTTTGAAGAAAGGTAAGTGCCCCCTTTTCAACAAGAAAGAGGAGGATTCAGAAAATTAGACTTTTGCCACCTTGACATCAGATTAATAAACAGCCTATTAATAAATATTTATGTAGACATGGTAGAAATGACAGGAGTCAGCTTATATTTCTTGCAGACAGGTTAGTTAAAATTAAGTTGATCTTATTTTTGATAGAGTTACTGACTTAGTAGAGAGGGGAATCCAGTAAGTAAAATGGGTTTCTAATTCAGCAAAAATTTGGCTCATTTAATAGTCTCCTGTTTTGGTTCAAAAGAAATTGATTCAACTCAACTGCACCCATCATTTTCAAGAGAGGCCAGGGCATTTATTTAACCTAACTTGACAACCGGCCAGCCTCTAATAAAATTGCTAAGAATGTAAGAATCTGAATCTTAGAATAATTATGTCATATAAAATATTGAGAAAAATGTTACTCAACATTTTTCCTCTTGAAAACCTTTAGCAGCAATCCTAAGGAAGTGTTTTGTGTCTAATCCATTGATAATGCTTGCCATGTCAATGTACAGTGTTCATTTAAAAAAATACAAATCACTTAATCTCAGTATTTTTTAGTAAGAAAAGAAACGAAGGTGGGGGGAGTGAGAGACAGCATTTCAGATTTGTATAAGAAAGTGATATTCTTTAGAATTCCCAAAATATGTTCACAAACGTTTCTGTCTTTTATCCATTATTGTGAATGAACTAATGTAAAGCTATATCAAATTGCAGGATCTGAGAAGTTCAGTATTGAAAATATGCAACTTCCTAGGGAAAGAACTAAGTGAAAAGGATGTGGATGACGTGGCAGATAAAGCTACATTTGATAACATGAAAATGGATTCTAGAGCAAACTACAGATTCTTGTGTTCAGATCGATTTCAGCAAAGGGGACTTTCTTCGGAAAGGTAAATCAGTAGTAATTCATATTCCGAGGCTATGCTTGTAGGACATGTCAGGCTTCATCTGAAACCAGGATTATGCCTTCATGTGAAAGACACTTTGAAGTTTTATAGACATGTCCCAACATGTCTGATTGCATGTATCTAAATCTTTCTTAGCTGTACCAATCTTTTCATTCTGACAAATTTTGGCATGGATATACTTGTTTCTATGACCAATCTGATGCCTGCACAGACTAATGATCCTTAGGGAGTGGGATTGACTAGTTCACACTGGCCACTTTGGGTGATGGAGACATAGCCACGTCACTCTATATCCTGGGTACTGTCCTCCAGTCTTAGAACTGCCTCCTTTAAGCCTATGTGGACATAAACAATGCTCAAAGGACCATCAATCTTTTCCCATGGGGCCAGTTCCAACAGGGTAAATTCAAGATCATTTGAACCTCACTGGCAAACCATTTGTTCCATGACTACTCTTCTATCAAGTCTTCACTCTGTAACCCAGCTCTAGTTCAAATAGTAAGGAACCAACTTCCTCCCCAAAAACTATACTTACAGATTTCTAAGAACTGTTTGAACAAAGAGGTGACTAAGCAGTCATCTGTTAATGGAGAAATGAGCAATGTCCAAGTTAATTATGTTTTGCAAACCATTAAATTGTTGACATTTTTTAACCACTGCTTACCAGGCACTGTTGGGGACTGGAAGAATCTCATGACTGTTGCCCAGAGTGAAAGGTTTGACCGTGTATTTAAGGAGAGGATGGAAAAGCTGCCCTTCAAGTTCTGCTGGGATATTCAGGAGGATCCATGAGCCTATTTCCAGCTCACTAGAGGAAAATAACGTGTGATACACATATCTTCAAATGGATTGAATCAGAGATGACCTTCCAAGAATGGTCTTTATGTAACCCTGTAATTTAATTTTCAACTCTTTAAGGATCACAGAAGACAGAAACATTAATTTCTGTGCTATTGTGAAGTATAATAGAACCTGCAGAAAACTGTTAATTTATGCCCTCTGATATTCTTATTGTCATTTTTATTTTGATTCCAATGAAGCAAAATGCACTAGAAGTTTGATATTTGATGTCCAGCTGATGCCTTAAAATAGGGCAAAACTCACTTAACAACTGTCTCGCTTAGCAACATAATTTTTGGCTCATTTGAAGTGATAAGTTGAGAACTACCTGTATAAACTGCAGATATTTTTCATGTGGACAGGAGTGCAAAGTCTGAACAGTTACCAAGGTTGCTAGAACAACTGAAACTTCACTTTCCATATCTCAGGAGCAAACATTCAGAAATCCCCAAAACAACTTCCTGAACTTTTGAAGCTGGATATTGGCCTCCAAATCACCTGCCTGTGCTACTACCATTTCTATGCTGTACAAAATCCCAGAAATATCATTAGCATATTTTCCCATTCTAAAGACAAGATCCTTCATGGAGATTTTAATTCTGAACTAAATGTTACTTAGAAGTCTTCTTCAAAATCATTGCATCAGAATTACTGATTGCCTTTGTATATACAATGTTTAAAAAGAAATATTTTCCTTATAGCTCATATGAGGACTCAGAATTAAACATGCCCACTGTTGTTACCATTCACTGCTGGTATCAACAGTTGCTTGCAATTTGGTCTTTGATCATGTATATGCATCTGAATAATTTAATAATTACTCAAATAATTTAACAACCGGTTCTCTGCCCTAATGACTGGCTTAGTAGGCATGGCTGTGTGATCATGTTACTGGGTGGGCATGGCCAACTCAACATCACTCACTTCGAAGGGGCCTTGCCTCGTGCGGCCGCTTGCCTCCAAAATTTTTATGCAAAATGGAATTACTTGAGAAACTCTGATTCCAAGTCACTTGGGTTTAAATCTGATTTAAACTAACCTAATCCACTCCATGAATCAGGTATCAAAGATCTACAAATCTTTCTTCAGTTGTACCAATCGTTTCCCATTACTACAACCTATTAAAACTATACAGGTAGTCCTCAACTTACAACTACCATTAGGATCAGAACTTCTGTTGCTAAGTAAGGCAATCATTAAATGATATGTATCCAATTTATGACATATTTTGTCACAGTGTTAAAACAAACTGCCATGGTTGTTAAGTGAATCAGTTTCCTAGGTAACTTTGCTTGTTGGAAGCCTGTTGAAGAAGTCGCAAATGGCAATAGCAATAGCAGTTAGACTTATATACGCTTCATAGAGCTTTCAGCCCTCTCTAAGCGGTTTACAGAGTCAGCATATTTCCCCCAACAATCCAGGTCCTCATTTTACCCACCTCGGAAGGATGGAAGGCTGAGTCAACCTTGAGCCGGTGAGATTTGAAACAGCTGAACTGCAATCAGCTGAAGTAGCCTGCAGTGCTGCACTCTAACCACTGCGCCACCTTGGCTCCAGGACACTGCAACCATCATAAACACATGCTGGTTGCCAAGTGCCTGAATTTTGTGCCCCACACACCGCAGGGATTCTGCAATGCTCATAAGTGTGAAGACCAATTTTAAATCACTTTTTCAGCACCACTATAACAGTTGCTAAGCAGTTGCTAAGCAAACGGGTAATTCAAGGATTATCTGTATTTACATAAACAGCAATCTCATTCCAGTGGTGGGTTGCAGATCCTGCCCAGAGCACCGGCTACCCTTCTGGTACGGTGCTCTGGAGCCCCTCCCCCGCCCGCCCAAGCTCCTTAAAGCCTGAGTTTTAAGCCTTTGGCGCTTCCGCTCATGTATATGGCACGTACGGTGCCTGCATGACGCTCCCCAAGCAGCTGGAGCATCTCAGAGGCTTGCGGAAGCATCACAGGCAAGTACGACGCATGCGCATGCTGTGCGCATATGCACACGGAGGCCATGTGGGTGACGCCGGGCCGTTCCAACCGTACCAATTGGAACAGAATCCAGAACCCACCACTGCCCCATTTCCAGCCATTCCCCAAGCATATTTCCTGACTCATGTACCTTTTAAATAACCCTAAACCTGAGGATAACTTTTGCACCTGCCTGTTATAGTTACTTAACATTTACTTAACAAAAAACAGATTTTTCTTTTTATACTTTTTGTAGATAGGGAATACCTTGGATAAAGTCATTTTTTATAACCCCCTATTGTCCAATGAGTGCATTGATTAACAAAATTAATAAGGGTTTATGAATAAATACAGTGGATTTCAAGAACTATTTCCATCTATGAAATATTAATATTAGCTTGATTAAGAAATAAGTGCTATGAATTGCAAACACCTTACATACAGAGTACATTGTATAAATTTTGTATTTTCACATCAGCTGTATTTTCCAAAGATATAATGCAAATTATAAAGATTTTGTTTCACTGACAGGCTTCATCTGAGAAATGATTCCATACCACAAATTCACCTCTGTTTTTTGAACTTAGTTCGAGAAATGATTCCCATACCACAAATTCACCTCTGTTTTTTGAACTTAGTTGACCAAGATATAAAGATTATTGCAAATTTTGCAGGTTGTGTTTTTATTGCCCATCAATTATTTATCTGGAAGAAAACTGTATCACCATAAAATGTGTTGTCCGGGACAGAAGAAAGGGCAGTCTGACCTTTGGGTTCCAAGCCAAAAAAACAATTACATTTGGACAGGAAATTCAAAATAAGAAAGGGGGGTGGGCAAAGCTATTGGTACATGGCCCATATCTTGCAGGATAAGACAAGGTTAGGGATGCTTTGAATCCACTGTATGGGGATCAGATCAGAGATGGGTTGCTCCTGGTTTGGTCTGGAGCAGGCAAACTGGTAGTGATGGCAGTGGGAGGCATATGGTTGCATTTAGTAGACAATGCAGCATCCTGAGAAATGCCCCTATAGAACTATTATTTTGCAACTTCAAGCCCTTTTTATTCTAAAATGGAAATAATAGTGGATGAAGCTGCAGAAGCTGGAGAAAATGCAAGAAGTGAACAGCAATTTCAGCTTCTCCAAATTTCCCACCCCCTACTTATTCCTTTGTTAATAGAATTTGTTTCTACTAAATGATAAAGAAGTCTACTTATGTACTGGCACTCAAGCATGCAATTTAAAAACATCTAGTTGTGGGAAATATGGGACATAATATTAGGATTGCTTACGAACAACAGGTTTCTGGATGCTTTTCCTTTTAGACAAAGCTTCTGTCCCACAGGGAATCTTTTCTAAAACTTCTGTCCCACAAGGAATCCTTTCTTCTGACACTGGCCAGGCGGATAGGGGCCTCCCGGACAACGCAAGACTGCAGCCTCATGTCCCAAAACAGCACAGGTGTGCAGTCTTGCATCCCAAAACATCCACCCTGCTATCAAAGTGGATCCTGGCACTGCACTGCAATGTAGAAATGGGAAATGGAGCGGCCAGCATGAGGGAAGGAGGAGGAGCAGGGAGAAGAGAGGGTCTCTCCGCTGCTCTTTTTGCCATTGCTGTGACGTGGAGCTTACCACAACTGCCCAGTTCCCTCACTTTCCCCAAGCATTTCTTTGCCTACCTGATTTCCAGCTCTGTCATATTTCTTGCCATCATGTGCAGGAAAACAAAAGTTTGTGGGACTAAAAAAAAAATCACTCAATTCCAACTTTGCGAGATCTTTTTCATGAGAAGTTGAAATTGAGTGAACCTTTTTTTTTTAGTTGCACAAACTTTTGTATCCCTGCACACAAAGTGAGAAACATGCTGGACCTGAAATCAGGTAGGCAAAGAAATGCTTTGGCAAATCGAGGGCCTGGGAGTGGGGGTGGGACAAGCTCTTCTGCCCACAAAACCTTGTCTTTGATGGCTGACACCGAAAGGCAGAGCAAGAGCTGCCTGGAAGAAGTCAGCTGGCCCAGGAGTCGGGAATACTCTTCCTCCCCATCCCTCCCTACTTGCCATACATTATTATTAGAACCATATAAGCCTGCCAGGAATGGGTTCCTACCAGCATTGGTACTGGTTCGCTTCATGCATGTGATAGACACGCATTGATTGTGCATGCACAGTTCACTGTAAATCGTTCTGCACATGCGCAAAGACCCATGAAAGCTAATAAAAACATGCCGCATTGCAGTGAATCTGGGACCGGTTTGGAGCTTCGCCAGCCTGGGTCGCTGCTGTTCTGCGACCCAGGCCAAATTATCACTACCGGTTTGCCTGAACCAATGCAAACTGGTAGAAACCCACTTCTGAAGGCTGATAAATGTAACAAACATGTTTAATAATATTTATTTGTAGTAAAAGGAATGACACTCAGAATAGCACTTAGCAATAGCAATAGCACTAGCAAAGAACCGTTGGCAGGATGTACCAGGGCAATGGCCAATCCTGCCCAGCAAGGGTGGCTGCTTACCTCTTAGGTCAGCACTCCACCCCTTGCCAGTATCAACAAAAGCCCTGCTGAGCTGCTGATGGGCCGCCACCTGCGAAACCATCCTGGACAGGCTGCACCCTCTCTATACAGGGCATCAGCCTTGCAACCTGGGGGCCCCTCCTCACCTTTTCAGGGAGGGGGACCTAGTCTATGCTTGGAACTTTTCTGGGGATCCAAAGTGGGTGCCTGCCACCATCACTGCTGTAACCAGTCCTACTCTTACAGGGTCAGCTTCCCAGATGGCAGCAAATGGCAGCGCCATGTGGATCAACTGAGGCACTGCCTTCCACTCAAGGCCTTCTCTCAATCAGGCCCCTCCTGCCTGGCTGCCACCGCCCAGCAGCCGGCCCAAGTTTCTCTTCAACCCATTGTTCTGCCATTACATGGACTTCTGCTTGAGGCCTTTGCTCGACTCAGGCCTCTCCTACCTAGCTACCGCCTTCCGGCAGCCTACCCAAGTTCAAACCTCCATCCACGATTGCTATCTCCCAACCACATTCTGCATGAGGCCTTCATCCAATCAGGCCTCTCCTATCCGGCCACCACCTTCCAGCAGCCCCAACTGGCCTCGCCTCCATCCATCACGCCACTATGCCAGACTTACCCTTCCGCAGGATCTACCTCCCAGGGTAGGCCGTGCTGATGTCACATCAAGCTACACTCCCTTCAGGAGGAACTACCACAGGGACTCCTTACCTCATCAACGTCACCGCTACAACTGAGGCATTCTGGGCCAGTCTGATGCCGGCTTCCCTACTTAAGAGATTACGCATGTGCTTCGTTCGCACATGCGCCCTCGCTAGGGGGGAAGGAGTGCTGAGTCCTCGACTTGCGACCGATCCTAAAGTCCTCGACTTACAACCAGCTGCAAATCTCGACTTACGACTGACAACCAGCAACAGCTCAACCGCGCCTGATTGGCTAAGGCGCGGCTGGCTGAGCGCAGGCTGTCTAAGCTTATTGGTCATCCTGCTTGACAGCTCTAGTATAAATAGCTGTCAAGCAGGGCGAGGTGGAATCTCTGTACATAGTTGTAGTTGCCATTCTACTGAAAAAATAGCTGCTCTCTTACCTCAGCTGCCTCACGCCTCTTCAGTTAATAACAAACTTAACACAGATGGCAATCTGTTCCACTGTTCTTACTGTCAGGAAATTTTCCCTTAGTTCAAGTTGGATCTCTCTTTAATGTCTTTTCCTCCACTGTTTCTTGTCTACCCTCAGTAACTTCGGAGAATGAATCAATCCAGGGTGGGTTCCTGCCAGTTCTAACCTCTTCTATAGAAGAGGTTCCACAATCTACAGTGCCATTTAGAACCGGTTCCAGCTCCCTCCCCCCGCCCGTCTGCACAGCATCAAGATGAAGAGCGAGAGGAGAAATTCTGGGAGTTGAAGTCCACAAGTCTAAAGCTTCCAGTTTGAACACCCCTGGGTTTTTTTTTATAAAGGGGTTAGGGGTGCAAGGGTCTTGTAACTTGACAGCTTTAAGACTTGCATGCTTCAAATGCCAGAGTTTCTGAGCCAACATTTTGGTTGCTAAGCAAGAGCGTTGTTAAGTGAATTTCACCACACTTTACAAGTTGGCCACGCCCACCCAGTCACATGGCTGGCAAGCCACTCCTATCCAATCACATGGCTGGCAAGCCACTCCCACCCAGTCACATGGCCAGCAAGCCACTCCCACAAAGCAGGCCACACCTACAGACGAGGTTCTAAATTTTTGAAACCCACCACTGAATCAATCTCTTCCTTTCTGTAACAGCCCCTTGTATACTGAAGAGAGCTTTCATAACACCCCTAATTCTTCTCTTCATTAGCTTAGTTCCCTTGATATGATTTATTCTGTAGTCTCCTTATCGTTTTAATTGTTCTTCTCTGCATTCTTTATAGGGTCTCAGCATCTTTTTTTGTATATTGTGGTGACCCCAATTGGATGCAGTATTTTAAGTGTGGTTTCACTGCAATGTAAAGTGGCACTATCCCTTTCATGATCTTGCTGCTATCCTTCTGTTGATGCAGTTTAGGACTGTGTTGACTTTTTGGCAGCTGCAGCACATTGTTTCATCATACTTAAGTGATGATTCATGAGGATACCTAGATCTCTCTCACGGTTACTACTGTTGATCCAGGTACCACATATTCTATATCTGTGCATTTTATTTTTCCTGCTTAAGTGCAGGACCTTATTTTTTTCACCACTGCAATGCATCTTGTTGGCTAGAAACCAGCTAGTTCAAGTCCTTCTGAATTTTGAGTCTATCCTCCAAAGTGTTAACAATTTCCCTAACCTGATGTTGTTTGAAAATTTAATGAGTTCCTCTTCTATCCCCTCACCTACACCATTATGAAGATTTTGAAGAACACTGCCCCAAAACAGTGAGATAGCCCTACAGCATGCTGCTCTCCATATAAATGTAGTTCCATTAGGATTTCACATTGAGTGACATTGACTATTGCAAATCATCTGGTGATGGTACTTACTATCCCACATTGTTCTATCTTACCAAGAAATAGGCTGTGTCTACTTTGTCAAATGCCTTATTGAAATCTAACTATACTATATCCACAGAGTTTCTCTGATCAACTAAGGTACTCATTTATCAAAGAAGGTAATAAAGCTTGACCCTCATGATCTATTTTTAACAAACTCACATTGACTTTTGGTAGTTGCTTTCTAGATGCTAATAAATCTGCTGCTTGGTTATCTTTTCCAGGATTTCTCAGTTATTGATGTCAGGATGATCGGTGTCTAGTTTTCTGGATCCAATTTTCCCCATTTTGTAGATTGGAACCACCCTAGCTCTTTTAAGTTCTCTTCAGTCCTCTTATCAATTTTTTGCTTATTTGATCTGCATTACTGTTCTGTCTCCCATGGTATTCTTTTGGTAGGATGGACTATTTATTCCTTTTGCTTTTATGATCTCATATTTCAGAGTTTCCCAAGCATCTTGAATTGTTTTTCCCTTTAAATTTCTATCCATGAAATATTTCTTAATCTCTCCCTTAGTATGTTGATGTCAACCCTGTTAAAGGGAATTAAAAATGGACCATTCACAATTTCAGTCTAACTAGTGAGAATTGCAGGATACATCTTGTTTTCCCACTGCTCTAATCACTAAAATTACAATGTGATAAGTCTGAAGAAATCAGTTTCTTCACCAAAACCCCAACAACAGGCTTTGTTACATTCTGTTAGCAGAGGCCCTGAGTTGCACCATGTGTTGGTGGTGTCTAACTTTGTGATTTGCAGAATGTTAATAAACACTTTGGAATCCGAGGCTGTTATATTATTTTCAAATGCACACAGAAGTTAAATTGTTGAACTTCACAGTGGTGTGTAGCTGACACATCTAGAACTCAGTGTGTGTGCAGAACAATGGTGGGTTGCAGGTGGTACACCCTGGTACGGGTGTACCGGAGCCTGCCAAAGCACCAGATACCATTCCGGTAAGGTGCTCCAGAGGACCCGCCCGCCCGAGCTCCTTACCGGTATTTTAAGTCTTCGGCACTTCCGCATGCACTGATCAGCTGGAGGCACTAAGACACATGTGTGTGCTGCACAAGTGTGTGTGCACAAGTGTCCGCGCGCACTGCACATGTCCATATGGACACCGCCGGGCCCGTTCCAACCGTACCGTTTGGAATGGGATCCAGAACCCACCACTGGTGCAGAATCACTTTAAGTAGACCTGAACATGAATTCTGACATGGCTCACATGTCATGTCCTGGGCATGCCTGTCATAAACATGACTGTGTAGAATCACAGCTTTGCGTTTATCCTTAAGAAGGCTGGAAGGGGTGGAGTGAAATTTATACAGGGGAGGGGAGATGAAGGAGGCAAAGTTGTTCTGGTAGTTGTGTGCAAAGCTGAAACAAAAAAATTGCAAAGCAAGTTAAGATTAGCACATATAGCACATTGCCAAGGCAAAAGTTGAGTCATAAAGGAAGTCAGCTAAGCAGTGAAGAGTTTCCAACATTTCCATTCAGGTCTCTCTCTCCACTTTACTTCTTAAAAAATAAGCTCCTGGTGATTCTTTTTCTCTGTTCTTCAAGGTAAGTCACACATTGTTATACCCTCTTTACCTGCATAATAAATTTAGCAAATTAAGTTATTAAAAGGGAGATTGAAGAGCAGAGGTGGAGAATTTAGCTTCAGCACTAAATTAGGGAAGGAGGAAGGAGAAAGGTCAACAAGTCTTTCCCCTCTAGCTTTATTTCATTTTGTCCTATTTTTCCCTTTGAAGCTTCTGATAAGTTGATGGATTTTTTGTGTGCTTTTATTTGATGTGATTGCTCTGAATCCTGTCTTCCTGTCTTAATGGGTTAATCTTGTCCCAGGACCTTTGTGCATCCTACTCCGGGGGTTTAACACTGTCAGCGGCAGGAAAAAGGGAGTTCTTGGTGAGTTATTTTTAGTGTAGGCTTGAGTATTTTCAGGATCAGGCTTTATTATTTCTAGTAATTGTTTTTGGCTGCCTGCCCATACCTCCAATTTATTCTTGGTAATGGCTTTTGCAATGAACCCAGACTTTCAATTATCTCCTGAGTGTTTACTTTCAGTTCTGTCTCTTTAAGGGAAAAATGATTTTTCTTTATTCTTGCACCGTTTTGGCATCTTTTTGGGCTGGCACTGTCTTTTCTGGGCTACTTCCTACAGTTCATTAAAAAAAATGTGGGTTTGTGGAGGGAGGGGCTAAAACAAGAGAAAGGTTTTTGGAAAGCTCACCTGGGAGGTTTCCACCCTTGATGCACGGAGCTTGCTTCCCAAATCAAAAGCTAGGGAAGGCCTGCAGTCTCCTTAGTGCCAGCTGGACTGGACAGAGCCTAGCACACAAGCTAGCTTCAAAGGATAAGAGCCTCTCATTTGCACCAAGCACATAGGCATGTTTGGAGTGTCTTGGCATTGGAAGCAGGGGTGGGTTGCTACCGGCAGTACTGCCAGTTCAGTGCGCAAATTTTTTTGCACACGTGCGCTTGCTTCACAAGCGTGCATGCGCATTTACACCTAAAAAGGGCTGTGCATGTGCAGAACATTAGGAAAGGGGAAAAACACAATTTTTGCAATACAGATTGTTCTGTGCATGTACAGAACGAAAAATAAAGATGGTGCTGCCGACAATAGAACAGGTTCGTGGGCGTGGGCGACCAAGTTACTACCTACTCAGCCAAACCAGTTGGAACCGGTACGAACCCACCTCTGATTGGAAGGGGATGCTTGTGCCCTGGTCTAGCCAAGCGCTTTCCTTCAGCTTGGCTGTTTTTGGCTTCAAAAGTTCTGCTGGTGTCTACTTTCCTTTTGGACACTGCTGGGTGTTGGCCTCTCAGGACTATTAGAAGCTGGAAGTGTAAGTAAAATCTGCTGCTAAATCTGCTGTTGGAAGAAATGTCCATCTGGGTTCAGTTCCAAGTGGGGAGAAAGACACTGGAAACATGGTGGCTGATTGGAAAGATGGCCAATGTAATCTTCGCAGGTGCCATGTGATGAGATGGGTAGAGGACTAATCCTATCATATCCTGAGGGCTGTGTCTTAATCCCATCCTGGGGGCGGGTAGAGAGCTGCAGGAAGCTGCTTTGTCTTTAGTTGTTGCAGGTGAGCTAGCTCAGCCTTAATGGCCCATTGACAAAGGCTGAGTTTTCTATCTGCCCTTTTAGAGGAAATATCTGCCCTTTTAATATTTCCTAAAATATTTCATATTGCTATGAGAGGGGTGGGTACTAACTTTCTACACTGCGTTATCAACATTTAATTTTTCTTTACAGAGCTAATTTCCTCTCCTATATGCATCAACTATTTTAGAAGAAATTATTGTTTTATGTTCTCTGAAACATTTACTATTCTTCCTGATAAGAAAGGTTTATCTCTGTAACATTGTCCAAATAATACTGGCTCTGGGTGAATTAATTTAATTATTTCTTATTTACAGGCACAATATGGACTCAGAACATTCTGAGCTTGATTTTTCATGAAGGTCATCAAGATGGAACTGAAAATATTACCCTGATTGACAGAATACCATGGCTATATAATGGAATATAATGTTTTCCAGGTAGATTTAACCAATCAGCCATCACCTCGTCTCTTTTCTTCCCATCTGCCCTACTATTTGGTACCCAGAGGGTTACGAAATAAAAGAGCAAAGGTAAGACCTATTTTGCTACATATAGAATGGAATGGGGTCTTCTATTCTTTAGCTGTGCATCTGAATGTTTTATTGACAAACGGGCAAGATGAAAGAAACAGATGATATTTTGATCCACAGTGTTTGGTGGATGATAAAATTTGAAGTGTGAGAATAAAAAATACCTTAAACAAAACAGGTGTTAAAAATGGAGAGAGAGATAGAGAGAGATAGAGAGGGAGAGGGAGAGGGAGAGGGAGGGAGGGAGGGAGAGAGAGAGAGAGAAGAGAGAGAGAGAGAGAGATGGCTAAGGTGGGACTTGAACTCACAGCGTCTTGCTTTTACCCTTGTGCCTTAAGCACTAAACCAAACTGGCTCTCGTCTCTTTAACCATCAAATCTCTTCAGAGGAACCGGCTACTCTCAGTCACTCATGCCCTAGTCACCTCTTTGATGAACACTCTAACAGCTTTAATATGGAGCTGCTTTTTACAATGGCCCTTAAAGATGATGAGATGCTTCAGCTGGTGCAAAATTAGCACAATGGGATTTTGTGCGTTCTCCAAGAACTGCATAGATTAGACTTCCGCTTTGCAAACTGCATTGGCTACCAGTTTGCTTCCCGTTCCATTTCAAGGTGTAAATTATGATCTTTAAAGCCCTTCATGAGTTGGGAACAGGTTATTTGAAGGACCTCCTCTTCTCTTTCCATTCTATCAAGAAGCTAGAGAAGCATGTGGGGTCCTATGAACTCGGGATTTTTCTTGGACAGGTTATAGGTAGAAAGCATTTGCTACTGCCCTATGGAAGGAACATCATTCTCCCCAAGGTGAGGCTAGCCACAGTCCTATTGGCCTTCTGGGAAGTTCTCAAAACATTGTTTTACTGATGAGCTTCAAGATCCCATGATAGAAGGGTGCCTATTACATAACTGTATGAGAGGTAATTGTATGCTGGTGGTCTGTCTTTTTTCTTGTTTTTGTTTCATTTTTTTTCACCTAACTATTATTTTTCTGCTACAGATTGTTTATGTGTTTAGAAATCCAAAGGATGTCTTGGTTTCTATGTATCATTTTCACAAAGTTTCAGTCACATTAGAAACTCCAAAAGACTTTGATACATTCTTGGAGAAGTTTTTGGCTGGCAAAGGTAAGAAGATTTTGATTATGATGATGCTTGTCATTTATCTTGGACAAGAAAATATGAATATATTCAATCCACTTCCCATGTGGAGCAAAGAATCCACCCTCTCCCCGAAAAATAAGATAAGAATCGTGATTTACTCATGCAGTAATTTGTATGAATCCTAGACAAACATGAATGTATGGAGAAGAATAGAGGACTCCTAGGACAACTCATGATGTAAAAGTGACAGGGAAAGGCAAGAGAAGGCAAGAAATACTGGGATTCATTTAATGTTCAGAAAAATGGAGAGAAGTTATTTGGGGTTTAAAATCAGGAGGTGATTGTGTTGGGAATGGATAGACAAAATCTAAAATTAACAAAAATCAATATTCATTTGAAAGCTTGAGAGTAATCCCATTTTTTTTAAATAGAATGCAATATCTAAAGAACCAAATATTCTCTAAAAGTGTAATCCCATTAGGAACATTTTAGGGTAACAGAAGAGAGCTAACAGGAATAGGAGGAGGAAGGTGTGTTGAATATGTTCACCAAATTGCGCTATTTGTAAACATAATAAAGGTGGAATACAAATCAATAAAAATAAAAAAAATCTGCAGAAGTATAAAAAATGATCCATATTGCTCCAAAGATCCAAATAAGGAAAAGAAAAAGCAGAGAAAACAAAATAGGGGTCTCTTGAAAGAACTCCCCCACACCCCTTAACAAGTCAGAGTGTGCAACCACATTTGTTACGGCTCCCATTCCTTGTCTCTCCACTATATACCCAGTGTTATTAGGGAAGCCCAGAGGTGGATTGATACCGGTTTGCACTGGTTTGGGCAAACCAGTAGTGGAAATTGGGAATGGGTTGCTGAAATGGTAGGAACAGCAGGCTTCCTATGCCCCCAAACCAGTTCCCCGGTTGCCACTGCTGTTGCTGGCTTGGTTTTTAATCATTTTTTCATATTCTGCACATGCACAGGACAATTAACACTCAATTGTGCATGTGCATGCAGCGCGCACAAAGCACGTACAAAGCGAACCACCAGCAATGCTGGTAGCAACCCACCCCTGGGGGGAGTCTCCTCAATCATGCTTTGATCTGAAGACCTCCATGCTCATCAGGATTAATGGAGGAAATGCAAGCGTTAAGACAATCTGTCAGTTGGAACGCTGCAAATGAACTGAATCAGGTGACGTCTATCACTGCTGTCATGTTTATGCTCAATCCATTTCTCTCCTATCAGTGGGCAATAGTTTGTGGCTACACCATATAGAAGGCTGGTGCACTCATAAGGATGATTTCAATATTTTCTTCCTTTCTTATGAAGAAATGAAAAAGGTAAGTTGTATGTATGTCATGTAGTGCAATATGACTATTAAGCTTTAGAAATGATAGGATGTTCAGAATAACTTACTGCAGAAGGAAGTTACAGAGGTGATTACAGAACCATACTTGGTTATTTCTGTCAAATCCTGGAGGTAAGTGCCCCCTTTTCAATAAGAAAGAGGAGGATTCAGAAAATTAGACTTTTGCCATTTTGAAATCAGATTTATAAACAGTGTATTTGTAAATACTTATGTAGACATGGTAGAAATAACAGGAGTTTGCTTGTCTTTATTGCAGACAGGTTAGGTAAAATTAAGTTGATCTTGTTTTTGATAGAGTTACTGACTTAGTAGAGAAGGGGAATCTGGTAAGCAAAATGGGTTTTTAATTCAGCAAAATTTTGGCTCATTTAATAGTTTCCTGTTTTGATTCAAAAGTAATTGATTCAACTCAACTGCACCCATCATTTTCAAGAGAGGCCAAGGCATTTATTTAACCAGACTTGACAACTGGCCAGTCTCTAATAAAATTGCTAAGAATGTAAGAATCAGAATCTTAGAAAAATTGTGTCATATAAATATATTGAGAAAAATGTTACTCAACAATTTGCCTCTTGAAAACCTTTAGCAGCAATCCTAAGGAAGTGTTTTTGTGTCTAATCCATTGATAATGCTTGCCATGTCAATGTACAGTGTTCATTTTAAAAAATACAAATCACTTAATCTCAGTATTTTTTTAGTAAGAAAAGAAACGAAGGTTGGGGGAGTGAGAGACAGCATGTGAAATTTGTGTAAGAAAGTGATATTCTTTAGAATTATCACAATATGTTCACAAACGTTTCCATCTTTTCTCCATTGTTTCGGATGTTCTAATGTAAAGCTATATCAAATTGCAGGATCTGAGAAGTTCAGTATTGAAAATATGTAACTTCCTAGGAAAAGAACTAAGTGAAAAGGAGGTGGATGATGTGGCAGATAAAGCTAAATTTGATGGCATGAAAGTGGATTCTAGATCAAACTACAAATTCATGCCTTCTGATGATCTAGATTTCAGCAAAGGACGCAAAGGTAAATCAGTAGTAATTCATAATCCTGAGCTTATGCTTGTGGGACATGTCAGGCTTCATCTGAGACCAGGATTACATGCCTTCATCTGAAAGGCATTTTTTAAGTTGTATAGACATGTCCTAACATCCTCTCTTTCTACTGTCTCTCCATTATTTTGCATTAGTCTGATTGCCAGCATGTATCTGAGGCAGCTTTAAATCTTTCTTAGCTGTACCAATCTTAAAGTATTGTTCTCTTTTTCATCCTGACAAATTTTTGGCATGGATATATTTTGACTGTTTCTATGACCAATCTGATGCTTGCATAGTTTAATGATCCTTAGGGAGTGGGATCGTTCTAGTTCACACTGGCCGCTTTTAGTGATGGACACATAGCCTCTTCACTTTCTACCCTGGGCACTGTCCTCTAGTCTTAGAACTGCCTTCTTAAACCTATGTGGACATAGACAATGCTCAAAGGACTTCACCACTGCCCAAGTAAATTATTTTTTGCAAACCATTTTGCTTCCTCCCCTGTGGCGTGGGCTGCTCATGTGTCCTTGCCTAATCAAAAGGAAAACACCAGACAGAATTCCTTGGGATGAGCTAAAGCTTCGAATGATCATCGAAGGGCTCTTTTATTAGAAAAAGTTAGTTACAGCATCATCAAAAAGGAGCGTATCAAAAGGCATATATAATCACACATTGTACAAGTAAACTAATGAAAAGTTCACAGCATTCTGCAAATAAACCAAAAGAAAATCACATCATTGCAAAGGGTGGGCAAAGGGGGAACAGAAGGTTACAAGCTGCATGGCATTGGGAGGAGGAGAGGGGGAATAGAAAGTTACAGCACAGCATAGGGGGAGAAAGGGCATGTGTGGGAGTAGCTGGCTCACATAGTTCTTGTTACATGAGGCTGCATAGTGAGTTATGACCGTTAGGCCAGAAAGATATTTCTGGTGCGATGTTTTTGCATCCCTGTGTATGTGTGTTTCAGACAGCAGAAACTGCCCTGCACGCAAACACCCGGAATGAATTCCAACATCTCCTATATTTTTGTTTTAAAAGGCAGCGTCTCCCTCTTCGTCGTTGGGCATGCGGAAGGGATCTTTCCCCATGAAAGGGGTTGACTGTTCATGTAACTCCATGTGGTTGACAATGTGAATTTTCTTCTGTGGAGCCAAGCTAGAGAGTATATTCTTGCACATAGTTAATAAAGAGGGTACACATTGAATACAGCAGCACAACAGTATCAGCAAAGCAATATAATGGTCTTGGCAGTATTTCCCAACCAGCTAAAATTAGGTATCCAAGAGGTCAGCCAATTCCACAAGGAGTCCGAGGCCTTATATGTCTGTCTAACTGTTTGAACGATATCATGTAATTTTTCCACACTGGTTTCAATTTCTCCGGACTGGTTCAAATAATAACAACAGGTAGCATTCAACCAAACACATAGGCCTCCTTCCTTGCTTAACAAGTAATCCAGAGCTAATCTATGTTGAGTTAAAATTCCAGCTAAAGAGTCAACTTCAGCCAGCAGGGCTTGTAGCCCAAATATCATGGTGTTAGCTAGGGTTTCCATTTGAGCAGATAAAATACACAGTTGTTTAACATTCCATGCGACACCCAAGAGTGGTAGGGTGGAGGGTGCTCTGCCCTGTTCTCCAGGTCAGAGACAGAGACAGCCTCAAGCTGTGGTTCCTGCTGATTGGTCATGGTCAGGCAGCTTCTGTGTTTGTGTAGGTGGCTGTGTAGGTGGTTTGGGCAAATATGGTCTTACGTGCCATCCTGGGATCCAAAGAACCTTGTCTTTTAGTTGGATTGCAGCATAGCCCCTTCCCCAGGTAATCAGGTCAGCAGGTCCTCGCCACGTCAGGTCAGGCAAGCAGCGATAGTAGACAGGTGGTCGAAGAGTGTCAGCAGAAGATGGAGCTGCGAAATGACGAGTTGCTGCTGAGGAAGGCGGCTGACCGGTGAGATTTAAAAAGTTTAATGTATAGAGACAAAGATTAAGAATGTTTTGCAAAGCTGGGAGGCTAGGGGGCGCTTTCCCCTGTGTTTCAATGTAGCGATCAAGGGCATGCTTAAGAGTCTGATTAGCGCGCTCAACCATTGCCTGTCCTTGGCTGTTATATGGAATACCGAATTTGTGCACAATGTCCCATTGGTTACAAAAAGCAGCAAAGGCTGCACTGATGTAAGCGGGCCCATTGTCTGTTTTTATCTCTTTTGGGTGTCCCAGCGATGCGAAGGTTCGAATGCAGTGGTTGATAACATGTTTTGTGGCTTCCCCCCTTTGTGGGGTAGCAAACGAGAAGCCAGAGAATGTATCTATGATTACATGTAGATACTTCCAAGGAGCAAAGGATGGATATTGAGTCACATCCATTTGCCAAATTTGGCAACATTCTGTCCCTCTGGGATTAACTCCCATAGGGAGGGAATGTGCTTGCCGACTACAATTGGGGCATTGTTGAATGATTGCTGATGCCCCCGCCGACTAAGGCCAAATTGTTTTATGAGCGCTTTTTTATTCTGATGAAAGTAAGAGTAGCTATCCCAAGGTGTGATAGCAGAACAAACATTGACATGGGGTGGGGTGGGCTGATGCCGCAGCGTCAGCAACATCGTTGCCCTCCTGGAGAGGCCCAGGGAAAGGCTGATGGCTTCGTATGTGGGAAACATGGAAAAAATGGGTGTGAGCAGAAATTAACTTTTGCAAAGATAAAAAGAGCGAGAGTAATTGTGGTTCCAATGAGGGAGAAAGATAGGCCTCAACTTAACTTGATTTTGCATAGCCTCTGTGTAACTCACAATCTGAGTTACACAGAGGCTATCCAAAATCAAGTTAAAGGGTTTATTTGGAAAAGTAGAAAAAGCCAAAATAGAGGCAGCAAGCTCCGCACGCTGAGCGGAAGTCTGCCGGGGGGGGGGGTAATTTTTGTACACCACCGACCATTCTCCTGCCAGGCACAAGATCTATAGGTTTTGCTTCCATCAGCAAAAATAGTCATGGCCTGAGGAAGTGGGAGAGGGGAATATGGAGTGTGCCATTGCAGGGAAACAGTTTTCAAAAGAGCCAATCTAGGGTCGGGAGGTGCATGGCAAGAAATCTCACCTGGCCAGACAGCAAGTGCGAATTGAAGGTTTTCCGAGTCAGCAAATAAAGTCTCCCAAGTTGATAAAGAACAAGGGAGAAAAATCGTGGAAGGTTCAATTCCGGCCAACAACTTTGTTCTGATACGGCTTTTGTAATTAGAGCTGCAAAAAGTGCAGGTTTCTGAGAAATAGTGGATTTTGGGGTGTGAGACAAGTGTATCCATTCAATAATTAATAATTTTGAAGTTTTTTGCACCATGGCTCCTGTTGGGAGCCCAAGAGTGTTACATATAATGAAAGCTAAGGGGGTTTTATCCTGAAGACGATCCACCCAAATTTGAGCAAGGGCCTCATTTACCTCTTTTAAAACTTGCTGATGTGTTTCATCTAATTTAATGACATCTGCAGGGTTTTTGCCCATTGTTAATGCAGAAAACAACGGAGCCAATTGAGGGGTTGTGAGTCCCATATATGGGCGTGCCCAGTTAATGGAGCCCAAATATTGCTGTAACTGTACTAATGTGGGAGTGTGTGGCAAGTCCAATTTTGGCATTGCAGGTGCAGCATGAGAAGCCAAAAGCTTGTGACCCAGGTACGAAAAAGGTTGTGCTGTTTGAACCTTTTCTGGAGCTATATGCAGGCCATTTTTATGGAGAAGGTTAGTCAGAAAAGGTAATATTGCTAAAACCGTACCTGGGGGCCCACATGCCGCTACTAAGATATCATCCATATAGTGGTAAATTAAAAAGTGAGGGTGTGCCATCCGATACGGCTGCAAAGTTTTATCTACAAAATATTGACACATGATGGGGCTGTTGAGCATTCCCTGAGGCAGGACTGTCCATTGAAAGCGAGAAGCAGGTTTGGAATTGTTAAATTCTGGAACAGTCTTTCTCATGGAGTGGTATAGAAAAAAGGCATCTTTTAAATCAATGATCATGAGATCGCATTCTTGGGGGATCAAATTTGGATTGGGGAGGCCGCACTGCAGCGCTCCCATGGGCTGGAGAATTTTATTAACAGCCCGCAAATCATGCAAAAAATGCCATTTACCTGATTTCTTTTTTATAACAAACACAGGGGTATTGTAAGGGCTGTGGGATATCTCTTTCCTCTTCCTCTCTTCTCTCTCTGTCTCTCTCATCCTCTTTCTCTTTGTCTCTGTTCACTTTCTCTTTCCCTCTTTTCCTTTCTTCCTCTCTCCCACTCTTCTATCACTTTCTCTTTACTCTCTACTGCCCAACCTGTCCCCATAATTTACCTTCAATTAATCATGTTTGCAATAATTTACCTACTTTCCTAAATAGGCGCAGTTCCCTTACTGGAGCCATCGCTCCCTCAAACACACACACACACACACACAAACACACACACACACTCACGCACGCACAAAACCATTTTTCTCCATTCCAATTCAGATCCTATGAATCAATTGCTCTGTGAAACATCTGTGAAAAAGATTCAGGTGCTCAGGCAGGAAAATGTCATCAAAGCAACAGAAAAGAAATCAGAAGAGTCAGTAAGAAAGGGAGTAGCAAGAACTCCTTGAGACATGAAATCACGATGAGGAAAGACTAAGAGAGGCATCGTAGGGGGTAATGGAACAGAGGTAGCCGGGATGACCGGAAGAAAGTAAGAAGAGCCAGGCATTGGAGCATCTATAGATTTACTTGCCAAGAGATTGAAATAAGAAGGAAGATAAGAAGCAGCCTTTTGTGTGGGGCTGGCTGAATGCCCCAGGATTAGTCTCCCGACTGTGAGTCAGGTTGGAAAGCAGGCAGAAGCGTCCTCTAAAGGGATGTAATGCTGAGGAGCTTCAGAGGCTGAGGGTGACAGAGGCATGCATACAAGGGAAGAGGAAGCCTTGGATTCAGAGTGTGAATTTAGTGAAGAGGTTTCCAAATATGGCGGGGGGTGGGTGTCTGGTCGCCCCATCATGGCTTTTTCATAAACTTTTAAATATTCCATGACGATCTGCCAAGTGGAAAGTATTTTCGGTGGTGCCCTTAGGGGTTGGTGGAAATACTTCCCTATTTTTACCCAAATGGTTGTTCGAATTGAGCCCTTCTCAGGATATGTGGGATAATTTTGATAAATGTACCTGAGAAGATTAGTAAGATCTTTTTTCGAAGGGATGGGGAGAATGTTCCCATTGTTTTTTAAGATTATTGAGGATTTGGCCAATTCTCTAAGTTTGTGGAGGTGCGCAACCTGATGCTTAGAGAATTCTGCCCCCATAACTCACGATTCTGGGAGGATGCTCCGTCTATGACAGCCGGTCCTGGTATGCAAGGGGCATTCCTTCGCCGGTAAGGAATGGGGGTGCCAAATGAGACGGATGAGGCGACGTGCTTGATCAGCAAGATCATGTCAGGGTCACCAGTTGCGGCGTTGTCGCCACACTGGTGGGCTGCTCATGTGTCCTTGCCTAACCAAAAGGAAAACACCAGACAGAATTCCTTGGGATGAGCTAAAGCTTTGAATGATCATCGAAGGGCTCTTTTATTAGAAAAAGTTAATTACAGTGTATCAAAAGGCATATATAATCACACATGGAGCGTATCAAAAGGCATATATAATCACACATGGTACAAGTAAACTAATGAAAAGTTCACAGCATTCTACAAATAAACCAATAGAAAATCACATCATTGCAAAGGGTGGGCAAAAGGAGAACAGAAGGTTACAAGCTGCATGGCATTGGGAGGGGGAGAGGGGGAATAGAAAGTTACAGCACAGCATAGCGGGGAGAAAGGGCATGTGTGGGAGTAGCTGGCTCACATAGTTCTTGTTACATGAGGCTGCATAGTGAGTTATGACCGTTAGGCCAGAAAGATGTTTCTGGTGTGATGTTTTTGCATCCCTGTGTATGTGTGTTTCAGACAGCAGAAACTGCCCTGCACGCAAACACCCGGAATGAATTCCAACACTCCCCAAAAACCATACATACAGATTTCTAAGAACTGTTTGATGAACAAGGAGGTGACTAAGCAGTCATCTGTTAATGGAGAAATGGCCAATGTCCCAAGTTAATTATGTTTTGCAAACCATTAAACTGTTGACATTTTTTTAACCACTGCTTACCAGGCACTGTTGGGGACTGGAAGAATCTCATGACTGTTGCCCAGAGTGAAAGATTTGACTGTGTATTTAAGGAGAGGATGGAAAAGCTGCCCTTCAAGTTCTGCTGGGATATTCAGGAGGATCCATGAGCCTATTTCCAGCTCACTAGAGGAAAATAACGTGTGATACACATATCTTCAAATGGATTGAATCAGAGATGACCTTCCAAGAATGGTCTTTATGTAACCCTGTAATATTTAATTTAATTTTCAACTCTTTAAGAATCACAGAAGACAGAAACATTAATTTCTGTGCTATTGTGAAGTATAATAGAACCTGCAGAAAACTGCAGGTTGACTTATTGACTTATTGTCATTTTTATTTTGAATCCACAAATGAAGCCAAATGCATAAAATTTTGATATTTGATGTCTAGCTATTTCCTACAAACACTTATCATTTTACACTTAACAACTGTGATTCACTTAACAATTTTGGAAAAGAAAAGTCTTAAAATGGGGCAAGTGTCTCATTAGCAACATAAATTTTTGGCTCATTTGTAGTCATAAGTTGAGAACTACTTGTATAAGCTGCAAATACTACTCATTGTGTACATTAGCTACAAAGCAAGCAACAAGATATCTTCCATGTGGATAGGGGTGCTAAGTCTGAGCAGTTACTATGGTTGCTAGACAGGGGTGGGTTTCAAAAATTGTTCGAACCTACTCTGTGGGCGTGGCCTCCTTTGTGGGAGTGGCTTGCTGCCCATGTGACCGGATGGGAGTGGCTTGCCACCCATGTGACCGGATGGGAGTGGCCTGCGACCCATGTGACCTGGTGTGAGTGGCCAAGACGATGTTATTAATAGATATTACTAATTACTAGATATTATTAATATTACTAGATCATTATTAATGCATAGATAACTGTGGGACATTACACACCCACCCACACCCACAAACTATGACAGTGCTAGGAAAACACCAAAAAAATAAAAATCCCCCCCCCCCAAAAAAAAAGACTGCCAATGAAACCAGTTTTTTTTTTCCTAAGCCTAAGAACAGGAAAGACAAAGTCACTGGAATAAAAACCATCAAGGCAATGTGGAAAATTATAAAGGACAGGCACTCACAGAACCATCAACCACCTCAGAATTACCTAAACAAGTAAGGTGACCAGATTTTCAGATTGGTAAAGAGGGACACCATTGACCGGGGGGGGGGAGCTAGGCCGCGGCAGTTACTGCCAGCCCGCGACCTCGCTAGGGACGTCTGGTCACCTTAATTATATACATCGTCTCTCTCTCTATCCATCCATCCATCTGTCTGTCTATCTGCCTGCCTATCTAGTTATGGTATCCCTCTCCCTCTTTCCCCCTCTCTTTCTCCATCCATCTATCTGCTTGCCTACCTATCTCTCTCTCTTTCTCTCTATCCATCTGTCTATCTGCCTGCCTATCTGTCTATCTAGTTATGGTCTCTCTCTCTCTCTCCCTCTCCCTCCCTCATTATCATCTATCTCAGTGTTTCTCCACCTTTTTATAAAAATATTTTTTTAAATTTTTTTTGTTACATAGACGACACATACCCACAACAATAAAAACAAAACAAAACAAAAAGAAAAAAACCCATCATCACATATAGCATGTTGTTTGGTTACAAGTGTTTTAACATTTATCATTCTTATACATTTATTATTTCATTTAATAGGTTATAATATACAGTTTGGGTTGCTTTGTTTACCATCCCTTCCTCCTGTTATAGCACCACCTTATTTTCCCTTTCTTTTCTCCCTTCCTCCCTTCTCTACTTCCTTCCTTCCTCTTCTCCTTCCCCTTCCTTCTTCCCTTACCTCTCCTTTGCTCCTGCTCTTCCTCTTTCCCTTCCTACCCTCTCTCCTTCCTTTTCTCTCCCTTCCATCCTCCTTTCCTTTCCCTTTCCTTTCTCCCTCCCTCCCTTCTCTACTTTTCTCCTTCCTCCTCTCCTTCCCCTTCCTTCTTCCCTTACCTTTCTCCTACTCCTGCTCTTCCTCTTCCCCTTTCTACCCTCTCTCCCCCTCTTTCTCTCCTTTCCATCCTCCTCTCCTTACCTCTTTCTTCTTTCCCCCATCTTCCTTTCATTCTCTCCTCCTTTCTCCCTTTCTCCCAACTCCCTTTCTGGGAGTTGAAGTCCACACACTTTCAAGTCTCCAAGGTGGAGAAAGACTGATCTATCTAATAAATATAATTATTTCTCCCTCTCTTTTTCACTCTCTTTCCAGCGCATACACGCAAATGCATAGGGCAGCCCACCTCACACACAGGTAACTCCGGGCGGCTTATGGGAAGAGGACAGCTCACCCATGCGGGGGGGGGGGGGGCAGGATTTCGCCAAGAAAAGTTAACTTTCCTGCGAAAGGGGCCGGCAGCCTCTCAGCTGTTCCCAGCCGGGAAGACCTCCCCCCACTTCCACTCCTGCGACCCTCCTCTCGCCTCCTCGGAGCTTCAAGCAAGCTAACTGGGAAGGCCGGGAAAGAAGAAGAAACGGCAGCGCGAGGTCAGCGGTCCTTGGGGGCGTGGCGGAAGCCCTGCAAAAGTGCTCCTTTCCCGGCTCGGCTGCCGTTGCTGCTGCTGCGGGCGGAAGGGGATGAGGAGGAGGAAGAAAATAAAGCGGCGGGGCGGTCCCTGCAGCCGCCGACGCGGGAAAGGTGCGCTTTGACAGGGCTTTCACAGCCCTGCCAAAGCGCTCCTTTCCCGGCTCGGCTGCCGTTGCTGCTGCTGCGGGCGGAAGGGGAGGAGGAGGAGGAAGAAAATAAAGCGGCGGGGCGGTCCCTGCAGCCGCCGATGCGGGAAAGGTGTGCTTTGACAGGGCTTCCACAGCCCTGCCAAAGCGCTCCTTTCCCGGCTTGGTTGCCGTTGCTGCTGCTGCGGGCGGAAGGGGATGAGGAGGAGGAAGAAAATAAAGCGGCGGGGCGGTCCCTGCAGCCGCCGACGCGGGAAAGGTGCGCTTTGACAGGGCTTTCACAGCCCTGCCAAAGCGCTCCTTTCCCGGCTCGGCTGCTGCTGCTGCTGCTCAGGGCAGAAGGGGAGGAGGAGGAGGAGGAGGAAGATAAAGCAGTGGGGTGGTCCCTGCAGCCGCCAAGGCGGGAAAGGTGCGCTTTGACAGGGCTTCCTCTCCGGAGAGGCATTTTTTAAAAAGAAAAACCCTGCAGGCACCCAGCGACAGGGGCTAGGAGCTAGGAACCCGGAAGTTAATTACTTCCGGGTTCACTGACGAACCGGATCGCAAGAACCGGTGCGAACCGGTAGGAACCCACCCCTGTTGCTAGAACAACAGAAACTTCACTTTCTGTATCTCAGAAGCAAACATTCCGAAATCCTCAAAACACCTTCCTAAATCTTTGTAGCCCAGATATTGGCCTTCAAATCACCTGCCTGTACTACTACTATGCTGTACAAAATGCCAGAAAGATTATTAGCATATTTTTCCATTCTAAAGACAAGATAGCAATAGCAATAGCAGTTAGACTTATATACCACTTCATAGGGCTTTCAGCCCTCTCTAAGCGGTTTACAGAGTCAGCATATTGCCCCCACAGTCTGGGTCCTCATTTTACCCACCTCGGAAGGATGGAAGGCTGAGTCAACCTTGAGCCAGTGAGATTTGAACCCCCAAACTGCAGATAGCAGTCAGCTGAAGTGGTTGCAGTACTGCACTCTAACCACTGCGCCACCTCGGCTCGAAGATCCTTCATGGGGATTTTAATTCTGAACTGCATGTTACTTAGAAGTCTTTTTCAAAATCATTACATCAGAATTACTGATATTGCCTTTGTATATACAATGTTTAAAAGAGAACTATTTCCCTTGTAGCTCATGTGAGGAATCAGAATTAAAACTTAAACAGGCCCACTGTTGTTTCCATCCACTGCTTATATCAAGAGTTGCTTGCAATTTGGTCTTTGACAAAGGATGATATATGCATCAGAATGAATTCAATATTCTCAATGCTCTCACCCTGTGCTATGAGAAAATTATTCAGGTGAGACTATTCCCTTCCCCTCTTGCTCTTTGGTCAAGATTAACATGAATAATTTGTCCAAAATAAATTGCTGCCAAAAAAACCAATAGAGTCATAGGCTGCATCAACAGATGTATAGCATCAAGATCACAAGAAGTGCTAGTACTGCTTTATACCACACTACAATACTGCACCATAATACAAAAAAGATGTTGATACTTTAGAAAGTGTTTAGAGAAATGCAACAAAGATGATAAAGAACCTGGAGGCTAAATGATTGGATGATTGAGCGATTTAGGTATGTTTAGTCTATCGAAGAGAATAATTAGGGGAACATGATAACTGGCTTCCAGTACTTGAGGGGCTGTCACAGAGAAGAGGAGACTGACGTATTTCTCCAAGGCACCAGAGGGCAGGACAAGAAGTAATAGGTGGAAGCTTGTTAAAGGAAGAGCCAATTTAAAATATGAATAAATTTCTGTAAGAACAATTAATCAATGAAATAGCTTTCCTTGAGGAGTTGTGAGTGCTCCTTAACTGGAGGTTTTCAAAAATAGACTGGACGACCATTTGACTGAGATGGTCTAAGGCGTCTTCCTTCAGTAGGGGGTTGGCCAGAAGATCTCCAAGTAGTGGTGTGTTCCGGATCCCAGTGGAACCGGTACAGTGCAACGGGGCCCGGCATCCACCGCATGAATGAGCACGGCACACACATGTGTCCTTACCTCCTGGGATGCTCTGCAACGCCTCCGCAACCCTCCAGCTGCTCAGCAGAGCATCGCACAGGCACCATATGCTCCGTGCATGTGTGCAGAAGTGCCGAAAAGCTCAAATACCGGTAAGGAGCTCGGGCGGGCAGGTGGGCCCTATGGAGCACCGTACCAGAACGGTACCTGATCCTCCTGGCAGGCACTGTTACGCCTGTACTGGGACGAACCAGTCATAACCCACCACTATCTCCAAGGTTCCTTCTAGTTTTATGATTCTATGCTCTATATAGAGATGCAATTGCAACAAGATGCAATAATCAATGATTAAACATTCATGAATATTCTGCTAGCTTTTACATTTTCAAAGGCAGAAGAGTTCATGCCTGTTTTTTTTTTAACAGAACTTTTTTATTTTTCTTTAAAAAAACACAAATATGTCATCATTTGTCAATCATTAAGACATTGAAGTACAATTTTTTTTTGATGTGTGTACCCCTCCCTCCCTCCACCCCCCCACCCCCCTCCTCCTTCCCCCCCCCGACTTCCCAGAACCCATACACGGTATGGATTTTTAACTAACACAGTCTAAAATCTATTGAGAAAAAAGAAATAAAGAAATTAATGACATTCTAGATTGACCTTAGCTTCTTCTTACTGAACTGACTTTTAACAGTTTAAATCATTTCTGATCTTAAGCATAGGCTAACTGGAATTTCTTAGTCCCGTATTTATTTTGTATATAGTCAATCCATTTTTTCCAGTCTCGTTTATATCTCTCATTTGAATGATCTTTGAGATATGCCGATATTTTAGCCATTTCAGCTAAGTTTGTTACTTTCAATGTCCATTCTTGAATTGTAGGCAAGTCTTCCTTCTTCCAATATTGCGCCACCAACAGTCTTGCTGCAGTTATCAGGTGCAGAATCAAATTGGTCTCTACCACTGTAAAGTCAGTACATATACCTAGTAAAAATAACTGAGGACTAAACTTTATCCTTCTTTTAAAAACATTTTGCATGACCCACCATATTTTTATCCAAAATGCCTTAACCTTTTGGCAGGTCCACCATATATGATAATATGTAGCATCGAGAGAACCACACCTCCAACATTTAGGCTGTACATTCGGATACATAGAAGCCAACTTTTTAGGATCTAAATGCCATCTATAGAACATCTTGTAAAAATTTTCTCTCAGATTTTGAGCTTGTGTAAATTTCACATTTCTTACCCAGATTCTTTCCCATGTATCCAACATTATTGGTTCCTCAATATTTTGAGCCCATTTTATCATACAATCTTTAACTAATTCTGTTTCCGAATCCATCTGTATTAATACATTATATATCCTCTTTATATGCATTAAGCTTTGATCTCTTATTTGTTTAAGCAGATTATCCTCAACTTGAATAAAACCAATTTTTTGATCTATTTTCCACCTAGCCTGTAATTGCCCATACTGGAACCATGTTTGAACTACCTTCTCCTCTTTTAATACCTCTAAAGATTTTAATTGTAATACCCCCCCTTTCCGAGGTAAGAAGCTGTCTGTAGGTAATTCTGTCCTGTTTTTGTGCTGTATTCATATTTTCAATTGCGTGTCTAGGAATTGCCCACATGGGTATCTTGTCATTTAATTTATATTGGTATTTCTTCCAGACCCGCAATAAAGCATTTCTTAAAATATGACTTTTAAAGTTCTTATCCAATTTTTTGTTGAATAACAGGTAAGCATGCCAACCAAATACCAGATCGTGTCCCTCAATGTTCAATATTCTATCATTGGTTAAGTGAATCCAATCACTAATTACAGATAATACCACTGCATCATAATATAGTTTTAAATTAGGTAGTTTCAATCCTCCTCTCTCACGTACATCTTGCATTATTTTCATCTTTACCCTCGGCTTCTTTCCTGCCCACACAAATTTGTTGATACCCTTCTGCCATTCTAAAAGGTTCGCATCTTTTTTAAGTATAGGTAACATTTGGAAGAGAAATAAAAATTTTGGTAAAATGTTCATTTTCACTGCCGCTATCCTACCCAGCAAAGATAAGTGCAATTTCTCCCATTTTTTCATCTCTGTCTGTATGCTATGCCAAAGTGGTTCATAATTATGCTTATATAATTTCCCATTTGAAGTTAAAATGTTAACTCCAAGATATTTGACTTCTTTAACTACCTCACATCCTAGCATCACTCCTAATTCTTCCTTTTGTTTAATATTCATATTTATAGCTAATATTTTGGTTTTTCCTAAGTTTATTTTAAAGCCCAACACTTGACCATATTGATTAATCATATTCATTAAAACCATACTAGATTCCTGCGGTTGTTCCAATATTATGACCAAATCATCCGCAAAAGCGCGGACTCTATATTCTTGCTGCCTAATCTTGATCCCTTTTAAACCATCCAAGCCCCGTATTTTATTCAACAATACTTCCAAAGTTATAATAAACAATAATGGGGACAAAGGACAGCCCTGTCTTGTACCTTTTCCAATTTGAAAAGAGTCTGTTAGACTTCCATTGACTATGATTTGTGCTGTTTGCTGTTGGTATATTGCTTTAATTGACTGTAAAAAATTATCTCCTATCTGCATTTTTTGCAGTATCTTCAACAGAAATTGCCAGTTAACTCGATCAAAGGCCTTCTCAGCATCCAAAAATATAAACGCAGCAGGGATCTGGTTGTTCTTTCCCAAATATTCTAATGCATTAATAATTAATCTAACATTACTTTTCATCTGCCTCCCTTGTATAAAACCTGTTTGGTCCGTATGTATCAATTGTTGAGTGACCAACATTAACCTATTTGCTAATATTTTAGTAAAAATTTTATAATCTACATTCAGTAATGAAATAGGTCTATAATTTTTGGGTTGAGTAGTATCTTGATCTTCTTTGGGTATCAAAGATATAAACGCTGTCTTCCAAGATGGAGGGACTTTACCTTCCGTTTGAATCATATTAAATAATTCTCTAAGAGGTTCTACCATTTCTAACTGTAAGTTTTTATAGTAAACCGCTGTCAAGCCATCTGTACCTGGTGCTTTCCCTGACTTTAATTGCTTAATTACCTGCAGGATTTCCCCCGAGGTTATTGGTTGATTCAATTTTTGCCTGTGTTCTTCTCTAACTGAAGGTATTTTCTCTTTGTCTAAATATTTGTCTATGTCTAAACCATTAATTTAATCCCCTTTATACAGTTCTGTAAAAAATTCCCAGAAAGCCTTTTGAATCTCTTCCTGTTGAAATACCTCCTTCCCTCTGTAAATCAGTTTAGATATATTTCGAGATTTCCTTTATTTCCTAATCTGATAAGCTAACCATCTGCCAGGTTTGTTTCCATTACAAAAAGTATTGTGTTTTGCATATAATAGATTAGTAGCCACCTGGTCAGAGATCAACATGTCAAATTGAGATTTTAATATGTTAATAGCTTCCTTAACCTTTGTATCGTCTGGGTTCATTGTTAACTCCAGCTCTTTTCTCTTAATTTCCTCTTCCAGTTCTGTTCGTTTTAACCCTTGCTTATTTCTATGTGTTTTATTTATATTCATCAAAACTCCTCTCATATACGCTTTGCTTGCGTCCCATACAAATTCCATAGATGTACCCTTATTCATATTCAAAACAAAATATTCAGATAGTAATTTTTTACAATCATTAATATACTTTTCATATCTAAATAAGTTTTCGTTCAATCTCCAAGACCTTCTTGCCTGCACTACCCTTCCCAACTCCATCCAAACTGGGTTATGGTCCGAAAGGATCCTAGCTGCAATCTTTGTTTTCTTGACCCTAGAAAGCAAATCATTAGTGGTTAGAATAAAATCAATCCTTGAGAGGGATTGATGCCTGTCCGAGAAGAAAGTGAAGTCACATTCCTCTGCATTTCTTTCTCGCCAAATATCTCTCAATTCAAAATCATCCATAATGTCAAAGAAAGATTTGGGTAACTTTGCTCGCATCTTGGTATTTAGGCGGGAAATCTTCTTATCTCTCTTAGTGTCTATCACTCCATTCCAGTCACCCAATAGTATACAGGAACTATAGTCCCACTGTACTAATTTAGCATGAAGATTTCTATAGAATCTATCTTGCTGTTGATTGGGAGCATAAATTCCCAAAAGTAATGTCTTTTTCCCTTCTAAGATTAAGTCTAAAGCAATATATCTTCCGAAGGGATCTGCTTCTATTAATTCAGCTTTCATATCTTTTCTTAAGTATACAACTATACCATTCTTCTTTTCCATAGCAGAAGCTGCAAAATGTTGACCAAGTTTTGAGTTGATCAAATATTTTTGATCAGTTGACTTGATATGAGTTTCTTGCAAACAAATTACATCGTTCTTAAACTGTTTGAGATAATGAAATATTTTCTTCCTCTTCTGTGGAGAGTTCAGTCCGTTGACATTCCATGTTAAAATCTTAGTTGTCATCTTTGGTTGGTTGAAGCATTTTTAGAGCTTCCTGCACGGCCTGTTTAACCTTAGGTCTAGCTCCTCCCATTGCTTCCAGATTTGTTGTTGTAGATCCTTGATCGATGGCCGATGATTGTTGATGCTGTTGCTTTTTAGCTTGTTTCTCCATATGTCTAGTAGTCATGCGGCTAGGTCTTGGTTCCATAGCACCTTGCACTTCTAGAGAAGAAAGATGCTCCATCTTGTCTGGTGGTTGTGTAGTTTGCTGTCTATCCTGTCCTTCTTGTAGTCTTTCTCTAGGTCCAGATGGTGCAGGGTGTCCGGCCTTCAATATATTATAATAAAAATCTCGGGCTTTCCATACAGAGTTGAGGCGGTACCTTTGCTTATCAAATGTAAATATGATGCCAAATGGTGCATCCCATCTATACTGTATCTGACGATTTCTGAGTTCTTCGACCAAAAAAAGCGTAGTCTCTCCTGGCTCTTAACATTTGAGGTGGTATCTCTTTCAAAACAACCAGGTCTTGACCGCCAATTTGAAGCTTAGTGTTATAAGATGCTTGCAGTACCATATTTCTAAACTCTCTTGTAGTAAAATATATAACGATGTCTCGAGGAAGCTGCTTCTGCTTTGCCAGCCAGGAGTTAACGCGGTAAGCTTTGTCAATTTGCCAGTCTTGATTGGTCCCTGGTCTTCCCATCAGGCGGTCAAAAGCTTCCGATAGGATCTGTTTCAGGTTCTCCTGTTTCTCCTCACGCAGCCCCCTTACTCTTAATGCGAACTCCATTTGTCGGTACTGTATCATAATAATTTCTTTTTCAGCATTTTCCACTTTTTGTTCCACCACCTCTGTTTTCAATGTCAAGTTAGCATTGGCATCATTAAGAACCTCTAGAGTATCTTCCACTCCAGAAATATGTTCTGTTAATACAGTTACAAGACTCAGCATGTCATCTCTAATTTTATCAACCTTAGCATCAAATTTCTCATACAGCTCCTGTTTAAGTCCTTTTATTTCACTTTTAATTTCTTCTTTCATTTCTTTTATTTCCTCTTTTCTCTCCTGCTTTACCACCTCTCTATTATCTCTAAACTTATCTTCCATTTTAATTGTCTGTGCATTAAGAGCCTCGCTTAGATTACTCAGGAAAAATTCTTTCGTTAACACATCCCCAGCAGGGGGTGTAGGAAGCGGAGGCTGCAGCTTTGTGCCAGGCACTGAGGATGTGCCCCTGGAAGTAGAGGGTGACGACTTCAAGTTAATATTTGGTTTTGAGGCCATTTCAAAATTTATCTGCCTGCAGTTAATAAAACTCTTTTGCCTGAATATGCAGCTTTAAGTAAAGAGGCTTTTATTTTGAAGTTTAAGGCTTGGCAAAACTTTCAGTGAGTAAACATTGTAACAAGACCATTCAGCAGATTCATCACCATTTAACTTCCAAATAAGCAAGGTTAATGAAGGAGTAAAATTCTTCTATTGTGAAACCAAAACAAATGATAAGCAATCTCTTTTGTTTTGAATTCTTGTGAGGATTAACAAAAAGTGTTCGTTATTACCGGAGAAACCAGCCTGCTCGGCACCATTTTAGAAGCCTCTGAGTAAATAATTTTTCGGAGGAGAAAAAGAAAAGAAGCTAAAATGTTGATAAGCAATTATTGTCCACAGTAAACGGATCCAGCTCGTGATAAGAATAAATCAAACAAAACTTTGAGCAGAGTGGGAGAGACCTACTTTGTCCTGCACAAGGCAGTTTGACGTTCCCAGCACGGACAGCCGTTCTGCCTTGGGCTAGCCCCCCTTTCCTTGCAAGCACAAAAGCTGCAAAAATCGAAGAGCATTTGCCAGCAAAACAGTTTCTTCTTTCCTTCTTGCCTGAAGGATAAGAAAACCTGATAAGACGTCAGATGGAAGATCCTCTAAACAGGTACGTAGCCAGGAATTCGGAGGCAGCTGATTTTTTGCTGCCCCCACCAGTAGGCTCCTCCCAGGAAGTCCCCCATGCCTGTTTTTTGTTGTTGTTGTTTTGCATTTAATATACTGTAAATTATCCCAGTGAGTTTCCCAAGAACTTGAAAAGTCCTGCTAACTCTTTGGTTTATGCAGCTAAACAGAGATTTTAGAGTTAATTCAGTCTGGGCTCCCCACCCCACCCCAAAGAAAGAAGTATGTAGATAAGGGACAAGGGAAAAATGTTTTATTCTGAAGCTCTTGCGTAAATCAAGTTCCTGAAGAGGAGATACAACAAGAACGCATCATTCTTCTATTCATTACAAAGGTTCTCTTTCAAGATGCAACTGGACTTTCTGGATTTTCTTTGAAGACATTTTGTTTTTCATCCAAGAAGCTTCTTTATTCTTCTTTTCCTGTTCCATCCTTTTTGAAGGGTTTGAGAAGGGAAATATCCATCAAGGCAGCAAACAGCTTTTTAAATTCCACACGACTTTATTTTGTAATGAAACAAGCAGTGGCATTACAATTAGAGCCTTAGGTGTAAATTAGTACATTGTCTTGAGTGATAAGGGAATAGTTTAAGGTTGAGTAGGCACTAAGACAAAGCAATATAGTAGATTAACAGAGTTGGAAGGGACCTTGAACATCTTCTAGTCCAACCCCCTGAGCAAGCAGGAAACCCTATAATACTTCAGACAAATGATTGTCCAATCTCTCCTTAAAAAGCTCCAGTGTTGGAGCACCCATAACTTCTGGAAGCAAATTGTTCCACTAGTTAATTGTTCTACATTCCTTTGGGTTGTTTAACATATTTGTAAATAATATATTTAGAGCATTTTGTGAGGATTTATGATGTGTACTAATATCATGGGAACTTATGAGTAGTTTTAATCAGTAGACATCATAGAGATAAATAGTCAAAACCCATATAGTACTGAGGTCACCAACCTGATCCATTAGGAAAGAATGGTAGCCACTCCAAAGTGAATGATTACAATAACCCTCTGCAAGATTGCACTGACATGGGTTGGGTTCAGGAGTGGGATTCTACCGGTTCAGACCGGTTTATCCGAACCGGTAGCTCTGACAATTACCTGGGAGAGAACCAGTTCACTCCGACGATCAAGTGGGCCCCCCTACCCGCCTGCCTCTGTGCTTTCCCTACCTTTATCTTCTCAGCTGAGTCATGTGGCAGAGTGGATTGTTGCACCTCAGGTGTTTTTCTTCCCAAGCAGCAATCCAGTAGGTGGGTATTCTCAGAACTGTGCACACATGTGTGTGCATGTGTGCTCTGAGGTCTGCTACCAGTTTGCTAAGCAAACTTATGTGCTAAGAAGCCTTTTCTTTTTTTTAATTGAATTTTTTTTTAAAAAAAAAGATTTACAAAGTTTACCTCCTCTCCCCCACCTTCCCCACCTGAACCCAACCCCCCCAACCTTCCCCCCTGACTTCCCAGAACAAATACAGGGTATAAATCTTTAACAAGCATATACTAAAATAAACTTAAAGAAAGTTAGTATCATCTTTCATTTGAGCTTTAACTCCTCTTTTGTTAGGCTAACTCTAAACAGATTATATCGTTCCTCGCTTTCCCATATTTATTTTGAATATAATCAATCCATCTTCTCCACTCCAGTTTATATTACTCATCTGAGTGGTCCTTAAGATATGCTGATATTTTAGCCATCTCTGCTAAGTTTGTTACTTTTAATGTCCATTCTTGAATAGTAGGCAAATCTTCCTTCTTCCAGTATTGCACCACCAGCAGTCTTGCTGCCGTTATTAAGTACAAAATCAAATTAGTCTCTATAACAGTACAATCAGTAGTTATACCTAACAGGAATAACTGAGGGGTAAACTTTATCCTCTTTTTAAGAATATTTTGCATAATCCACCATATTTTTATCCAAAATGCTTTAACCTTTTTACAAGTCCACCATATATGGTAATATGTAGCATCAACACAATCACATTTCCAGCATTTAGATTGTAAATTTGGATACATGCAAGCCAGTTTTTTAGGGTCTAAAGGCCATCTATAAACATTTTATAAAAGTTCTCTCTCAGATTTTGGGCTTGCGTGAATTTTACATTTCTTACTCATATCTTTTCCCATGTATCCAACATTATTGGTTCTTCAAAATTTTGTGCACACTTTATCATACAATCTTTGACTAGTTCTGTTTCCGAATCCATTTCTATTAATACATTATATACCCTTTTTATATGCATTTGACTTTGATCCCTAATTTGTTTTAGTAAATTATCCTCATTTTGCGTAATACCAATTTTCTGATCTTTTTTCCATCTGGCCTGTAACTGTCCATACTGAAACCATGTTTGGATTACCTTTTCCTCTTTTAGTACATTCAAGGGTTTTAGCTGTAATACACCTCTTTCTATAGTGAGAAGCTGTCTGTATGTAGTTACATCCTGTTTTTGTGCTATGCTTATGTTCTCTATTGCATCTCTGGGAATTGCCCACATAGGTATCTTGTCGTTTAGTTTATGTTGATATTTTTTCCAAACGCGCAGTAGAGCATTTCTTAAAATATGACTTTTGAAATTCTTATCCACCTTCTTGTCATATAACAGATAAGCATGCCAACCATATACCAAATCATGCCCTTTGATGTTAAGTATTCTATCATCTGTTGAGTTAATCCAATCACTGATTAATGATAAAACTATTGCTTCATAATATAATTTTAGATTTGGCAATTTCAAACCTCCTCTCTCACGTACATCTTGCATTATTTTAAGTTTTATTCTCAGCTTCTTCCCTGCCCAAACAAATTTGTTAATATCCTTCTGCCATTCTAGCAAATTTACATCTTTTTTAAGTATTGGTATCATTTGAAAAAGAAATAGAAATTTAGGCAAGACATTCATTTTCACTGCTGCTATTCTTCCCAACAAAGATAATTGTAATTTTTCCCAATTTTTTAATCTCTGCCTGTATACTATGCCATAGTGCAGTGATGGCGAACCTATGACACGCGTGTCAGTGCTGACATGCGTAGTCATTTGGGGTGACACGCACAGGATTCATCCTTAAGGTGACCGACGTTCCGCTGTTGGGACGCGATGCATCTGTAGCGGAGGAGCGGGATCCCGAGGGAGGCTGTTGCAGAAGGGCGAAATCTGAGATTTGTTCGCTTCTGCGGCAGGATAACATTTGTTCTTTAGAGGAAGGGGGGGAGAGACCACTACAGTTGCATTTCTTTTCTTGCTGGGGATTTAGAAGTCTTATGTTCACTTTTATTCCCAGGAAAAAAAACAAACCCGAGCCTCCGCCGTTGTCCAACCCTCGCGTTTCCTGGCAAGAAATCCATCCCCCATTATGACGAGGTACGCCGGCTTTCGATTGGTAAGGCATCCTCGGCATCCCCCGGGTGATCGCCGGGCCCCCGGCTTCCCCATCTCCTCTCCTATGGGGAGACGTGCATCATAATGTTGTAAGCCGCCCAGAATTACCTGTGTGTGAGGTGGGCTGCCCTATGCATTTGCGTTTGTGTGCTGGAGAGAGAGTGAAAAAGAGAGGGAGAATTATATTAATTAGAAGCGGCGGTGGCGGACGTCGGCAGCGACTGTAACGACTGCTCGGGCGAGGTGTGGAGGAAGAACGGAAGGTCCCTCCCGCCCGCGACGACGGCTCCAGCCATGGACGAGCAGGCTGGCCCCAACAACAACAACGCACTGCTCTTGCCGCCACCTCCGGCTGGGAAGCAACCACGCCTGTGCGGCCCCTGTGCTGCGGTGGGAAGCGAGTCTGCAAGGCGTGGTTGCTTCCCACCCGGAGGTGGCGGCAAGAGCAGTGCGTTGTTGTTGTTGTTGAAGAAGACGCCGGGGCCAGCCTGCTCGTCCATGGCTGGAGCCGTCGTCGCGGGCGGGAGGGACCTTCCGTTCTTCCTCCGCACCTCGCCTGCGCGGTCGTTACAGTTGCTGCTGACGTCCGCCACCGCCACTTCCCTCGTCCGTCTCAATTACTGGAAGCAGTAACAAACGGCACGTCTGCTCCGCTGTCAGCGCCTTGACAGCCACCCCAGCCGGCGGCTACCGGGCCTCGCTGGAGTCAATTGCAAAACCGCGTTCAGCGCTTTGAGGACCTGAGGCATCTTGGGAAATGCAGTTCCCTATCGGAAAGAAGTAGCTGCGAATTTGTAACAACAGAGGATAATAACTTGGTGCTTCGCAGGTTACGAAAATCTCAAGTTTGATTTGCACACTTTTTTTAAAAGTTAGATAAAGAAATTATGCTGTGAAAGCGACTAGAAAGCCTCCCCTCCCCTTCCTGTGTGCGAGAAAGGGAAGGAGAGGAAGGAAGGAGGGAGGGGGGGAAGGAAAAGAAGAAGGGAGGGGGGAGAAGATGGAAGGAGAAAAGATGGATGGAAGGAGAAAGAATGGGAGGAGAAGGAGGAAGATGGAAGAAAAAAAGAAGAAAAAGAAGGGAGGGAGAAAAGAGGGAAGGAGGTAGGAAGAAAAGGGGAAGAGAGGGAAAGAGCAGAAAGACAAAGAGGATGAAGTTGATAGGCAAGAGGAAAGAGGAAGGAAGGAAAAAAGAAAAAGGGAGGGAGAGAGGAAAGAAGAAAAGATGGAACTAGAAAGGAAAGAAGGGAGGGAGGGAGGAAAGGGGAAGACAGGGAAAGAGCAGAAAGACAGAGAAGGTGAAGGTAGATAGGCAGAAGGAAGGAAGAAGGAAGAAATAGGGAAGGAGGGAAGGAGGAAGGAACAGAAGCGAAGAGGAAGAGAGAAATGGAAAGAGCAGAAAGACAGAGAAGGTAGATAGGCAAAAGAAATGAAGCTGAAAGAATGGAAGGAGGAAGGAAGAGAAAAGGAGGAAGGGAGTGAGGAAAGAAGAGAGGATGGAAGGAGAAAGGAAGGAAGAGAGGGAAAGAGCAGAAGACAGATAAGGTGAAGGTAGATAAGCAAGAGGAATGAAGGAAGAAGTGAGGAGTCTCGAGGAGGGGGAAAACATTTAGTGACCAGAGTTACAATGGCTTTGAAAAAAGTGACTGATGAACAAAGAAGTTACTAAGCAGGTATGTTAAATAATTTGTTTTTGGTTTATTAAATACAATTATATTGCAATTATATATTTTTGTAGTTTAAACTATAAATTGCGCAAAATTATGTTTTTGTCGAAGTGACACACAACGCGAGTTATGCTCGATTTTTTGCCGATTTTTGACACACCACGCCAAAAAGGTTGCCCATCACTGCCATAGTGGCTCACAATTATACTTATATAGTTTCCCGTTTGAGGTTGATATGTAGAGTCCTAGATATTTAACCTTTTTAACTATTTCACATCCTGTCATTTTTTCGAAGTCTTCCCTTTGATTAGTGTTCATATTTTTAACTAGCATCTTTGTTTTTCCTAGGTTTATTTTAAATCCAGATATTTGGCCATATTGATTAATCATATTCATTAAAACCTTGTTAGATTTCTCTGGTTGGGTTAATGTTATAACCAAGTCATCCGCAAATGCACCTAGTCTATATTCTTGATGCCTAATCTTGATTCCCTGTAAATCATCTGATCCCCGTATTTTATTCAACAATAATTCCAAGGTTATTATAAACAACAATGGGGATAGGGGGCAACCCTGTCTTGTACCTTTCTCAATTTTAAATGGTTCTGTTAGACTTCCATTGACTATAATTTGTGCTGTTTGTTCCTGATATATTGCTTTAATTGATTGTAAAAAGTACTCTCCTATTTGCATCTTTTGCATTGTTTTCATTAAAAATTGCCAATTCACTCGATCAAAGGCTTTCTCGGCATCTAAGAATATAAGTGCTGCAGGGATTTGATTATTTTTTCCCAAATATTCCAGTATATTAACAATTTGTCTTACATTACTTCTCATTTGTCTCCCTTGTATAAAACTGGTTTGATCATTATGAATCAGTTGCTGAATAACCAACATTAACCTATTCGCTAATATTTTTGTAAAAATTTTATAATCTATATTAAGTAATGTTATAGGCCTATAATTTTTTGGTTGACTAGGATCTTGATCTTCTTTAGGTATCAGGGATATGAAAGCTGTCTTCCAAGATGGAGATACCTTCTCTTCCACTTGGATTTTATTAAATAATTCCTTAAGCAGTTCTATCGTTTCTAATTGTAAATTTTTGTAATAAGCTGCTGTCAAACCATCTGTGCCAGGTGCTTTCCCTGCCTTTAACTGTTTAATTACCTGGAGGATTTCCCCCAAGGTTATTGGTTGATTCAATCTTTCCCTCTGGTCCTCCTTAACTATAGGTATTTTTTCTTTGTCCAGGTATCTATCTATATCTAAACCTTGTATTTTGTCACTCGTATACAATCCTGTAAAAAATTCACGAAAGGCCTTTTGAATCACATCCTGTTGATACACTTCCTTCCTTTTATAATATATTTTCGGTATATTGCAAGATTTTTGTTTCTTCCTGGTCAAATATGCTAAGCATCTGCCAGGTTTATTTGTGTTACAGAAAGTATTATGTTTTGCATATAACAAATTAGTAGCCACCTGGTCTGACATCAACATATTAAATTGCGCTCGTAATAGGGTAATTGCTTCTTTAATCTTCTTATCTCCTGGGTTTAATATTAACTCCTGTTCTCTCTTCCTAATCTCTTCCTCTAGTTCATTTCTTTTTTCCCCTTTTTACATCTATGTAACCTATTTAAATTTATTAGGACTCCTCGCATGTACGCTTTACTTGCATCCCAGACCATTTCCATAGATGTGCTCTTATTCATATTGAAGGCAAAATATTCTTTCAACAATTTTTTACATTCATTAACATTTTTCTCATATCTAAATAAGTTTTCATTTAATCTCCAAGTCCTTCTAGATTCCTTCCCAAATTCCAACTCCATCCAAATCGTGTTATGATCTGTTAAAGCTCTGGAACACATCTTCGTCTTCTTTACCCTAGAAAGCAAATCATTTGTTGTTAATATAAAGTCAATCCTGGAAAACGATTGATGTCTATCAGAAAAGAATTTAAAGTCCTGTTCTCTTGCATTTCTTTCTTGCCAGATGTCTCTTAGCTCCATATCATCCATCATATCGAAAAAAGACAGGTAATTTTGCTCACGTTTGGATGTTTTGCAGGAGACCCTTCTTGTCTTTCTTGGTATCCAGAACACCGTTCCAGTCACCCATTAATATGCAAGATCTATACTCCCACTGTATTAACTTAGTATGGAGCACTTTGTAAAATTTATCTTGTTGTTGATTGGGAGCATATATTCCCATTAAAAGTATCTTTTTCTTTTTAAGTTTAAATGTTTTATTCATTTTCATTTTCAATTTTGTACATTCATTTATATACTGAATATTTGCAATAATAATAATATAATAATAAAAAAAGAAAAACCCCAACCTAAACACAACTCATCATAAACCCAACCTATCACTTTCATACACCCCTTCTTCTCCCCCTCCAACTTTCCTTTCTCCCTCCAATGATCACCCCTCTTACTTCCCTTTCCCCTCCTATCTTCCTTTCTCACCTTCCTCACCCTCCTTCCCCTCTCATCCTCCTTACATTCCCCTCTTCCTCCCTCCTTACTTCTCCCTCTTCCTTTCCTCTACTTCTCACTTTGGTGCATTTCTCTATTCCTAAAGAAAAAAATAAAAAGAAAAAAAAAGAGAAAAATAAAAAGAAAAGATAAGGATCAACAGTATACAAGTGTGTTCTTCTTATTCTATATATTGAAACTATATCTCCACCCACCCACCCACCCCCAATGAACCCCCCTCCATAATCCCCTCCGACTTCCCAGGTCCCACACCCGGCATAGTTCAGTACCATTCACCTTCTAAAATATCTTATTAACAATAATAATGAAAATAAAATAAAAAGAACACTCCAAAAAAGAAAAAAAAAACTAAAAAATAAATAAAAATAAAAAAATTAAAAATCTTTTGCATTATGCTCAGCCTCCCATCATTCTTAAAATATTCAAATATTAGTTTATACAAAAATCAATTTATCTTCAAATACAGAGCAGTCTAATCATACTTTCGCTACTCATCTTCCTACCCTTCGTTTCTCATCTCCATTCCTCCCAAGCCCAAATTCCATAAGATTAGGATCTCGCTCTTCACTTTAAAATCCTGAGCTTTTTATGTTATACTTCAAGCATGTAAATCCGTAAAATGTGTGCCCAAAATCCATACCACTTCATTCAATCCCAAGATCCCTTCATCAATATCCCGCTCCACCTTCCCTTCTGCCCCACTCCTCCCGACTCCATTCATCCCAAACCGCATTTCAAATAAATCTTAGTCCCCGCTTTCCTCACAGAAAACAATTCATGCGCAGTTTGGTTTGAAATTCAAATAAGTCTTATAAAAGTCCCGTATAATATCTGTCCAAAATAAGCAATGCTTCTTTCCATTCCCCATCGGTACACAGCTTTGCCATTTCATACCAGACAGAAATCCTAAAATTTTAATCAGTCCAAGAGCTTAGAAAGTATTTTAAAGACATCGCTGGATCTATATTCTTTACTCTTCTGCCCTTCCGGAAAGAGAAGGCAACCCTCTGCCTTATAACCACGTGTCCCGCTGCTTTGAAAATATGACTAAATCCTCAGTTTCCGCTCTTCTGCCTCTCCAGTAGGGGGGGGAACAACTCCCTCCTTCTTGTAACCAAGTGAATTGCTGCTTGTCTTTCCTTCACCTTGTCCTTCCGCATTTCCGAGTGAGTCAAGAAGCCCCGCCTTCAGAGTTTTATAATAAAAGTCCCGAGCTTCCGAAACAGAATTAATACGAAATCTTTGATTTTCGAGTGTAACTGTGATTCCAACTGGAGCTTCCCATTTATACTGTATTTGACGATTTCTAAGTTCTTGGGTTAAAAAAGTATAGCCTCTCCTTGCTTGCAGCATCTGGAGCGGGATTTCTTTAAAGACAAACAAATCATGGCCATCGATTCGGAGCCTGTTGTTGTAAAACTTTTGGATGATCGCATTTCTGGATTCTCTTGTGAAAAAGTATATAATTATGTCTCTTGGAAGCTGTCATTGTTCTGCTACACAAGAATTCTGGCGATAGATTTTTCGAATATTCCAATCAAAATTGAATCCCGGACCTCCCACCGCAAAAGTATCTTTTTCCATTCTAATACCAGTTCTATTGCAATATATCTTCCTTGGGAATCTGCTTCAATTAATTCAGCTTTCATGTCCTTTCTTAAGTATATAACTATACCATTTTTCTTCTCCGAGGTGGAGGCTACAAAGTGTTGTCCAAGTCTCATATTGATCAAATATTTCTGATCGGTTAATCTAAAATGTGTCTCTTGTAGGCAAATTATGTTATTCTTAAATTGTTCCAAATAATGATTTATTTTCTTCCTTTTCTGTGGTGAATTTAAGCCATTAACGTTCCAGGTTAAGAACTTAGTTGTCATCTTTAGCTCCCTGAAGATTTTTAAGATCCATCTGGAAATCCTGTAGTTTGGCTTCCGGCCTAGCTCTTCCCACTCCTTCTGAGCGAAAACCTGTGAGTTCTTGAGCCGTTGCATGTGTTTGTTGCAAAGCTTGTTGCTTTTTTAACTCTTGTTCCATACGCCTAGTGACCACGCGAGTTTGCCTTTGCTCCTTCGCTCCTTCTAGTTCTGAGAGAGGAAGTTGGTCCAGCCTTAATGATCCTTGGATATCTTGCTGTTTGTTCTATCTTTCTTGTTCTCTTTCTCTGGGTCCTGGAGTGGGGGGATGTCCAGCCTTCAATATGTTATTATAAAAATCTTGATCCTTCCATACTGAGTTAAGATGATATCTTTGCCCCTGGTAATTAACTGCTAAGTCAACTGGAGCTTCCCATCTGAACTGTAACTGATGGGTTTTGAGCTCATCCATTAAAAAGGCATAGTCTTTCCTTGATCTCAACATTTTGGGTGGTATTTCCTTCAAAACAGTCACCTTCTGACCCCCAATTTGCAACTTGGTTTTATAAGACTCTTGCAATATCAGATTCCTCATATCTCTCGTGGCAAAATGCATTACAATGTCCCTTGGGAGTTGTTTTTGTCTGGCAAGCCAGGAATTAACATGATATATCTTGTCAATTTGCTAGTCAAAATCCCCTCCTGGCCATCCCATCAATTAATCAAAAGCTTCTGAGAAGATTTCCTTCAAATTTTCTTGGTTTTTCTCTTTAAGGCCTCTTATCCTTAACGCAAATTCCATCTGTCTGTACTGCAACATTATAATTTCATTTTCTGCATTATCAACCTTGTGTTGGATCACATCCATTTTCATTACCAGGTTAATATTGGAATCACTAAGATCTTCCAATTTGTCCTCGAGTCCTGATACGTAGCCAGATAAACATTTAAAAGCCTGTAAAGTATTGTCTCTAATTTCTTGATTACAAATCTGGACTGAACTCATAACCTCTTCTGACAATTCCTTAAAAGCAACAGAGATCTTTTCTTGTATTTTAATTTCCATCACAGCTGCATAATTTTTAAAGCCTCAGTTAATTCTTTTTGGAGTATTTCTCGAGTCAAAGGTTCCCCAGCAGGAGTTGTGGAGGGGGGTTGGGAGGGGAGTAATGACTGTAATTTAGATGCTGGGGCAGGTGAACTACCAGCGCTTTTTGAGGTGTTTGGTTTTTGCTTAGAGGCCATTTCTCATTTAATCTTGTCTTGCACCCAGTTACTAAATCCAGGCAAGCCATTTGTTCCAGTAATTACTATGTAGTCTACTAATAAATCACTACTGATTTAATGATCTTTAGATGGTCTTGAACTCTATAGTAGTTTGAGCTCCGTGAAAATCTGTAACATCAAAGTAGAACCACACCTGCAAAGCTATTCTGCGCCATCTTTGTCTTTGTCTTTCTGCCACGTAGTTTATTTATCAGAAGGAATTTTTAGAAAAATGGAGTTAAAGTCTGTAATACATACAATTAGAAGTTCTCCAGTATCTGTCTGCCCGTGTTGGAATCAGGTATCAATCAATCGTTGAGCTGAGGGTGGATGTGTGCCTTCGTTCTGCAAAAAGGCAGAAAAAATCCCTGGCGTGGAGAATTCACTGAGTTATAGATTTATGTTCTGGGGGAGGTTGAATGAAGCACTTCCCAAACACAGCTTCTCACCTCTCTTTATCTGCCCGAAGGAGAGTAATCAAACTGTCTAACAGCTGATGGATGCTGTTTAGACAGCTTAACGCAGCTGGAGCTAAAAAAAACCAGCCCCTTCAGACAACACGTCCAAACCAGAAGCCCCTAAGAAGCCTTTTCTGAGTCTGCAAAGGTAAATAGAACAGCAAGGGGAGACAAACAGCTGTGCTGCACAATTTAGATTCACTAGAAAATAGAAAGACCACCCCTGATGCAGCCCCATCCATAGGATGCAGGCAGCATCTGAAACCACTTCCCTTCCAGTATGCAGAAAAAAACCTCCCTTCATGGAACCAGTCCCTGGTGCCCAAAAGGTTGAGGGCTGCTGTGCTAAATAATATTGCTTGATCAGCAACACCCAAAATTAGCCAATCTTGTCTGATCACACAAGAAAGGCAGAACTATAAGAGATAGATGATCTCTCAAGACTTATGCAATGTATTACATAAGTGCACTAAGGTGTCTATTCTCCCTGTCATTATATTTTTTTCTTTTATTCTTGTTCTTGTTTTTGTTTGACAAATTCTAATAAACAAAAATAAAGAAATGTAGAGCGCTATAGATAAGAACTTGTAGTGTCATTTGTATTTGGGAACTTACTAGTAACCACTGCACTTCATGAGACAGGCTATCACTTCTTGTCCAACCACAGCCCTTTCTATAATAATGCATAATGCCTCTGCAATGTGCAAGGCAGTGGTGGGTTTCAAAATTTTTTAGAACCTCGTCTGTAGGTGTGGCCTGCTTTGTGGGAGTGGCTTGCCCGCCATGTGACTGGATGGGAGTGGCTTGCCAGCCATGTGACTGGATGGGAGTGGTTTGCCAGCCATGTGACTGAGTGGGCGTGGCCAACTTGTAAAATGTGGTGAAACTCACTTAACAACGCTCTTGCTTAGCAACCAAAATGTTGGCTCAGAAACTCTGGCATTTGAAGCACGCAAGTCTTAAAGCTGTCAAGTTACAAGACCCTTGCACCCCTAACCCTTTAGAAAAAAAGACTATAGGAATTTCAATTCTTCACTCCCAAGTTCTTGCAGACAACTAATGTTGTTTTGGGAACACACATTATTTCTCTATAGAACAATAACGTAGGATTAAAATAATCTAAAGATATCAGTTTTGATAAATAATTAGGAGTTTTGATGTTGTTATTGCATATGACCACACAAAATATGCTCCTATGTCACTTTTTTGAGCAATCCAAATTCCTCCTATTGTGTCTTAATGTCAACGTTAAACAGTAAACTGATTTTGTTACCATATGGTGTAATAGCATATGGGAATAACCTGGACAGACAGGGGAACACATATGCTCCGAACCAGGTGTACACATGATACAACTGCCAACCAAATTTTGGCTGTGGCATTGTTTTTAGAGGGATAGGGGTAAATTACTACATTTGATGATTTAGAACATATATAAATAACATGTATAGCATTCCATAATATGTTTTTTACCCAAGTGTGGAGCTGAAAAGGTAACTTTTTCTTAAGAGTGCTAAGGGAATGAGTAAGGAGTAAGAGAAAGGAACATCCCTTTGGGCTGTTTAATATATTTGTAGAAAATATATTTAAGGAATTTTGTGAAGATTTATCATGTATACTAAAATAATGGAAGATTATGAGTAGTTTAATCACTAGACACCATTGAGGTAAACAGACAAAATTCACAACAATACAGAGATCACCCTACCAGATATGACAAAATCAGCTGGCCAGCGGGAGACGCATGCGTGGTGAAGTTCAGCTGGGGTGACAGCTTGCGTGCTGGCAGAGAGACTTTTGCCTGCCATAGGTTCACCATCACAGTCCTAGAGCATGACAGTATTGAACCTGTTTTGACTGCTTTTGAAATAAATAAAAATCTAATTTAGATTTTTGTGTGTGTTGAGTTTTAAAATCAGCTGTGTGGGTGGATGAACTGACAGTAGATGCACAAAATTAAAAAGCAATAAATATATAAAACCAAATAATTTTATATAAGAAAAGAAAGATATACCCTAAGGCAGCTGTTTTGAACATAGAACCTGCCAAACAGCCTTTACTTCCTGCTGGCATTTTTTTAAAAAAGTCAGTGTGCCCCAAGAGACACACTCTTGAATGTCTCCATGCTCTACTACCCAACAAATAGCTAATGAGTATATCTTTCCAGTCAACCATGATTAATAATTATTAATTCATTCACGTTGTTATACTTGATCTGCAAATTGTGTCAGTTTTCCATTTACCAGCATTATTTGTATAATGCCATGTTGGAATGACCTTGAAAGATAGAGGACAACAAATACTCTAAGGCAGGTATGAACGTGATGTACCTTTCCAAGCAGAACTGGCTCTTCAGTTTAGAAACGGAGATAAGCACCACCCTCCAGAGTCAGGAACGACTAGCAGATATGTGCAAGGAGAATCTTTACCTTTACAGAAATACAAGAACATTGAAAAAGCTGTGTAATAAGGTGACTTCAGGACATTACATCACTGACTGCCAGAGGCTATATAAGATAAGATGAGGTAAGGAAAAGGAAGGGAAGGCAAGAAAAGAACTGCAACTAGTATGTTCTTAACATTGTAATTAAAACTTTATCTTCGACATAGAATGTTTACATTCCAAGAAGAACAGCAAATTTATTCTTTGCAATGGAAACTTTTGTGGATGAAAATTGAGTTTATGGAACTAATGAATTAATTAGAGAAACAAATCTAATAATATATACATCATTTTTCTTTAAGTTAGCAGGATTCATGATTTTTTTTTTAAACTGAATTAACACAATATTGACCATAAATGTAGGAAGTATTGACAATTGTTCTATTATTACATCAACAGTTGAAGCAATGGAGCCAGAGGATGAGTTCCTGAATCTATTTTTAAAGAACTGAATTAATGCAATATTGACCATAATGTAGGAAGTATTCTTAATTGTTCTATTATTGCATCTACAGCTGAAGCAATGGAGCCAGAGAAAAAGTTCCCGTTTAAATGCAAAGAAATCCTTTTCCTAACTGACTTCTCCTCACCTGAAAATTTAGAGTCACTGGACAGTTTTGAAACCCGAGATGATGATATATTCATAATTACATATCCTAAATCTGGTAAGTTCAAAGATGTCTTCCAAAAAAGAATTAATCTTTTATCCAATACTTTTATTCAGTTCCTCGGTATATTGGTTGCTGTAACTCTGTTGTGCTATAACTAGATTTTAACATTTACTTTTTAAAAGAAGCTGGAAATGTAGGAAAGCATATTTTACTTTTGCTGGATAGATGACCTTGGCAAGTCACACTGTCTCAGCCCAATCTATATCATAGGGCTGTTGTGAAGAAAATAGGAGGAAGAAGGAATATTCTTATGTTTGCCACCTTGAGTTAGTTCTAAAGATATAAAGGCAGGATATAAATAATTAGTTATATAAATACCAATTCTTTTTTCATCCATCCACCAGCTTAATCTATCAATTTTAGAAGACTTAATTGTGTTTACACATCTCTGAAATGTTTAGTATTCTTCCTGATAGGAAGATTGGCCTTGCATAAGTTCAACATTCTCCAAATAATAATGGCTATGGGTGAATTAATTTAATTATTCCTTATTTACAGGCACTATATGGACTCAGAATATTATCAGCTTGATTCTTTATGAAGGTCATCGAGATGAAACTGAAAATATTACCCTGATTGACAGAGCTCCATGGCTGGAATATAATATTTTCAGTGTAGATTTTCCCAGTTGCCCATCGCCTCGTGTATTTACTTCCCACCTGCCTTACAATTTGGTACCCGAAGGATTACAAAACAGAAGAGCAAAAGTAGGACATATTTTGCTAACTTGTGAGGTGGAGTGGTGAGCTGCCTGCCTTCTGTTCTTTTCGCTCTGTATCTGATTGTTTCATTGATATATAGGCAATGACAAACAAACAGATGTTAAATTGCTCCAACGTGTTTGGTGGATGGTAACAAATTTTGAAGTTTGAGTGGGAAACCACACAAACAAAACAGTGTTAAAGCCAGAATGTCATGCCCAGCAGAAATAGGCCAAGAACCAGAGGTTGATTGCAAATGCCAGTGCTACCGGTTCACTTATGTTCGCTCATGCACAGGAGAGCCTCCCGCTGCTGCCACTACCAGTTTGCCATATCCAGGCCAAACTGGGAGCTACCCATCTCTGCTAAGAACCCACCTGTAGATCCATATATAGCGAGCTTTAATCCTTAATCTTACTTTTCCCAAAATGACACTTTCTGATGGATTGTATGGCTGTTGCATGGCTGCTTGCTATCTTAAAATATTGAGAGGTTGTTAATTTGAGGGATGCTATTTTTAGTCCTCCACTCCCTTCCCACAATTTCTACTCAGTCATTCATGCCCCAGTCACCAGAAGTTTCAGCTGCTTTTGCAGCAGCATGAGCACTTATGTGATCTCCAAGAATTGCATACATTACACCTCTACTTTGGAAACTGCATTGGCTATCAATTGGGTTCAGGATCCAATTCGAGATGCTGGTTTTTAAACTTCTTCATGTGTTGCAAACAGGTTATTTAAAATGACCTCCCTCCCCAGTTACATCTACCCATCCCATCAAGTCCAGTAAAATAAGCATGTTGGGGTTCTCATCAGCTAGAGAGATTTGTCAGTGGGCCCCTAGGATGAAAACCTTTGCTGATGTGACCCCAGCCATATGGAAACTCATTCCCCCAAGTCAAGGTTGGCCCCAATCCTGGTGGTCTGCTGGAAGGCTCTCAAATGTGGTTTTGCTATTGAGCTTTGAGATCCTGTGATAGAATGGAGCCTGTTAGATGAATGCATGAGAGTTATTGGTGCCCTCTCTGTATGCTTTACTGGCAATCTGTCTTTTTTCTTGTTTTTGACCAGGTATTATCATCTTTCTCCTACAGATTATTTATGTACTTCAAAATCCAAAGGATGTCTTGGTTTCCAGCTATCATTTTTTTCAAAGGCCAGTCAGAATACAATCCATAAAGGATTTTGATACATTCTTGGAGAACTTTTTGGTTGGCAAAGGTAAGAAGAGCTTGATGATGATGTTTTTTGGGCAGTTTTTGTCTTGGATAAGAAATGATGAATATATTTCAATCCACTCCCCACAAAGAGCAAATAATCCACCCTCTCTCCAAAAATAAGTTAAAATAATTCTTTTTTAAAAACTTTTTTAGTAATTCATTTAAACATTACACAATATAAAATGGACAGGAGGTAGAGTAGAATGAATGAAGAGATCCTAGAACCATGGATAATGTAAAAGTGGATGAGAGAAGCAAGAGAAAATAGCTTATTTCAATTTATTTAGTTAGTGTATGGCATATCATATATAGACTTACAATATATATTAACATTTCACCTAGATTATTAAAACATAATACAATATAAATATTAAAAGATCTGTATTCAAATAGCATTGTCCAAGATACCTAAGTACTGAAGTGCAGCATTGTTTATATGAAAAAAAAATACTGCACCAGTATATGCCCTTAGCTTACAGCGGACACAATGTGATTTACAGTTTGATGTAGACCCTGAAGTCACATTAAGGGGAGAATATTATAAAGTGTCCTGGCAGACACCATGTGAAATGTGACTCCTATTCAGGATTATTGATTGCTGGTGTGGTAGTTGAAAGCCTGGCACCCTATTTCTGGCATCATTTATGTGTCTTCCTTTGCCTGAACATAAAGATAAGTGGAGGACATTCAAGCATTAATTCTCATGTTTATGTTAAATTCATTTCTCTCCTATCAGTGTTCGGTGGTTCGTGGCTAGACCATGTAAAAGGCTGGTATGCTCATAAGGATGATTTCAATATTCTTTTCCTTTCTTATGAAGAAATGAAAAAGGTAAGATGTGTCTGTGCTGTGTAGTGCAATATGAACAATCATCAAGCACAAAAAGCTTTAGAATAATAGAGCTGGAAGGAACTTTGGAGATCTTCTGGTTCAACCCCCTGCTCAGGCAGGAAACCCTATACCACTTCAGAAAATGGTTGTCCAATCTCTTCTTTAAAACTTCCAGTGATCTTCGCTTCTCTTCTTGATTAGTTTCCATCCATTGTTTCTTGTCCTGCCTTCAGGTGCTTTGGAGAATAGATTGACCCCTCCTCTTCTTTGTGGCAACCCCTTAAATATTGGAACACTGTTATGACGTTATCTCTAGTCCTTCTTTGCATTAAACTAGCCATACCCAATTCCAGTAACCATTCTTAATGTTTTAGCCTCTAGTCCCCTAAACATCTTTGTTGTTCTTCTCTGCATTCTTTCTAGACTAGTCTCAATATCTTTTTACATTATGGCGACCAAAACTAGATGTAGTATTCTAAGTATGATCTTAACAAGACATTATAAAGTGCTATTAACATTTCATGTGATCTTGATTGTATCCCTATGTTAATATAGCCTAGGAATGGGTTGGCTATTTTGGCAGCTGCAGCACACTTTTGGCTCATATTTAAGTGACTGTCCTAATTGTGAGAGATCCCTCACAATTGAGCCAGGTACCATCTATACTGCATCTGTGTATTTGGTTTATCTTGACTAAATGTAGGATCATATTTTTTTCACCACTGAATTTAATTTTGTTAGATAGCAACCAATGTTCAAGTCTGTCCAAGATCCTTCTGTATCTTAAACCTACTTTCTGGAATGTTGGCTACTCCTGCCATCTTGGTATCATCTTCAGATTTGATGAGTTCCCCATCTATTCCCCCATCTAAATCATTGATGAAGATACTGAAGAATACTGGGCTTAAGAAAAGAGCCTTGGGGTACCCCACTGCATATTTCTCTCTATGTAGAGGCAGTTCCATTGAGGACTGCATGTTGAATGTAGTTGGTCAGTCAGTTACAAATTCATGTGGTGATGATGCTGTCTAACCCATATTTTTCTATTTTATCAAGTAGTAGGTTGTGGTCTACTTTATCAAATGCTTCACTGAAGTCCAAATAAACTATATACACAGCATTTCTCTGGTCCACTAATGCCACTTTGTCAAAGAATACAATAAGATTTATCTATTTTTGATATACCATATTTTTTGGAGTATAAGACACACCAAGATTTTGATGAGGCAAATTAAAAAAAAAGTTTTTGCACTCTGCTGACTTCCCAAAAAATTAATAAAAGATTAATAAAAGATACATTTGTGACCATTTTGCTTGTCATGCTAGAATTCACAGGATGCATGTCTTGTAAAGAAGCTCAGCAAAACAAAGTTCATTTAATTTTGATAGACTTGGTAGATAAGGGAAATCCACAATGCACCTTAATCAGCAAAATCTTAGCCAAAGTTTTTCATAATATTCTCCTATATTGGCTCAAAAGAGATTCATTCAACTCTTGAATTTTCAAGAGAGGCCAAAGAATTTATTAAGCCTGGCTTGGGAACTGGACAGCTTCTAATGCAGTTAAAAGTACTAACAATGTAAGAGTCTGAATCTTGGCACATAAATATATTTTAGACCAAAAATGTTTCTCAACAACCTGCCTCTTGAAAGCATTTAGCAGGAAACTTAAGGCAGTATTTCTTTAATTTGTTAATATTGCTTTTTATGTCCATGTCTGACTTTTGTTTAAAAAATAACAATTACTAAATATCAGGATATTTTTTATCAGGGTATTTATATATCAGGAAAAGAAAGAATTAAAGTTTAATATGCAAGATATATATAAGGAAGCAATAATCTTGAGAATCCCATTAATATATCAACACAGTGTTCCATCTTTTCTCCTTGTTATGGATGTACTAATATAAAGCTTTATCAAATTGCAGGACCTGAGAGGTGTTGTACTGAAAATATGCAACTTCCTAGAAAGAGAACTAACTGAAAAGGAGGTGGATGAGGTGGTGTATAAAGCAACATTTGATAACATGAAGGTGGATTCTAGAGCAAACTACACATTCATGGCTCGTGATATTCCAGGTTTCAGCAAAGGAGACTTCCTTCGCAAAGGTAGAGCAGTAATAATTCATACTCTGGGGCTTTTGGAATGTGCCAGGCTTCATCTGAAACCAGGGTTGTCACCTTCATCTGAAAGGCACTTTCTAAAGTGGTATGGATATGTCCCAACCAGTGACGTGTGGTCAGCTTTACCCCCGGTGAGGCTGTTTTTAGACTTGTGGACTTCAACTCCCAGAATTCCACTTCCACTAAGTTCCAATTTAAAGCGACAGCATTTTTCCCCCTTGCAAAATAAGTTTTCCCATTCTTTTTCTTCTCCCTCCCCCTCCTTCCTCCCTCTCTCCTTCCCTCCCCCTCTCTCAAACAGACACACGGAGACAGAGAACTTCGATCCTTCTCTCATTCACTCACTCTCAAACACAAACACAGAAGTTGGATTGGATATATTTTCCAAAGGCTTGAAAGCAGCTCCTCTGCCATACCCCCCCTTTCCCTGCTGCCTTCCGATCAAACTTTTTGAATTCCTCCCCCCTCCCCACACACGGACCTTTTCCAGCTGTTTCAGAGACGATTTCAACTCTGCTTCTCCCTGCCCTACCCTGCCCTCTTGAAAAGCCAGAGCTCTGAAGTCAGACTGAGCTAGTCGCTCCTAGAAAACTCCAAAAAGGCTCTAAAAATGCCCTCTAAAGGAGGCGAGAGAATACGTGCCTCATTTGAATAAGAAATTCTTCCCTTGTTAACCCTTGCTTAACTCTTAAAAGGCGAAAAAATCCTTATGCAAAAGAGGCCCCTAGTTCTCTGGCCTCCTCCTAGTTAATACTGAGAGCAGACACCAAGCCACTGTGACTTGAAATCTGGTAGCAACTACCCTGGCTTTAATTATTTTAAGAAAATTATTTAAAATCCTTTCCTTTCCCTGAGGAGACTGGTGAGGCCCCGCCTCCCTTGCCTCTAGTGACTGCACGTCCCTGGTCCCAACAGCCTCTCTTTCTGGGGTCTCTCCATGATGTTGTGCTTGCCTCATCAGCAGCCTACATTTGAGGCAGCCATAAGCTTTTCTTAGTTGTGCCAATGTTGGTGTTCTCCTGTTCACCCTAACAAATTTCGGGTGTGGATATAATCCGATCTGTTTCAATGATATCTGTTGGTTGCACAGTCTAATGATCCTTTGGGAGTGGGTTGTTTTAGCTCCTACTAACCACTTTAGGATGGTGGAGTCACAACCTCTTCACTCTCTACCTTTGGTAATCTCCCCCACCAGGAATGCAATGAGTCACATGGTGAGGATGCTGGATTGAAAGTAAGCAAACCCATGTTTGAAATCCAAGTGCTGCTGCATGGTGGGGTGAGCTCCTGTCATTCTCTCTAGCACCTTGTTGGGAACATGAAAGGAGCAACACTCCTGGGGCATCTTTCTGGAAACAGTGATGTCACTGGCTAATGATTTCAAACTGGAAAGGCTAATCCACTTATTTTCAACCTGAGAAAAGTTCTCTGTGACATATGAGTGCACTGTTCTCCAGCCTTAGAACTGTCTCCTCTAAACCTGCAGGGACCTATCCAATGATCAAAAAGCCACCAATCGTTTCTCTTGAGCATTGGTATAATGGGATGAACTCAAGATCATTTAGAACTTCACTGGGAGACCACTGATTCCATGACTTCCCAGTAACAAATACTTATGGCAGGAGAATCACTCACCACCTTCTAGATAGGGAGAACTTTGCCCTTTTATCAAGTCCTCCTTCTGTAATCCAGCTCAAGTTAAGATAGTAAGAAACAAGTTCCTGCCCAAAAACTATACATGCAGATTTCTAAGAACTGCTTGATGGATGGGGGGGGTAGCTAAGCACTCCTTTGATAACTGAGGAATGAACAATGCTCCAAGTTAGTCAGGTTTTTCAAACTATTACCCTCTTTCTCTGACTCAGGGAAGCCTACAGTAGGCAAGATAACTGAAGAGTGTAAACCACCACTGGAAACTTTTGATCTTCATCCCTACAGTACCCAGCTGAAGTCCTGAAATGTTTTCTATACACTAATGTGACAAAGAAAGCACACACTCTTTGAGTTCTATGGTTTTATGTATCAAGACATAGTAAAAAATCATCTGGTCCTTAGCAGTTCTTCAAAGTAGGTAAATACATTCTCAGATGAACAACAACACATGATGTATTACACCATGTCATCATTTATTTTCAAAAAGAAAGCCAAAATGGAGAAGCCATGTGTGAAAAATTAAGAACATCCTTACTTCTTCCATAGGTATGAAGAGGCTAAGTAACAGCTAAGTGCTGCAAATCAAGTGTCCTTAATCAATTGATCATCAGCAAATGTAACTACCTCTATAAAACCTGAGGTTTTAGGAGTTTGCTAGTCTCCAGCATTGAGGTATGTCTTAACAAAATCTCAAAGGGGAAAGGCAGCAGTAATAATCTTAGAGAACCAATTGTTGCTGACTATCAGTCTGGGAAGCATTATAATGTCATTTCTAAACAATTTGAAGCACATGAGTCTACGGTGGAGAAGATTACTCATGGGTAGAAAACTTTTGAGACAGTTGCCAATCTCCCTAAGGGTGGAGATCCCAACAAATTTATCCAAAGGATGGACCATGCAATGCTCAAACAAATTGCAAAAAATCCAAGAGTTACATCTCAGATCCTTTAGGCCTTAGCTAGCATGTTAAAGTTCATGACAGTACAACTGGAAAAAAGACTGAACAAGGATGGTTTGTTTGGCAAGGTTGCCAGGAGAAGGCTTCTTCTCTTTAAAAACAGCATTGCAGCACAGCTTTGGTTTCCAAAGTTGCATCTGAACAAATCACAAGACTTCTAGAACACTGACCTTTGGACAAAAGAGACCAAAGTTGAAATGTTTGGCCACAATATGCAGTGTCACATTTGGCAAAAACCAAACACTGCCAATCACCACAAACATCTAATACTAAACACCAAGCATGGTGGTGGAGGGAGAATGATTTGGTCTTGTTTTGCAGTCACAGGATCTGGACACCTTGCAGTCACTTAGTTGACCATGAACTCCTCTGTATACCAGAGCATTCTGAAGTCACATGTGAAGCCAGTGGTCTGACAGCTAAAGATTGGCCAAGATTGGGTCATGCAACAGGACAATGACCCTAAGCACACCAGCAAAAATACCACAGAATGGCTGAAAATGAAAAAAAAATAAAGGTATTGCAATGGCCAAAGTCCAGATCTCAACCCGATTGAAATGCTACGGTGGAACCTCAAGTGAACTGTACATAAACAAATGCTCACAAACTTCAATTATGTGATGTTGTAAAGTAATGTTGTAAAGATGAGTGGGCCAAATTCTTCCAAAATTGAATGAAAATTCTTCCAAAATTATTGAATCTTAAGTTTTACACACAGCTGCTCCATTTTAGTTTTCTTTTTCAAAAATAAATCATGACATAGTGTAATGTCATGTTGTTCATCTGAGGTTGTATTTACTTTAACTGCTAAGGAGCAGATTTTTACTATGTTCTCATACATAAAACCATGGAACTCAAGTAAGGTATACTTCCTGTTTACATGACTGTATATACATTCAAACACAAACTTAGTCACAGAAAAATGTGTAAGAATGTCCATTTTGGTGATATGATGACATAAATAGCCTCTAGATAAAATGAATACAAAAACTGTTGACATTTTTAACCATTGTTTCCCAGGCACTGTTGGCGACTGGAAGAATCTCATGACTGTTGCCCAGAGTGAAAGGTTTGACCATGTCTTTAAGAAGAAGATGGAAAAGCTGCCCTTCAAGTTCTGCTGGGATATTCAGGAGGAGCCTGAGCTTATTTCCAGATCACTGGAGGAAAATAATATCTGATACACACCTTCAAATGGTTTGAGTCTGAAATGACCCTCCAAGAAGAATCTTTATGTCACCTTGTAATGTTTAATTCTCAACTCTGCAGGGACCATAAGACAAAGCAATATTAAATTCTTGGTCATTTTTAGGGCATTTGTTTGTTGATTTAGATTTCCATAGCTGCCTGACCAGTGGTGTGTTTCAAATATTTTCCCTACTGGTCCGTCCTACTGGTTTGAAGGGTGTGGCTTGGTGCGCGCAGCTGGTGGGAGGGGGTCATGTGACCAAGTGGGCACAGCCAACTTGATATCATTCACAGCAATGTGGGGCAGCAGCACCCCACCAAGCCACACCCACCCAAACCATGCATTCCACTTGGCTGCTTCTTGCCTCCTCATGTTTGCTCTGTGTATATGAGCAAAAGAAGGAGGAGAGAATGAGCCACGTTGAATGCTGTGGCAGAGAGAAGCAGAACATTTCTGCCTCCCTTCACAGCGAATCTGCTCAGAAGGCAGCTCCTGTGGTTGCCTGTCCCTTTTTAGTCCCCTCCCCCCATCGAAGTACCTTAAAGTCTGAGGCTGGCGTCTGCCTTCTGAGCATCTCCGCTGTGATGCCCTCCCTCCAGTGCAACACTGTTCTCCTGGCTGGCCGGCCATGAGCAGCAACAGCAGGCAACTGGGGTGCACATACATGACCAGTGCAAACAGGGCGACGACAGTGCCAAGGGTCGCCGGACTTGTCCCATGATTGTTGCCGCCATCTTGTTCCTGTATACCCCATTGCCTGCTGGTGCCGCTTCTGGCCAGCCACCGGACATGGCCAGGAGAATGGCCTGCCGTGCCAGAGGGACAGCGTCACAGCAGAGCTTCTTGGAAAGTAGCCAAAAATTACCAGCAGCTGGAGGCTTCCCACAAAAGGTGGCCAAGCCTTGCCATGCTCCCACCACCACCATGGTGACCAGAATTTAAGGTAGGTGAGCGAGGAGGAGGGAGAGCAGCCAGTGAGTGGATGGCCACTCTGAGGCAAGGCCAGAGCCGGGGAATGGCGTATAATCCGACCCAGCCAATGGCAATGTGCATAGCTGGGACATGTGGTGAAGCAAAGGCAATATATGTAGGGCTTGGGTGGGTGAGGCAAGCATCGGGCAGTTGGGGTTGGCGAGCGAGCATTGGGCGGGTGGGTGGGGCTAGCAAGCAGCAAGCAGGTACACAGGGTGAGCAAGTGGTGAGCAGACAGGTGGCAGTGCGAGCAAACAGCGACCAGGTGACTATTTCAGGGACATGACCCACCAGCAGTCGCTAATGGTTCTTGTCATATTTCCAGTACCGGTTCAAATGAACCGGTGCGAACCAGCTGAATACCATCTCTGTACCTGACTTTGGGTATTATACATGAAATAAAGACCCACAAAAACAACATAGCAAATAAAAAAGATGGAAAAAAACCCCAAAACCTGTAAAACATATTCACAACAGCTAGACCCATTTATTATATTTTCTGCTTCCCTGAAGATATATATAGCTTGATGTATCATCTTAGCCCAACTCCTAATGGGAAAATCAAGTTTGTAACTGTTTTTTTTTTTTATGAAGGCTGACGTACTCAGGTTACTACAAATATTGGCACCCAATGGATGGGGTGGAGAAGAGATTGAAAAAAGGCATATAACCTACATCTCATCTGATTATATTATTTATTATTTAAACACCTTTATATGGCCACCATTAATGTCTTCCAACATTAAAACAGTGTAAAACCCATATTTCTTCCACCCACCTCAGTGATAATTTAACTGTTGACAGTTGGCAGAATTAGCTTGCAATACCACATTCTAACCACTGAAGCATCCTGAATCTTAATGCTTGGAAAAGCATAATAAGACAACCAGTGGATTTTATGAGAGCTTATGATCAAACCTCTGATACTGAAAACACATAGACCAAACCACCCAAACCACCTCCACATTCACAATGATGTAGACCAGGCATGAAATCCTCTTACCTTCACTACCGCTTTGGAACAGGGAGTGCATGCGCGCTTGCCTGTCCCTAATGACATCTGGGTAGGTCAAGCCTCCTGCTGCCGCTACAGGTTCATCTAAACCCGGGCGAAAGGGCGAAATACCACCTCTGGTGTAGATCCAATCAAGTTTCTCCATGAAAATATCCAGGAAACTGACAATAATATAGAAATTATTTATCATGGCCTTCTGATCCCTTACTGATTATGTTGGTCAGAATGTTTCTGCAACCATTGAATCTGAACTGATAAAGTTTAAAGTGCCAGCTAAAAGTTGGCACTATTGGAATAAATGAGAAGCTACACAAAATTAGGATAGACAACATCATTACAACTATTAACAATTAAATGTATTGAACTTGGCTGCATTTGCTGAAAACAAGCTGTCATCAGTGTCCACACAAATCGAGGTCATGTAGTTCAATTAAAGATTGCAACATTGCACAATAAAATAATTCATTACATAAACCCCAAATCCTATAAAACATATTCACAACAGCTAGACCCTTTATTATATTTTCTGCTTTCCTGAAGATATATATATTACTTGATATATTATCTTAGCTCAATTCCTAATAGGAAAATCAAGTTTGTAAAGGTTTTTTTGGGGAAGGCAATAAAATAATTCCTTACATAGCCTGAAACATATTTCATGAAGGGGTTTTCCCCATAAAGAGGTACTCTTCCCTTTAGAGACAATAATATAACAACTCTTATGTAAATTTATATATGGAAACTGGGATTCAGGTATGAAAATAACAATGCAATAACATCGTAGTGGCTGCATCTCCTATTGGTAAATCCATAATTCTTCATATAATGATACATTACAAATAATTGGCATGTAAATCAGAAGTGCTTTTGTATTTTTAAAACATACTGATTTTTACAGCAACACTTTTCCAAATTAGGTTATGACTCAATCATGTTTGATGTCCCCTCTTGCTCATTTTTGAAATACAGAAGTTCTGCTGACACAATGATTGACTAAAGATCAGCCTTCTTAAATATTTGAATACTCTACTGGAGTATAAGAACATTGACAAACCATTGCAAATAAGGTGGCTTAAGGACATGACATGAGTGACTGTCAGAGTCTATGTAGATAAGGTAAGGTAAGAGAAGAAGTGCAATTTGTATGTTTTTAACATTGTAATTAAAACTTTCTCTTCTACATAGAATTTTTAGATTCCAATAAGAACAGCAAATTTACTCTTTGCAATGGAAACATTTATCAATGAAAATTGAGTTCATTGAACTAATGAATTAATTAAGGAAACTAATCTAATAACACACAAACATATAATTTTCCTTTATGTTAGCAGGATTCATGGTTTTTAAAGAACTGAATTAATACAATATTGACCATAAATGTAGGAAGTATTGATAATTGCTCTATTATTACAACAACAGTTGAAGCAATGGACTTTCTATATAAATACAAAGGACTCTATTTCATAACTGGCATGTCCTCAACTGAAGATTTAGATTCACTGGACAGTTTTGAAATCCGAGATGATGATATATTCGTAATCACATATCCTAAATCTGGTAAGTTCAAAGATGTCTTCCAAGAAAGATTTAAACTTGTGTCCAATATCGTTATTCAGTTCCTCAGTGTTTTGGTTGCTGTGACGCTGTTGCTCTATAACCAGATTTTAACATTTAGCATTTTACAAGAAGCTGGAAATGTAGGGAAAATAAGCTGCTAAACCTCGACATCATCCTTTATATTTTACTCCACATTGCTGGATGGGTAGTCACTCTCCCTCAGCCCAATCTACCTCACAGGGCTGTTGTGAGGAAAATAGGAGGACGAAGAAGTACTAGGTATGTTTGCCATCTTGAGTTAGTTCTAAAACTAAAAAAGGCAGGATAGAAATAACTGTTTAAATTAATAGCTATTCTTTGAACATCCATCCATCAATCAGCTTAATCTATCATATTTAGTAGAGTTAATTGTCTTTATGTATCATTTGTTATTCTCCCTGATAGGAAGGTTGGCTTTGCATAAGTTCAACTTTCTCCAAATAATAATGGGCAAATTAATTTAATTATTCTTTATTTGCAGGCACTGTGTGGACTCAGAATATTGTCAGCTTGATTACTTATGAAGGTCACCGAGATGGAACTGAAAATATTACCCTAATTGACCGAGCACCATGGCTGGAGTATAATATATTCCATGTAGATTTACCTAATCGCCCATCACCTCGTGTCATTTGTTCCCATCTGCCCTACTATTTGGTACCCAAAGGATTACGAAAAAGAAGAGCAAAAGTAGGACATGTTTTGTTAACTTGTGAGCTAGCGTGGGGAGCTGCCTGCATTCATTTTGTTTAGCTTTGCATCTGAATGTTTTATTAACAAATAGGCAAGGGTACACAAACAAATATTAGATTGTTCCAGTATGTTGGAATAGCAAATTCTGAAGTGTGAGGGGGGGAAACACAACCAAAAAGCGTTAATATCAAAAGGTCATGCCCAGCAGAAACAGCTAACAACCAAACTGAATATCAAACCCCTTAAACTTCTTTTTCCCAAGGCGACACACCCAGGTAGATCGTAACACTTGGTGTTGCATGTCCAGTTGCGATCTTAACATATCTGGAGGATGTCAAGTTGAGGGATACTATTTTTATCCCTCAAATCCCTTTGCACAATTTCTACTCTCAGTCACTCATGCCCTAGTCAGTGGAAGCTTCAGTGGTGCAAAATGCAGACGCAACAGGCATTGGTCTATTCTCTAGAACTGCATTCATTACACCACTGCTTTGGAAACTGCATTGCTAACCTGTCTGTTTCTACATTCAATTCATGGTGATGGTTTTGAGGTTTAAATTCCTTCATCAGTTGGGAACATATTATTTGAAGAATCTCCTCTCCCCAGTTGCAGCTATGCATTGCATCAAGTCCAGCAGGAAAAGCATGTCGGGGTCCCATCAGCTAGGGAGATTTGTCAGGCAGGATCCATGAGGAAAACCTTTTCTTCTCTGTTGTCTGCCATATGGAAAATCATTCCTCCAAGTCAAGGCTGGCCCCAATCCTGGTGGTCTGCTGGAAGGCTCTCAAACATGGTTTTGCTAATGAGCTTTGAGATCCCCTGATAGAATGGAACCTGTTAGATGAATGTATGAGAGTTACTTGATGAACTCTCTGTACGCTTTGCTGTCAATCTGTCTTTTCTTCTTCTTTTGTCTTGGTTTTTTTTTACTAGGTATTATCATCTCTCTCTTACAGATTATTTATGTGCTTAGAAATCCAAAGGATGTCTTGGTTTCTAGCTACCATTTTCACAAAATATCAGACAAAATGGAAACCCCAAAAGACTTCGATACATTTTTTGAGAAGTTTTTGGCTGGCAAAGGTAAGAAGAATTTGATCATGACAATGTTTTGTCCATTTTTGTTTTGGATAAAAGGTTATAAATATATTTCAATCAAGAGCAAACAATTCACTCTCTCTCCTTACATAACAAATGATTCTCTATACTCATCCAGTAATTTGTCCAAACTCTACACAAATATTTTATAGTAGGAAGTGTGCAGTCGTGGGATTCAAAAATTTTTTAACTGCCAGTACTGTGGGATTGGCTTGGTAGGCATGGCATGGTGTGGTAGGCATGGCAGGTGAAGTATACTGTAAAATCTCCATTCCCTCACCACTCCTGGGGAAGGTTATGGCAAAATCCCTGTTAGGAATATAATTCTAAGGGTTCAGTTGGCAATATATAAATCATGTAGCAATGCTGTAACTGTATCTTTAAAGCATTCTGTAAAATGTGATTGGTTGCTGTTTTCCTCAATCGGCCATAAGAGGGAGCCAAAATGTCTGTTAGCTCTCTCTCTCTCTGTTTGTTAGATGCTGGGCTGATTTAGAAAGTGCCGTGAGCAATTGTAAGTTTTGCAACTGTTAGCAAACTTTGTGTACCGGACTGATTGTATGATACTAGACTATGTTATTTGGATTATCCCTTAACTGAAAGACATTGATGACTGACTGTATTATCCGTGTATGACTTGGACTGTTTGATGGACTCTGATACCTCTATTTCCATGAAAGTAAAAGCCTATTTAAACTGCAGTGTCTCTGTAATACTGGTTTGTGTGTTCTCCAACACAACTCTAACAATGCTTCTCTGAACATACGTGCTCTCCCAATGGGGAGCTTACCTAACAATCCCCATTCCCTCTCGATCAGATGGGACTCAGGAGGTGGAGAATAGATGGGGCAGAGCCAGTTAGAGGTGGTATTTTTACTGATTCTCCGAACTACCGTAATTTTCAGAGTATAAGACACACCTTTTCCCCTCAAAAAAGAGGCTGAAAATCTGGGTGTGTCTTATATACTGAATATAGCATTTTTTCCCTCCTGCAAACCTGCCCCCTTCACCAAAGTGGCCGTGTATCGGCTTTAGGAGGCGTACAGAGTGCTGCTGGGGGCTGGGGAGGGCAGAAATAAGCAAAAACCAGGCGATATTTTGTTCAATTTTTCCCTTCGCAGTCCCCAGGAGCACTCTGTAAGCCTCCTAAAGGGTAAGAGAAAAGAGATAACCAGAGTTAGTTCTTTGAATATTTGAAGAAGTATAAAAAAATTAAACCAGATTGCCCCAAAGTTCCAAATAAGAAAAAGCAAAGAAATGAAACAATATAGCAGCATCTTGACAAAAATCCCCCCATAACAAGTTGGAGTATGCAACCACATTAGTTACAACTCTCATTTTTTCTCTGTCCTCTCCACATTCAGTGATGTTAGGGAAGCCCCTCAGTTGTGCTCTCATGCTTTGATTTTTAGGCCCACCAGGATGGAGGAATGGAGGAAACTCAAGCATGAATAATGTAGAAAGAGCTGAGGAGGCACAGTGGTTACAATGCAGTACTGCAGGTTACTTCTGTATACAGTTTGGCAGATTGAATTTCACCAGGTTGAAGGTTGACCCAGCCTTCCATCCTTCCGAGGTGGATTAAATGAGGACCCAGATTGTTGGGGGGCAATATGCTGACTGTGTGAACTGCTTATAGAGGACTGTAAAAGCACTATGAAGCTGTACATAAGTCTAAGTGCTATTGTATTACTATCCCTGACACAGATAGTCAGCTGGATCATTGCATGACCGAGATGAACCTATCAGTGTTTTACAGTCCGTGTTTTGTATTTTGTGACTAGACTATGTAAATATTAGTGTAGCCTCTTCTTAAACTATCATGCTTTGATCGTTAGACCCACCAGGATCATAAAGTTGTGGGGGAAATTCAAGTATTAATCTTTATATATAACTCATTTCTCTCCTATCAGTGGTTTGTAGTTCATGGCTAGACCATATAGAAGGCTGGTCTGCTCATAAGGGTGATTTCAATATTCTCTTCCTGTCTTATGAAGAAATGAAAAAGGTAAGATGTGTTTGGGTTGTGTAGTGCAATATGAGCAATCATTATGCACAGAAAGCTTTGGAAATGATGGGATGTGAAAATAACTTTTTCCAATAGGGAGTAGCAGAGGCGACCACAGAGCCAATCTTGATTATTTCTGTGATCTTCTAGAGAACTGCTTAACAAGTTCAGCAAAATAAAGCTGATCTGATTTTTGATAGACTTACTTAATATATAAGGAAAATCCAATTAGCACAATTTACCTGCAATCAGAAAAATCTTAGCCTATTATATTGTATTGTATTGTATTGTATTGCATTGAATTGCATTATAAGTATAAATGTAAATATATATGAATATGAATATGAATATATTTTCCATAATATTTGGCTCAGAAGAGATTGACTCAACTCAATGGCATTTTTAAGAGAGGCATTTTTTTAAACTTGCTTGGGAACTGGCCACGCTCTGATGCAGCCAAGAAAACATGAAAACGTTCACCAGAAGTCCCAAAGCAGCATTTCTTTTTTTAACTTATTGATATTGCTTCTATGTACAGTTTTCATTTCAAAAATTACTTTATCTCAAGGTAATTTTTTCAGTAGGAAAATAATTAAAGTTTAATATGCAAGAAACTGTATAACGAAGAAATTATCTTGAGAATTTCCCAAAGATATAAAAAAAAATTCCATTTTTTTCTTCATTGTTATAGATGAACTAAAATAAAGCTCTCAAATTACAGGATTTGAGAAGTTCTGTACTGAAAATATGCAACTTCCTAGGAAGAGAAATAACTGAAAAGGAGGTGGATGAGGTGGTGTATCAAGCGACATTTGATAACATGAAGGTGGATTCTAGAGTAAACTACACGTTAATGCCTCCTGAGATTGTAGATTTCAGCAAAGGAAGCTTTCTTCGCAAAGGTAGATTACTAATAATTCATACTCTGGGGCTTTTGGAATGTGCCAGGCTTCATCTGAAACCAGGGTTGTCATCTTCACTTCAAAGGTGCTTTCTAAAGTGGTATGGATATGTCCCAACAGCCTCTCTTTCTGCTGTCTCTCCATGATGTTGTGTTTGCCTCATCAGCAGCCTACATTTGAGGCAGCCATAAGCTTTTCTTACTTGTGCCAATGTTGGTGTTCTCCTGTTCACCCAAGCAAATTTCTGGTGTAGATATAATCTGACCTGTTTCAATGATCATTCTGTTGGTTGCACAATCTAATGATTCTTCAGGAATGGCATGGCATAGTTTTACCTCATACTGACCACTTTAAGATGGTGGAGACACAACCTCTTCACTCTCTACCTTTGGTACTCTCCCCCACCAGGAGTGTGGTGGGTCACATGGTGAGGACATTGGGTTGAAAGTTAGCAAGCCCATGTTTGAAATCCAAGTGCTGCTGCATGGTGGGGTAAGCTCCTGTCATTCACTCTAGCACCTTGCTGGGAACTTGAAAGGAGCACCTCTCCCGGGGCATCTCCCTAGAAACAGTGATGTCACTGACTAATCTTTTCAACCTGGAAAGGATAATCTACTTATCAACCTGAAAACAAAAAACCCTAACCTTGCAATCACTGAGTTGACCATCAACTCCACTAAATACCAAAGTATTCCAGAGTCACATGTGAAGCCAGCGGTCTGACAGCTAAAGATTGGCCATCATTGGGTCATGCAACAGGACAATGACCCTAAGCACACCAGCAAAAATACCACAGAATGGCTGAAAAGGAGAAAATTAAGGTATTGTAATTGCCCAGTCAAAGTCCAGACCTCAACCTGATTGAAATGCTACAGTGAAACCTCAAGTGAAACAAGTAATAAAAATGCTCACAAACTTCATTTAACGGAAGCCATGTTGTAAAGAATAGTGGGTCAAAATTCTTCCAAAATTATGGAATATTAAGTTTTACATACACAGCTTCTCCGTTTTGGTTTCCTTTTTCAAAAACAAACCATGACATGGTGTAATGTCATGTTGTTCATCTGAGGTTGTATTTACTTACTTTTAAGAACTGCTAAGGAGCAGATTTTTACTATGTTCCCAGACAAAAAACCATGGAACAGAAGCAGGGTATATGTCCTGTTAACATGACTGTATATACATTCAAACACAAACTTAGTCACAGAAAAATGCGTAAGAATGACCATTTTGGTGACAGGGTGACATAAATAGCCTCTAGATAAAATGAATACAAAAACTGTTAAGATATTTTAACTATTGTTTCCCAGGCACTGTTGGGGACTGGAAGAACCACATGACTGTTGCCCAGAGTGAAAGGTTTGACCGTGTCTTTAAGGAGAGGATGGAGAAGCTGCCCTTCAAGTTCTGCTGGGATATTCAGGAGGATCCAGAGCCTATTTCGAGCTCAGTAGATGAAAATAATGTGTGATATAAACTTTCAAATGTCTTGAATCAGAGATGACCTTCCAAGAATGGTCTTTATGTAATCTTGTAATTTTCAATTCTGAACTCTGCAGGGACCATAAGACAGAGTAACATTAAATACTTCATTATTTTTAAACATTGTACAGCATTTGTTTATTTATTTAGATTTCCATAGCTACCTGAGCAGTGTTGGATTTCAATTTTTTTCCCTACTAGTACAGTGGGTGTGGCTTGGTGGAGAGCGGCAGCACCACCAAAAATACCACAGAATGGCTGAAAAGAAAAAGAATTAAGGTGTTTCAATGGCCCAGTCAAAGTCCATACCTCAGCCTGATTGAAATGCTGCAGTGGGACCTCAAATGAACTGTATCTAAACAAATGCTCCCAAACTTCAATTAACTGAAGCAAGGTTGTAAAGAATAATGGGCCAAAATTCTTCCAAAACTATTGAATCTTAAGTTTTACACACAGTTTCTCCATTATGGTTTCTTTTTATAAAATAAATCATGACATGGTGTAATGTCATGTTGTTCATCTGAGGTTGTATTTACCTACTTTTAAGAACAGAGGAGGAGCCAACGTTGCGACGTTACATCGTGCGGACTCGACAGTCCGAGTCCGCAGATGGCACTTTTGCCCTTGGATGGTCCAGTAGGACCTAAACCGTCCCAAAGAGTGGTGACTGGGAAGACAAGACCTTGCTGGTTGCAGGGACACCGCAAAGTCCCTGATCGACCCAAGGTAAGCACTTCAAACCGGCGGCAAACAGGCAGCTCCCAGGCTGACATAGTCGGACACAGTGCCGGAAAGAAAGAAGAAGTGAAAGTGTTCCACGGCAAATTTAACCCCTATTGGACTGCTCTTGCTTGTAACGATGTTTTGTGGATTGAAGTGATTGCAACGTTTCCTGTTTCTCCATTTGAGGCAAATGGACTGATCTTTTTTCCTCTATTTCTATTTACTACTTTAATTTTTTTGGCTTAAACTAAAACTTTTTTTTATTCTAATAAACTTCTTCTTTTACTTCTTATAAAATTACATTAAAGATACTTAAGGAAAAAGAATTAAAAAATAGTTGAATCTGCCACTTGGAAGCCTAAGACTAAAGTTTGCTTTTTTGTTGAAACAATGTATCCTTTGTTCATTCCTATTTGACTACACTGACTTTACAACAGAAGGGTTTGGAACTTGTTTTTAAAACCTGATAAAGACTCAAGGTCACGATCAGTGTACTGCTGGTGCTTGTGAAAAATATTTTGGCAAGACTAGGAAAAGGAAAGAAAAAGATAAGAACCCTTCTATTTTGAAAACCATAAAAGAACTTATTTTTAAGATTTAAAATAAAAATAGATATATTCTTCAAAAAATTTTGACAGGCTAGTGTGGCAGTAATTATCAAATTTCTCCTTTTCTTTTTCTTTATATTTCCTTTTTACTCTGAAAAATGGATCAATACTCAGATGAAGAAAACATGATAATCCAAACTATTTTGATTGGACTTCAAAACATCTCAGAAGGACTTGAGAGATTTGATAAAAAAAATGGACAGACTATGGGGTATCACAGAAAAAGATGATGGGGTTGGAACCCCAGAAACTAAAGAAGCAAATGAAATTACAGAAAACCAAGATAAGACATTAGATGAACAATTCAAGGGCAACGAATCTACATGAGAGATCTTTTAAGATACAAAGTGCGGAGAGAAGCCTTAAAACCTGGAAAGGTCCTGAAAAAAGAATTGACACAACAGCTGCCAAGAGAGAAAAGACCATTTTGTTACTGGAAAGACACTGGTCAATAATGCTAGTTGGTGAAAAAAAAACTTAGCTAAGTATTGATGATTAACAAGTAGAGACCTTAGTACTTTGTGGACTATTCTAGATTATCATTGAATGTTTATTCGTTAACATATAATATATTATGATACTAATAGTGAAATGATAACCTTAATCAGGATAAATAACCAGGCCATAAATTGTAATTTGGGATCTGGTGAAAAAATGTGCAAATCTTACAATATTTTTTTTTAATAAATGTTTTTTAATTTTAATTGAAACAAGTACCGCATCTTTCTTTACATCTGTAGAAAGTGTATCAATCGATTACAGATCCTCCACGGTCAACAAACATAACTCATATTAACTTAAGCATTATTATATATCCATTTTCATTTGACTGTAATTATTATTTAAAAGTATTAATACAAGTAATAATCTTGAACAATACCTGCCCACACCAGTGGGAAAAGAAAAAATCAAAAAGAAAAGGCAAAAAAAAAATAGGACAAAAAAACAAACAAACAAACAAACACGACAGGCAGGGAAAAAGAACAAAACACAGGTATCTATTAAGAAAAAAAAGAAGTATATCAGCTGGTTACAACATGCTTTGGTGCTTCTCTTCCATTAATTCATATTAATTCAAATATCTTAACTCAAATGTTTACCATATTAACATCATTATACCTCCAGTTTTAATTACCTATAGTTATTTAAATATCCTCCATCCTTAGCTATATCAGAAAATTAATCCATAACACATGCTGACATTTCATTTACTACTTATAAAGTCCTCTATTTACATCAAATCCTCATATCCTATTTTAGCTGGACATCCATAATATTTAGTTATATCATATATCATAACATTTTCCCAGTGTTGATTAACATTTGATTGTATGTATTTTATTTAGTTTTTATAATAGTGATAGTTATTGTAATTAATACTCTTTATGTATAATCCAAAAATGTTTTCTCATATCCAATTGTTATTTATCATATCGACTCCACATTATATACATTACTATCAATATCAATTATTATTCAACTATATCTGTTACAAAGAGAGCAATTAGATTAGCTAGATTTCTTCAATCTATCAGCCAATTCCACATTATATACATTACCATCAATATCAATTATTATTCAGCTGTATCTATTACAAATTAAAATAATCAGATTTAGCTAATTTTAAGTTATATTCTTGCATCTGTCAGCCTGTGTCCCTCCAACAGCAAAATATTCTTAATCCAGTTGCCATTCGTTGAATAAATTTACCAAATGTTTTTATAAGCAAGTCCAAACAAAAATATCTTAGCACCTTTTGGCTCTGAATGTCAATGATGAAATAATAATGTTGTCCCGGGCTTGTAAAATTTTTCAGATTGACTTTAATTCTCCAGGGTGGAGTTTCCATTTCTCCTGCACTCTGTCTCTTTAAATGAATCTTCTTTGTGGCTCCCCCCCTCCTTTCTTCCTCTGTGATAGACCAGACGCCATTTCTCACATTTTCCATTTGTATTTCAGGAACATTCAAACATTCAACGATCTCAGTTTTTCCTTCATATTTTAAAATCATATGATCCAGTTTTCTTTCCAATTTTTGAAAAGAGTCAAAAAGCTCTTGACATGTGGAGAAAAGAATCTGAAATGAGGCTTCAGACGCCATGATGTGTCGTAGTTAAAAATTCCAAATATAAACACGCTGAAAACTGTGCAATCTTATCTGATCGTAAACACAGCCAGGTAGTAAAGATGTCAGATCGTGACAGGCTAATTAGTAGAAAGTTAACTTTACGATCCACTTAAAAAGAGTCAGTGAGGGGGGGTTGCCGAAGCATTCCTTGAAGTATTTAAGAGATAAGGTCGCCACCAGCCATAAATCCATTAGAAAAAGACCAATTCGCCGCTAAATTCTTCTATTTTATGGTTTCAATTGGTTTAGGCTTTTAGCGCGGACAGTCTCTCTTGAGTAATAAAATCAGCTTACCAGATGACATCACTTCTGCCATTCTTAGGGGCAACCTGCAGTTTCAGTTAGCACGCAGCTAATCCAGAAAGGAATTGGCACGAGGAGTTAATACCCCCCCCAGGGACTTTGCGGGTGTCTCTGAGGTCCTGGGTCTCTCCTCACCTTCACTGTCGTCTCCGGGACAGCTAGAGTTCAAAGAACCCGTCCAAAAATCCTTCGGAATAGAGGAATTTCAGGAATAGCCTGAAACTCCGTCTTCTCACTGCTAAGCCCCGCCTTCTTCTCCCAAATCTTACAAATTTTTGTTTAGATCTTGTTATGAAGATATAAATAATTTGAGTCAGAAGAGAGGAGATGTGATATAAATAAGGAAATGCTAATGTATACTCTGGTGATTATTAAGTAGAAATGTTAACATCTTTTAGATTGTCTTAGATTTTTAATGTCTATCTTGTTAACACGTAACTAAAAAATTTGGGACTGAGGAAACAGACCTATAAAACTTATTAATAAATTTTTGTTTAAAGATGGAAATAAAGGTATAATCTTGTGTGGGCCTGTGGAGAGGAGAGATGAGATAAAAAGTAAATAATTCTTAGTCAACTACAATAATAACAAAGAAATGTTAATGGATAATATTTAATGATACGTATAGGTGAATTGATGGGGGGGAGAAATGCTTAGATATCTTACTTAATTGAATTTGTTTCAGAATATGTTATAAAGATGTAATGTTATTGGAGCTTTATTGAAACTATAAATGAACGCCGGTGGTGGTTGTGTCTTTAAATACAAATGATTCTAGATAAAAATATGATTAAATAACTGTAATTAAATGAGAATTGTGGTACAGGGACAGTAAAATACACAAATTTTCTTTTTTGATTTAAAATGTACAACCAAATTTGAATGAAGTATATGTAAGGATTATGGAAGAAATGCACGGAATGTATTTGTAACCAATTGATACACTTTCTACAAGATGTAACGAAGGATGATTCTTTTTTTTTGTGTGTTTTTGTTTAATGAAAACAATAAAACATTTCCCCCCAAAAAAAGAACTGCTAAGGAGCAGATTTTAACTATGTTCTCATACATAAAACATGGAACTCAAGCAGGGTATACGTCCTGTTTACATGACTGTATATACAATACAATACAATACAATACAATACAATACAATACAATACAATACAATACAATACAATACAATACAATACAATACAATAGCAGAGTTGGAAGGGACCTTGGAAGTCTTCTAGTCCAACCCCCTACCTAGGCAGGAAACCCTATACAGTTTCAGACAGATGGCTATACAACATCTTCTTAAAGACTTGCAGTGTTGGGGTATTCACAACTATGGAGGCAAGCTGTACCACGGAATGGCTGAAAAGGAAAAAAATAAGGTATTGTAATGGCCTGTCAAAGTCCAGAAGTCAACCTGATTGAAATGCTACAGGGAAACCTCAAGTGAAACAAGTAAACAGATGCTCACAAACTTCAATTAACCGAAGCCATGTTGTAAAGAATAGTGGGCCAAAATTCTTCCAAAATTATGGAATCTTAAGTTTTACATACACAGCTTCTCCATTTTGGTTTTCTTTTTCAAAAATAAATCATGACATGGTGTAATGTCATGTTGTTCATCTGAGGTTGTATTTACTTACTTTTAAGAACTGCCAAGGAGCAGATTTTTACTATGTTCTCATACAAAAAACCATGGAACAGAAGCAGGATATACTTCCTGTTTACATGACTGTATATACATTCATACACAAACTTAGTCACAGAAAAATGTGTAAGAATGACCATTTTGGTGAAGGATGACATAAATAGTCTCTAGTTTAATTGAAAAAAAAAACTGTTAACATACTTTAACCACTTCTTTCCAGGCATTGTTGTTGGGGACTGGAAAAACCTCATGGCTGGTGCCCAGAGTGAAAGGTTTATCCGTGTCTTTAAGGAGAGGATGGAAAAACTGCCATTCAAGTTCTGCTGGGATATTCAGGAGGATCCATGAGCCTATTTCCAGCTCACTGGAGGAAAATAATATCTGATACAAACCTTCAAATGGCTTGAATCAGAAATGACTTTCCAAGAAGAATCTTTATATCACCTTGTAATGTTTAATTCTCAACTCTGCAGGGACCATAGGACAAAGCAACATTAAATTCTTTCTTATTTTTAAAAATTAAATGGCATTCATTTGTTGATTTAGATTTCCATACCTACCTGACCTGTGGTGGGTTTCAAATTTTTCCCTACTGATTCAAAGGGCGTGGCTTGTGACCAAGTGGGCATAGCCAACTTGATATCACTCACGGCAAGGTGGGGCAGCACCACCCCACCAAGCCACACCCACCCAAACCATGCATTCCACATGGTTGCTTCTCGCCTCCTCATGTTTGCTCTGTGTCTATGAGCCCAAGAAGGAGGATAGAATGAGCCATGTTGAATGCTGTGACAGAGAGAAGCAGAACATTTCTGCCTCCCTTCACAGCGAAGCTGCTCAGAAGGCAGTTTCTGTGGCTGCCTGTCCCTTTTTAGTTCCCACCTCTCACCCCCGTCAAAGTACCTTAAAAACTGAGGCTGGCACTTGCCTTCTAAGCATATCCGCTGCAATGCCCTCCCTCCGGTGCAACAGACTGTTTTCCTGGCTGGGTCCAGCAGCCAGCCATGAGAGGCAACACCAGGCAACTGGGGTGCACATACATGACCAGTGCAAACAGGTTGACGACAGCGCCAAGGATCGTTGGACTTGTCCCATGCTTGTTGCCACCATCCTGTTCATGCATACCTCATTGCCTGCTGGTGCCGCTTCTGGCCAGCCACTGGACCTGATCAAGAGAATGGCTTGGTGTGCCAGAGAGACAGTGTCACAGCAGAGCTTCTTGGAAAGTAGCCAAAAATTAGCAGCAGCTGGAGGCTTCTCACAAAAGGTGGCCAAGCCTTGCCATGCCCCATCACCACCATGGTGGCCAGAATTTACGGTAGGTGAGTGAGGCGGAGGGAGAGCAGCTAGCAAGCGGGTGGCCACTCTGAGGAAAGACCAGAGCCGGGGAATGGCGTATACTCCGACCCAGCCAATGGCAATGTCCATAGGGCCATGTGGCAAAGCAAAGGCAATATATATATAGGTCTTGGGTGGGCGAGGCAAGCATTGGGCATTTGGGGGTGGCGAGCGAGCCTTGGGTAGATGGGCAGGGCTAGCAAGCAGGTAGACAGGGTGAGCAAATAGAGAGCAGGCAGGCAGGAAGGGGGAGTAAGTAGCGACCAGGTGACCATTTCAGGGGCATGGCCCACCAGCATTCTCTACTGGTTCTTTTCATATTTCCAGAACTGGTTCAAATGAAGTAGTTTGAACCAGCTGAATACCATCTCTGTACCTGACTCTGGGTATTATACAGGAAATAAAGACCCACAAAAAGAACATAGCAAATAAAAAAGATGACAAAAAAAATCCCAAAACCTATAAAACATATTCACAACAGCTAGACCTATTTATTATATTTTCTGCTTCCCTGAAGATATATATTGCTTGATATATCATCTTAGCCCAAATCCTAATGGGAAAATAAAGTTTGTAAAAGTTTTTTTTTTTTGGAAGGCTGACATACTCAGGTTACTACAAATACTGGCCTCCCATGGATGGGGTGGGGAAGAGATTGAAAAAGGCATATAACCTACATCTCATCTGATTATATTATTTATTATTTAAACAACTTTATATAGCCACCATTAATGTCTTCCAACATTAAAACAGTGTAAAACCCATATTTCCTCCACCCACCCCAGTGTTAATTTAACTGTTTACAGTTCGCAGAATTAGCTTGCAATACCACATTCCAACCACTGAACCATCCTGAATTTTTATGCTTGGAAAAGCATAATAAGACAATCCTTGGATTTTATGAGAGCTTATGATCAAACCTCTGATACTGAAAACACATAGACCAAACCACCCAAACCATCTCCACCTTCACAATGATGTAGACCAGGCATGAAATCTTCTTACCTTCACTACCGCTTTGTAACCGGGAGTGCATGCGCGCTTGCCTGTCCCTAATGACATCTGGTGGATGGGGCCTCCTGCTGCCGGTATCGGTTCATCTAAACCCAGGCAAAAGGGCGAAATATCACCTCTGTTGTAGATCCCATCAAGTTTCTCCATGAAAATATCCCCGAAGCTGACAATAATATAGAAATTATTTATCATGGCCCTCTGATCCCTTATTGATTGTGTTGGTCAGAATGTTTCTGCAACCATTGTATCTGAACTGATAAAGTTTAAAGTGCCAGCCAAATGTTTGCCAGCATCTATTTGAATAAATTAGCAGTTACACAAAATTAGGAAAGACAACATTGTGACAATTATTAACCCAATGTATTGAACATGGCTGCATTTGCCGAAAACAAGCTGTCATCAGTGTCCACAGAAATCAAGATCATGTAGTTCAATTAAAGATTATAACATTGCACAATAAAATTTTTCCTTACATAGCCTGAAACATATATTTTCCTGTACTGATTACACAATAACCACAATAGGCCAGGAGTCGGTTCGGTTCGACCCGGTTCGGACAGGTTCGACAACCTGGATATTAATTTTACATCTGGTTCGCAGAAACAGTAATTGAAATAATTGGCTGGCCCTGCCTATCCCACTCCACTCCTACCAGGAGTCTCGACACGGCCTGTTTTGGATGCCAGGTAAGTGCAGGTCCTGCGCAGAGGCTTTGGGAGGGCAAAAACCAGGCCTCCCAGATGTTGCAGAAGTCCAGAAATAGACCTGTTTCTGGTCTCTGGAGAGTCTCCAGAGCCCACGGGAGGCCATTTTCGCCCTCCTGGAGGCTCAAGGAAACCCTTTGAAGCCTATGGAGGGCGAAAACACCCCCCTCCCTTGGTGCAGGATGCCGAGTAGGCCATGCACCCCATGGCCATACCCCTCAAGGACCTAGACAGAGAACCAGTTGTTAAAGTTTTTCTATCCCGCACTTGACTAGGCCTCCCAAAACTTTACAGCTTTCATTTTCTATGCATATATAATATTCTCCTTTCTACTTTGGCCAAATTCTTTGTTTCAGTTAACTTTACGCTTTGCTGTCAATCTGTCTTTTCTTCTTCTTTTTGTCTTGGTTTTTTTTGACTAGGTATTATCATCCCTCTCTTACAGATTATTTATGTGCTTAGAAATCCAAAGGATATCTTGGTTTCTAGCTACGATTTTCACAAAGTATCAGTCAAAATAGAAACCCCAAAAGACTTCGATACATTTTTTGAGAAGTTTTTGGCTGGCAAAGGTAAGAAGAATTTGATCGTGACAATGTTTTGTCCATTTTTGATTTGCATAAAAAACTATAAAAATATTTCAATCCGTTTCCCACCAAGAGCAAACAATCCACTCTCTCTCCTTACATAATGAATAATGATTCTCTATACTCATCCAGTAATTTGTCCAAACTCTACACAAATATTTTATAGTAGGAAGTGTGCAGTCGTGGGATTCAATTTTTTTTAACCACCAGTACTATGGGTTTGGCTTGGTGGGCATGGCAGGTGAAGTATACTGTAAAATCTCCATTCCCTCACCACTCTAGGGGAAGGTTATGGCAAAATCCCTGTTAGGAATATAATTCTAATGGTTGAGTTTGCAATATATAAATCATGTAGCAATGCTGTAACTGTTTCTTTAAAGCATACTATAAAATGTGATTGGGGGCTGTTTTTCTCAATCAGCCATAAGAGGGAGAGCCAGAATGTCTGTTAGCTCTCTCTCTCTCTCTCTGTTTGTTAGATGCTGGGCTGATTTAGAAAGTGCCATGAGCAATTGTAAGTTTTGCAACTGTTAGCAAACTTTGTGTACCGGACTGATTGTATGATACTAGACTATGTTATTTGAATTGTCCCTTAACTGAAAGACATTGATGACTGACTGTATTATCCATATATGACTTGGACTGTTTGATGGACTCTGATACCTCTACTTCCATGAATGTAAAAACCTATTTAAACTGCAATGTCTCTGTAATGCTGGTTTGTGTGTTCTCCAACACAATGTTGCCTGTGACAATGCTTCTCTGAATGTACTCGTTCTCCCAATGGGGAGCTTACCTAACACTGAATACAGCATTTTTTGCCTCCTGAAAACCTGCCCCCTTCACCAAAGTGGCTGTGTATTACTTATAGGAGGCATACAGAGTGCTGCTGGGGGCTGGGGAGGGAAGAAATAAGCAAAAACCCGGCGATATTTTGCTCAATTTTGCCCCCCACCCAGCCCCCAGGAGCACTCTGTAACCCTCCTAAAGGGTAAGAGAAAAGAGATAACCAGAGTTAGTTCTTTCAATATTTGAAGAAGTATAAAAAAATTAAACCAGATTGCCCCAAAGTTCCAAATAGGAAAAGCAAAGAAATGAAACAATATAGCAGCATCTTGACAAAAATCCCCAAATAACAAGTTGAAGTATGCAACCACATTAGTTAGGGAAGCCCCTCAGTTGTGCTCTCATACTTTGATTTTTAGGCCCATCAGGATCACAATGGAGGAAACTCAAGCATGAATAATGTAGAAAGAGCTGAGGTGGCACAGTGGTTACAATGCAGTACTGTAGGTTACTTCTGTAGACTGCTGACTGCCAGCAGTTTGGCAGATTGCATTTCGCCAGGCTGAAGGTTGACTCAGCCTTCCATCCTTCGAGGTGGATTAAATGAGGACCCAGGTTGCTGGGGGCAATATGCTGACTCTGTGAGCCGTTTACAGAGGACTGTAAAAGCACTACGAAGCAGTAAATAAGTCTAAGTGCTATTGTTATTATTATCCCTGACAAAGATGGTCAGCTGGATCATTGCATGACTGAGATGAACCTATCAGTGTTTTACAGTTTGTGTTTTGTATTTCTATGTAAATTACTATGTAAATATTAAGGTAGCCTCTTCTTAAACTATCATGCTTTGATCTTTAAACCCACCAGGATCATAACGTTGTGGGGAAAATTTTAGCAATAATGTTTATATGTAACTCATTTCTCTCCTATCAGTATTTTGTAGTTCGTGGCTAGACTATGTAGAAGGCTGGTATGCTCATAAGGGTGATTTCAACATTCTCTTCCTGTCTTATGAAGAAATGAAAAAGGTAAGATGTGTTTGTGTTGTGTAGTGCAATATGAACAATCATTATGCACAGAAAGCTTTGGAAATGATGGGATGTGTAAATAACTAATTCCAATAGGGAGTAGCAGAGGCGACCACAGAGCCAATCTTGATTATTTCTGTGATCTTCTAGAGAACTGCTTAACAAGTTCAGCAAAATAAAGCTGATCTAATTTTTGATAGACTTATTTAATATATGAGGAAAATCCAATTAGCACAATTTACCTGCAATCAGAAAAATGTTAGCCTATTATATTATGTTGTACTGTATTGCATTGCATTATAAGTATAAATGTGTGTGTGTGTGTGTGTGTGTGTGTGTGTGTGTGTGTGTGTATATATATATATATATATATATATATATATATATATATATATATTAATATCGATGTTAATATCAATATTAGTATTAATATTAATATAAGAGAGGCATTTTCTAGAACTTGCTTGGGAACTGGCCACCCTTTGATGCAGCCAAGAAAACATGAAAACATTCACCAGAAGTCCCAAAGCAGGATTTCTTTTTTTAATTCATTCATATTGCTTCTATGTACAGTTTTCATTTAAAAAATTACTTTCTCTCAAGGTAATTTTTTCAGTAGGAAAATAATTAAAGTTTAATATGCAAGATATGTATAATGGAGAAATTATCTTGAGAATTTCCCAAAAATATAAACAACAAAATCATTTTTTTTCTCCAGTGTTATAGATTAACTAATCTATAGTTAATATAACTAAATATAACTATAACTAAAGCACTATCAAATTACAGGATTTGAGAAGTTCTGTACTGAAAATATGCAACTTCCTAGGAAGAGAACTAACTGAAAAGGAGGTGGATGATGTGGTGGATAAAGCTACATTTGATTTGATTTGATTTTGATTTTATTAATATTTGTAGGCCGCCCTTTTCCCTGAGGGGACTCAGGGCGGCTCACATAAAATCGGGAAGGGGAATACAGACATTAAGATAAGACATATAATAAAATAGTAGACAACATACATTCATCATTCGGGAGGGGAACTATCCTTGTCCCCAGGCCTGACGGGCGAGCCAGTTCTTCAAGGCTGTGCGGAAGGCCTGGACGGTGGCGAGGGTGCGAATCTCTACGGGGAGCTCGTTCCAAAGGGTCGGGGCTACTACTGAGAAGGCCCTCCTCCTTGTAGTTGCCAGCCGACACTGGCTGGCTGATGGAATACGGAGGAGGCCCAATCTGTGTGATCTTATTGGTCGCAGGGATGTAATTGGCAGAAGGCGGTCTCTCAAGTATCCAGATCCACTGCCATGTAGGGCTTTATGGGTGACTAATAGCACCTTGAAGCGCATCCGGAGATCGACAGGTAGCCAGCGCAGCTCGCGGAGGATAGGTGTTATGCGGGTGAACCGAGGTGCACCCACAATCACTCGCGCGGCCGCATTCTGTACTAGCTGAAGTCGCCGGATGCTCTTCAAGGGCAGCCCCATGTAGAGCACGTTGCAGTATTCCAGCCTAGAGGTCACAAGGGCCCGGGTGACTGTTGTGAGAGCCTCCCGATTCAGGTAGGGTCGCAACTGGCGCACCAGGCGAACCTGGGCGAATGCCCCCCTGGTCACAGCCATTAAATGGTGGTCAAACGATAGCTGTGAGTCCAGGAGGACTCCCAAGTTGCGAACCCTCTCTGAGGGGTGTAGAATTTGACCCCCCAGCCTGAGTGATGGAATATTGGACGAATCTCTGGGAGGGAAACACAACAGCCACTCGGTCTTTTCTGGGTTGAGCACGAGCTTGTTAACCCTCATCCAGTCCATAACAGCTTCGAGGCCGCGGTTCATCACGTCTGCCGCTTCATTGAGTTGGCACGGGGCGGACAGATACAGTTGAGTATCGTCCGCATATTGATGGTATCTAATCCCGTGCCTGCGAATGATCTCACCCAGCGGTTTCATGTAGATGTTGAATAGTAGGGGGGATAAGACCGAGCCCTGAGGCACCCCATAAGTTAGGGGCCTAGGGGACGATCTCTGCCCCCCCACTAACACCGACTGCGACCTGTCCGAGAGGTAGGAGGAGAACCACCGCAACACGGCGCCTCCCACTCCCACCTCCCGCAGTCGTCGCAGAAGGATACCATGGTCGATGGTATCGAAAGCCGCTGAGAGGTCGAGGAGAACCAGGATGGAGGAATGTCCTCCATCTCTGGCTCTCCAGAGATCATCGGTCAATGCGACCAAAGCGGTTTCTGTGCTGTAACCGGGTCTGAAGCCTGACTGGAAGGGGTCTAGATAGTTTGCTTCCTCCAAGGACCGCTGGAGCTGGAAGGCTCCAGAATCCACCTTCATTTGATAACATGAAGGTGGATTCTAGAGCAAACTACACTAGAATCCCTCCTGAGATTCTAGATTTCAGCAAAGGAAGGTTTCTTCGCAAAGGTAGATCAATAATAATTCATACTCTGGGACTTTTGGAATGTGCCAGGCTTCATCTGAAACCAGGGTTGTCACCTTCACTTCAAAGGTGCTTTCTAAAGTGGTATGGATATGTGCCAACTGTCTCACTTTCTGGGGTCTCTCCATGATGTTGTGTTTGTCTCATCAGCAGCCTACATTTGAGGCAGCCGTAAGCTTTTCTTAGTTGTGCCAATGTTGGTGTTCTCCTGTTCACCCTAACAAATTTCTGGTGTGGATATAATCCAATCTATTTCAATGATCATTCTGTTGGTTGCACAATGTAATGATTCTTCAGGAATGGAATTGTTTTACCTCATACTGACCACTTTAGAACGGTGGAGACACAACCTCTTCACTCTCTACCTTGGGTAATCTCCCACACCAGGTGTGTGGTGAGTCACATGGTTAGGACGTTGGGTTGAAAGTTAGCAAGCCCATGTTTGAAGCCCGAGTGCTGCTGCATGGTGGGGTGAGCTCCAGTCATTCACTCTAGCACCTTGTTGGGAACTTGAAAGGAGCACCTCTCCCGGGGCATCTCCCTGGAAACAGTGATGTCACTGACTAATGCTTTCAACCTGGAAAGGATAATCTACTTTTCAACCTGAAAAAAAAGTCTCTCCGACATATGAATGCACTGTCCTCCAATCTTAGAACTGTCTCCTCTAAATCTGCAGGGACCTATCCAATGATCAAAAAGCCATCAATCATTTCTCTTAACCCTAACCTTGCAATCACTGAGTTGACCATCAACTCCACTAAATACCAAAGTACTCCAGAGTCACATGTGAAGCCAGCAGTCTGACAGCTAAAGATTGGCCAACATTGGGTTATGCAACAGGACAATGACCCTAAGCACACCAGCAAAAATAACACAGAATGGCTGAAAAGGAAAAAAATTAAGGTATTGTAATTGCCCAGTCAAAGTCCAAACCTCAACCTGATTGAAATGCTACAGTGAAACCTCAAGTGAAACAAGTAATAAAAATGCTCACAAACTTCATTTAACTGAAATGTTGTAAAGAATAGTGGGTCAAAATTCTTCCAAAATTATTGAATCTTAAGTTTTACATACACAGCTTCTCCATTTTGGTTTTCTTTTTCAAAAATAAATCACAACATTGTTTAATGTCATTTTGCTCATCTGAGGTTGTATTTACTTTTAAGAACTGCTAAGGAGCAGATTTTTACTATGTTCTCAGACAAAAAAACCATGGAACAGGAGCAGGGTATACTTCCTGTTTACATGACTGCATATACATTCAAACACAAACTTGGTCACAGAAAAATGCGTAAGAATGACCATTTTGGTGACAGGATGACATAAATAGCCTCTAGATAAAATGAATAGAAAAACTGTTAAGATATTTTTAACTATTGTTTCCCAGGAACTGTTGGGGATTGGAAGAACCACATGACTGTTGCCCAGAGTGAAAGGTTTGACCTTGTCTTTAAGGAGAGGATGGAGAAGCTGCCCTTCAAGTTCTGCTGGGATATTCAGGAGGATCCAGAGCCTATTTCCAGCTCAGTGGATGAAAATAATGTGTGATATAAACTTTCAAATAGCTTGAATCAGACATGATCTTCCAAGAATGGCCTTTATGTAATTGTAATTTTCAATTCTCAACTCTGCAGGGACCATAGGACAGAGTCGTGGCACGACATAACCGCGAACATCAAAAGCGCGCCGACAACACCGCAGCGCTAAAACCGCAATGTCAAAAGCGCACTGACAACAGTGCACCGACGGAAGCGCGATTTAACTTAAGGTAAGGTTTAGGGTTAGGTTTAGGGTTAGGTTTAGGGTTAGGTTTAGGGTAGGTTTAGGGTAGGTTTAGCGTTAGGTTTAGGGTTAGCTTTAGGGTTATTTTTAGGGTTATGTTACAGTGCGCTTCTGTCGGCGCGTTGTTGTCGGCGCGCTGTTGTCGCGCAGTTTTGACGGTGTGGTTTTGTCACCGTGCTTTAGTCACACGCGCTTTAGTCTACCGCGGTTTTGTGGTGGAACCGGACAGAGTAACATTAAATTCTTCATTATTTTAAAACATTGTACAGCATTTGTTTATTGATTTAGATTTCCATATCTACCTGAGCAGTGTTGGATTTCATTTTTTTCCCTTACCAGTTCAGTTTGTGTGACTTGGTTGAGGGCTTCATGTGACTGAGTGGGAGTACGGCAAGGTAGCTCGACACCACTCCACCAAGCCACACCCACCCAAATCATGGCCACTGAATCCACAGAAAAGTTTGACCAAGTCTTCTAGTCTTCACCTTTTCTGCTTCTTACCTCCTTCTCAGAGCATGTTTGCTCTGTTTGCATGAGCAAGAAGGAGAAAAGCAGCCATATTGAATGCCACGGCAGAAAGAAGCCAAATTTTTCTGCCTCCCTTTGCAGTGGAGGTGCTCGGAAGGCCCATTATGGTCCCCCTTTCCTCTGTGTTGAAGTACCTTAAAGACTGAAGCTGGTGGCTGCCTTCTGAGCAGCTCTGCTGGAATGCTGTTCCTCTGGCATAACAGGCCATTCCCCTGACCGGGTTCGGTGGGCAGCTGCGAGCAGCACTGGCAGGCAATGGGGCACATGGCCAGTGCAAACAGGGCAGCAATGGTGGCGATGGTCACAGGCAACACATTGCATACCAGTTCCACTTGTGTCAGGCCATCAGACATGGCCAGGGAAAAGCTAGCAGTGATTGAGTGGCCAACAGGCAGGCAGGGTTGGGCAAGTGAGCAGCAGATGGGCGGGTGAGGCAAGCAACCACTAAGAAAAAATATGACAACAACAAATCCAAAATCAACATATTCACAACAGCTGGACCTATTTATTGTATTTATTGCTTCCCTGAAAATATATATTGCTTGATATATCATCTTAGCCCAACTCCTAAAGGGAAAATCAAGTTTTTAAAGTTTTTTTTTGAAATTCTTTGGTATATTGATACATTACAAATACTTGGCATCAGATGTGAATTGCTCCTGGTATTCACTGGTACCGGCACACCGATAGCGGAAATCAGCCATAGTTTTGCATATCGGAGCACTGGCAGGCTGGACACTCCCCCATATCATTATGGTTACTGGTTGCCTCCGAGGCTGGAACGGGCTTCAATGCTGCTCTGGTGGGTGAGGCTGCAAGGCGAACCTGGCTGGAAGTTGTTTGTAAATCTCCCCAAAAGAGGGAGAGGAGAAAGTTCTGCTGCTGTCCAGGTTGATTTTATAATAAGAGAAGACCTGGGTATGTTTTTATTAGACAGCCTTTCCTAACAAGTCTGATTTTTGCTTACATCACTGTTGGTCTCAAAGTCATTGCTTAATTCATTTGTTAAGTTCCCATAATTCATAATTATGTTTATGAGTTGCTAATATCACCATCCTGAGTAATTCCCTTTGGAGCACTTTCCATTTTGACAATTTAGGAAAGAAGTGTTGTCTTTTGGGCTTACCTGAATGAAATTTAGGTGTAGGCATCAGGGGAGGGTTAATTTGAAAATGAGCAATGAAAGAGAAGCACATCTCTGTACATAACAGAAAGGAAAGGAAAACATTGAAAAGTGTTGAGGAGTTGAGGGTGTGTGAGTCAGGGAATTCCAGACCAGAAAGATTGCTTTGTATTCCAGTTGAATTAGGACTGGTTCTTTGTGAAGGATCTGTGAGAATTTTGAAATATTCCAATAAGGCCCAAGGAAAAATAAACAAAGCAGAAAGATTTAATTAAAGGAGATGAGAAAGAATGTCAAAACATCCATTAACTGCTTTGAAAATGCCTTTGTAACATGTTTTCAATTGTAGAATTGGAAATATTTGATTAACTGTATGCTTTAATGTTCAAAAAGAATAATTTTTATCAGTATAAGCAGAGCAGTTTGCAAAAATCATTGTAGTAAACTGAATACCACTGTAGAACATAATTTCTCACCAAAAAAGCAATTGAATTGAGAGTAAAGTAAAATTTTACACAGGCAAGAAAAAATGTATAGAATAGGTGGTGGCTGGCTCAACTGGAAGTAACTGTGAAACGGATCTGTGAGATGGAAACCTATCAAACAGATCCAACCTAAAAATGAGAAATTTCTTGACAGAATAAGTAGAGAAATGGGATGCCTTCAGAAATTGTGGGTATATAATCACTAGAGGTTATTAAGAAGAAATTTGCCCATAATAGTATAAGGTCTCATCTCATGTTTCATCAGGGTTTGAACTAGAAAACCTTCAAGGTCCCTTCCAACTCTGTTATTCTTTATAAATCTCTCAACTCACTGTTACCAAGAGAATAGTGATAAACAATATTTGGAAATGTACGATATGCAACTTCCTAGGAAGAGAACTAACTGAAAAGGAGGTGGATGATGTGGTGTATAAAGTGACATTTGATAACATGAAGGTGGATTCATAACTACACGTTATTGCCTCCTGAGATTCTAGATTTCACCAAAGGAGACTTTCTTCGCAAAGGTAGATCAGCAATAATTCATACTCTGGGGTTTTTGGAATGTGCCAGGCTTCATCTGAAACCAGGGCTGTCACCTTCATCTGAAAGGCGCTTTCTAAAGTTGTATGGATATGTCCCAACAGCCTCTCTTTCTGCATGATGTTGTCTTTGCCTCACATTTGAGGCAGCCATAAGCTTTTCTTAGTTGTGCCAATGTTGGTGTTCTCCTGTTGACCCAAACAAATTTCAGGTGTGGATATAATCCAACCTGTTTCAATAATCATTCTATTGATTGCACAATCTGATCCTTTCATTTCTCTTAAGCATTGGCCGACTGGGTGAACTCAAAATCATTTAGAACCTCACTGGGAGACCATTGATTCCATGATTACAGTGATGAAGAGGCCTCTTCTCTCTAAAAACAGTGTTGCAGCACAGCTTTGGTTTCCAAAGTTGCAGCTGAACAAATCATAAGACTTCTGGAACACTGTCCTTTGGACGAATGAGACCAAAGTGGAGATGTTTGGCCACAATACAAAATGCCACATTTGACAAAAACCAAACATGGATATCAGCACAAACATCTTATAATAACCATCAAGTATGGTAGTGGAGCGGGGATAATTTGGGCTTGATTTGTAGTCAAGGGGCCAAACACCTTGCAGTCACTGAGTTGACCATCAACTCCATTAAACATCAAAGTCTTCTAGAGTCACATGTGAAACCAGCGGTCTGACAGCTATAGATTGGCCAAGATTGGGACATGCAACAGGACAATGACCATAAGCACACCAGCAAGAATGCCACATAATTGCTCAAAAAGGAAAAGAATGTTGCAATGGCCCAGTCAAAGTCCAGACCTCAACCCAATTGAAATGCTACGGTGGAACCTCAAGTGAACTGTACATAAACAAATGCTCACAAACTTCAATTATGTAATGGTGTAAAGTAATGTTGTAAAAATAGTGGGCCAAATTCTTCCAAAATCGAATGAAAATTCTTCCAAAACTATTGAATCTTAAATTTTACACACAACTTCTCCATTTTGGTTTCTTTTTATAAAATAAATCATGACATGGTGTAATGTCATATTGTTCATCTCAGGTTGTATTTACTTATTTTTAAGAACTGCTAAGGAGCAGATTTTTACTATGTTCTCATATATAAAACCATGGAACTCAACCAGGGTATACGTCCTGTTTACATGACTCTATATACATTCATACACAAACTTAGTCACAGAAAAATGTGTAAGAATGACCATTTTGGTGACAGGATGACATAAATAGCCTCTAGTTTAATTGAATACAAAAACTGTTAAGATATTTTTAACCATTGCTTCCCAGGCACTGTTGGGGACTGGAAGAATCTTATGACTGTTGCCCAGAGTGAAAGGTTTGATCATGTCTTTAAGGAGAGGATGGAAAAGCTGCCCTTCAAATTCTGCTTGGCTATTGAAGGAGATCCAGAGCCTATTTCCAGCTCACTGGGGGAAAATAATTTCCTCTTGTAAAATACACACCTTCAGATGGCTTGAATCAGAGATGACCTTTCAAGAATGGTCTTTATGTAATCTTGGAATTTTTAATTCTCAACTCTGCAGGAACTATAGGATAGAGCAATATTAAATTCTTCATTATTTTTTAAAATTGCACAGCATTTGTTCATTGATTTAGATTTCTATAGCTACCTGACACAGTGGTGTTTTCAAACTTTTTTCCCTACCGGTTCGGTGTCATGGCTTGGTGAGAGGGTTCATGTGATTGAGTGGGCATGGCAAACTCAATGTCCCTGACGGCAAGGTGGGGCAACACCAAGCCATCACCATGGCTTTCCACCAAGCCATACCCACCCAAACCACGCCCACAGAACCCACAGAAAAGTTTCGCCAAGTCTTCTAGTGTTCAACCTGGCTGCTTCTCATCTCCTTCTCAAGTTTCCTCTGTGCATGATCCCAAGAAGGAGAAAAGCAGCCACATTGAATGCCAAAGCCAAAGTTTTCTGCCTCCCTTTGCAGCGGAACTGCTCAGAAGGCAGTTCCTGTGGCTTCCTATCCCTTTATGGTCCCTCCTCCATCCTGCACCGAAGTACCTTTAAGACTAGGGGTGCCTTCCGAGTAGCTCCAGTGGGCACCATTTCTCTGGCACAACAGGCTGTTCTCTTGGCTGGGTCCAGCGACCAGCCACGAGTGTGGCGCATGGGCAGCACAAACAAGGCGGCGATGGTGGCGACTGTCATAGAACTTGTCCTTTGACCGTTGCCTCCATCCTGTTCATAGGCAACACATTGCATGTCGGTGCCGCTTGCGCCAGGCCACCAGACCTGGCCAGGGGAACAGCCTGCTGTACTGGATGGATGACATTGTAGCAGAGCTGCTTGGAAGGCAACCCAAAACGACTGGCAGCTGGAGGCTTCCTGTGAAAGGTGGCCAAGCCTCACCATGCCCCCCCCCCCAAGATGACCAGAATAGAAGGTAGATGAGCGAGGCAGCGGGCAAGTTGTCAGAGAGTGGGTGGCAGCTCTGGAGCAAGGCCGGAGCTGGGGAATGGCTCATTCCCCATCCTGCTGAGGGGGGCAGAGATCGGGCAGTGGATTCGGGCAAAGGTCAGAGCTGTGGAATGGAACCACAACCTGGCTGAGGGGGTGATGTATCCCTGGGGCCCCAGCCCCTGACCTAAGGTGAAGGGTGAGAGGACAACATGCTTACTTAATTTGGTGAGATGAGGAGAGCGGGCAAAGTGCAGAGGCGACTGGAGATGTGCGTAGATGGACCATGTGGTAAAGCAAAGGCAACATATATAGGACTGGGATGGCAGGGCGAGAGTTGGGTGGGTGGGAAGGGGAAACAAGCATTGATTGGGCAGCCAGCGGGTGGGTGGGGCGGGGTGAGCAAATGGTGGGTGGGTGGGGTGAACAAGCGCCAAGAAAAAATATTACAAGAACAAATCCAAAATCAACATATTCACAACAGCTAGATCCATTTATTATATTTTCCACTTACCTAAAGATATATATTGCTTGATATATCATCTTAGCCCAACTCCTAAAGGGAAAATCAAGTTTGTAAAGGGTTTTTTTTTTTGGAAGGCTGACATATTCAGGATACTACAAATCTTGGCACCTCATGGTTGGGGTGGGGTTGACATTGGGAAAAAAAGAGGGGAAAAAACCCAGCGTCTCATCAGATTATATTATTTATTATTTAAACAAGTTCATATAGCCACCCAGCTCATATAGTGTGCCTCCAGGTGTCTTCCAACATTAAAACAGTGTAAAACCCATATTTCTTCTGCCCACCGCAGTGACAATTAAACTGCTGGCAGTTGGCAGAATTAGCTTGCAATACCACATTCTAACCACTGAACCATCCTGAATTTTTATGCTTGGAAAAGCATAATAAGACAACCCCTGGATTTTATGAGAGCTTATGATCAAACCTCTGATACTGAAAACACATAGACCAAACCACCCAAACCACCTCCACCTTCACAATGATGTAGACCAGGCATGAAATCCTCTCACCTTCACTACCGCTTTGGAACCGGGAGTGCATGCGTGCTTGCCTGTCCCTAATGACGTCTGGGTGGGTGGGCTGAGCCTCCTGCTGCCACTACCGGTTCATCTGAACCTGGGCGAAAGAGTGAAACACCACCTCTGGTGTAGATCCCATCAATTTTCTATATGAAAATATCCAGGAAGCAGACAATAATATAGAAATTTATCATGGCCTTCTGATCCCTTATTGATTACGTTGGTCAGAATGTTTCTGCAACCATTGTATCTGAACTGATAAAGTTTAAAGTGCCAGCCAAAAGTTTGTCAGCATCTATTGGAATAAATGAGAAGCTACACAAAATTAGGATAGACAACATCATTATAACTATTAACAATTAAATGTATTGACCGTGGCTGCATTTGCAGAAAACAAGCTGTCATCAGTGTCCACACAAATCAAGGTCATGTAGTTCAATTAAAGATTGCAACATTGACTAAAGATCAGCCTTCTTAAATATTTGAACACTCTACTGGAGTATAACATTGACAAACCATTGCAAATAAGCTGGCTTAAGGACATGACATGAGTGACTATCAGAATCTATATAGATAAGGTAAGGTAAGAGAAGAATTGCAATTTGTATGTTTTTAACATTGTAATTAAAACTTTCTCTTCTACACAGAATTTTTAGATTCCAAGAAGAACAGCAAATTTACTCTTTGCAATGGAAACATTTATCAATGAAAATTGAGTTCATGGAACTAATGAATTAATTAAGGAAACTAATCTAATAACACACAGACATACACATATATAACTTTCCTTTTTGTTAGAAGGATTCATGATTTTTAAAGAACTGAATTAATACAATATTGACCATAAATGTAGGAAGTATTGATAATTGCTCTATTATTACATCAATAGTTGAAGAAATGGAGCCAGTGGAGAAGTCCCTATATAAATACAAAGGAGTCTATTTCGCAATTAGTTCGTCCCCGCCTGAAAATTTAGATTCACTGGACAGTTTTGAAATCCGAGATGATGATATATTCGTAATCACATATCCTAAATCTGGTAAGTTCAAAGATGTTTTCCAAGAAAAGTTAAACTTGTTATTCAGTTCCTCGGTGATTTGGTTGCTGTGACGCTGTTGCTCTATAACCAGATTTTAACATTTAGCATTTTATAAGAAGCTGGAAATGCAGGGAAAATAAGATGGTAAACCTCTACTTTCATTGTTTATATTTTACTCCACATTGGCCACATTGGTAACCTTGGCTAGTCACTCTCATTCAGCCCAAACTACCTCACAGGGCTGTTGTGAGGAAAACAGGAGGAGGAAGAAACATTAGGTATTTTTGCCACCTTGAGTTAGTTCTAAAACTAAAAAAGGCAGTTTAGAAATAAATGTGCAAATAAATAGCTATTTTTTTCTCATCCATCCATCAGCTTAGTCTGTGAATTTTAGTAGAGTTAATTGTCTTTATGCATATCTGAAACATTTGCTATTCTCCCTGATAGGAAGGTTGGATTTGCATAAGTTCAACTTTCTCCAAATAATAATTGGTGAATTAATTTAATTATTCCTTATTTGCAGGAACAATATGGACTCAGAATATTGTCAGTTTGATTGTTTATGAAGGTCACCGAGATGGAACTGAAAATATTACCCTATTTGACCGAGCACCATTTCTGGACTATAATATATTCCATATAGATTTACCTAGTCGCCCATCACCTCGTGTCATTTGTTCCCATCTGCCCTACTATTTGGTACCCAAAGGATTACGAAAAAGAAGAGCAAAAGTAGGACATGTTTTGTTAACTTGTGAGCTAGTGTGGGTAGCTGCCTGCATTCTTTTCGTTTAGCTCTGCATCTGAATGTTTTATTAACAAATAGGCGAGGGTACACAAAAAAATATTATATTGTTCCAGTATGTTGGAATAGCAAATTCTGAAGTGTGAGGGGGGGAAACACAACCAAAAAGTGTTAATATCAGAAGGTCATGCCCAGCAGAAACAGCTAACAACCAAACTGAATATCAAACCCCTTAAACTTATTTTTCCCAAGGTGACACACCCAGATAGATCATAACACTTGGTGTTGCAGGGCCAGTTGCGATCTTAACATATCTGGAGGATGTCAAGTTGAGGGGTGCTATTTTTGTCCCTCAAATCCCTTTGCACAATTTCTACTCTCAGTCACTCATGTCCTAGTCAGTGGAAGTTTCACTGATGCAAAATGCAGATACAACGGGCATTGGGCTATTCTCTAGAACTGCATTCATTACATCTCTGCTTTGGAAACTGCATGGCTAATCTGTCTGCTTCTATATTCAATTCATGGTGAAGGTTTTGATGTTTAAATTCCTTCATCAGTTGGGAACATGTTATTTGAAGAATCTCCTCTCCCCACTTACAGTTATGCATTGCATCAAGTCCAGCAGGAAAGGCATGTCGGGGTCCCATCAGCTAGGGGGATTTGTCAGGCAGGATCCATGAGGAAAACCTTTTCTTCTTTGTTGTCTGCCATATGGAAAACCATTCCTTCATGTCAAGGTTGGCCCCAATCCTGGTGGACTGCTGGAAGGCTCTCAAACATGGTTTTGCTAATGAGCTTTGAGATCCCGTGATAGAATGGAGCCTGTTAGATGAATGTATGAACATTACATGATGAACTCTCTGTATGCTTTGCTGTCAATCTGTCTTTTTTCTTCTTCTTTTCTTGGTTTTTTTGACTAGGTATTATCATCTCTCTCTTACAGATTATTTATGTGCTTAGAAATCCAAAGGATATCTTGGTTTCTAGCTACCATTTTCAAAAATTAATAGTCAAAACAGAAACCCCAAAAGACTTCGATATACTTTTTGAGAAGTTTTTGGCTGGCAAAGGTAAGAAGAATTTGATCATGACAATATTTTGTCCATTTTTGTTTTGAATAAAAGGTTATAAATATATTTCAATCTGTTTCCCACCAAGAGCAAACAATCCACTCTTTTTCCTTACATAACGAATAATGATTCTCTATACTCGTCCAGTAATTTGTCCAAACTGTACATAAATATTTTACAGTAGGAAGTGTGCAGTCGTAGGATTCATTTGGGGGGGGGGGGGGAGAAATTTTTTTATTGGTTTAGTGAAACAAAAAAAAATAAGAAAAAAGAATCATCTTTCGTTACATTTTGTTGAAAGCATATCAATTGGTTACAAATATATTCCGTGCATTTCTTCCACAGTCCTTACATATACTTAATTCAAATCATGTTATAATTTTAAGTCAAGAAAGAAAAGTTATGTATTTTACTATCCCTGTACCATAATTCTCATTTGCTTGCCATTGTTTAAACATGTTTTTAACTAGAATCATTTATATTAGAAGACACAACCACCTACCGGCGTTCATTTGCAATTTCAATAGATCTCCAATACCACTGCACCTTTATGACATGTTCGAAAATTAATTCAGTTAAGTAATATATCTAAGCTAAGGTGACCAGATGTCTCGCATTTGGCGGGACAGGCACGCCCGCGTCCCGGGCCATTCCCAAAAGATCCCGCTTAATTTTGGCGCCTTCTTCTATCACTTGCTCCCCCACCCATCCTCTGCTGCTCGCATGGGCGGGGTAGAGTAGCGAGTGAGTGGGCAGATGGCGGGGGAGCAAGCTTGCTTTTCCAGCCCCACTTCTGGACAAGCCGTGGGAAAGCCTCCGCCTCTCTGAAAAGAGCCACCTGTGTGTGTGGCCCTCGGTGGGGTCTGGAAGCGGCACCTTTCTCCATGCCTCGTGCACTTTGGCGGCCGGCGGGTGAGGCAAGGGCAGCGGCCAGAGATTCCTCCGTGGGACCCCTTCCGGCTCCGTCCGCTTCCCAGCCTGTCCCAGCTCTCCTGACTCCTAGGGCCGCCGCTTCTCCGAACTCACCCAGAGTAAGTGATGGGCGGGGTAGCATAGCGAGTGAGTGGACGGATGGCGTTGGGATCCTGCCCACCACCGGCTGCACTGCAGCTGGCTTGCCCCAGGCGGACTGGGAGGCTTTGGGCGTACAGGCAGGAAGAGCCGCCAGTGGATGGTGGTGGGATCGCCACCCGGGAGCTGCCAGAAGCCGCTCCCGGCCGCGGGCCCCTGCCCTGCTGCGTCCAGTGCATTTTCAACAGCAAGCGGGTTGCCCTTCCCCTCCCTCGCCAGGTCATCCCAAACGTGCATGACCCAGAGTTCCCTGAGCCTAGTTGCATGGCACACATGCGCGGGCATTCAAGGTATCCAGCTGCTTTTTTTTTGGTGGGGGGAAGTGGTGGTTATGTGCGTGAGTTTGCAATGCCAAGATCAGACTGGCTTTTCGTTCCGATTCCTGAGCCCCCAGCTGTTAGTGATGGAGGAGGAAGGAAGGGGTTGCATTTTGTCTGGCTTGACAGCTCATTCCTAGATTGGGATCCCCCGTCTCCCCCACCCCTTATGCACAAGATATCAGCAGCCCCTGGGCTGCGAGCTCCTCCCACTATGAACAACTTTCGCTTTTGCTGCCAATGCAAGCGAACTCCTTGGCCTTTTTGTTATATTCATTTCCCTTGTAATGCACGTATCAGCACAGCTGGCAACTCTCCTGCAGCACCTCCGCTGGAGAGGAAGAGTGGATCGGCACTGAATGACATCCCCCTCATCCCAGACACCAGAACAACTATTGCGCTTCCTCTACTTGCCCGCGTCGCTAAGCCAAAAGGTTCTTTCTTGCTGGCCAGAAGGGTCAATCCTGTTGCCTCATTCCTTCGAGTGAGGTGTCTCGAGGAGGGGGAAAACAGGATGCTGCTACTTTTGTTTTTGAGGAGGTGGAGTGGGGAGCCTTCTGGGGAATGTCAAGGGCTGAGTCCTAACAAGGATAACGGGCGGGGAGGCTTCGGGGACTATTTTCCTCTAAGCTCAGTGAGTTGGGGGCTTGTTTGGGCGGGGCACCTTCTCTGTGCTTAGTTTAATCCTCTCCCAACCCCAGCTCAGGAATTTGGGGTTTTCTTCAGGAGAACCACCTGCTCAATAGGCTTGAACATGGGAACAAGGAGCTGATGGTCTGGGACTGATAATCATGTTTTCTGAGAATCCTCCCCTGGTGAACTTCCTGGGCTCCCATGGTGCTTGGGCTGTATCATTTTAAGGGGTTCTGGAACAGAGCATCCTCATGTGGTGGATATTGGAGAGGAGTTTCTGATGTATCTCAGCAAACCATCTAACAATGCGTGAAAGATTATTAGAATGCTAATGTGTCCATTCCTCTCCCACATCCTTTTGGGGCTAAATTTTTGCAAGGCAAGAAGAACACAGTTTTGCTAAGCTCCCCAAGTCCCAGTGTAAGCAAAAGGGTGGAGAGAATGTCCCTTATTCCCCCCCCCCCCCGGATTACAGGGTAGATTGCTGGGGCAGTGATTTGGGGGGGGGAATCTGGTCATCTTAAGGATACTATAAAATCCCCATTTCCTCCCCCCTCCAGGGGTAGGATACTGCAAAATCCCAATTTCCTCCCCCCTCCAGGGGTAGGATACTGCAAAATCCCCATTTCCTCCCCCCTCCAGGGGTAGGATACTGCAAAATCCCCATTTCCTCCCCCCTCCAGGGGTAGGATACTGCAAAATCCCCATTTCCTCCCCCCTCCAGGGGAAGGATACTATAAAATCCCCATTTCCTCCCCACTCCAGGGTAGGATACTGCAAAATCCCCATTTCCTCCCCCCCTCCAGGGGAAGGATACTATAAAATCCCCATTTCCTCCCCACTCCCGGGTAGGATACTGCAAAATCCCCATTTCCTCCCCCCTCCAGGGGAAGGATACTATACAAATCCCATTTCCTCCCCCAACCATCCAGGGGTAGGATACTGCAAAATCCCCATTCCCTCCCCATTATACTGTACATAAGTTTTGTCATATATTTAATAAATATAAATGTAAATAAACGTATTATATTTGTAATTGTAGTTATGTTGAAATAAAAAATATTGCAATACTATTTTTGCGTTGTATGAAAATTTTTGTTGCTCCGTATAAAATTTTTTAATCAAGCCCCCCCCCCCCCCCCGGTCAAAGGTATCCCTCTTTACCAATCTGAAAATCTGGTCACCTTAATCTAAGCATTTCCCCTCCCCCCCTGTAACACACTGTATGTATCATTAATATTGTCCATTAACATTTATTGTTATTATTGTAGTTAACTAAAGGTTATTTACTAATTATCTCACCTCTCCTATCCAGGCCCCACACAATATTATAACTTTATAACTGTCTTTAAACAATGATTTATTAATAAGATTTATAGGACTTTTCCCTCACCCCCAAATTAGTTAATACGTGCTAAGAAATAAACATTAGACATCTAAGACAATCTAAGAGATATTAACATTTCCACTTGACAATCACCCAGAATGTACATTAGCATTTCTATGGTCTGGTTATTTATCCTAACTAGGGTTATTATTTCTCTATTAGTATCACAGTAAATTTATGTTAATGGATAAATATTCAATGGTAATCTAAAACAGTCTATAAGGTAATAAATCTATACTTAATAATCATCAAAATTAACTACTTTTTTTCCATCAATTGGCATTATTAACCAGTATCTTTCCAGTAACAAAAATAGTCTTTCATCTCTCACCAGTTGTTGTGTCAATTCTGTATCCAGAACCTGTCCAGGGTTTAAGACTTCTCTTCACACTTTGAAGCTTAAATGATCTCTCATGTGGTTTTGTTGCCCTTGAGTTGTTATTAATGTAAGCTTAACTTTGGTTGTGAGGTTTGTTTTTGAATAGATTTGTCTTATTACCTCCATCTTTTTCACTCCTTCTTTTTCTCCTACATCTTGGAGTTTGGGGTGGAACACCAAATTATCAAAGTCACTTTTCCAACTTCCCTTCTTTCCACTTTCACTCACATTTACTCCATTTATAAGTTCATCTGAGTTCTTATCTTTGTTTTCTGTATTTTCATTCACTTCTTTAATTTCTGGGGCTGTAACCCCATCATCTTTTTTTGTGATACCCCATAATCTGTCCCATTTCTTATCAAATCTCCCAAGTCCTTTTGAGATGTTTTGAAGTCCAGCCAAAATGTTTTGAATTAACAAGTTTTCTTCATCTGAGTATTGCTCCATTTTTTTAGAGTAAGGAAAAATATAAAGAAAAAGCAAGAAGAATTTGCCACTCTAGCCTGTCACAGATTTTGAAGAATATGTCTATTTTTATTTTAGACAAATGTTCTTTTATGGTTTTCAAAGAAGAAGGGTTCTAAAGTTTTTCTTTCCTTTTCCAATTCTTGTCAAAATATTTTCCACACACCACTATTCATGACCTTGGGTGGCGCAGTGGTTAAATGCAGCACTGCAGGCTACTGCTAGATCAGCAGTTCAGCGGTTCAAATCTCACCGGCTCAGGGTTGACTCAGCCTTCCATCCTTCCGAGGTGGGTAAAATGAGGACCCGGATTGTTGGGGGCAATATGCTGACTCTCTGTAAACCGCTTAGAGAGGGCTGAAAGCCCTATGAAGCGGTATATAAGTCTACTGCTATTGCTATTGCTATTTATCAGGTTTTAAAGAGACATTCCAAACTTTTCTGTTGCACAGTCAGTATAGTCAGATAAGAGTGAACAAAGGAAACATTGTTACAACAGCAAAGGAAAAAAAGCTTCAGACTTGGGCTTCCAAATGGTAGATTCGACTCTTTTAAAACCTCTTGACTTAAGTATCTTAATAATATTGTGACAAGTAGAAGAAGAAATTTATTAAAGTAAAAAGAGTTTTAATTTAAGCCAAAAAAGTTAAGTAGTAAAAGGAAATAGGGAAAAAGATCCCTTCACCTCAAGCGGAAAAAAACGGAAGCGTTGCACTCACTTAATCCACAAAAGATTACAGAGAACAGCAAAAAACTTTCTAAGGCAGTCCAATAGGGATTAAATACACCACTTGGTTCCTGCTTAATGGACTAATTAAGCTTAAGAAAAGAGTTTCTAAGGACAATCTTCTGAAAGAAAAGAAAAAAAACCTCACCAGGTGGAAACACTTTCATTTCTCTCTTCCTGGAGCAGTCTCCAACTATGTCAGCGGGGGGGTGGGGGCTGTTTGCCGCCAGTTGGAAGCGCTTCCCTTGGGTCGATCAGGGACTTTGCGATGCCCCTGTGACCCATAAGGTCTTGTCTCTTTGGGAGGGTTTAGATCCTGCTGGAGAGTCCAGGGGCAAAAGTGTCATCGGCAGATTCAGACAGTCGAATCCGCACAATGTAACGTTGCGACATTGGCTCCACCTCCTCCCAGGATTCGAATAATGATTTTCTATACTCATCCAGTAATTTGTCCAAACTCTACAGAAATATTTTATAGTAAGAAGTGTGGGGTTGTGGGATTCAATTTTTTTAACTACCAGTTCTGTGGGCTTGGCTTGGTGGGGGTGGCATGGCTTGGTAGGCATGGCAGGTGAAGTATACTGAAAAAACTCCATTCCCTCACCACTCCAGGGGAAGGTTACGGCAAAATTCCCATTCCCTCTCGATCAGCTGGGACTCAGGAGGCAGAGAATTGATGGTGGTAGAGTCAGTTAGAGGTATTTTTCAGAGTATAAGAAACACGCTTCTCTCTCAAAAAAGAGGCTGAAAATCTAGGTGCATCTTATACATTGAATACAGCATTTTTTGACTCCTGAAAACCCACCCCCTTCACCAAAGTAGCCGTGTATCGCCTACAGGAGGCATACAGAGTGCTCGGGGCTGGGGAGGGCAGAAATAAGCAAAAACTAGGAGATTTTTTGTTCAATTCCCCCCCCCAGCCCCTAGGAGCACTCTGTAAGCCTTCTAAAGGATAAGAGAAAAGAGATAACCAGAGTTAGTTTTTTTAATATTTGAAGAAGTATAAAAAAATTAAATCAGATTGCCCCAAAGTTCCAAATAAGAAAAAGCAATGAAACGAAACAATATAGCAGCATCTTGACAAAAATCCCCCCATAACAAGTTAGAGTTTGCAACCACATTAGTTACAACTCTCATTTTTTCTCTGTGCTCTCCACATTCAGTGATGTTAGGGAAGCCCCTCAGTTGTGCTTCACTCAGCCTTCCATCCTTCCAGGTGGATTAAATGAGGACCAAGATTGTTGGGGGCAATTTGTTAGCTCTGTGAACCGCTTACAGAGGACTGTAAAAGCACTACGAAGCAGTTCATAAGTCTAAGTGCTATTGTTATTGCTATCCCTGACACAGATGGTCAGCTGGATCATTGCTTGACCGAGATGAACCTATCAGTGTTTTACAGTTCGTGTTTTGTATTTCTATGTAAATTACTGTGTAAATATTAAGGTAGCCTCTTCTTAAACTATCATGCTTTGATCTTTAGACCCACAAGGATCATAAAGTTGTGGGGGAAATTCAAGCACTAATCTTTATATGTAACTCATTTCTCTCCCATCAGTGGTTTGTAGTTCATGGCTAGACCATGTAGAAGGCTGGTGTGCTCATAAGGGTGATTTCAATATTCTCTTCCTGTCTTATGAAGAAATGAAAAAGGTAAGATGTGTTTGTGTTGTGTTATGCATAGCAATATGATTTAATATTTAATAGGTAAGGAAAATCCAATTAGCACAATGTACCTGCAATCAGAAAAATCTTAGCCAGAGCGTATTATATTATGTTGTATTGTATTGTATTGCATTGCATTGTATTATAATTATAAGTATAAATGTAAATATATATGAATATCAATATAAATATCATATTTTCCATAATATTTGGATCAGAAGAGATTGACTCAACTCAAGGGCATTTGTAAGAGAGGCAGTTTTAAAACTTGCTTGGGAACTGGCCAGCCTCTGATGCAGCCAAGAAAACATGAAAACATTCACCAGAAGTCCCAAAGAAGCATTTCTTTTTTTAATTCATTCATATTGCTTCTATGTACAGTTTTCATTTTAAAAATTACTTTATCCCAAGGTAATTTTTTCAGTAGGGAAATAATTAAAGTTTAATATGCAAGATACTGTATAACGAAGAAATTGAGAATTTCCCGAAGATATAAACAAAAAATTACAATTTTTCTCCATTGTTATAGATGAACTAATATAAAGCTCTATCAAATTACAGGATTTGAGAAGTTCTGTACTGAAAATATGCAACTTCCTAGGAAGGGAACTAACTGAAAGGGAGGTGGATGAGGTGTGCATAAGCGACATTTGATAACATGAAGGTGGATTCTAGAGCAAACTACACGTTATTGCCTCCTGGGATTCTAGATTTCAGCAAAGGAAACTTTCTTCGCAAAGGTAGATTAGTAATAATTCATACTCTGGGGCTTTTGGAATGTGCCAGGCTTCATCTGAAACCAGGGTTGTCACCTTCACTTCAAAGGTGCTTTCTAAGTGGTATGCATATGTGGCAACAGTCTCATTTTCTGGGGTCTCTCCATGATGTTGTGTTTGCCTCATCAGCAGCCTACATTTGAGGCAGCCATAAGCTTTTCTTAGTTGTACCAATGTTGGTGTTCTCCTGTTCACCCTAACAAATTTCTGGTGTGGATATAATCTGACCTGTTTCAATGATCATTCTGTTGGTGGCACAATGTAATGATTCTTCGGGAATGGAATTGTTTTACTTCATACTGACCACTTTAGAACGGTGGAGACACAACCTCTTCACTCTCTACCTTGGGAAATCTCCCCCACCAGGAGTGTGGGGAGTCACATGGTTAGGACGTTGGGTTGAAAGTTAGCAAGCCCATGTTTGAAATCCAAGTGCTGCTGCATGGTGGGGTGAGCTCCTGTCATTCACTCTAGCACCTTGTTGGGAACTTGAAAGGAGCACCTCTCCCAGGGCATCTCCCTGGAAACAGTGATGTCACTGACTAATCCTTTCAACCTGGAAAGGATAATCTCTTAAGCATTGAACCAACTGGGTGAACTCAAGATCATTTAGAACCTCACTGGGAGATCATTAATTCCATGACTAAAGTAATGAAGAGGCCTCTCTCCCTAAAAAACAATATGGCAGCACAGCTTTGGTTTCCAAAGTTGCAGCTGAACAAATCACAAGACTTCTGGAACACTGTCCTTTAGATGAATGAGACCAAAGTGGAGATGTTTGGCCACAATTCAAAGGTCCATGTTTGGCAAAAACCAAACACTGGATATCAGCACAAACATCTTAAACTAACCATCAAGCATGGTGATGGAGGGGGGATGATTGGGGCTTGATTTGTGTCACAGGGCCTGGACACCTTGCAGTCACTGAATTGTCCGGCAACTCCACTAATACCAAAGTATTTCCAGAGTCACATGTGAAGCCAGCGGTCTGACAGCTAAAGATTGGCCAACATTGGGTCATGCAACAGGACAATGACCCTAAGCACACCAGCAAAAAAAACCACGGAATGCCTGAAAAGGAAAAGAATTAAGGTATTGCAATGGCCTGTCAAAGTCCAGTCCTCAACCTGATTGAAATGCTACAGTGAAACCTCAAGTGAAACAAGTAAACAGATGTTCAGAAACCTCAATTAACCGAAGCCATGTTGTAAAGAATAGTGGGCCAAAATTCATCCAAAATTATCGAATCTTAAGTTTTACATACACAGCTTCTCCATTTTGGTTTTCTTTTTCAAAAATAAATCACGACATTGTTTAATGTCATTTTGCTCATCTGAGGTTGTATTTACTTTTAAGAACTGCTAAGGAGCAGATTTTTACTATGTTCTCAGACAAAAAACCATGGAACAGAAGCAGGGTATACTTCCTGTTTACATGACTGTATATACATTCAAACACAAACTTGGTCACAGAAAAATGCGTAAGAATGACCATTTTGGTGACAGGATGACATAAATAGCCTCTAGATAAAATGAATATGAAAACTGTTAAGATATTTTTAAACCATTGTTTCCCAGGCACTGTTGGGGACTGGAAGAACCACATGACTGTTTGCCCAGAGTGAAAGATTTGACTGTGTCTTTAAGGAGAGGATGGAAAAGCTGCCCTTCAAGTTCTGCTGGGATATTCAGGAGGATCCAGAGCCTATTTCCAGCTCAGTGGATGAAAATAATGTGTGATATAAACTTTCAAATGGCTTGAATCAGAGATGACCTTCCAAGAATGGTCTTTTTGTAATTTTCAATTCTCAACTCTGCAGGGACTATAGGACAGAGTAACATTAAATTCTTCATTATTTTTAAACATTGTACAGCATTTGTTTATTGATTTAGATTTCTATAGCTACCTGAGCAGTGTTGGGTTTCATTTTTTTTCCCTACCGGTTCAGGGGTATGGCTTGGTGGAGGGCTTCATGTGACTGAGTGGGAGTACGGCAAGTTGGGGTGACACCATTCCACCAAGCCACACCCACCCAAACCATGCCCACAGAACCACAGAAAGTTTGGCCAAGTCTTCTAGTATCAACCTGGCTGCTTCTCGCCTCCTTCTCATGTTGCTCTGTGTGCCTGAGCCCAAGAAGGAGAAAAGCAGCCATGTTGAATGCTGCGGCAGAGAGAAGCCAAAGTTTTCTGCCTCTCTTTTCAGCGGAGGTGCTCGGAAGGCCCTTTTCCTCTGTGTTGAAGTACCTTAAAAACTGAATCTGGTGGCTTCCTTTTGAGCAGCTCCTCTGGGACACTGTCCCTCTGGTATAACAGTCCCCATTGCTTTTTGCCAGTTAGACGGTTCTATAGCTGGGGGAGCCATGCCCATTTTGTGACTGAACCAATAGACATGTTGATGGGAAATCACCAGGAGACAATAAGTTTCATTGTCGCACCAGGAATGGACCGGCCTTCATACTGGGCTTACCCTGGTTACATAAATGGAATCCACACATCAATTGGAAGAAAGGGTGGCTGTGCTTCCAATCTGCTACATCCCCTGAGGGAGAAGGAGGGCTCCCAGTATTGCGAACGCTGAATCTAACTTAGCAGCCGCAGTGCAGGAAAAAATTGAGGGGGAGGAGAAAATAAATAAAGCAGAAAGATTTAATTAAAGGAAAAGAGTAGAATGGCAAAACATCCACTAACTGGTTTGAAAATGCTGTGTTTTCAATTGTAGGATTGGAAATGTTTGATTGACTGTAAGTTTTAATGTTAAAAAAGAATATTTTTATCAGTATAAGCAGAGGTGTATTCTTCAAGCTATAATGCAGTTTGCAAAAATCATTGTAGTAAACTGAATACCACTGGTATAACATAATTTCTCACCAAAACGGAATTGAATTGAGAGTAAAGTAAAATTTACACAGGCAAGAAAAAATGTATAGAATAGGTGGTGCCTGGCTCAACTGGAAGTAACTGTGAAACTGATCTGTGAGATGTAAACCTATCAAACAGATCCAACCAAGAAATGAGAAAGTTCTTGACAGAACAATTAGATAAATGGGATGCCTTCAGAAATTGTGGGTATATCAGCACTGGAGGTTTTAAGAAGAAATGTGTCCATAATAGTATAGGGTCTCATCTCATGCTTCAGCAGGGGTTGGACTAGAAAACCTCCATGGTCACTTCCAACTCTGTTATTCTTTTAAACCTCTCCACTCACTGTTACCAAGAAATAATGATAAACAATATTGGAAATGTACATCAGGCGGTCTTCTGACAGCAAAATCTCATCTTATTGGCTAGTATCAAGGGGGAGATGACTTTGAAAATGCTTCCTCCCCCACCATAACATGCAAAACGAGGCGAGGACTAGCTGGGAGGGGAGGGGCAATGAGAAGCCAGGCAAGGTGCTCCTCCATGTGAGTGACATCGAGTTGGCAATGCCCACCCAATCACATGGCCACACCCACCTAGTCATGCCCACAAGTCACATGACTGCCAAGCCACTCTCACCCGGTCACATGACTGCCAAGTCACTCATACAAAATACGCCACACCCACAGAATGGATACTAAAAATAATTGTAACACACTGTCCGCCTCTGCTTCGCTACTTGCTTTCGGCTATTATTGAAATGGGGAGGGGGAGGCATGGTATTTGGGAGGGGAAGTCTTAAGTACAGGAGTGATTGTTAAAAGGGAGTTTTGTTCTCATCATCTACTGCACATGCTAGAGATAGTGAATGTGCCCACCAAGGCCAACTGTCCGGTATACTCACTTGATGATGCTTTTTGAAGGTGGAACCCACATGACACCTGAGGGTTGTGCGGATTGGACTATGGAATGGGGTTACCAGGGGGAGGGAGTTGGGTCATATATTGATATCTATGATTATGCACGTTTTTGCCTCAGATCTTGCTTTGCTTAGCTGCTATCTACTCATAACCAGTAAAAGTACTCTTTTTTAAAGTTTTATTTTACACACATAAACACATTGACAAGAACAAACACATGACTTAAGACAACATAGGAACAAGAAGTTCCATCATATATCATACAGCAGTTCCGTATCGGCTTCTTTGCAGTTAGTGTTTTCCCTTTCTATAATTAGTTATTTATAACCAAATATTGTTTATCTCTAATGTGCTATATATACATGCAATTCCAGGTAAACATTCACATGGTTATTCTTTTTCTTTGCCAATCTTATACTATTGTTATTCCATTTAAGAGATTATAGAGTACAGTTTGGTTGTATTGTTTACCATCCGAAGCATCTATTATGACACCACCTTATTTTCTCTTTCTTTTCTTTTCTCTCTCCCTTCCTTCTCTACTTCCTTCCTACCTCCTCTCCTTCCCCTTCTTTCTTCCCTTACCTCTCTTCTACTCTTATCCTCTCTCTTCCCCCTCCTACTCTCTCTCCTTTTTTTCTCCCTTCCTCCCTCCTCTCCTTCTCTTACTCTCCCTTCTACCAACCTTTCCTTATCTCTTTCTTCTTCCCTTACCTCTCCTCCACTCTTCCTCTTCCTTCCCTACTATCTCTCCTTCTCTTTCTCTCCCTTCCATCCTCCTCTCCTTTCCCTTCTTTCTTCCCTCTTTTCACTACTTCCTTCCTCCTCTCCTTCCTTCTTCCCTACCTTTCTTTTTCTATTGTTATAGGTGTCTCTTTCAAATCTCAATTTATGTTTTCTTGGGGATGGTATTTCCACAATCCCATATAATTTCATATCATTTCTTTTTTTTGCCCCTTTCATTCAGTCTATATGCCAGCATTCAGTCCATTCAAATTTATCGAGATAATTGTTGTTTCTTGATCATCTTTAACTAGGGTTGGGGTTTTTTTTGCTTCTGATTTGTGTCTGACTTTTCCCTCTCGTGCGTTCCTTCTCTGCTCTCTCTCTTTCATGCCTCTGTTCATCTCTCCTGTTTCTTTCATTATGTTCTGATGTTTCTTCCTCTTGACCTTCATGTTCTAGTTCCTCTCCAATTCTTAACAAACCAGTCAAATAAAAACAGAATAATGTACAGATGGTTGGTACCAGAAGGGGTTCTATTATCTTGGCAAGGAAAAAGATAAAAGATAGAAAATACAGAAGATGCACAGAAATTCTATGAAGTATTCCGCAAGAGAGAAATAGAAAAAGGAAGCAAGGAGAAACTGGAAAGTGGAAGTCAAGAGGAAGAAACTGCAAAACATAACGAAAGAAACAGGAGAGAAGAACAGAGGCATGAAAGAGAGAGAGCAGAGAAGGAACGCACGAGAGGGAAAAGTCAGATACAAACCTGAAGCAAAAAAACCCAACCCTAGTTAAAGATGATCAAGAAACAACAATTATCTCGATAATTTGAATGGACTGAATGCTGGCATATAGACTATAGAATGAAAGAAAGAAAAAAAAAAGAAATGATATGAAATTATATGGGATTGTGGAAATACCATCTCCAAGAAAACATAAATTGAGATTTGAAAGAAACACCTATAACAATAGAAAAAGAAAGGGAGGGAAGAAGGAAGGAGAGGAGGAAGGAAGTAGTGAAAAGAGGGAAGAAAGAAGGGAAAGGAGAGGAGGATGGAAGGGAGAGAAAGAGAAGGAGAGATAGTAGGGAAGGAAGAGGAAGAGTGAAGGAGAGGTAAGGGAAGAAGAAAGAGATAAGGAAAGGTTGGTAGAAGGGAGAGTAAGAGAAGGAGAGGACGGAGGAAGGGGGGAAAAAGGAGAGAGAGGAGGAGGGGGAAGAGAGAGGGTAAGAGTAGAGAGAGGTAAGGGAAGAAAGAAGGGGAAGGAGAGGAGGTAGGAAGGAAATAGAGAAGGAAGTGAGAGAGAAAAGAAAAGAAAGAGAAAATAAGGTGATGTCACAATAGATGCTTCAGATGGTAACAATACAACCCAAACTGTACTCTATAATCTCTTAATGGAATGACAATAGTATAAGATTGGCAAAGAAAAGAATAACCATGTGAATGTTTACCTGGAATTGTATGTATATATAGCACATTAGAGATAAACAATATTTGGTATAAATAGCTAACTATAGAAAGGGAAAACACTAACTGCAAAGAAACCGATACGGAACTGCTGTATGATATATGATGGAACTTCTTGTTCCTATGTTGTCTTAAGTTATGTGTTTGTTTTGTTGATGTGTTTATGTGTGTAAAATAAAAACTTTTAAAAAAAGAAAGAATTGGCTGTCCTGCCCATCCCACTCCATCCCTCCAAGGAGTTTCGACATGGCCTGTTTTGGATGCCAGGTATGTGCAGGTCCTGCGCAGAGGCTATGGGAGGGCAAAAACGAGGCCTCCCAGACGTTGCAGAAGTCCAGAAACAGACCTGTTTCTGGTCTCTGGAGGGTCTCCAGAGCCCACGGGAGGCCATTTTCGCCCTCCTGGAGGCTCAAGGAAACCCTTTGAAGCCTATGGAGGGCGAAAACACCCCCCCCCCCTTGGTGCAGGATGCCGAGTATGCCATGCACCCCATGGCCATGCCCCTCAAGGACCTAGACAGAGAACCAGTTGCTAAAGTTTTTCTATCCCGCACTTGACTAGGCCTCCCAAAACTTTACAGCTTTCATTTTCTATGCATATATAATATTCTCCTTTCTACTTTGGCCAAATTCTTTGTTTCAGTTAACTCCATGGGAAATGAGCTCTAAACCTGTTAGCACATTTTTCAGTGATTGCTCAGAAACCACAGTATGCAATGAAACTCTTGTTCATACGGCCGACAGTTGATCCAGTGTGAAATTCTAATTATGTATTCTCACCGCATTCAATGTATTTCATGAAACAGATTAGGTGACTTTTCAGCTAAGATTTTTCTGGTATGATTGTACTATTCATCAGAGGTCTTAGACAGAGCATGTAGGAGTTTCCCCCCTAATGAGGTACTGTTCCCTTTAGAGGGGACAATAATATAACAATGCTTATGTAAATTAAATATGGAAATTGGGATTGGGATTTAGATATGAAAATAACAATGCAATAACATTGTTCTGGCTTCATCTACTGGTAAATCCATAATTCTTCATACAATGATACATTACAAATACCTGGCATGTAAATCAGAAGTGCTTTTGTATTTTTAAAACATACTGATTTTTACAGCTACACTTCAATAAATTTATGGATACAGTGAGACAAGAGTGATACAAGTCTACATCAGCTAAGTAAGTTACCCCTGACCCATTTTACATTCCAAATTAGTTTATTACTCAATCGTGTTCGATGTCCCCTCTTGCTCATTTTTGGAATACAGAAGTTCTGCTGACACAATGATTGACTAAAGATCAGCCTTCTTAAATATTTGAGCACTTTACTGGAGTATAAGAACATTGACAAACTATTGCAAATAAGGTGGCTTAAGGACATGACATGAGTGACTGTCAGAGTCTATATAGATAAGGTAAGGTAAGAAAAGAATTGCAATTTGTATGTTTTTAACATTGTAATTTAAACTTTCTCTTCTACACAGAATTTTTAGATTCCAATAAGAACAGCAAATTTACTCTTTGCAATGGAAACATTTATCAATGAAAATTGAGTTCATGGAACTAATGAATTAATAAGGAAACTAATCTAATAACACACACACATGTAATTTTCCTTTATGTTAGCAGGATTTGTGATTTTTAAAAAACTGAATTAATACAATATTGACCATAAATGTAGGAAGTATTAATAATTGTTCTATTATTACATCAACAGTTGAAGAAATGGAGCCAGTGGATGAGTCCCTATATAAATACAAAGGACTCTATTTTGTAACTGGCATGTCCTCACCTGAAAATTTAGATTCACTGGACAATTTTGAAATTCGAGATGATGATATATTCGTAATCACATATCCTAAATCTGGTAAGTTCAAAGATGTCTTCCAAGAAAGAGTTAAACTTGTGTCCAATGTCATTATTCAGTTCCTCAGTGTTTTGGTTGCTGTGACGCTGTTGCTCTATAAACAGATTTTAACACTTCACATTTTATAAGAAGCTGGAAATGTAGGGAAAATAATCTGCTAAACCCCTACTTTCATCCTTTATATTTTATGGATTGGCTACATTGATAACCATGGCTAGTCGCTCTCTCTCAGCCCAATTTACCTCAAAGGGCTGTTGTGAGGAAAAGAGGAGGAGGAGGAAGTACTAGGTATGTTTGCCATCTTGAGTTAGTTCTAAAACTAAATAAGGCAGGATAGAAATAAATGTTTAAATTAATAGCTATTCTTTTCTCATCCATCCATCTGTCAGCTTCATCTATCATATTTAGTAGTTAATTGTCTTTATACATCTCTGAAACATTTGCTCTTCTCCCTGATAGGAAGGTTGGCTTTGCATAAGTTCAACTGTCTCCAAATAATGATGGGTGAATTAATTTAATTATTCCTTATTTGCAGGAACAATATGGACTCAGAATATTGTCAGCTTGATTACTTATGAAGGTCACCGAGATGGAACTGAAAATATTACCCTAATTGACCGAGCACCATTTCTGGAGTATAATATGTTCCATGTAGATTTACCTAGTCGCCCATCACCTCGTGTCATTTGTTCCCATCTGCCCTACTATTTGGTACCCAAAGGATTACGAAAAAGAAGAGCAAAAGTAGGACATGTTTTGTTAACTTGTGAGCTAGTGTGGGGAGCTGCCTGCATTCATTTCGTTTAGCTCTGTGTCTGAATGTTTTATTAATAAATACGCAAGGGTGCACAAACAAATATTACATTGTTCCAATATGTTGGAATAGCAAATTCTGAAGTGTGAGGTCGGGGGTGAAATACAAACAAAACAGTGTTAATATCAGAAGGTCATGCCCAGCAGAAACAGCTAACAATCAAACTGAATATCAAACCCCTTAAACTTATTTTTCCCAAGGTGACACACCCAGGTAGATCGTAACACTTGGTGTTGCAAGTCAAATTGCGATCTTAACATATCTGGAGGATGTCAAGTTGAGGGATGCTATTTTTGTCCCTCAAATCCCTTTGCACAATTTCTACTCTCAGTCACTCATGTCCTAGTCATTGGAAGCTTCACTGGTGCAAAATGCAGATACAATGGGCATTGGTCTATTCTCTAGAACTGCATTCCTTACACCTCTGCTTTGGAAACTGCATTGCTAACCTGTCTGCTTCTACATTCAATTCATGGTTCTTTTTTTGACATTTAAACCCCTTCCTCAGTTGGGAACATGTTATTTGAAGAATCTCCTCTCCCCAGTTACAGCTATGCATTTCATCAAGTCCAGCAGGAAAGGCATGTCGGGGTCCCATCAGCTAGGGAGATTTGTCAGGCAGGATCCATGAGGAAAAACTTTTCTTCTGTGTTGTCTGCCATATGGAAAATCATTCCTCCAAGTCAAGGTTGGCCCCAATCCTTGTGATCTGCTGAAAGGCTCTCAAATATGGTTTTGCTAATGAGCTTTGAGATCCCCTGATAGAATGGAAACTGTTAGATGAATGTATGAAAGTTACTTGATGAACTCTCTGTACGCTTTGCTGTCAATTTGTCTTTTCTTCTTCTTTTTGTCTTGTTTTTTTTTGACTAGGTATTATCATTTTTCTCTTACAGATTATTTATGTGCTTAGAAACCCAAAGGATATCTTGGTTTCTAGCTACCATTTTCACAAAGTATTAGTCAAAATAGAAACCCCAAAAGACTTCAATATATTTTTTGAGATGTTTTTGGCTGGCAAAGGTAAGAAGAATTTGATCGTGACAATGTTTTGTCCATTTTTGTTTTGGATGAAAGACTATAAATATATTTCAATCCATTTCCCACCAAGAGCAACAATTCACTCTCTCTCCTTACATCATGAATAATGATTCCCTATACTCATCCAGTAATTTGTCCAAACTCTACACAAATATTTTATAGTAGGAAGTTTGCAGTCATGGGATTCAAAAATTTTTTAACTGTCAGTACTGTGGGCTTGGCTTGGTGGGCGTGGGATGGTGTGGTAGGCATGGCAGGTGAAGTATACTGTAAAATCTCCATTCCCTCACCACTCCAGGGGAAGGTTATGGCAAAATCCCTGTTAGGAATATAATTCTAACAGTTGAGTTGGCAATATATAAATCATGTAGCAATGCTGTAACTGTTTCTTTAAAGCATTCTATAAAATGTGATTGGGTGCTGTTTTCCTCAATCGGCCATAAGAGGGAGCCAGAATGTCTGTTAGCTCTCTCTGTGTGTTTGTTCGATGTTGGGCTGATTTAGAAAGTGCCGTGAGCGATTGTAAGTTTATCAACTATTAGCAAACTTTGTGTACCGGACTGATTGTATGATACTAGACTATGTTATTTGGATTATCCCTTAACTGAAAGACATTGATGACCAACTGTATTATCTATATATGACTTGGACTGTTTGATGGACTCTGATACCTCTATATCCACGAAAGTAAAAGCCTATTTAAACTGCAGTGTCTCTGTAATGCTGGTTTATGTGTTCTCCAACACAATTCTAACAATGCTTCTCTGAACATACTCACTCTCCCAATGGGGAGTTTACCTAACAATCCCCATTCTCTCTCCATCAGCTGGGACTCAGGAAGCAGAGAATAGATTGGGGCAGAGTCAGTTAGAGGTGGTATTTTTACTGATTCTCCGAACTACCGTAATTTTCAGAGTATAAGACACACCTTTTTCCCTCAAAAAAGAGGCTGAAAATCAGGGTGAATCTAATACACTGAATACAGCATTTTTTGTCTCCAGAAAACCTGCCCCCTTCACTGAAGTGGCCGTGTATGGCCTTTAGGAGGCATACAGAGTGCTGCTGGGGGCTGGGGAGGGCAGAAATAAGCAAAAACCAGGCAATATTTTGCTCACTTTTTCCCCCTGCAGTCCCCAGGAGCACTCTGTAACCCTCCTAAAGTGTAAGAGAAAAGTGATAACAAGAGTTAGTTTTTTGAATATTTGAAGAAGTATAAAAAAATTAAACCAGATTGCCCCAAAGTTCCAAATAAGAAAAAGCAAAGAAATGAAACAATATAGCAGCATATTGGCAAAAATCCCCCATAACAAGTTGGAGTATGCAATCTCATTAGTTACAATTCTCATTTTTTCTCTGTCCTCTCCACTCAGTGATGTTAGGGTAGCCCCTCAGTTGTGCTCTCATGCTTTGATTTTTAGGCCCACCAGGATCACAATGGAGGAAACTCAAGCATTAATAATGTAGAAAGAGCTGAGGAGGCACAGTGGTTACAATGCAGTACTGCAGGTTACTTCTGTAGACTGCCAACTGCCAGCAGTTTGGCAGATCGAATTTTACCAGGCTGAAGGTTGACTCAGCCTTCTATCCTTTCGAGGTGGATTAAATAAGGACCCAGATTGTTGGGGGCAATATGCTGACTGTGTGAACTGCTTATAGAGGACTGTAAAAGCACTATGAAGCTGTACATAAGTCTAAGTGCTATTGTATTACTATCCCTGACACAGATGGCCAGCTGCATCATTGCATGACCGAGATGAACCTATCAGTGTTTTACAGTTTGTGATTTGTATTTCATGACTAGATTATGTAAATATTAGTGTAGCCTCTTCTTAAACTATCATGCTTTGATCTTTAGACCCACAAGGATCATAAAGTTGTGGGGGAAATTCAAGCATTAATCTTTATACGTAACTCATTTTTCTCCTATCAGTGATTTGTAGTTCATGGCTAGACCATATAGAAGGCTGGTCTGCTCATAAGGGTGATTTCAATATTCTCTTCCTGTCTTATGAAGAAATGAAAAAGGTAAGATGTGTTTCTGTTGTGTTGTGTTGTGCAATATGAACAATCATTAAGCACAGAAAGTTTTGGAAATGATGGGATGTTAAAATAACTTATTCCAATAGGAAGTAGCCGAGGCGACCACAGAGCCAATCTTGATTATTTCTGTGATCTTCTAGAGAACTTCTTAACAAGTTCAGCAAAATAAAGCTGATCTAATTTTTGATAGACTTACTTAATATATAAGGAAAATCCAATTAGCACAATTTACCTACAATCAGAAAAATCTTAGCCTATTATATTTTATTGTATTGTATTGCATTGCATTGAATTGCATTATAAATATAAATGTAAATACATATGTGCGATTTCTCCGCGGGTCGTTCATGAAGCCAATGTGGAAGAAGAACTCAGACACGAATTTCCTTCGGGACGAACCGACCCAGAACGGAGTCTGGGGGTCCTTTTTTATTGAGCATACACAAGGGAGGGGTGGATTTACATAGCCAATGGGGACCAATCATGATTATGCAAGTTTACAGTATATGGTAACTCATTTACTTCCATGTAGACCTAAAGAATACTCATAGTCAATAAATCTTTTATCATCGTGTAAACTTCCAATCCTTAATTAATGTTTGAGAGTTAAGCAGTTGTAACCCCTGATTTAATCAAGCTTGTAATTAAGAGTCTGTGATTACTGATCTGCTTAGTGTTAAGGTTCTGTAATTACTAATTTACTTAATGCCTAGAGTTAACCAGTTTGCTTTACTGATTCAATCATATGGTTAATCATTGCTTCTATTCTATAGTGTTTCAGCATAGCTATGCTATACTGCAACATCTCCTCCTTTTGTTTTAAATTTTGTGGAGTCGGAAGGGAGTATTGTCTTTCTCGAGGTCTTCATCAGAGAAGGCTGTTAACAGGGCTTTGTGTTTCGAATCAAAGGTTGCTGTGTTAATGTTTTTGCCCTGTGTCATACTTTCTACTGTGGATTGAATGATGATTCGGATCACTGGGATTAAGCAGGGCAAAAGGAGAAACCCTAGGAGCGCCATGCCTGTCATGAAGGTGGCTTGTTTCCAATTGCGAAAAATTCCTCCCAGGAAGCCTGCATCATCCATTAATCCTGTCCACTTTTGCACGGGTACGTGAACCAATTTCCGCAAGTCCGCGGTGAGATCGGCCACTACCTTGCCAGTTTCATCAATTTGGAGACAACAATTGTAAGATTAAATTTCCCACATACTCCCCCTTCCTTAGCCAGTAAATAATCTAAAGCTAGGCGATTTTGATAAACTGCTGTACGTAACTTATCCTGTGCTGTAGCTATAGCAGTGAGTGCTCTATCAATGCGATTCCCGGCTAATTCTAAAACAGCTTGTAATCGTATAATCCTATTAAGCATATAAATGGGTGTTCGGTAACCCCACGACCCATCCTCTGCCCATGTTGCGGGGTCATAATAAGCAATAATGTGTTCAGGGGGCCACTCATTATCTTTCCAATTGCCAACCTGCATCCCTCCAAAGAATGACCCAGAGGAAAAAGGGGGGGGGATTCACGCAGGCAATCACAGGTCTTTGGATCTCTTCACTTATCACTTTCTGGGGCATTGGGGACATATACATTCATACTGCAATCATGCTTGCTCATGCTTGCTCATGCTAACCAATCATTATAACTATTTCAGGAAGCTTTTTCAAGCCACCAAGCTTCATTTTATTTTATTAGAGAATCTCACCCTCCCTTCAGGTTTGGAAATGATAACACACAAGCATACACACACATACCATTAAACAACTTTGCAACTTACTGTTCCTTTATATGAAAGAAATTAAAGTACATTCATACCATCTTTTACCATTGACATACATTTGCACTGCAATCAGACTGCTTGTGTAAATTAACTTCACACACAAAAATATCCCATTTCATTCTTTCTTCATACAAAGCAATCATTACAATTATTTCAGGGAGCTGTACATAAGCCAATGAGCTCCATTTTCTGTTATTAAGGAATCTCAACTTCCCTCCAGGTCTGAAAATGATTACACACACACATGCACACATACCATGAAACAACACTTTCAGGCCTGGGGGAGGTTCTGTCACTTTAAATCTTCAAATTTCTTTCCTTGGAGAACTTGTGGCTCATTCTCCAAGCAGTGGGGAAACTCAGAGAGCAGTTTAAATCCTAACTACTCTTCCCTCCCCCACAGCTTCAAGCCCAAGCTTATTTATTTATTTAGCTAGCTGATCAAACATATCACCATAAATTCAATTCAATTCTACATGTTATTAGATGCACACCTAAGAATTTTTTTTTAACAGACATTACATCAAAGTAATCAAGTCCAATTACCTAGGTCTTCCCATTCAGTCAGGCTTTACCTCATTACCTGCTAAATTTCTTACTTTTGCTCAAAGTTATGCCCATTCTATCTCCTTAAGCACTAGATTGTTAATATCTGTCTCTCCCTGGGATGTTCCGTTTCTATCTTGATCTCCCAGCAGCGCTGGCATATTTTTAAAGGTCAAGATTTATAGAGACAATGTATAGAGATGTTTGTCCACATTGTTTGCATTGGCCAGGGTTCCAGGTTGGTCCTCCCAGCTGAGTGCTGGCATAGTTTTAAAGAGCAAGATATATAGATATTTTATTAACACATCATTTGCATCTGGGTGGGGCTTGAGCTCTACTTTTCTTTTAAAAGACAACTATTAACAGCTTTCTAACATATCCCTGTGGATTCCTTAGTCACTTCGGGGAAGAAACTCAGGTAGAACTTCTCTTCAGTTCATCTGATGGTGGCCAGAAAATCAGCAAACTTGTTACAAAATCTAAATGAAAACTGTCTTCTAGAGGCCAGGTTTTGAGTAGGTTGGCCAGATAGATGTGCAGAGGGTTTTTACTCAGGGTGAAGGCAAACCTTTAGTAGGAATTTCCTTCATCTTATACATGCACACACAAGGCAACACTCTCCTCCTCCCCCAAAAGAAAAAAATCTTTACTCACCTGAAGATTAAATCTTCCAGGCCTGAAAAACATGAAAACAAGGTTCCCTCCCCCACAGAAAAGGCATTGCTGGGGGATTAAGGGTAAGGGAGGGGCTTGGGGTTCCTCATGAAAGTAGGTGCCCAATTTTATCCATAAGGAGAGCTTTAAAGACCCCTTTTCCGGGTAGATTGGACAATGATTTTTGACATAAGTCAATAAGTCAATTAAATGCTTTCAAGGGGAAAACGGGAAGCGACTTGCCCATCGCTTGAATAATTACACCAGAAAATTTACAGATATCCCGAAGTTGCGTTCCTTCGAGAAACCCGACCTCATAGTCACGAAATGGGAGGGTGCTCCGTTCGCTGACGGCCGGCCCTGAGTGGGAGGCTTTTCCTAGCCTGGGGGTGATATGAGGTGGGCGACACGGATCATCACGTCGGGGTCACCAGATGCGATTTCTCCGCGGGTCGTTCATGAAGCCAATGTGGAAGAAGAACTCGGACACGAATTTCCTTCGGGACGAACTGACCCAGAACGGAGTCTGGGGGTCCTTTTTTATTGAGCATACACAAGAGAGGGGTGGATTTACATAGCCAATGGGGACCAATAATGATTATGCAAGTTTACAGTATATGGTAACTCATTTACTTCCATGTGGACCTAAAGAATACTCATAGTCAATAAATCTTTTATCATCGTGTAAACTTCCAATCCTTAATTAATGTTTGAGAGTTAAACAGTTGTAACCCCTGATTTAATCAAGCTTGTAATTAAGAGTCTGTGATTACTGATCTGCTTAGTGTTAAGGTTCTGTAATTACTAATTTACTTAATGCCTAGAGTTAACCAGTTTGCTTTACTGATTCAATCATATGGTTAATCATTGCTTCTATTCTATAGTGTTTCAGCATAGCTATGCTATACTGTAACAAATATGAATATGAATATGAATATAAATATGAATATATTTTCCATAATATTTGACTCAGAAGAGATTGACTCAACTCAATGCCATTTTTAAGAGAGGCATCTTTTAAAACTTGCTTGGGACCTGGCCACCCTCTGATGCAGCCAAGAAAACATATAAACATTCACCAGAAGTCCCAAAGCAGCATTTCTTTTTTTAATTCAATCATATTGCTTCTATGTACAGTTTTCATTTTAAAAATTACTTTATCTCAAGGTAATTTTTTCAGTAGGAAAATAATTAAAGTTTAATATGCAAGATACTGTATAACGAAGAAATTATTTTGAGAATTTCCCAAAGATATAAACAAAAAATTACAATTTTTTCTCCATTGTTATAGATGAACTAATATAAAGCTCTATCAAATTACAGGATTTGAGAAGTTCTGTACTGAAAATATGCAACTTCCTAGGAAGAGAACTAACTGAAAAGGAGGTGGATGAGGTGGTGTATAAAGCGACATTTGATAACATGAAGGTGGATTCTAGAGCAAACTACACATTAATGCCTCCTGAGATTCTAGATTTCAGCAAAGGAAGGTTTCTTCGCAAAGGTAGATTAGTAATAATTCATACTCTGGGGCTTTTGGAATGTGCCAGGCTTCATCTGAAACCAGGGTTGTCACCTTCACTTCAAAGGTGCTTTATAAAGTGATATGGCTATGTCCCAACAGCCTCTCTTTCTGCTGTCTCTCCATGATGTTGTGTTTGCCTCATCAGCAGCCTACATTTGAGGCAGCCGTAAGCTTCGGATGTGGATATAATCTGACCTGTTTCAATGATCAGTCTGTTGGTTGCACAATGTAATGATTCTTCGGGAATGGAATTGTTTTACCTCATACTGACCACTTTAGGATGGTGGAGACAAAACCTCTTCACTCTTTACTTTGGGTAATCTCCCACACCAGGTGTGTGGTGAGTCACATGGTTAGGACATTGGGTTGAAAGTTAGCAAGCCCATGTTTGAAACCCGAGTGCTGCTGCATGGTGGGGTGAGCTCCTGTCATTCACTCTAGCACCTTGTTGGGAACTTGAAAGGAGCACCTCTCCCGGGGCATCTCCCTGGAAACAGTGATGTCACTGACTAATCTTTTCAACCTGGAAAGGATAATCTACTTATTAACCTGAAAAAAAAGTCTCTCCAACATATCAATGCACTCCAGTCTTAGAACTGTCTCCTCTAAATCTGCAGGGACCTATCCAATGATCAAAAAGCCATCAATCATTTCTCTTAACCCTAAACTTGCAATCACTGAGTTGACCATCAACTCCACTAAATACCAAAGTATTCCAGAGTCACAGCGATCTGACAGCTAAAGATTGGCCAACATTGGGTCATGCAACAGGACAATGACCCTAAGCACACCAGCAAAAATACCACAGAATGGCTGAAAAGGAAAAAATTAAGGTATTGTAATTGCCCAGTCAAAGTCCAGACCTCAACCTGATTGAAATGCTACAGTGAAACCTCAAGTGAAACAAGTAATAAAAATGCTCACAAACTTCATTTAACCGAAGCCATGTTGTAAAGAATAGTAGGTCAAAATTCTTCCAAAATTATTGAATCTTAAGTTTTACATACACAGCTTCTCCATTTTGGTTTCCTTTTTCAAAAATAAATCATGACATGGTGTAATGTCATGTTGTTCATCTAAGGTTGTATTTATTTACTTTAAAGAACTGCTAAGGAACAGATTTTTACTATGTTCTCAGACAAAAAAACCATGGAACAGGAGCAGGGTATACTTCCTGTTTACATAACTGTTTATACATTCAAACACAAACTTAGTCATAGAAAAATGCATAAGAATGACCATTTTGGTGATAGGATGACATAAATAGCCTCTAGATAAAATGAATAAAAAAACTGTTAAGATATTTTAACTATTGTTTCCCAGGCACTGTTGGGGACTGGAAGAACCACATGACTGTCGCCCAGAGTGAAAGGTTTGACTGTGTCTTTAAGGAGAGGATGGAGAAGCTGCCCTTTAAGTTCTGCTGGGATATTCAGGAGGATCCAGAGCCTATTTCCAGCTCAGTGGATGAAAATAATGTGTGATATAAACTTTCAAATAGCTTGAATCAGAGATGATCTTCCAAGAATGGCCTTTATGTAATTGTAATTTTCAATTCTGAACTCTGCAGGGACCATAGGACAGAGTAACATTAAATTCTTCATTATTTTTAAACATTGTACAGCATTTGTTTATTGATTTAAATTTCCATAGCTACCTGAGCAGTGTTGGGTTTCATTTTTTTTCCTTACCAGTTCAGTTTGTGTGACTTGGTTGAGACCTTCATGTGACTGAGTGGGAGTACGGCAAGGTAGCTCGACACCACTCCACCAAGCCACACCCACCCAAATCATGGCCACTGAATCCACAGAAAAGTTTGGCCAAGTCTTCTAGTCTTCACCCTTTCTTCTTCTCATCTCCTTCTCAGAGCATGTTTGCTCTGTTTGCATGAGCCCAAGAAGGAGAAAAGCAGCCATGTTGAATGCCGCGGCAGAAAGAAGCCAAATTTTTCTGCCTCCCTTTGCAGTGGAGGTGCTCGGAAGGCCCATAATGGTCCCCCTTTCCTCTGTGTTGTAGTACCTTAAAGACTGAAGCTGGTGGCTGCCTTCTGAGCAACTCCGCTGGAATGCTGTTCCTCTGGCATAATAGGCCGTTCCCCTGACCGGGTCCGGTGTGCAGCTGTGAGCAGCACTGGCAGGCAATGGGGCACATGGCCAGTGCAAACAGGGCAGCAATGGTGGCGATGGTCACAGGCAACACATTGCATACCAGTGCCACTTGTGCCAGGCCATCAGACATGGCCAGGGAAAAGCTAGCAGTGATTGAGTGGCGAACAGGCAGGCATGGTGGGGCAAGTGAGCAGCAGACGGGCAGGCGAGGCAAGCAACCACTAAGAAAAAATATGACAACAACAAATCCAAAATCAACATATTAGCAACAGCTAGACGTATTTATTGTATTTACTACTTCCCTGAAAATACATATTGCTTGATATTTCATCTTAGCCCAACACCTAAAGGGAAAATCAAGTTTTTTTTTTAAAAAAAAATTGCAATTCTTTGGTATTGGACTGGACACTCCTCCATACCAGTACGGTCCGGTTACGTTCGAGGCTGGAAAGGGCTTCAATGCTGCTCTGGCCTCGTCTCCTCTAAAGAAGCCTCCCACAATTTCCTTCTCTTTGAGAAGCAGCTTTCAAAACGGGACTTTAAAAAAAAACACCCCTTCCTTCCCCAGGGGGACCCTTTGGCTTATCAGGGAACTTCTCATGGAATTGTTTCACCAATTCATCTGCTTTTAAATCCCAACTTTTCATCCATGTAGCTTCAGACCAAGGATTCCCTTCCAATGCACCAAATATTGTAAGCAACCTCTATACATCCTGGAATCCAAGATTTTTTTTACTTCATAATGTGTTTCCCCTTCTACCACTACAGGAGGAGGGGGAGATGGCCTTATGCTAGATCCCCTTACAGGTTTTAACAAGCTACAATGGAATACTGGGCAAATTTTCCCTAGGATTCTGGGTAGGCTGAGTCTAACTGTAACTGGGTTAATTATCTTTTCTATTGGGAAAAGTCCTAGGAATTTTGGATCCAGTTTCTTGCTAGGCATCCTCAATCTTATGTATTTCGTAGATTAAAAAAAACTTTGTCCCCCACACTGAAAGGGGGTTGAAGGGGACAATGTTTATCAGCTTGCTTCTTGTAGGCTTCTGCCACATCGGTTAGAGCCTTCTTTGTATTTTCCCATCCCCTCTTCAGTGTGTCCATCCATTCATTCAGAATGGAGGAGGGAGGTTCTTTGGCAGCTCAGGCATGGGAACGAACTCCATGCCACTGGTAATCTGGAATGGAGTTAAACTGGTACTGCTGTGGACTGCATTGTTGTATGCCACTTCAACAAAGGGTAGTAAGTCTGACCAGTTGTCTTGCTGATAGTCCACATAACACCAGAGGTATTTTTCCACCATCGCATTGGCCCTCTCTGCTGTGCCATTGGTGCTGGGATGAAATGCTGAGCTGAGCCCCTGCATGGACCCAATTGATTTGAGGAACTCTCTCCAGAACTTAGTGGTGAACTGAACTCTGCGATCTGAAATGACCCTTTTTCGCACCCCGTGCAAGCCATAAATGTGTTTCACAAACATTTTCGATAATTTCTTTGCAGATGGCAACTCCGAGCAAGCGATGGAATGCGCTTGCTTGGAAAACAAATCAATAACTGTCCAGATTACTCTATTACCGCCGCTGTTTGGAAGCTCGACGATGAAATCCATGGCGATCTCTTCCCACTGTCAGCTGGGGCTGGCCACTTGTTGTAGTAGTCCAGGGGGTTTTCCTGGCTGGGTTTTCATTGCGGCACAAGTAGCACAGCTTTTGACATAATATTCAACTTCTGATTTTATCCTTGGCCACCAAAATTGACGTCTGGTGAGGTGGAGTATTTTTAGGAATCCGAAGTGGCCTCCTAGTTTCGCATCATGACTCCGTTGTAGCACTTGCAGCCTCATCTCTGCAGGAATGTATAGCTTGGACTCTTTCCAGGCTAAGCCCTCATTCACCGTTAGGATGTCCTTGTTGTTGTTGAACCACGGGTCTGTCCGGAGAGCTGCCTTCAGCTCAGTCGTCAACTTATCTTGGCTCCGAGTGGTGACTAGAGCTGCTTTTTGGTGAGAGGGAGATATGATGGGGTGGACGACTTCTTCCTTCTTACTGTTGTATTGCGGTTTTCCCAACAGAACATCTGCTAACAAGTTCTTTCCTGCTGGGATGTGTTTAAGTATTGTGCCCAGCGAACCTGCTTAGGGGATAATCTCTGATGAGCTAAAAGTGCTTCAAGGTTTTTATGATCAGTCCAGACCTCGAATGGTATGTCCCCCCCCCTTCTAGGAGATGTCTCCAGGTGAGCATGCTCTACCTGATTGTGAATGCCTCTTTCTCCCAAATGGGCCACCTTCTTTCAGTAGGGGTGAGTTTCTTGGAGATATAAGTGCAAGGCAAGAGGTGGGCTTCTTTACTTTTTTGTGTAGTACTGCAGCTATTGCTACATCACTGGCATCTGTCTGGATTATAAATGGTCGTTCTGGGTCGGGATGCTGCAAGATGGTCTCTTGGGCAAAGAGCCGTTTTAATTTCTCAAAGGCTTTTTGACAGTCCATTGTCCACCTTAGTGGTTGGTTAGCTTTTGGCTTTATTGGGGAAGGACCCATCTTTAGTAGCTCAGTTAATGGTAGGCCAATTTCAGTGAAAGTTGGGATGAACTGCCTATAAAAATTTGCAAATCCAAGAAAGCTTTGTAGTTGTTTGTGAGTACTGGGAGGTTTCCAATCCAACACCGCTTTTACTTTTCCTGGATCCATTTCTATTCCTTCGTTGGAGATACAATACCCCAGGTAATCTAGCGAGGTCTTGTGGAACTCACACTTTGACAACTTGGCATACAGCTTGGCATCTAGAAGTTTTTTCAGAACTTGACGCACCAGTTTTACATGTTCTTCTAAGGTCTCAGAGAAAATCAAGATGTCATAAAAAAAATGAGTACTCTGCGGTACAGGTGGTCATGTAACACCTCATTTATGTACTGCATGAAAACTGCGGGTGCTCCTTGTAGTCCAAAAGGCATGGCTTTGTACTGGAAGCTTCCCAGGGGAGTGTTAAATGCAGTTTTCCACTCATCCCCTTTTCGGATTCATATGTGGTAATATGCCTCTCTCAAGTCCAGCTTGGTGAAGATTTTGCCTTTAGTCAAGTGGTTCAACATATCCTTTATGAGTGGGAGGGGATAGGTGTTCTTTTCGCATACTGCATTCAAAGCTCGCAGATCTACACAGAGGCAAACTCCGCTATCTTTCTTTTCTCTGAAGAGCACTGGGGCCGCTACCTTCGATTTGGTTGGTTCAATAAAACCCCTTTTTAAATTGGTGTTGATGTACTTCCTCAATTCAGTCATCTCCTTAGGAGTCATAGAGTACATTTTTGTTTTTGGTAAGGCTACCCCTGGTTTGAAGTCTATCGCACAGTCTGTGGGGCGGTGAGGTGGAAGGTAGTCTCCATCTTCCTCACTGAATACACCCGCCAAGTCCCAGTAGGCCTTTCGCACTCGTTGGATCCCCGGAGGTTTGGTGTCTGCTGCGGGGGCTGCAGGTTCTGGACGGTTTGGGCTATTGGTTCTAATTGTTCCTGGGTGGTCTTTAGGCCAAACGGGCCCAAATCAATGATCAATATTCTAACAACGTCCTCCCACTTGATAGTAGGTGCCCACCTGTCCAACCATGCAAGTACCAAGATAATTGACTCCTGCATTTTGGGGGCTACAATGAATCTGATGAACTCATAGTGTCGGCCTATCTTCCACTTTACTAATTCAGTGATCTTTGTGGCTGGGGCGCCCCCAATTAGGGTTCCATCTACTTGCTCGAACTGAATAGGGTGGGTTAGGGGTCTTGTGCGTATACCTAGCTGCTCCACTATTGACATGCTGATTAAACATCTGGTGCAGCTGGTGTCTATGATCGCCCCAACTTCCCCTTCTACCCCTGTTCTGGGCACTTGTAGTTGGGATTTTATGGTAAAGGAGGGAATAGGAGCACTCACCATTGGGTCATCTTTGGCATTTTCATCCTCCTCCTCCGAGGCCCCAGGGGCTTCTTCAATAGCAGGGTTCTCCACCTCCATTGGCTGCTGTAGTAAACGGCTCCTTTTGGGTGGCTTTTTTGTTTTTTTTCTTCATCGCGCTGGCAGGTGGTTGGCGCTTTTGTGGAACAGGAGTTGGGGCCAGGCATTCTGTTGCTCTGTGCCCCATCTGACTGCATCTGTAGCACTTTATGAAGGCCCCACGGGGGGTTGGTAGAGGCCTCTCAGCTCGCTGCCTCTGCGTACGTTGGCCCAAAGGCTTTTTGGCAGGGGTTCCAGTACCAGGCTTTCGATAGGTGTTAATTTCATGGTCTAGTATGATTGCAGTGGTATACCAATCTTTTATTTTTGGTATAAAGTTTCTTTTATTTTCCAGTTTCATAACATATAATCACATTTATACTATTACATAGCCAATATTGTGTTGTATTATTAAATATTTACATCAATTCATCCTACCATCAGCTCCCAAAAAACAATTGTTGGCTCTTCTGCTCTTCATACACCATATTTGTGCCTTATCCAACACTTTCTTCTCCCTCTCTCCTCCCCCTCCCTCCCTACTTTCTTCCCTCCATCATCCTTCTCTACTCTACTTCCCCTCCTTTCTCCTTCTCCTCTCTCCCCTTTCCACTCCTCCTTATTTTCCTCATCTTCCCCCCCACCCTCTCTCCTATCCTTCTCTTCCTACCTTCCTTCTCTCCTCTGCTTCCCACTCTTCCTCTCATTCACTTGGTGTATTTCAGCTTCTGAGCAAACTCCATTTTGTATTGATGGTATTTATAATTCCATTTCAATATACATAACATATCTTCCTCCTTCTTTGTTTAAAAAATAAGACAAAACAGTATACATGTATAGTCATAGTGCTTTTAAACCCAACACTCCCCCAAGCCTAATTTTGTTACAAATATTTACTTCTATATTTACTTTGTTGTATAGCAGGTAAGCATGCCAACCATATACCAAATCATGCCCTTCAATATTAAGTATTATATCATCTATTAAATTAGTCCAATCACTAATTACAGATAAAACTACTGCTTCATAATACAGTTTTAAATTAGGTAGTTTCAAACCTCCCCTCTCACGCACATCTTGCATTATTTTAAGTTTTACTCTCGGCTTCTTCCCTGCCCATCCAAATTTATTAATGCCCTTCTGCCACTCTAGCAAACTCGCATCTTTTTTGACTATTGGTAACATTTGAAAAAGAAATAAAAATTTAGGTAGAATATTCATTTTCACTGCTGCTATTCTTCCCAGCAATTTCTCCCATTTTTTCATCTCTGTCTGTATACTGAGCCATAGTGGCTCATAATTATATTTATATAACTTCCCATTTGAGGTTGAGATATAAACTCCTGAATATTTGACCTTTTTAACTATTTCACATCCTGTCATTCCTTCTAGTTCTTCCCTTTGTTTAGTGTTCATATTTTTAGCTATTATCTTTGTTTTCCCTAAATTTATTTTAAATCCTGACACTTGACCATATTGATTAATCATGTTCATTAAAACCTTACTAGATTCCTGTGGTTGGGTTAATGTTATAACCAAATCATCTACAAAAGCACGTACTCTATATTCTTGCTGCCTAATCTTAATTCCCTGTAAATCCTCTGAACCCCGTATTTTATTCAACAATAGTTCCAAAGTTATGATAAACAATAATGGGGACAAGGGACAACCCTGCCTTGTACCTTTTTCAATTTGAAATGAGTCTGTTAAACTTCCATTAACTATAATTTGAGCTGTTTGTTGCTGATATATTGCTTTAATTGATTGTAAAAAGTGCTCTCCTATTTGCATTTTTTGCAATATTTTCAGCAGGAATTGCCAATTCACTCGATCAAAGGCTTTCTCAGCATCTAAAAATATAAGTGCAGTAGGGATTTGGTTATTCTTTCCCAAGTATTCTAATATATTAACAATTAGTCTTACATTACTTCTCATTTGTCTCCCTTGAATAAAACCTGTTTAATCATTATGAATCAATTGCTGGATAACCAACAGTAACCTATTTGCTAGTATTTTGGTAAAGATTTTATAATCTATATTGAGTAATGATATAGGTCTATAATTTTTTGGTTGACTAAGATATCGATCCTCTTTAGGTATCAGGGATATGAAAGCTGTCTTCCAAAATGGGGGTACCTTCCCTTCCACTTGAATTATTAAATAATACCTTAAGAGGTTCTACCATTTCTAATTGTAGATTTTTGTAATAAGCCGCTGTAAAGCCATCTGTACCCAGTGCTTTCCCTGCCTTTAACTGTTTAATTACCTGTAGAATTTCCCCCAAAGTTATTGGTTGGTTCAGTCTTTCCCTCTGCTCATCTTTAACTATGGGTATTTTTTCTTTGTCCAGATATCTATCTATATCTAGGCCTTGAATTTTATCACTCGTATACAATCCTATAAAGAATTCACGAAAGACCTTTTGAATCTCATCCTGTTGATACACTTCCTTCCCTTTAAAATATAATTTTGATACATTACAAGATTTCTGTTTTTTCCTAATCAAATATGCTAACCATCTACCAGATTTATTTGCATTACAGAAAGTGTTATGTTTTGCATATAGCAGATTGGTAGCTACCTGGTCTGAAAACAGCATATTAAATTGGTCTCTTAATAAGGCAATTGCTTCTTTAATCTTTTTATCTCCTGGTTTAAACATTAACTCCTGCTCTTTCTTCCTAATTTCATCTTCAACTTCGATTCTCTTTTCCCCCTGTTTACGTCTATGTAATCTATTTAGATTTATCAAAACTCCTCTCATATACGCTTTACTTGCGTCCCATACTATTTCCAGATGAACTCTGGAACATATCTTTGTCTTCTTTACCCTAGAAAGCAAATCATTGGTTGTTAGTATGAAGTCAATCCTGGAAAAGGATTGGTGTCTATCAGAAAAGAAAGTAAAGTCGTATTCTTCTGCATTCCTTTCTCACCAAATATCTCTCAGTTCGAAATCATCTATCATGTCAAAAAAGGACTTAGGTAGTTTCGCTCGCATTTGAATATTTTGCCGAAAAGCCTTCTTATCTTTCTTGGTATCCATAACGCCATTCCAGTCACCCAGTAATATGCAGGATCTATAATCCCAATGTACTATCTTAGCATGGAGCTTTTTATAAAATTTGTCTTGTTGTTGATTGGGAGCATATATTCCCAATAGCAGTATCCTTTTCCCTTCTAATACCAGATTATTGCAATGTATCTTCCTTGGGAGTCTGCTTCAATTAATTCAGCTCTCATGTCCTTCCTTAAGTAGATAACTATATCATTTTTCTTCTTTGGAGCAGAAGCTATAAAGTGTTGTCCAAGTCTTGTATTAATCAAGTATTTTTGATCAGTTGATCTAATATGAGTTTCTTGCAAGCAAATTATGTCATTCTTGAATTGTTTAAGACAGTGATTTATTTTCTTCCTTTTCTGTGGGGAATTTAAACCATTAACATTCCACATTAGGAACTTAGTTGTCATTTTTAGCTCCCTGAAGCTTTTTATGAGCCATCTGGACATCCTGGAATTTAATCTTTGGCCTGGCTCTTCCCACTGCTTCGAGACTAAGACCTGTAGCTTCTTGACCGGTGGCAGGTGTTTGTTGTAATTGTTGCTTTTTTAATTCTTGGTCCATTTGCCTGGTAATCACACGGGTTTGTCTTTGTTCCTTGGCTCCTTGTACCTCTGAGAGAGGAAGTTGATCCAACCTTGTTGATACTTGTGTGTTTGCTATCTATCCTATCCTTCTTGTTCTCTTTCTCTAGGTCCAGGTGGGGAGGATGTCCAGCCTTCAATATATTATTGTAGAAATCTCGAGCCTTCCATACTGAATTAAGAGGGTATCTTTGCCCCTGATAGATAAGTGCTAGTCCGCCTGGTGCATCCCATCTGAACTGTAACTGATGATTTTTAAGCTCTTCAACTAAAAAAACATAGTCTTTCCTTGATCTCAACATTTTAGGTGGTATCTCCTTCAAAACAGTCACCTCCTGACCCCCAATTTGAAGCTTAGTTTTGTAAGACTCTTGCAATATCATATTCCTCATGTCTCTTGTAGCAAAGTACACCACAATGTCTCTTGGTAATTGCTTTTGTCTGGCAAGCCAGGAGTTAACATGATAAACCTTTTCAATTTGCCATTCATAATTCCCACCTGGCCTTCCCATCAATTGATCAAAGGCTTCTGAGAAAATCTGCTTCAAATTTTCTTGATTATTCTCGCGTAGGCCTCTTATTCTTAAAGAAAATTCCATTTGTCTATACATAATAACATAATAATTTCATTTTCAGCATCTCCAACTTTTTGTTGAACCACATCCATTTTCGTTGCCAGGTTGATATTAGAATCACTAAGATCTACTAATCTGCCTTCAATTCCAGAGACGTATCCTGAGAGGCAATTAAAAGCCACCAAAATATCGTCCCTAATCCCCTAGTTCCGAGTCACAAGCTCTTCAGACAGTTATTTATAAGTAGCAGATATCTCCTCCTTAATTTTAACTTCCATTGCAGCTGCATGATTTTTTAAGGCTTCAACCAATTCTTTCTGCAAAATTTCTCTGGTCAGGGGCTCCCCTGCAGAAGTAGGGCGGGGAAGTGACTGTAATTTAGTACGGGAGCACTTTTGGATGTGTTGGGGGAGCGTGGAAGAAACTTTTGCTTAGAAGCCATTCCAAGTTTAATCTTCTTCAGCCAATTAGTAAGTCTATGCAAGCCGATTATACAGCAATTGCTGTTTAGTTTGATGATAAATCACTTCCTTTTCTTTAAATGTTCTGAGCTCCATAAAAATATTTTCAAAACCTGACCCCTGCTACGAAGCTGCTCAGCATCATTTTGTGTGTCTCTTTAGCAAATAAATTATCAGAAGGAATTCTTTAAAAATGAAGCTAAGGATTTATACATACAATTAGGAGTTCACGAGTAAAAGTTCTGCCCATTCTGGAATCAGCAATAAATCAAACTTTGTGCTGAGGATGGGCAGATGCCTTTGTTCTGCAGATAAAAGCAGAAGAAATTCTTGACGCAGAGAATACTATGCTATCGAGTGCCCCACCTCCATCCCAGATTTATAGTCTGGGAAGGTTAGTTGGAGCAGTGCCCAAGCATAATTAACTCGCCTTCTTCTTCTAAGCCTGAAGAAGAGGTAATCAAACTGCCAAACAGCTGATGAATTGCTGTTTAGACAGTTTAACGCAGCCAAGATTGCAGAGCTGTTAAGAACAACAAGCTCCTTCAGCCCCCCACCCCCCACTGAAGTCCAGTGGTATACCAATCTTGGAGATGTTCCAGGATCCCCCTTACGGCACAAGCTTCTTTCAGTTTGGGATCTAAGGCTTTTTTGAATGTGTAGACCAAGGGTCTGGGCAATAGCATAATCTCCCAGCTATTCTCTGGAATTCCCAAACTAATTCCTTCACGGGATGACTGGTCTGTCGCAATTCATGGATCTGATCTTCAGTATCCACATTTTGGGCCACATAGCAAAACCTGGCGCGCATCATTTGGATGAACCCATTTATATCATCTAGCTCAGGAGCCGCTTCCTAATGGAGCTCCGCTATCCACTGCGCAGCCCCCTTTCCTTCACCCCCTCTGCTATCTCTTGGATTAACTCTCGATCAGATGGGTTTTGAGGCCCCACTTGATCAACGTATGCCCATACTTGATTCAGGAAATAAGCCACCTTATCTGGGGACCCATCAAATGTTGCACGGAACCGTGGGGGTGTGGGAGAAAGGGCCGCTGGTGGTTGAAGGGGCAGCTTGTTGGTTTGCTGCTGCAGGTGGTAAGCCCCTCCGTTGACCCACACCCATCAGTTGGGCAAAAGTTGGAATGATGTCAGCTTTCCAAATACCAAGTAAAATTAAATCAGAGTCAAAGCCAAAACTATGTGTAAAGTTCCAATTTAATAAAGCAGGCATGTTGGCATAGTGATATGGGATTCCGACTCTGGAAGTTACATCAGAATCCCACCCAGTTAAAAGTTCATGATCTTGCCCCCACACCCACAGTCCATCACATGGTCCAATCTTCTTCTTCCACGCTGGCGTCTACGCGTAACTGGTTCCGGTCAGGTGTAAAGGTTTGGGAGACAAAAGATGACCTTGAGCTTCTAGGAAGGAATTTTTTATTTTGAAAACAACACATTCTACCCTTTGCTAAATCCCCCCCTTAATAAGAGTGTGGCAGGCCAAAGATTCTTAAAGGAACTGCTGCAGGCCTGACACCCAAATCACCTCCACATTCACAATGATGTAGATCAGGCGTGAAACCCTTCACTACCGCTTTGGAACTGGGAGCGCATGCGCACTTGCCTGTCACTAATGACATCTGGGTGGGTGGGCGGAGCCTCCTGCTGCCGCTATCGGTTCATCTGAACCCGGGCGAAAGGGCAGAATACCACCTCTGGTATAGATCCCATCAAGTTTCTCCATGAAAATATCCATGAAGCTGACAATAATATAGAAATTATTTATCATGGCCTTCTGATCCCTTATTGATTATGTTGGTCAGAATGTTTGTGCAACCATTGTATCTGAACTGATAAAGTTTAAAGTGCCAGCTAAAAGTTTGCCAGCATCTATTTGAATAAATCAGCAGTTACACAAAATTAGGAAATACAACAATGTGACAATTATTAACCCAATGTATTGAACTTGGCTGCATTTGCAGAAAAAAAGCTGTCATCTGTGTCCACACAAATCAAGGTCATGTAGTTCAATTAAAGATTGCAACATTGCACAATAAAATTTTTCCTTGCATAGCCTGAAACATATATTTCCCAGTACCGATTACACAATAACCACACTAGGCCTGAATCCCACTAGGGGTGGGATTCAGCCAATTCAGATGGGTTTGACAACCTGGATGTTAATTTTACATCTGGTTTGCAAAAACGATAATTGAAAGAATTGGCTGGCCCTGCCCATCCCACTCCACCCCTCCCATGGGTCTCGACACGGCCTGTTTTGGATGCCAGGTAAGTGCAAATCCTGCACAGAGGCTTTGGGAGGGCAAAAACAAGGCCTCCCAGATGTTCCAGAAGTCTAGAAACAGACCTGTTTCTGGTCTCTGGAGGGTCTCCAGAGCCCACAGGAGGCCATTTTCACCCTCCTGGAGGCTCAAGGAAAGCTTCTGAAGCCTATGGAAGGCGAAAACACCCCCCCCCTTGGTGTAGGATGCCGAGTATGCCATGTTCCCCATGACCATGCCCCCCAAGCACCCAAACAGAGAACCGGTTGCTGAAGTTTTTCTATCCCGCACCTGACTAGGCCACCCAAAACTTTACAGCTTTCATTTTCTATGCATATATAATATTCTCCTTTCTTCTTTCGCTTAATTCTTTGTTTCAGTTAACTTCTAGTAGCTCTCTGGGAGCTGACCTCTAAACCTTTTAGCACATTTTTCAGTGACTACTCAGAAGCCACAGTATGCAATGCAACTCTTGTTCATACGGCTGACAGTCGATTCGGTGTGAAATTCTAATTATATATTCTCACCGCATTCAATGGATTTTCATGAAACAGATTTAGGTGACTTTTCAGCTAAGATTTTTCTGGTATGATTGTACTATTCATCAGAGCTCTTAGACAGAGCACATAGGAGTTTCCTCCATAATGAGGTACTGTTCCCTTTGGAGGGGGAAAATAATATAACAACTCTTATGTAAATTTAAATATGGAAATTGGGATTGGGATTTAGCTATGAAAATAACAATGTAATAACATTGTTCTGGCTTCATCTACTGGTAAATCCATAATTTTTCACACAATGATACATTACAAATACTGGCATGTAAATCAGAAGTGCTTTTGTATTTTTAAAACATACTGATTTTTACAGCAACACTTCAATAAATTTATGGATACAGTGAGACAAGAGTGATACAAGTCTACATCAGCTAAGAAAGTTCCCCTTGACCATTTTACATTTCCAAATTAGGTTATTATTCAATCGTGTTCGATGTCCTCTCTTGCTCATTTTTGGAATACAGAAGTTCTGCTGACACAATGATTGACTAAAGATCAGCCTTCTTAAATATTTGAACACTCTACTGGAGTATAAGAATATTGACAAACCATTGCAAATAAGCTGGCTTAAGGACATGACATGAATGACTGTCAGAGTCTATATAGATAAGGTAAGGTAAGAAAAGAATTGCAATTAGTATGTTTTTAACATTGTAATTAAAACTTTCTCTTCTACACAGAATTTTTAGATTCCAATAAGAAGAGCAAATTTACTCTTTGCAATGGAAACATTTATCAATGAAAATTGAGTTCATGGAACTAATGAATTAATTAAGGAAACTAATATAATAACACACAAACATATATAATTTTCCTTTATGTTAGCAGGATTCATGATTTTTAAAGAATTGTATTAATACAATATTGACCATAAATGTAGGAAGTATTGATAATTGCTCTATTATTACATCAACAGTTGAAGAAATGGAGCCAGAGGATGAGTTCCTGTATAAATACAAAGGACTCTATTTTGTAACTGATTCGTCCTCACCTGAAACTTTAGATTCCCTGGACAGTTTTGAAATCCGAGATGATGATATATTTGTAATCACATATCCTAAATCTGGTAAGTTCAACGATGTCTTCCAAGAAAGAGTTAAACTTGTGTCCAATGTTGTTATTCAGTTCCTAAGTGTTTTGGTTGCTGTGACGCTATTGCTCTAAAAAAAGATTTTAACATTTCACATTTTATAAGAAGCTGGAAATGTAGGGAAAATAAGCTGCTAAACCCCTACTTTCATCCTTTATATTTTACTCCACATTGGCTACATTGGTAAATTTGGCTTGTCACTCTCTCTCAGCCCAATCTACCTCACAGGGCTGAAGTGAGGGAAATGGAGGAGGAAGAAGTACTAGGTATGTTTGCCATCTTGAGTTAGTTCTAAAACTAAAAAAGGCAGGATAGAAATAAATGTTTAAATTAATAGCTACTCTCTTCTCATCCATCCATCCATCAGCTTCATCTATCAATTTTAGTAGAGTTGATTGTCCTTATGCATCTCTGAAACATTTGTTCTTCTCCCTGATAGGAAGGTTGGCTTTGCATAAGTTCAACTTTCTCCAATTTAATTTAATTATTCCTTATTTGCAGGAACAATATGGACTCAGAATATTGTCAGCTTGATTACTTATGAAGGTCACCGAGATGGAACTGAAAATATTACCCTAATTGACCGAGCACCATTTCTGGAGTATAATGTATTCCATGTAGATTTACCTAGTCGCCCATCACCTCGTGTCATTTGTTCCCATCTGCCCTACTATTTGGTACCCAAAGGATTACGAAAAAGAAGAGCAAAAGTAGGACATGTTTTGTTAACTTGTGAGCTAGTGTGGGGAGCTGCCTGCATTCATTTCATTTAGCTCTGTGTCTGAATGTTTTATTAACAAATAGGCAAGAGTACACAACAAATATTACATTGTTCCGATATGTTGGAATAGCAAATTCTGAAGTGTGGGGCGGGGGGAACACAAACAAAACAATATTAATATCAGAAGGTCATGCCCAGCAGAAACAGCTAAGAATCAAATTGAATATCAAACCAGATAAACTTATTTTTCCCAAGGTGACACACCCAGGTAGATCATACGCTTGCATGTCCAGTTGCTATCTTAACATATCTGGAGGATGTCAAGTTGAGGGATGCTATTTTTATCCTTCAAATACCAAACTGCATTGCTAACTAGTCTGCTTCTACTGCTTCTACATTCAATTCATGGTGCTGGTTTGGATGTTTAAACCCTTCATCAGATGGGAACATGTTATTTGAAGAATCTCCTCTCCCCAGTTGCAGCTATGCATTGCATCAAGTCCAACAGGAAAGACATGTGGGGGGTCCCATCAGCTCGGAAGATTTGTCAGGCAGGATCCATGAGGAAAATCTTTTCTTCTGTGTTGTCTGCCATATGGAAAATCATTCCCCCAAGTCAATGTTGGCCCCAGTCCTGGTGGTCTGCTGGGAGGCTCTCAAACATGGTTTTGCTAATGAGCTTTGAGATCCCCTGATAGAATGGAACCTGTTAGATGAATGTATGAGAGTTACTTGATGAACTGTCTGTGACCTATGCTGTCAATCTGTCTTTTTTTCTTGTTTTTTTCTTGGGTTTTTTTACTAAGTTTTATCATCGCTCTCTTACAGATTATTTATGTATTTAGAAATCCAAAGGATGTCTTGATTTCTAGCTACCATTTTCACAAAGTAGCAATCCAAATAGAAACCCCAAAAGACTTCAATATATTTTTTGAGAAGTTTTTGGCTGGCAAAGGTAAGAAGAATTTGATCATGATAATGTTTTGTCCATTTTTGTTTTGGATAAAAGACTATAAATATATTTCAATCCATTTCCTTCCAAGAGCAAACAATCCACTCTCTCTCCTTACCTAACAAATAATGATTCTCTATACTCGTCCAGTAATTTGTCCAAACTCTACCCAAATATTTTATAGTAGAAAGTGTGCAGTCGTGGGATTCAATTCTTTTTAACTACCAGTTCTGTGGACTTGGCTTGGTGGGTGTGGCATGGCGTGGTGGGTATGGCAGGTGAAGTATGCAGTAAAACCCCCATTCCCACACCACTCCAGGGGAAGGTTATGGCAAAATTCCCATTCCCTCTCGATCAGCTGGGACTCAGGAGGCAGAGAATAGATGGCGGGGGAGCCAGTTAGAGGTGGAATTTACTGATTCTCCAAACTACCATATTTTTCAGAGTATAAGACAAACCTTTTTCCCTCAAAAAAGGGTGGGTGCATTTCATACACTGAATGCAGCATTTTTTGTTACCTGAAAACCCAACCCCTTCACTGAAGTGGCCATGTATTGCTTTTAGGAGGCATACAGAGTGCTGCTGGGGGCTGGGGAGGGCAGAAATAAGCAAAAACCAGGCAATTTTTTGTTCAATTTCACCCCCCCCCCCCAGACCCTAGGAGCACTCTGTAAGGCCCCTAAAGGTTAAGAGATAGGAGATAACCAGAATTAGTTCTTTCAATATTTGAAGTTTTTAAAAGATGAATGTTAGTTAAAGAACCAAATACTCAAATGATATCATACGGGAAGCGATTTAAGGGTTGGAAATAGAAAAGAGATAACCAGAGTTAGGGCTTTCAATATTTGAAGAAGTATAAAAAAATTAGACCAGATTCCCCCCAAGTTCCAAATAAGAAAAATCAAAGAAACAAAAGAATATAGCAGCATCTTGACAAAACTTGCCCCATAACAAGTTGGAGGATACAATCACATTAGTTACTCTCATTTTTTCTCTGTCCTCTCCACATTCAGTGATGTTAGGGAAGCCCCTCAGTTGTGCTCTCATGCTTTGATTTTTAGGCCCACCAGGATCACAATGGAGGAAACTCAAGCATGAATAATGTAGAAAGAGCTGAGGTGGCACAGTGGTTACAATGCAGTACTGCAGGTTACTTCTGTAGACTGCCAACTGCCAGCAGTTTGGCAGATTGAATTTCACCAGGCTGAAGGTTGACTCAGCCTTCCATCCTTCCGAGGTGGATTAAATGAGGACCCAGATTGTTGGGGGCAATATGCTGACTCTGTGAACTGCTTACAGAGGACTGTAAAAGCACTATGAAGCAGTACATAAATCTAAGTGCTATTGTTATTACTATCCCTGACACAGGTGGTCAGCTGGATCACTGCTTGACCGAGCTGAACCTATCAGTGTTTTACAGTTCGTGTTTTGAATTTCTATGTAAATTACTGTGTAAATATTAGGGTAGCCTCTTCTTAAGCTATCATGCTTTGATCTTTAGACCCACAAGGATCATAAAGTTGTGGGGGAAATTCAAGCAATAATCTTTATATGTAACTCATTTCTCTCCCATCAGTGGTTTGTAGTTCATGGCTAGACCATGTAGAAGGCTGGTCTGCTCATAAGGGTGATTTCAATATTCTCTTCCTGTCTTATGAAGAAATGAAAAAGGTAAGATGTGTTTGTGTTGTGTAGTGCAATATGAACAATCATTAAGCACAGAAAGCTTTGGAAATGATGGGATGTGTAAATAACCTATTCCAATAGGGAGTAGCAGAGGTGAACACAGAGCCAATCTCGATTATTTCTGTGATCTTCTAGAGAATCTCTTAACAAGTTCAGCAAAATAATGCCGATATAATTTTTGATAGACTTACTTAATATATAAGGAAAATCCAATTAGTACAATTTACCTGCAATTAGAAAAATCTTAACCTATTATATTGTATTCTATTCTATTGTATTGCATTGCATTATAATTATAAGTATAAATGTAAATATATATGAATATGAATATGAATATAAATATAAATATCATATTTGCCATAATATTTGGGTCAGAAGAGATTGACTCAACTCAATGGCATTTTTAAGCTGCTTCTATGTGCAGTTTTTATTTTGAAAATTACTTTATCTCAAGGTAATTTTTTCAGTAGGAAAATAATTAAAGTTTAATATACAAGTTATGTATAACAAAGAAATTATCTTGGGAATTTCCCAAAGATATAAACAAAAAAATCCATTTTTTTCTCCACTGTTATAGATCAGTGGTTTCCAAACATGGCAACGTTAAGACTTGTGGACTTCAGCTAGCTCTTCTGGCTGGAGAACTCTGGGAGTTGAAGTCTACAAGTCTTAAAGTTGCCAAGTTTGGGAACCACTGTTATAGATGAACTAATATAAAGCTCTATCAAATTACAGGATCTGAGAAGTTCTGTACTGAAAATATGCAAATTCCTAGGAAGGGAATTAACTGAAAAGGAGGTGGATGAGGTGGTGTATAAAGCTACATTTGATAACATGAAGGTGGATTCTAGAGCAAACTACACATTATTGCCTCCTGGGATTCTAGATTTCAGCAAAGGAAACTTTCTTCGCAAAGGTAGATTACTAATAATTCATACTCTGGGGCTTTTGGAATGTGCCAGGCTTCATCTGAAACCAGGGTTGTCACCGTCACTTCAAAGGTGCTTTCTAAAGTGGTATGGATATGTCCCAACAGCCTCACTTTCTGGGGTCTCTCCATGATGTTGTCTTTGCTGAATCAGCAGCCTACATTTGAGGCAGCCATAAGCTTTTCGTAGTTGTGCCAATGTTGATGTTCTCCTGTTCACCCAAACAATTTTCTGGTGTGGATATAATCCGACCTGTTTCAATGATCATTCTGTTGGTTGCACAATCTAATGATTCTTTGGGGTGGACTAGTTTTAACTCATACTGAACACTATTGTGGTGGAGTCACAACCTCTTCACTATCTACCTTGGGTAATCTCCCACACCAGGAGTGTAGTGGGTCATATGGTTAGGAAGTTGGGTTGAAAGTTAGCAAGCCCATGTTTGAAATCCGAGTGCTGCGGCATGGTGGGGTGAGCTCCTGTCATTCACTCTAGCACCTTGTTGGGAACTTGAAAGGACCACCTCTCCCGCGGCATCTCCCTGGAAATAATGATGTCACTGACTAATCCTTTCAACCTGGAAAGGATATTCTAATTATCAACCTGAAAAAATAGTCTCTCTGACATATGAATGCACTGTCTTCCAGTCTTAGAACTGAGTCCTCTAAACCTGCAGGGACCTATCTAATGATCAAAAAGCCATCAATCATTTCTCTTAAGCATTGAACCAACTGGGTGAACTCAAGATAATTTAGAACCTCACTGGGAGACCATTGATTCCATGATTACAGTGATGAAGAGGCCTCTCTCTCTAAAAACAGCATGGCAGCACAGCTTTGGTTTCCAAAGTTACAGCTGAGCAAATCACAAGACCTCTGAAACACTGTCCTTTGGACGAATGAGACCAAAGTGGAGATATTTGGCCATAATACAAAGTGCCACGTTTGGCAAAAACCAAAAATGGATATCAGCACAAAAATCTTATACTAACCATCAAGCATGGTGGTGGAGTGGGATGATTTGAGCTTGATTTGTAGTCACAGGGCTTGGACACCTTGCAGACACTGAGTTGACCATCAACTCCACTAAATACCAAATTATTCCAGAGTCACAGCAGTCTGACAGCTAAAGATTGGCCAACATTGGGTCATGCAACAGGACAATGACCCTAAGCGCACCAGCAAAAATTCCATGGAATGGCTGAAAAGGAAAAAAATAAGGTAGTGTAATGGCCCAGTCAAAGTCCAGACCTCAACCTGATTGAAATGCTACAGTGAAACCTCACGTGAAACAAGTAAACAAATGCTCACAAACTTTATTTAACTGAAATGTTGTAAAGAATAGTGGGCCAAAATTCTTCCAAAATTATGGAATCTTAAGTTTTACATACACAGCTTCTCCATTTTGGTTTCCTTTTTCAAAAATAAATCATGACATAGTGTAATGTCATGTTATTCATCTGAGGTTGTATTTCCTTATTTTGAAGAACTGCTAAAAGGCAGATTTTTACTCTGCCCATACATAAAACCATGGAACAGAAGTAGGGTATACTTACTGTTTACATAACTGTATATGTACATTCAAACACAAAGTTAGTCACAGAAAAATGTGTAATAATGACCATTTTGGTTACATGATGACATAAATTGGCTCTAGTTAAAATGAATACAAAAACTGTTAAGATATTTTTAACCATTGTTTCCCAGGCACTATTGGGGACTGGAAGAACCACATGACTGTTGCCCAGAGTGAAAGGTTTGACCGTGTCTTTAAGGAGAGGATGGAAAAGCTGCCCTTCAAGTTTTGCTGGGATATTCAGGAGGATCCTGAGCCTATTTCCAGCTTAGTGGATGAAAATAATGTGTAATATAAACATTCAAATGGCTTGAATCAGAGATGACCTTCCAAGAATGGTCTTTATGTAATTGTAATTTTCAATTCTCAACTCTGCAGGGACTATAGGTCAGAGTAACATTAAATTCTGCATTATTTTTTAAAAATTGTACAACATTTGTTCATTGATTTAGATTTTCATAGCTACCTGAGCAGTGTTGGGTTTCAATTTTTTCTCTACCGGTTCAGTGGCTGTGGCTTGGTGGAGGGCTTCATGTGACTGAGTGGGAGTACGGCAAGTTGGGGCGACACCATTCCACCAGCCACACCCACCCAAACCACGCTCACAAGAACCCATTGAAAAGTTTGGCCAAGTCTTCTAGTGTTCAACCTGGCTGCTTCTTGCCTCCTTCTCATGTTTGCTCTGTGTGCCTGAGCCCAAGAAGGAGAAAAGCAGTCATGTTGCATGCTGCGGCAGAGAGAAGCCAAAGTTTTCTGCCTCCCTTCGCAGTGGAGGTACTTGGAAGGCAGCTCCTGTGGCTTCCTGTCCCTTTATGGTCCCTCCTTTACCCTGTGTTAAAGTACCTTAAAGACAGAAGCAGCTCCACTGGGATGTTCTAGGGCTGCTGGGACACATAACAGGCCATTCCCCTGACCGGGTCCGGTGGGCAGCTGTGCGCAGCACTGGCAGGCAATGGGGCATGGCCAGTGCAAACAGGGCAGCGATGGTGGCGATGGTCACAGGCAACACATTGCATACCGGTGCCACTTGTGCCAGGCTATCAGACATGGCCAGGGGAAAGTGGCCAACAGGCAGGCAGGGTGGGGCAAGTGAGCAGCAGACAGGCGGGTGAGGCAAGCAACCACTAAGAAAAAATATGACACCAACAAATCCAAAATCAACATATTAGCAACAGCTAGACCTATTTATTGTATTTGCCGCTTCCCTGAAAATATATATTGCTTGATATATCATCTTAGCCCAACTCCTAAAGAGAAAATCAAGTTTTTAGAGTTTTGTTTGTAATTTTTGGTATAATGATACATTACAAATACTTGTAATGGTGGATTGCTCCCGGTATGCACCGGTACGGGCAGAAAGGTAACGGAAATCAGCCATACTTTTGCATACGGAAGCACTGGCAGCCTGGACACCCTCCCATAATGGTACGGTCTGGGTGTGTCCGAGGTTGGAACAGACTTCAATGCTGTTCTGGCTTGGTCTCCTCCGAAGAAGTCCCCCCTGCTTCCTTCTCTTTGAGAAGCGGCTTTCAAAACGGTGACTTTGCAAACTGCTTCACAAGGAGAAGGAAGTGGGGACAGGGCTTCTTCAGATGAGCTGAGGCTGGAGTGGGCTTCGTGGATGCCCCACCACCACCATCACTGCCACCACCACGCCCACCACGCCCAAGCCGCGTGTTAAAACTCTACAGGAGTTCTGTCGTGCCTCACCACCACCACCAACCACCGGCATGCCGAAGCAGCATGCTAAAACTCCCTACAGCCAGCTCTACAGCTCCTCTCACCAATGAAAACAACTGGACTGTGCTCCCCAGCACTGCCAACATCCCAATTATGGAGAGCCTCGGATTGGGACTTGGCACACAGGGCATTGCTGGAGCTGAAGGGGCTGGCCTTTCCCTCTGACACCAGCCGTGGGAGGAAGGTAAAGCTAAACCTTGCCAAGGCAAGAACTGCTGGCAGGGGTTGGTGAGGCTGCAGGGCGAACCTGGCTGGAAGTTGTTTGTAAATCCCCCCAAAAGAGGGAGGGGAGGAAGTTCTGCTGCTGTCCAGGTTGATTTTATAATAACAGAAGACCTGGATATGTTTTTATTAGACAGCCTTTCCTAACAAGACTGATTTTTGCTTACATCACTATTGGTCTCAAACTCACTGCTTAATTCGTTTGTTAAATCCCCATAATTCATAATTATGTTTATGAGTTGCTAATATCACTATCCTGAGTAATTCCCTTTCGAGCAATTTCCATTTTGACAATTTAGGAAAGAGGTGTTTGTTTTTTTGGGCTTACCTGAATGAAATTTAGGTGTAGGCATCAGGGGAGGGTTAATTTGAAAATGAGCAATGAAAGAGAAGCACATTTCTGTACATAACAGAAAGGAAAGGAAAACATTGAAAAGTGTTGAGGAGCTAAGGGTGTGTGAGTCAGGGAATTCCAGACCAGAAAGATTGTTTTGTATTCCAGTTGAATTAGGACGGGTTCTTTGTGAAGGATCTGTGAGAATTTTGAAATATTGCAATAAGGCCCAAGGAAAAATAAATAAAGCAGAAAGATTTAATTAAAGGAGAAGAGAAAGAATGGCAAAACATCCATTAACTGCGTTGAAAATGCCTTTGTAACATGTTTTCAATTGTAGGATTGGAAATATTTTTAATAGCAAGTTAGACTTATATACCGCTTCATAGGGCTTTCAGCCCTCTCTAAGCAGTTTACAGAGTCAGCATATCGCCCCCACAGTCTGGGTCCTCATTTCACCCACCTCGGAAGGATGGAAGGCTGAGTCAACCTTGAGCCAGTGACATTAGAACCGCTGAACTGCAGATAACAGTCAGCTGAAGTGGCCTGCAGTACTGCACCCTAACCACTGCGCCACCTCGGCTCAGTATGATGTTTGACTGTATGCTTTAATGTTCAAAAAGTCTATTTTTATCAGTATAAACAGAGCAGTTTGCAAAAATCATTGTAGTAAACTGAATACCACTGTAGAACATAATTTCTCACCAAAAAAGCAATTGAATTGAGAGTAAAGTAAAATTTTACACAGGCAAGAAAAAATGTGTAGAATAGGTGGTGCCTGGCTCAAAGGAAAGTAACTGTGAAACGGATCTGTGAGATGGAAACCTATCAAACAGATCCAACCTAGAAATGAGAAATTTCTTGACAGAATAAGTAGAGAAATGGGATGCCTTCAGAAATTGTGGGTATATAATCACTGGAGGTTATTAAGAAGAAATTTGTCCATAATAGTATAAGATCTCATCTCATGCTTCATCAGGGTTTGAACTAGAAAACCTTCAAGGTCCCTTCCAACTCTGTTATTCTTTATAAATCTCTCAACTCACTGTTACCCAGAGAATAGTGATAAACAATATTTGGAAATGTACGATATGCAACTTCCTAGGAAGAGAACTAACTGAAAAGGAGGTGGATGATGTGGTGTATAAAGCGACATTTGATAACATGAAGGTGGATTCTAGAGCAAACTACATGTTATTGCCACCTGAGATTCTAGATTTCACCACAGGAAACTTTCTTCGCAAAGGTAGATCAGCAATAATTCATACTCTGGGGTTTTTGGAATGTGCCAGGCTTCATCTGAAACCAGGGCTGTCACCTTCATCTGAAAGGCGCTTTCTAAAGTGGTATGGATATGTCCCAACAGTCTCTCTTTCTGCTGTCTCTCCATGATGTTGTGTTTGCCTCATCAGCAGCCTATATATGAGGTAGCCATAAGCTTTTCTTAGTTGTGCTAATGTTGGTGTTCTCCTGTTGACCCAAACAAATTTCAGGTGTGGATATAATACAACCTGTTTGGTTTCCAAAGTTGCAGCTGAACAAATCACAAGATCTCTGGAACACTGTCCTTTGGACGAACGAGACCAAAGTGGAGACGTTTGACTACAATACAAAATGCCACATTTGACAAAAACCAAACATGGTTATCAGCACAAATATCTTATAGTAACCATCAAGTATGGTGGTGGAGCGGGGATGATTTGGGCTTGATTTATAGTCAAGGGGTGATTCAAAACTATTGAATCTTAAGTTTTACACACAACTTCTCCATTTTGGTTTCTTTTTATAAAATAAATCATGACATGGTGTAATGTCATATTGTTCATCTCAGGTTGTATTTACTTATTTTTAAGAACTGCTAAGGAGTAGATTTTTACTATGTTCTCATATATAAAACCATGGAACTCAACCAGGTTATACGTCCTGTTTACATGACTGTATATAAATTCATACACAAACTTAGTCACAGAAAAATGTGTAAGAATGACCATTTTGGTGACAGGAAGACATAAATAGCCTCTAGTTTAATCCTGTTCATAGGCAACACATTGCATGTCACCAGACCTGGCCAGGGGAACAGCCTGCTGTACTGGATGAATGACGTTGTAGCAGAGCTGCTTGGAAGGCAACCCAAAACAACCGGCAGCTGGAGGCTTCCTGTGAAAGGTGGCCAAGCCTCACCATGCCCCCACCCCAAGGTGACCAGAATAGAAGGTAGATGAGCGAGGCAGCCAGCAAGTTGTCAGAGAGTGGGTGGCAGCTCTGGAGCAAGGCCGGAGCTGGGGAATGGCTCATTCCCCATCCTGCTGAGGGGGGCAGAGAGCAGACAGTGGATCTGGGCCAAGGCCGGAGCTGTGGAATGGAACCACAACCTGGCTGAAGTGGGTGGTGCATCCCTGGGGCCCCAGCCCCTGACCTAAGGTGAAGGTGAGAGGACAACATGCTTACTTAATTTGGTGAGATGAGGAGAGCGGGCAAAGTGCAGAGGTGACTGGAGATGTGCGTAGATGGACCACGTGGTAAAGCAAAGGCAACATATATAGGACTGGGATGGCGGGGCGAGAGTTGGGTGAGTGGGAAGGGGAAACAAGCATTGATTGGGCAGCCAGTGGGTGGGTGGGGCGGGGTGAGCAAATGGTGGGTGGGTGGGATGAACAAGCGCCAAGAAAAAATATTACAAGAACAAATCCAAAATCAACATATTCACAACAGCTAGACCCATTTATTATATTTTCCACTTACCTAAAGATATATATTGCTTGATATATCATCTTAGCCCAACTCCTAAAGGGAAAATCAAGTTTGTAAAGGTTTTTTTTTGGAAGGCTGACATATTCAGGATACTACAAATCTTGGCACCTCATGGTTGGGGTGGGGTTGAGATTGGGGAAAAAAAGGGGGGGAACCCTGCGTCTCATCAGATTATATTATTTATTATTTAAACAAGTTCATATAGCCACCCAACTCATATAGGGTGCCTCCAGGTGTCTTCCAACATTAAAACAGTGTAAAACCCATATTTCTTCCACCCACTGCAGTGACAATTAAACTGCTGGCAGTTGGCAGAATTAGCTTGCAATATCACATTCTAACCACTGAACCATCCTGAATTTTTATGCTTGGAAAAGCATAATAAGACAACCCCTGGATTTTATGAGAGCTTTTGATCAAACCTCTGATACTGAAAACACCTAGACCAAACCACCCTAACCACCTCCACCATCACAATGATGTAGACCAGGCATGAAATCCTCTTACCTTCACTACCGCTTTGGAACCGGGAGCGCTTGCGCGCTTGCTTGTCCCTAATGATGTCTGGGTGGGTGGGTGGAGCCTCCTTCTGCTGCTACCGGTTCATCTGAACCTGGGCGAAAGGGCGAAACACCACCTCTGGTGTAGATCCAATCAAGTTTCTCCATGAAAATATCCAGGAAGCTGACAATAATATAGAAATTATTTATTTATCATGGCCTGGAAATTGGGATTCAGGTATGAAAATAAAAATGCAATAACATCGTTGTGGCTGCATCTCCTATTGGTAAATCCATAATTCTTCATATAATGATACATTACAAATAATTGGCATGTAAATCAGAAGTGCTTTTGTATTTTTAAAACATACTGATTTTTACAGCAACACTTTTCCAAATTAGGTTATTACTCAATCGTGTTTGATGTCCTCCCTTGCTCATTTTTGAAATACAGAAGTTCTGCTGACACAATGATTGACTAAAGATCAACCTTCTTAAATATTTGAACAAAGGACTCTATTTCCCAATTAGATCGTCCTCGCCTGAAAATTTAGATTCACTGGACAGTTTTGAAATCCGAGATGATGATATATTCATAATCACATATCCTAAATCTGGTAAGTTCAAAGATGTCTTCCAAGAAAAGTTAAACTTGTGTCCAATATTGTTATTCAGTTCCTCAATGTTTTGGTTGCTGTGACGCTGTTGCTCTATAACAAGATTTTAACATTTAGCATTTTATAAGAAGCTGGAAATGTAGGGAAAATAAGATGGTAAACCTCTACTTTCATTGTTATATTTACTCCACATTGGTAACCTTGGCTAGTCACTCGCATTCAGCCCAATCCACCTCACAGGGCTGTTGTGAGGAAAATAGGAGGAGGAGGAAGTATTAGGTATTTTTGCCACCTTGAGTTAGTTCTAAAACTAAAAAAGGCAGTTTAGAAATAAATGTAAAAATAAATAGCCATTTTTTTTCTCATCCATCCATCAGCTCAGTCTGTGAATTTTAGTAGAGTTAATTGTCTTTATGCATGTCTGAAACATTTGCTATTCTCCCTGATAGGAAGGTTGGATTTGCATAAGTTCAACTTTCTCCAAATAATAATTGGTGAATTAATTTAATTATTCCTTATTTGTAGGAACAATATGGACTCAGAATATTGTCAGCTTGATTGTTTATGAAGGTCACCAAGATGGAACTGAAAATATAACCCTCTTTGACCGAGCACCATTTCTGGACTATAATATATTCCATAAAGATTTACCTAGTCGCCCATTACCTCGCGTCATTTGTTCCCATCTGCCCTACTATTTGGTACGAAAAAGAAGAGCAAAAGTAAGACATCTTTTGTTAACTTGTGAGCTAGCGTGGGGAGCTGCCTGGATTCATTTCGTTTAGCTCTGTGTCTGAACGTTTTATTAACAAATAGGCAAGAGTACACAAACAAATATTATATTGTTCCAGTATGTTGGAATAGCAAATTCTGAAGTGTGAGGGGGAAAAACACAAACAAAACAGTGTTAATCTCAGAAGGTCATGCAGAAATAGCTAACAACCAAACTGAATATCAAACCCCTTAAATTTATTTTTCCCAAGGTGACACACCCAGGTAGATCGTAATACTTGGTGTTGCATGCTCAGTTGTAATCTTAACATATCTGGAGGATGTCACATTGAGGGATGCTATTTTTAGCCCTCAAATCCCTTTGCACAATTTCTACTCTCATTCACTCATGCCCTAGTCAGTGGAAATTTCACTGGTGCAAAATACATTGGTCTATTCTCTAGAACTGCATTCATTACACCTCTGCTTTGGAAACTGCATTGCTAACCTGTCTGCTTTTATATTCAATTCATGGTGAAGGTTTTGATGTTTAAATTCCTTCATCAGTTGGGAACATGTTATTTGAAGAATCTCCTCTCCCCAGTTACAGCTATGCATTGCATCAAGTCCAGCAGGAAAGGCATGTCGGGGTCCCATCAGCTAGGGAGATTTGTCAGGCAGGATCCAGGAAGAAAACCTTTTCTTCTGTGTTGTCTGCCATATGGAAAATCATTCCTCCAAGTCAAGGTTGGCCCCAATCCTGGTGGACTGCTGGAAGGCTCTCAAACATGGTTTTGCTAATGAGCTTTGAGATCCCGTGATAGAATGGAGCCTGTTAGATGAATGTGTGAAAGTTACTTGATGAACTCTCTGTATGCTGTATGCTGTCAATCTGTCTTTCTTCTCCTTTTTGTCTTGGTTTTTTTGACTAGGTATTATCATCTCTCTCTTACAGATTATTTATGTGCTTAGAAATCCAAAGGATATCTTGGTTTCTAGCTACCATTTTCAAAAATTAATAGTCAAAACAGAAACCCCAAAAGACTTCAATATACTTTTTGAAAAGTTTTTGGCTGGCAAAGGTAAGAAGAATTTGATCATGACAATGTTTTGTCCATTTTTGTTTTGGATAAAAACTATAAATATATTTCAATCCGTTTCCCACCAAGAGCAAACAATCCACTCTTTCTCCTTACATAACAAATAATGATTCTCTATACTCGTCCAGTAATTTGTCCAAACTGTACACAAATATTTCACAGTGGGAAGTGTGCAGTCATAGGATTCATTTTTTTTTTGAGAATTTTTTTTTAGTATATTTTATTTTCATTTTCATACACTCACATGTATACACCATACAGTATTAAACAATAATTGCATCAATTCCTCTTGTCGAGAATGCCCCAGGAAATAAAAGCCCAATATACCTCTTCCATTCTCCATACACCTCTTTCTTCCACCACCCTCCAACTTTCTATCTTCCCTCCATCATCCCCTTCTACCCTACTTCCCTTCACCCTCTACCACTCCTCTCTCCAGATCCACTCCCCCCTTCCTTTTCGCCTTCCCCCCCCCACCCTCTCTCCCATCCCTCTCTACCCATCTTTCTTCTTTCCTACTCCTCCTCCCCTCGGTGTATTTCCACTATATGTTAATGTATTTGGCTTATCCTATTTTTAAAGAAAAATTAGAGAAAAACAGTATACATGTGAAGTCACATTGCATTGAGATCTAACACATCATGTCTAGCCTAATATATATCCCTCCCTCCCTCCACCCTCCCCCGACCCCCCTCCTCCTCCCCCCCTGACCTCCCAGAACCCGTACACGGTATAGATTTTTAACAAACATAGTCTAAAATCTATTGAGAAAAAAGAAATAAAGAAATTAATAACATCTCTACACTGATCTTAGCTTCTTCTTGCTAAGCTAACTTTAAACAATTTAAATCATTACTGATCTTAAGCATAGGCTAACTGGAATTTCTTGGTTCCGTATTTATTTTGTATATAGTCAATCCATTTTTCCCAGTCTCATTTATATCTCTTATTTGAGTGATCTTTAAGATATGCCGATATTTTAGCCATCTCGGCTAAATTTGTAACTTTCAATGTCCATTCTTGAGTTGTAGGCAGGTCTCCCTTCTTCCAGTATTGCGCCACCAACAGTCTTGCTGCCGTAATTAAGTGCAGGATCAAGTTAGTCTCTACCGCTGTAAAGTCAGTACTTATACCTAGCAAAAATAACTGAGGGGTAAACTTTATCCTTCTTTTAAAGATATTTTGCATAATCCACCATATTTTTATCAAAATGCCTTAACCTTTTGGCAAGTCCACCATATATGGAAATAGGTAGCATCAGGAGAACCACATCTCCAACATTTGGGTTGCAAATTCAGATACATAGAAGCCAGCTTTTTAGGATCTAAATGCCATCTATAGAACATCTTGTAAAAATTTTCTCTCAGGTTTTGAGCTTATGTAAATTTCACATTTCTTATCCAAATTTTTTCCCATGTAACCAACATTATTGGTTCTTCAATATTTTGAGCCCACTTTAACCATACAATCTTTAACTAACTCTGTTTCCGAATCTATCTTTATTAATACATTATATATCCTCTTTATATGCATTAAACTTTGATCTCTTATTTGTTTAAATAAGTTGTCCTCAATTTGGACAAAACCAATTTTTTGATCTATTTTCCACCTGGCCTGTAATTGCCCATACTGGAACCATGTTTGAACTGCCTTCTCCTCTTTTAATACCTCTAAGGATTTTAATTGTAGTGCCCCTCCCTCCAAAATAAGAAGCTGTCTATAAGTAATTCTATCCTGTTTCGTGCTATATTTATATTTTCAATTGCATGTCTAGGAATTGCCCACATAGGTATCTTATCATTTAATTTATGTTGATATTTTTTCCAAACCCGCAGTAAAGCATTTCTTAAAATATGTCTTTTAAAGTTTTTGTCCAGTTTTTTGTTAAATAACAAGTAAGCATGCCAACCATATACCAGATCATATCCCTCAAGGTTCAGTATCCTGTCATTGGTTAAATTGATCCAATCACTAATTACGGACAACACCACTGCATCATAATATAGTTTTAAATTGGGTAGTTTCCAAGCCTCCCCTCTCGCGTATATCTTGCATTATTTTCAGCTTTATTCTCGGCTTCTTTCCTGCCCATACTAATTTATTGATACCCTTCTGCCATTCTAAAAGATTCACATCTTTTTTAAGTTTAGGTAACATTTGGAAAAGAAATAAAATTTTGGTAAGATATTCATTTTCACTGACGCGATTCTTCCCAGCAAAGATAAGTGTAACTTCTCCATTTTTTCATCTCTATCTGTATACTATGCAAGAGTGGTTCATAATTATACTTGTATAATTTCCCATTTGAGATTGCAATATTAACTCCAAGATATTTAACCTTTTTGACTACCTCACATCCTAACATTCCTCCTAACTCCTCCTTTTGTTTAGCATTCATATTTATGGCTAATATTTTTGTTTTCCCTAAGTTTATTTTAAAACCAGACACTTAACCATATTGATTAATCGTATTCATTAAAACCATACTGGATTCCTGCGGTTGTTCCAATATTATAACCAAATCATCCACAAAAGCCGGCCCTCTGTATTCTTGCTGCCTAACCTTAATTCCTTTTAGGCCCTCCAAGCCCCGTATTTTATTCAATAATACCTCCAAAGTTATAATAAACAATAGTGGGGACAAAGGACAGCCCTGTCTTGTACCCTTTTCAATTTGAAAGGATTCTTCCATTGACTATAATTTGAGCTGTTTGCTGTTGATATATTTCTTTGATTGCTTGTAAAAAACTATCTGCATTTTTTGCAATATCTTCAGCAAAAATTGCCAATTAACTCGATCAAAGGCTTTCTCAGCATCCAGAAATATGAATGCAGCAGGGATTTGATTGTTCTTTCCCAAGTATTCTAATGCATTAATAATTAATCTAACATTACTTTTCATCTGTCTCCCTTGTATAAAACCTGTTTGATCAGCGTGTATCAATTGTTGGATAACCAGCATTAACCTATTTGCTAGTATTTTATTAAAAATTTTGTAATCTACATTAAGTAATGAAATAGGTCTGTAGTTTTTTGGTTGAGTAATATCTTGATCTTCTTTGGGTATCAAAGATATAAAGGCTGTCTTCCATGAAGAAGGTACCTTACCTTCCATTTGAATCTTATTAAATAATTCCCTAAGAGGTTCTACCATTTCCAACTGTAAGTTTTTATAGTAAGCCGCTGTCAAGCCATCTGTGCCTGGTGCCTTCCCTGACTTTAACTGTTTAATTGCCTGTAAAATTTCCTCCGAGGTTATTGGTTGATTCAATTTTTGCCTGTGTTCTTCTTTAACTAAGGGTATTTTTTCTTTATCTAAGTATTTGTCTATATCTAAACCATTAATTTTATCCCCCTTATACAACTCTGTAAAAAATTCCCGAAATGCCTTTTGAATCTCATCCTGTTGAAATACCTCCTTCCCTTTGTAGATCAATTTAGATATATTTCGAATTTTCTTTTTTTTCCTAATCTGATAAGCTAACCACCTGTCAGGTTTATTTGCATTACAAAAAGTATTGTGTTTTGCGTATAACAAACTGGTGGCTACCTGGTCAGAGATCAACATATCAAATTTAATAGGGTGATTGCTTCCTTGACCTTTATATCGTCTGGATTCATTGTTAACTCCAGCTCTTTCCTCTTAATTTTCTCCTCTAACTCTGTTCGTTTTACCCTTGTTTATGTCTATGTGATTTATTTATATTTATCAATACTCCTCTCATATACGCTTTGCTTGCATCCCATACAAATTCCATAGGTGTATCCTTATTCATGTTAAAAACAAAGTATTCAGTTAGCATTTTTTTACAATCATTGATATACTTTTCATATCTAAATAAATTTTCATTCAATCTCCAAGACCTTCTTGCCTGTACCACCCCTCCCAATTCCATCCAAACTGGGTTATGATCCGAAAGGACTCTAGCTGCAATTTTTGTCTTCTTCACCCTAGAAAGCAAATCATTAGTGATTAATATGAAATCAATCCTGGAAAAGGATTGATGCCTATCAGAAAAAAAAGGTAAAATCGTATTCCTCTGCATTTCTTTCTCGCCAGATATCTCTCAGTTCAAAGTCATCCATCATGTCAAAAAAGGATTTAGGTAGTTTTGCTCGTATCTTAGTGTTTGGGCGAGAAATCTTCTTATCTCTCTTGGTATCTATAACACCATTCCAGTCACCCACTAATATACAAGACTTATAATCCCACTGTACTAATTTAGCATGAAGATTTCTATAGAAACCGTCTTGCTGTTGATTGGGAGCATAAATTCCCAAAAACAATGTCTTTTTCCCTTCTAGGATTAGATCTAATGCAATGTACCTTCCATAGGGATCTGCTTCAATTAATTCAGCTTTCATATCTGTTCTTAAGTATACAACTATACCAATTTTCTTTTCCATAGCAGAAGCTACAAAATGTTGACTGAATCTTGGATTATTCAAATATTTTTGATCAGTTGATTTGATATGAGTTTCTTGTAAATAAATTATATCATTCTTGAACTGTTTAAGATAGTGAAATATTTTCCTTCTCTTCTGTGGAGAATTCAATCCGTTGACATTCCATGTTAAAATCTTAGTTGTCATCTTTGGTTAGCTGAAGCTTTTTTAGAGCCTCCTGCATGGCCTGTTTAACCTTTGGCCTAGCTCCTCCCATGGCTTCTGAGGTTGTTGCTGTGGCTCCTTGATCGATAGCCGATAGTTGTTGCGGTTGTTGCATTTTAACTTGTTGTTCCATTCGTCTGGTAATCAGACGGCTAGGACTCTGTTCCTTAACACCTTGCGCTTCTAGAGGAGAGAGATGATCCATCTTATCTGGTAGTTGTGTGATTTGCTGTCTGTCTTGTCTTTTTTGTGATCTTTCTCTGGATCCAGAAGGTGCAGGATGTCCAACCTTCAAAATATTATGGTAGAAATCTCGGGCTTTCCATATGGAGTTGAGACAATATCTTTGCCTATTCAGTGTGAGTATGATGCCAAATGGCGCGTCCCATCTGTACTGTATCTGATGATTTCTAAGTTCTTCAACTAAAAAGGCATAATCTCTCCTGGCTCTTAGCATTTGAAGTGGTATCTCTTTCAAAACAGTCAGATCTTGACCCCCAATCTGGAACTTAGTTTTATAAGACTCTTGTAATATCGTGTTTCTGAGCTCTCTTGTAGTGAAATATATAACAATGTCTCGAGGAAGCTGCTTCTGCTTTGCCGCCCAAGAGTTAACACGATAAACTTTATTGATTTGCCAGTCAAACCCCTGTCTTCCCACCAGATTATCAAAGGCTTCTGAAAGAATCTGTTTCAGGTTTTCCTGTTTTTCTTCACGCAACCCCCTTACTCTTAATGCGAGTTCCATTTGTCTATACTGTATCATAATAATTTTTTTTCAGCATTTTCAACTTTTTGTTGCACCACCTCTGTTTTCGATGTCAAATTAGTATTAGCTTGATTAAGATCCTCTAAACTATCTTCAACTCCTGAAACATGTTCTGTCAGTACAGTTACAAGCCCCAGCATATCATCTTTAATTTTAGCAACCCTGGCATCAATTTTATCATACAAATCATCCTTAAGTTCTTTTATCTCCTCTTTTATCTCCCCTTTTATCTCCTCTTTAAAATCTTTTAGTTTGTTTTCCACTTTAATTGTCAGCATGTTATGAGCTTCACTCAGTTCTCTCAGGAAGAGTTCTGTCGTTAGTAACTCTCCAGTAGGGGGCATAGAGGGCGGTGGCTGTGACTTTGCACTAAGTATTGGTGATGTGCTTCTGGGGGCTGAAGAAGGGCGTTTCAGATTAGGATTTGGTTTTGAGGCCATTCCAAGTTTTATCTTCAAGCAATTAGGAAAACTCTACTGGCGCGCTATACAGTTGTGGAAAGAGGTACTAAATCACCCCTTTGTTTTGAGGGTTTTTTTTTAAAACTTCGTAGGACTTTGCAGAAGGTTTCAAAAAATAAGCATTGTAATGAAACAGTTCAGCATATTCACCACCGTTTTGAATGTCTCTATATTAGCAAAGAGTCTTTTAGAAGTGAAACGAATTAGTAAAGATCTGTTGGCCGGCTGTGAGGCAAAATAAATCACTCCCTTCCTTTGAAGTTTTGAAACTCCGTATAACTAGATAAACATTCTTACTCAGCAATTCAGCTGGCTCGTCACCATTTTAAGTGCCTCTTTAAATAGATAAAATAACGGAGAAGGATCTTGTAAAAAAAGAAGCTAGGATTCAAATAAACAATTAATACTCTCGCATACGAATTCTGCTCGTTTTGAAATCAAGTAATTCAATCTTTGGTCTGACTGGGAGGGACGCTTACATTGTGCTGCAAAGCAGCTGGAGATTTCCAGCACGGAACAGTTCTGCCTTAAGCTGTCCCCCCTCTCTCTTCGCAGACACAGAAGCTGCAAAGATCAGAAAGGCATTTGCTCGACAAAACTTCTCTCCTTCCCTTCTTGCCCGAAGAGTAAGGTGTCTGTCAGATGTCTGATAGATGATCATCTAAACAGATAACTCAGGAGCAGCTATGTTTAGCTGCTTCCATCAGTAAGTCCCGCCCAGGAAGTCGATAATTTTTTTTATTGTTTTAGTTAAACAAAAAAAAATAAGAAAAAAGAATAATCTTTCGTTACATCTTGTTGAAAGTGTATCAATTGGTTACAAATATATTCGATGCGTTTCTTCCACAGTTCTTACATATACTTCATTCAAATCATGTTGTACATTTTAAGTCAAGAAAGAAAAGTTATGTGTTTTACTATCCCTGTACCATAATTCTCATTTGCTTGCCATTGTTTAAACATGTTTTTAACTAGAATCATTTATATTAGAAGACACTACTGGCGTTCATTTGCAATTTCAATAGATCTCCAATACCATTGCACCTTTATGACATGTTCTAAAATTAATTCAGTTAAGATACCTAAGAATTTCCCCTCCCCCCTGTAACACACCTGTATGTATCATTAAATATTGTCCATTAACATTTCATTGTTATTATTGTACTTAACTAAAGGTTATTTACTGATTATCTCACCTCTCCTCTCCAGGCCCACACGATATTATAACTTTATAACCATCTTTAAACAATGATTTATTAATAAGATGTATAGGACTTTTCCCTCAATCCCAAATTAGTTAATTACGTGCTAAGAAAATAAACATTAGACATCTAAGACAATCTAAGAGATATTAACATTTCCACTTGACAATCACCCAGAATGTACATTAGCATTTATATGGCCTGGTTATTTATCCTAACTAGGGTTATTATTTCTCTATTAGTATCATAGTAAATTTATGTTAATGGATAAATATTCAATGGTAATCTAAAACAGTCTATAAGGTAATAAAATCTATACTTAATAATCATCAAAAATTAACTAGTTTTTTTTCCATCAATTGGCATTATTTACCAGTATCTTTCCAGTAACAAAATAGTCCTTCATCTCTCACCAGTTGTTGTGTCAATTCTGTATCCAGAACTTTTACAGAGTATAAGACTTCTCTCCACACTTTGAAGCTTAAATGATCTCTCATGTGGTTTTGTTGCCCTTGAGTTGTTATTAATGTAAGCTTAACTTTGGTTGTGAGGTTTGTTTTTGAATAGATTTGTCTTATTAACTCCATCTTTTTCGCTCCTTCTTCTTCTCCTACATCTTGGAGTTTGGGGTAGAACACCAAATTATCAAAGTCACTTTTCCAGCTTCCCTTCTTTCCACTTTCACTCACGTTTACTCCATTTATAAGTTCATCTAAGTTCTTATCTTCGTTTTCTGTATTTTCATTCACTTCTTTAATTTCTGGAGCTGTAACCCCATCATCTTTTTTTGTGATACCCCATAGTCTGTCCCATTTCTTGTCAGATCTCCCAAGTCCTTTTGAGATGTTTTGAAGTCCAGCCAAAATGTTTTGAATTAACAAGTTTTCTTCATCTGAGTATTGCTCCATTTTTTTAGAGTAAGGAAAAATATAAAGTAAAAGCAAGAAGAATTTGGTACTATCTGCCACTCTAGCCTGTCACAGATTTTGAAGAATATATCTATTTTTATTTTAGACAAATGTTCTTTTATGGTTTTCAAAGAAGAAGGGTTCTAAAATTTTTCTTTCCTTTTCCAATTCTTGTCAAAATATTTTCCACACACCACTATTTGTGACCTTGGGTTTTTATCAGGTTTTAAAGAGACGTTCCAAACCCTTCTGTTGTGCAGTCAGTATAGTCAGATAAGAGTGAACAAAGGAAACATTGTTACAACAGCAAAGGGAAAAAAGCTTCAGATTTGGGCTTCCAAGTGGCAGATTCGACTCTTTTAAAACCTCTTTCCTTAAGTATCTTTAATATAATATTGTAACAAGTAGAAGAAGAAATTTATTAAAGTAAAAAGAGTTTTAATTTAAGCCAAAAAAGTTAAAGTAGTAAAGGGAAATAGGGGGGAAAAAGATCCCTTCACCTCAAGCGGAAAAAACGGAAGCGTTGCACTCACTCAATCCACAAAAGATTACAGACAACAGCAAAAAACTTTCTAAGGCAGTCCAATAGGGATTAAATACACCACTTTGTTCCTGCTTAATGGACTAATTAAGCTTAATAAAAGAGTTTCTTAGGGCAATCTTCTAAAAGAAAAGAAAAAAAACCTCACCAGGTGGAAACACTTTCATTTCTCTCTTCCTGGAGCCGTCTCCAACTATGTCAGTGGGGGGGGGGGCTGCCTGTTTGCCGCCAGTTGGAAGCGCTTCCCTTGGGTCGATCAGGGACTTTGCGATGTCCCTGCGACCAGCAAGGCCTTGCCTCTTCGGGAGGGTTTTTGTCCTGCTGGAGCGTCCAAGGCCAAAGGTGTCATCGGCAGATTCGGACAGTCGAATCCACACAATGTAACGTTGTGACATTGGCTCCACCTCCTCCCAGGATTCGAATAATGATTCTCTATACATCCAGTAATTTGTCCAAACTCTACAGAAATATTTTATAGTAGGAAGTGTGCAGTTGTGGGATTCAATTTTTTTAACTACCAGTTCTGTGGGCATGGCTTGGTGGGTGTGGCATGGCTTGGTAGGCATGGCAGGTGAAGTATACTGAAAAAACTCCATTCCCTCACCACTCCAGGGGAAGGTTACGGCAAAATTCCCATTCCCTCTCGATCAGCTGGGACTCAGGAGGCAGAGAATTGATGGTGGTAGAGTCAGTTAGAGGTATTTTTCAGAGTATAAGAAACACGCTTCTCTCTCAAAAAAGAGGCTGAAAATCTAGGTGCATCTTATACATTGAATACAGCATTTTTTGACTCCTGAAAACCCGCCCCCTTCACCAAAGTAGCCATGTATCGCCTACAGGAGGCATACAGAGTGCTGCTGGGGGCTGGGGAGGGCAGAAATAAGCAAAAACCAGGAGGTTTTTTGCTCAATTTTGCTCCCCCCAGCCCCCAGGAGCACTCTGTAAGCCTCCGAATGGGTAAGAGAAAAGAGATAACCAGAGTTAGTTCTTTGAATATTTGAAGAAGTATAAAAAAAATTAAACCAGATTGCCCCAAAGTTCCAAATAAGAAAAAGCAAAGAAATGAAAGAATATAGCAGCATCTTGACAAAAATCCCACCATAAGAAGTTGGAGTATGCAACCACATTAGTTACAACTCTCATTCTTTCTCTGTCCTCTTCACGTTCAGTGATGTTAGGGAAGCCCCTCAGTTGTGCTCTCATGCTTTGATTTTTAGGCCCACCAGGATCACAATGGAGGAAATTCAAGCATGAATAATGTAGAAAGAGCTGAGGTGGCACAGTGGTTACAATGCAGTACTGCGGGTTACTTCTGTAGACTGCTGACTGCCAGCAGTTTTGTAGATTGAATTTCGCCAGGCTGAATGTTGACTCAGCCTTCTATCCTTTCGAGGTGGATTAAATGAGGACCCAGATTGTTGGGGGGCAATATGCTGACTCTGTGAGCCATTTACAGAGGACTGTAAAAGCACTACAAAGCAGTACATAAGTCTAAGTGCTATTGTTATTACTATCCCTGACACAGATGGTCAGCTGCATCACTGCATGACCGAGATAAAGCTATCAGTGTTTTACAGTGTTTTGTATTTCGTGACTAGACTATGTAAATATTAGGGGAGCCTCTTCTTAAACTATCATGCTGTGATCTTTAGACCCACCAGGATCATAAAGTTGTGGGGGAAATTCAAGCAATAATCTTTATATGTAATTCATTTCTCTCCTATCAGTGGTTTGTAGTTCATGGCTAGACCATGTAGAAGGCTGGTGTGCTCATAAGGGTGATTTCAATATTCTCTTCCTGTCTTATGAAGAAATGAAAAAGGTAAGAACTGTTTGTGTTGTGTTATGTATTGCAATATAGAACCGTCTAACTGGCAGAAAGATTTAATTAAAGGAGAAGAGTAAGAATGGCAAAACATCCACTAACTGCTTTGAAAATGCCGTGTTTTCAATTGTAGGATTGAAAATATTTGATTGACTATAAGCTTTAATGTTAAAAAAGAATATTTTTATCAGTATAAGCAGAGGTGTATTCTTCAAGCTATAATGCAGTTTGCAAAAATCATTGTAGTAAACTGAATACCACTGTAGAACATAATTTCTCACCAAAATGCAATTGAATTGAGAGTAAAGTAAAATTTTACAGGCAAGAAAAAATTTATAGAATAGGTGGTGCCTGGCTCAACTGGAAGTAACTGTGAAACGGATCTGTGAGATGTAAACCTATCAAACAGATCCAACCTAGAAATGAGAAAGTTCTTGACAGAACAATTAGATAAATAGGATGCCTTCAGAAATTGTGGGTATATCAGCACTGGAGGTTTTAAGAAGAAATGTGTCCATAATAGTATAGGGTCTCATCTCATGCTTCAGCAGGGGTTGGACTAGAAAACCTCCATGGTCACTTCCAACTCTGTTATTCTTTTAAACCTCTCCACTCACTGTTACCAAGAAAATAATGATAAACAATATTTGGAAATGTACATCAGGCGGTCTTCTGACAGCAAAATCTCATCTTATTGGCTAGTATCAAGGGGAAGATGACTTTGAAAATGCTTCCTCCCCCACCATAACATGCAAAATGAGGCGAGGACTAGCTGGGAGGGGAGGGGCAATGAGAAGCCAGGCAAGGTGCTCCTCCATGTGAGTGACATCGAGTTGGCAATGTCCACCCAATCACATGGCCACACCCACCTAGTCATGCCCACAAGTCACATGCCACTCTCACTCGGTCACATGACTGCCAAGTCACTCATACAAAATAGGCCACACCCACAGAATAGATACTAAAAATAATTGTAACACACTGTCCGCCTCTGCTTCGCTACTTGCTTTCAGCTATTATTGAAATGGGGAGGGGGAGGCATGGTATTTGGGAGGGGAAGTCTTAAGTACAGGAGTGATTGTTAAAAGTGAGTTTTGTTCTCATCATCTACTGCACATGCTAGAGATAGTGAATGTGCCCACCAAGACCAACTGTCCGGTATACCAACCTGATGATGCTTTTTGAAGGTGGAACCCACATGACACCTGAGGGTTGTGCGGATTGGACTATGGAATGGGGTACCAGGGGGAGGGAGTTGCGTCATATATTGATATCTATGATTATGCACGTTTTTGCCTCAATTCTTGCTTTGCTTAGCTGCTATCTACTCATAACCAGTAAAAGTACTCTTTTTTTAAAGTTTTTATTTTACACACATAAACACATTGACAAGAACAAACACATGACTTAAGACAACATAGGAACAAGAAGTTCCATCATATATCATACAGCAGTTCCGTATCGGCTTCTTTGCAGTTAGTGTTTTCCCTTTCTATAATTAGTTATTTATAACCAAATATTGTTTATCTCTAATGTGCTATATATACATGCAATTCCAGGTAAACATTCACATGGTTATTCTTTTTCTTTGCCAATCTTATACTATTGTTATTCCATTTAAGAGATTATAGAGTACAGTTTGGGTTGTATTGTTTACCATCCGAAGCATCTATTATGACACCACCTTATTTTCTCTTTCTTTTCTTTTCTCTCTCCCTTCCTTCTCTACTTCCCTCCTACCTCCTCTCCTTCCCCTTCTTCCTTCCCTTACCTCTCTTCTACTCTTATCCTCCCTCTTCCCCCTCCTATTCTCTCTCCTTCTCTTTTTCTCCCTTCCTCCCTCCTCTCCTTCTCTTACTCTCCCTTCTACCCACCTTTCCTTATCTCTTTCTTCTTCCCTTACCTCTCCTCCACTCTTCCTCTTCCTTCCCTACTATCTCTCCTTCTCTTTCTCTCCCTTCCATCCTCCTCTCCTTTCCCTTCTTTCTTCCCTCTTTTCACTACTTCCTTCCTCCTCTCCTCTCCTTCCTTCTTCCCTCCCTTTCTTTTTCTATTGTTATAGGTGTCTCTTTCAAATCTCAATTTATGTTTTCTTGAGGATGGTATTTCCACAATCCCATATAATTTCATATCATTTCTTTTTTCTCTCTCTTTCATTCTATAGTCTATATGCCAGCATTCAGTCCATTCAAATTTATCGAGATAATTGTTGTTTCTTGATCATCTTTAACTAGGGTTGGGGGTTTTTTTTGCTTCTGATTTGTGTCTTTTCCCTCTCGTGCGTTCCTTCTCTGCTCTCTCTCTTTCATGCCTCTGTTCTTCTCTCCTGTTTCTTTCATTATGTTCTGCAGTTTCTTCCTCTTGACTTCCACTTTCCAGTTCCTCCTTGCTTCCTTTTTCTATTTCTCTCTTGCGGAATACTTCATAGAATTTCTGTGCATCCTCTGTGTTTTCTAACTTATATCTTTTTCCTTGCCAAGATAATAGAACCCCTTCTGGTACCAACCATCTGTACATTATTCTGTTTTTATATGACTGGTTTGTTAAGAATTGGTACTGCTTACGTTGTTCCCGAATTCTTTGTGGAATCTGTTTGAGCGTGATCAACTCTTTATGCACTATGAAGCAGTGCATAAGTCTAAGTGCTATTGTTATTACTATCCCTGACACAGATGGTCAGCTGCATCACTGTATGACCGAGATGAACCTATCAGTGTTTTACAGTCCGTGTTTTGTATTTCGTGACTAGACTATGTAAATATTAGGGGAGCCTCTTCTTAAACTATCATGCTTTGATCTTTAGACCCACCAGGATCATAAAGTTGTGGGGAAAATTCAAGCAATAATCTTTATATGTAACTCATTTCTCTCCTATCAGTGGTTTGTAGTTCATGGCTAGACCATGTAGAAGGCTGGTATGCTCATAAGGGTGATTTCAATATTCTCTTCCTGTCTTATGAAGAAATGAAAAAGGTAAGATCTGTTTGTGTTCTGTAGTGCAATATGAACAATCATTAAGCACAGAAAGCTTTGGAAATGATGGGATGTGTAAATAACTTATTCCAATGGGGAATAGCAGAGGTGAACACAGAGCCAATCTTGGTTATTTTTGTGATCTCCTAGAGAACTGCTAAACGAGTTCAGCAAAAGAAAGCCGATCTAATTTTTGATAGACTTATTTGATAGAAAAGGAAAATCTAATTAGCACAATGTACCTGCAATCAGAAAAATCTTAGCCAGAGCTGATTATATTATATTATGTTATATTGTATTGAATTGCATTGCATTATTATTATAAGTATAAATGTAAATATATATGAATATCAATATGAATATCTATATCTATATCTATAGATCTATATCTAAGAGATTGACTTAACTCAAGGGCATTTGTAAGAGAGGCATTTTTAAAACTTGCTTGGGAACTGGCCACCCTCTGATGCAGCCAAGAAAACATGAAAACATTCAACAGAAGTCACAAAGAAGCATTTCTTTTTTTAATTCATTGATTTTGTTTCTATGTAGTTTTCATTTTAAAAATTACTTTATCTCAAGGTAATTTTTTCAGTAGGAAAATAATTAAAGTTTAATATGCAAGATACTGTCTAACGAAGAAATTATCTTGAGAATTTCCCAAAGATATAAACAAAAAATTACATTTTTTTCTCCATTGTTATAGATGAACTAATATAAAGATCTATCAAATTACAGGATTTGAGAAGTTCTGTACTGAAAATATGCAACTTCCTAGGAAGAGAACTAACTGAAAAGGAGGTGGATGAGGTGGTGTATAAAGCAGCATTTAATAACATGAAAGTGGATTCTAGAGCAAACTACACGTTAATGCCTCCTGGGATTCTAGATTTGAGCAAAGGAAACTTTCTTCGCAAAGGTAGATTAGTAATAATTCATACTCTGGGGCTTTTGGAATGTGCCAGGCTTCATCTGAAACCAGGGTTGTCACCTTCACTTCAAAGGTGCTTTCTTTGGTATGGATATGTCCCAACAGTCTCTCTTTCTGCTGTCTCTCCATGATGTTGTGTTTCCCTCATCAGCAGCCTACATTTGAGGCAGCCCTAAGCTTTTCTTAGTTGTGCCAATGTTGGTGTTCTCCTGTTCACCCAAACAATTTTCTGGTGTGGATGTAATCCAATCTGTTTCAATGATCATTCTGTTGGTTGCACAATCTAATGATTCTTTGGGAGTGGAATAGTTTTAGCTCATTCTGACCACTTTACTAAGGTGGAGACACAACCTCTTCACTCTCTACCTTGGGTAATCTCCCCCACCAGGAGCGTGGTGGGTCACATGGTTAGGACATTGGGTTGAATGTTAGTAAGCCCATGTTTGAAGCCTGAGTGCTGCTGCATGGTGGGGTGAGCGCCTGTCATTCACTCTAGCACATTGTTGGGAACTTGAAAGGAGCACCTCTCCCGGGGCATCTCCCTGGAAACAGTGATGTCACTGACTAATCCTTTCAACCTGGAACTGTCTCCTCTAAACCTGCAGGGACCTATCCAATGATCAAAAAGCCATCAATCATTTCTCTTAAGCATTGAACCAACTGGGTGAACTCAAGATCATTTAGAACCTCACTGGGAGACCATTGATTCCATGATTACAGTGATGAAGAGGTCTCTCTCTCTCTAAAAACAGCATTGCAGCACAGCTTTGGTTTCCAAAGTTGCAGCTGAACAAATCACAAGACCTCTGGAACATTGTCCTTTGGACGAATGAGACCAAAGCGGAGATGTTTAGTCACAATACAAAGTGCCACGTTTGGCAAAAACCGAACATGGATATCAGCACAAACAACTTATACTAACCATCAAGCATGGTGGTGGAGTGGGATGATTTGGGCTTGATTTGTAGTCACAGGGCCTGGACACCTTGCAGTCACTGAGTTGACCATCAACTCCACTAAATACCAAAGCATTCCATAGTCACATATGAAGCCAGCAGTCTGACAGCTAAAGATTGGCCAACACTGGGTCATGCAACAGGACAATGAGCCTAAGCACACCAGCTAAAATACCATGGAATGGCTGAAAAGGAAAAATTAAGGTATTGTAATGGCCCAATCAAAGTTCACACCTCAATCTGATTGAAATGCTACAGTGAAACCTCAAATGAACTGTACATAAACAAATGCTCACAAACTTCAATTCGATTTTCGATTTTGATTTTATTGTATTTCTATGCCGCCCTATTCCCAGAGGGACTCAGGGCGGCTCACAAACCAAGTCAGGGGGGGGAACAAACAGGGGGGAAAAAAAGAAAGACAACGGACAACACAACACCACAGTTTTAAAAACAATCAAGAGCTACATCATTCGAGTGGGGACAGGAACCCCAGGGCTGTCAGAACAGCCAGGTTTTTAAGGCTTTGCGGAAAGCCTGGAGTGTGGTGAGGGTCCAAATCTCCACGGGGAGCTCGTTCCAGATGCCATGTTGTAAAGAATAATGGGCCAAAATTCTTCTTCCAAAATTATTGAATCTTAAGTTTTACATACACAGCTTCTCCATTTTGGTTTCCTTTTTCAAAAACAAATCATGACATCGTGTAATGTCATGTTGTTCATCTGAGGTTGTATTTACTTACTTTTAAGAACTGCTAAGGAGCAGATTTTTACTATATTCTCAGACAAAAAAAACATGGAACAGAAGCAGGATATATGTCCTGTTTACATGACTGTATATACATTCAAAAACAAACTTAGTCACAGAAAAATGTGTAAGAATGACCATTTTGGTGAAAAGGATGACATAAATAGCCTCTAGATAAAATGAATACAAAAACTGTTAAGATATTTTTAACCATTGTTTCCCAGGCACTATTGGGGACTGGAAGAACCACATGACTGTTGCCCAGAGTGAAAGGTTTGACCGTGTCTTTAAGGAGAGGATGGAGAAGCTGCCCTTCAAGTTCTGCTGGGATATTCAGGAGGATCCAGAGCATATTTCCAGCTCAGTGGATGAAAATAATGTGTGATATAAACTTTCAAATGGCTTGAATCAGAGATGACCTTCCAAGAATGGTCTTTATGTAATCTTGTAATTTTCAATTCTCAACTCTGCAGGGACCATAGGACAGAGTAATATTAAATTCTTCATTATTTTTAAACATTGTACAGCATTCGTTTATTGATTTAGATTTCCATAGCTACCTGAGCAGTTTTGGGTTTCAATTTTTTCTCTACCGGTTCAGTGGGTGTGGCTTGGTGGAGCTTGGTGGAGGGCTTCATGTGACTGAGTGGGAGTATGGCAAGTTGGGGCGACACCATTCCACCAAGCCACACCCACCCAAACCACACCCACAGAACCCACAGAAAAGTTTGGCCAAGTCTTCTAGTGTTCAACCTGGCTGCTTCTCGCCTCCTTCTCATGTTTGCTCTGTGTGCCTGAGCCCAAGAAGGAGAAAAGCAGTCATGTTGCATGCTGCGGCAGAGAGAAGCCAAAGTTTTCTGCCTCCCTTTGCAGTGGAGGTGCTTGGAAGGCAGCTCCTGTGGCTCCTGTCCCTTTATGCAACTTCCTAGGAAGAGAACTAACTTGAAAGGAGGTGGATGATATGGTGGATAAAGCTACATTTGATAACATGAAGGTGGATTCTAGAGCAAACTGCACGTTATTGCCTCCTGGGATTCTAGATTTCAGCAAAGGAGACTTTCTTCGCAAAGGTAGATCAGCAATAATTCATACCTTGGGTTTTTTGGAATGTGCCACCCTTCATCTGAAACCAGGGCTGCTACATTCATCTGAAAGGTGCTTTCTTTTTTTTCAATATATTTTTATTATTTTTACATTTAAAACAATGCAGTACCATGACCATACATTCACATTATATACAGCTAGTCTCAACCATTAACAATTAGCCTACTTAATACATTGTCTATCCTTCTGTCCAATCACAATATATACAGTTTGTTCCAGTCTTGGCACCTTGTCTTATACCAGTCATAAAATCTGTTTCAGACTTCAAAATATTCTGATTCCCCTTTATTTTTAAGTTCAAAAGTGAGCCTATCTGCTTCCGCACATGCCAACACTTTTCTGATTATGTCTAGCTCTGATGGTGTATTTTCTTTTTTCCAATATTGTGCATAAGTTATGTGTGCCATAGTTAGTACATGTATAATTAAATAAAGTGTATCTTTCTTAAACCCCTCCGGTATTATACCTAGGAGAAAAAAATCGGGTTTAAACAAGATTTGGTCTCCCACCATTTGTTCTCACCATGATTGAATCATTTTCCAATATTTTTTTGCCTCATTTCATGTCCACCACATATGATAAAAAGTGTCTTGTGTTTTTTTTACACTTTCAACAATTTGGGTCCAGATTTTTAAACATTTTGGAGAGCCGTGCTGGGGGGAGATGCGATCTGTAGAACATCTTATAAAGATTTTCTTTATACGCCATAGCCATTGTTAGTTTCTGATTCAGTATCCAAAGTTTTTCTCACTTAGCCAATTCCACATTATAACCAAAAATTTTCACCCAGGCGACCATAGTTTCTTTGACATGTTCTTCCTCCAGCTTGTATTCCAACAAAAATCTATACAACACTTTGATCAGCCTGTTTTCTGTCTGTATCAAAAGTTTATCTAATGTTGTGTAATCTTTGGCAATACCTTCCTTCTTCCTATTCTGTGCAAACCTTGACTGTATCTGTAAATAAGACCACCATTCTACTTGTACCACTTGTGATGTCAATTCTAATCTAGTTTTGATCTCCCCCTCTCTGTTCAATAACTCTTTATATGTAACTATATTTTTCATATTAATTAAATTTGGGTGTATGTATGCTTCCATCGTAGATAGCCAAATGGGTATTTTGGTGTAGTGTTCCATATTAATAACTGGGACTGTCTGATATAATGTCTACTGAAATATTTATGTGCAGGTCCTTTTTCATACCAAAGGAAGGCATGCCATCTTACTTGGAGGTCATGACCTTCCAATTTGAGTAATCTTTTATTTCTCAACATTATCCATTCTCTTAGCCATGTTAGAGTGGCCGCAGTATAATAAAGTTCCCAATTTGGTATGCCAAATCCTCCTTTTTCCTTAGTGTCTTGCATAGCCTTGAGTTTTATTCTTGGTTTTCTTCCCTGCCAAATAAATTTCAAAACCAGTTGATTCAAATCCTTAAAAAAACCTTTTTCTAATTTAATGGGAATATTCTGAAATAGGAAAAGAAATGTTGGTAATACATTCATTTTTATGACAGCGATCCTACCCATCAGGGACAGTTGTAAGTTTTTCCATCTTTCTAAGTCTTTCTTAGTTTTATTGATCAAATTAGTATAGTTATCTTTTTTGATAGTCACACACCTCGCAGATAAATGTATACCAAGATATTTGACTTCTTTGACAGTTTGGATACCCAATTTCTTCGTTAACTCTTCTTTCGCTTTTGATGTCATATTTTTAACCAACATTTTATTCTTAGTCATATTTATCTTTAAATCCGCTATTTTCCCATACTCTGTCAATTCCTCAATAAGTTTCATACCAGACTTTATAGGATCCTCTAACACAAACACTAGATCTTCCACAAAAGCCTGTAACTTTAATTGTTCCTTTTTGATTTCGAGTCCCTTTATCTTTTCCTCTTTATGTACATTCCTGGCTAAAACCTATAAGGTTAATATAAACAGCAGCAGGGATAGGGAATAACCTTGTCTTGTACCTTTCTAGATTGCTATACTTTGCGTTAATTCACCATTAAAGACTACTTTGGCTTTTTGATTTGTGTATATTGCTCTAATCGTGTTTATAAATTTATCCCCAAATTCCATGTGTTCCAATTGTTGATGCAAAAATTCCAAGTTAATATTATCAAATGCCTTTTGGGCATCGAGAAAAAATAATGCAACGTGTTTTTCATTATGCACTTCGTAATATTCAACAATGTTCAGCATAATTTTTATATTGTTTTTAATTTGTCTTCTGGGGAGGAATCCATTTTGATCTGTGTAGATGAATGATACAAGGAAAGGTGCTTTCTAAAGTGGTATGGCTATGTCCCAACAGCCTCTCTTTCTGCTGTCTCTCCATGATGTTTGTTTGCCTCATCAGCAGCCTACATTTAAGGCAGCCATAAGCTTTTCTTAGTTGTGACAATGTTGGTGTTCTCCTGTTGACCCAAACAAATTTCAGGTGTGGATATAATCCAACCTCTTTCAATGATCATTCTATTGGTTGCACAATCTGATCCTTTCATTTCTCTTAAGCATTGGCCAACTGGGTGAACTCAAGATCATTTAGAAACTCACTGAGAGACCATTGATTCCATGATTACAGTGATGAAGAGGCCTCTTTTCTCTAAAAACAACATTGCAGCACAGCTTTGGTTTCCAAAGTTGAACAAATCACAAGACTTCTGGAACACTGTCCTTTGGACGAATGAGACCAAAGTGGAGACGTTAGGCCACAATACAAAGTGGCACGTTTGACAAAAAACAAACATGGATATCAGCACAAACATCTTATACTAACCATCAAGCATGGTGGTGAAGCGGGGATGATTTGGGCTTCATTTGTAGTCACAGGGCCCAGACACCTTGCAGTCACTGAGTTGACCATCAACTCTGCTAAACATCAAAGTCTTCTAGAGTCACATGTGAAGCCAGCGGTCTGACAGCTATAGATTGGCCAAGATTGGGTCATGCAACAGGACAATGACCATAAGCACACCAGCAAGAATACCACAGAATTGCTGAAAAGGAAAAGAATGTTGCAATGGCCCAGTCAAAGTCCAGACCTCAACCTGATTGAAATGCTACAGTGAAACCTCAAATGAACTGTACATAAACAAATGCTCACAAACTTCAATTATGTAATGGTGTAAAGTAATGTTGTAAAAATAGTGGACCAAATTCTTCCAAAATCGAATGAAAATTCTTCCAAAACTATCGAATCTTAAGTTTTACACACAGCTTCTCCATTTTGGTTTCTTTTTATAAAATAAACCATCACATGGTGTAATGTCATATTGTTCATCTCAGGTTGTATTTACTTATTTTTAAGAACTGCTAAGGAGCAGATTTTTACTATGTTTTCATACATAAAACCATGGAACAGAAGCAAGGTATACGTCCTGTTTACATGACTGTATATACATTCATACACAAACTTAGTCACAGAAAAATGTGTAAAAATGACCATTTCGGTGACAGGACGACATAAATAGCCTCTAGTTTAATTGAATACAAAAACTGTTAAGATATTTTTGGGTGTGGATATAATCCAACCTGTTTCAATGATCATTTGAATTCGGACTATAGGACAGAGCAACATTAAATTCTTCGTTATTTTTAAAAATTGTACAGCATTTGTTCATTGAGTTAGATTTCCATAGCTACCTGACCAGTGGTGGTTTCAAATTTTTTCCCTACCGGTTCGGTGTCGTGGCTTGGTGAGGGGGTTCATGTGACTGAGTGGGCATGGCAAACTCAACGTCCCTGACAGCAAGGTGGGGAAACACCTTTCCACCAAGCCACACCCACCCAAACCACACCCACAGAACCCACAGAAAAGTTTGGCCAAGTCTTCTAGTGTTCAACCTGGCTACTTCTCGCCTCCTTCTCATGTTTCCTCTGTGTGCCTGAGCCCAAGAAGAAGAAAAGCAGCCATGTTGAATGTTGCGGCAGAGAGAAGCCAAAGTTTTCAGTCGAGGTGCTTGGAAGACAGTTCCTGTGGCTCCTGTCCCTTTATGGTCCCCCCTTTCCCCTGCATTGAAGTACCTTAAAGATGGAAGCTGGTGGCTGCCTTCCGAGCAACTCTTCTGGGACACTGTCCCTCTGGCATAACAGACCTGGTCCAGTGGGCAGCTGCAAGCAGCATAAGCAAGCAATGGGGCACATGGCCAGTGCAAACAGAGCAGCGATGGTGGCGATGGTCACAGGCAACACATTGCATACAGGTGCCACTTGTGCCAGGCCATCAGACATGACCAGGGGAAAGCTAGTAGTGATTTAGTGGCCAACAGGCAGGCAGGGTTGGGCAAGTGAGCAGCAAACAGGCGGGCAAGGCAGGCAACCACTAAGAAAAAATATGACAACAAATCCAATATCAACATATTAGCAACAGCTAGACTTATTTATTGTATTTGCCGCTTCCCTGAAAATATATATTGCTTGATATATCATCTTAGCCCAACTCCTAAAGGGAAAATCAAGTTTTTAAAGGTTTTTTTGTAATTTTTTTGGTATACATTACAAATACTTGGCACCAGATGTGGATTGCTCCCGGTATGCACCGGTATGGGCAGAAAGGTAACGGAAATCAGCCACACCTTTGCATACGGGAGCACCCGCAGCCTAGAAACCCTCCCATACCGGTCCGATCAGGATGCGTCCGAGACTGGAACGGGCTTCAACGCTGCTCTGGCTTGGTCTCCTCTGAAGAAGTCCCCCCTGCTTTCTTCTCTTTGAGAAGCGGCTTTCAAAATGGGGACTTTGCAAACTGCTTCACAAGAGAAGGAAGCTGGGAGGGGGCTTCTTCAGATGAACCGAGGCTGAAGTGGGCTTCGTGGATCCACCACCGCCACTGCTGCCACCACCGCAACCCCCACGCCCAAGCCGCAAGTTAAAACCCCACAGGAGTTCTGGGGTTTCTCACAGCCGCCGTCAGCCACAGCACGCCCAAGCAGCATGCTAAAACTCCCTGCTGCCAACTCTACAGCTCCTCTCATCAATTAAAAAAAATGGACTGTGCTCCCCAGCACTGCCACCTTCCCCAATTATGGAGAGCTCCGGATTGGGGCTTGGCACGCAGGGCATTGCTGGAGCTGAAGGGGCTGGTCTTCCCCTCTGACACCAGCCATGGGAGGAAGGTAAAGCCAAACTTTGCCCAGGCAAGAACTGCTGGCAGGGGTGGGTGAGGCTGCAGGGCGAACCTGGCTGGAAGTTGTTTGTAAATCTCCCCAAAAGAGGGAGGGGAGGAAGTTCTGCTGCTGTCCAGGTTGATTTTATAATAAGAGAAGACCTGGATATGTTTTTATTAGACAGCCTTTCCTAACAAGACTGATTTTTGCTTGCATCACTGTTGGTCTCAAATTCGTTTGTTAAGTCCCCATGATTCATAATTATGTTTATGAGTTGCTAATATCACCATCCTGAGTAATTCCCTTTGGAGCACTTTCCATTTTGACAATTTAGGAAAGAAGTGTTGTCTTTTGGGCTTACCTGAATGAAATTTAGGTGTAGGCATCAGGGGAGGGTTAATTTGAAAATGAACAATGAAAGAGAAGCAGATTTCTGTACCTAACAGAAAGGAAATGAAAACACTGAAAAGTGTTGAGGAGCTGAGGGTGTGTGAGTCAGGGAATTCCAGACCAGAAAGATTGTTTTGTATTCCAGTTGAATTAGGACTGGTTCTTTGTGAAGGATCTGTGAGAATTTTGAAATATTGCAATAAGGCCCAAGGAAAAATAAATAAAGCAGAAAGATTTAATTAAAGGAGAAGAGAAGGAATGGCAAAACATCCATTAACTGCTTTGAAAATGCCTTTGTAACGTGTTTTCAGTTGTAGGATTGGAAATATTTGATTAACTGTATGCTTTAATGTTCAAAAAAAATAACTTTTATCAGTATAAGCAGAGCAGTTTGCAAAAATCATTATAGTAAACTGAATACCACTGTAGAACATAATTTCTCACCAAAAATGCAATTTAATCAGTGACGTGTGGTGAGGTTTATGGCTGGTGAGGCACTGACCCAATGGTAGGTTTCAAATTTTTTTAGACTTGTGGACTTCAACTCCCAGAATTCCACAGCCAGGCATTCTCAGTTCCGATTTAAAGCGACACCATTTGTTTTTCTCCTTCGCGAAAAAGTTTCCTTCATTCTTTTTCTTCTCCCTCCCCATCCTTCCTCCCTCTGGGCTTATGTAGTTTTATCCAGGTGTGTGTGTGTGTGTGTGTGTGTTTGAAAAGGCAACATGGCTCTGCCTGCAATTAAACTACACTTGGGGAGGGATCTACACTTGAGGATGAAGTTTGAATTCCCGCCCTCCCTCCGACCCACACGTACCTTTTCCAGCTGTTTCAGAGAGGATTTCAACTCTGCTCTTGCCTGTCATCATGAAAAGAAAAAAAATGTAAAAGGAAAAAGGGAAAAGGTAAGGTCAGGCTGAGCTAGTTGCTGCCAGAGTCACCGTGGATAACTCTGCTTAGTGCTTAACTGTTTAAAAAAGCCTCTAAAAAGCGCCCTCTACAGGAGGAGGCAGGAGAAGCCTTCTAGCATTCCACTTGGCTGCTTCTCGCCTCCTCATGTTTGCTCTGTGTATATGAGCCCAAGAAGGAGGAGAGAATCAGCCATGTTGAATGCTGCAGCAGAGAGAAGCAGAACATTTCTGCCTCCCTTCACAGCAAAGCTGCTCAAAAGGCAGCTCCTGTGACTGCCTGTCCCTTTTTAGTTCCCACCTCCCCCCGCCATCGAAGTACCTTAAAAACTGAGGCTGGCGTCTGCCTTCTGAGCATCTCTGCTGTGATGCCCTCCATACGGTGCAACAGACTGTTCTCCTGGCTGGGTTCAGCGGCTGGCCAGGAACGGCAATGGCAGGCAAATAGGGTGCATATACATGACCAGTGCAAACAGGCCGATGACAGTGCCAAGGGTCCCCAGACTTGTCCAGTGATTGTTGCCGTCATCCTGTTCATGTGTACCCCATTGCCTGCTGGTGCCGCTTGTGGCCAGCCACCTGACCTGGCCAGGAGAATGGCCTGGTGTGCCAGAAGGACAGCATCATGGCAGAGCTTCTTCGAAAGTAGCCAAAAATTACTAGCAGCTGGAGGCTTCCCACAAAAGGTGGCCAAGCCTTGCCATGCTCCCACCACCACCATGGTGACCAGAATTTAAGGTAGGTGAGCGAGGCGGAGGGAGAGCAGCCAGCGAACGGGTGGCCACTCTGAGGCAAGGATGGACTCGGGGAATGGCGTATACTCTGACCCAGCCTATGGCAATGTGCATAGCTGGGCTTCGTGGCGAAGCAAAGGCAATATATATAGGGCTTGGGTGGGTGAGGCAAGCGTCGGGCAGTTGGGGGTGGCAAGTGAGCCTTGGGTGGGTGGGCGGGGCTAGCAAGAGGCAAGCGGGTGGGCAGGGCGAGCAAGTGGCGACAAGGTGACCATTTCAGCGGCATGGTTCGCCAGCAATCGCTACTGATTCTGGCCATATGTCCAGTACCGGATCAAATGAACCTGTGAGAACCAGCTGAATACCATCTCTGTTCCTGACTCTGGGTATTATAAAGAAATAAAGACCCACAAAAACAACATAGCAAATAAAAAAAGATGACAAAAAAAACCCAAATCCTATAAAACATATTCACAACAACTAGACCCATTTATTATATTTTCTGCTTTCCTGAAGATATATATTGCTTGATATATCATCTTAGCCCAACTCTTAATGGGAAAATCAAGTTTGTAAAGTTTTTTTTGGGGAAGGCAATAAAATAATTCCTTACATAGCCTGAAACATATTTCATGCAGGGGTTCTCCCCATAATGAGGTACTCTTCCCTTTGGAGGGGGACAATAATATAACAACTCTTATGTAAATTTAAATATGGAAATTGGGATTCAGGTATGAAAATAACAACGCAATAACATCGTTGTGGCTGCATCTCCTATTGGTAAATCCATAATTCTTCATATAATGATACATTACAAATAATTGGCATGTAAATCAGAAGTGCTTTTGTATTTTTAAAACATACTGATTTTTACAGCAACACTTTTCCAAATTAGGTTATTACTCAATCATGTTTGATGTCCCCTCTTGCTCATTTTTGAAATACAGAAGTTCTGCTGACACAATGATTGACTAAAGATCAGCCTTCTTAAATATTTGAATACTCTACTGGAGTATAAGAACATTGACAAACCATTACAAATAAGGTGGCTTAAGGACATGACATGAGTGACTGTCAGAGTCTATATAGATAAGGTAGGAAAAGAATCGAAATTTGTATGTTTTTAACATTGTAATTAAAACTTTCTCTTCTACATAGAATTTTTAGATTCCAATAAGAACAGCAAATTTACTCTTTGCAATGGAAACATTTATCAATGAAAATTGAGTTCATTGAACTAATGAATTAATTAAGGAAACTAATCTAATAACACACAGACATATAATTTTCCTTTATGTTAGCATGATTTTTAAAAAACTGAATTAATACAATATTGACCATAAATGTAGGAAGTATTGATAATTGCTCTATTATTACATCAACAGTTGAAGCAATGGAGCCAGAGAATGAGTTCCTGTATAAATACAAAGGACTCTATTTCATAAGTGGCTTGTCCTCACCTGAAAATTTAGATTCACTGGACAATTTTGAAATCCGAGATGATGATATATTCATAATCACATATCCTAGATCTGGTAAGGTCAAAGATGTCTTCCAAGAAAGAGTTAATCTTGTGTCCAATATTGTTATTCAGTTCCTCAATGTTTTGGTTGCTGTGACGCTGTTGCTCTATAACCAGATTTTAACATTTAGCATTTTACAAGAAGCTGGAAAAGTAGGGAAAATAAGGTGCTAAACCTCTACTTTCATTGTTTATATTTTACTGTACATTGGCTACATTGGTAACCTTGGCTAGTCACTCTCCCTCAGCCCAATCTACCTCACAGGGCTGTTGTGAGGAAAATAGGAGGAGGAAGAAGTAATAGGTATGTTTGCCACCTTGAGTTAGTTTTAAAACTAAAAAAGGCAGGATAGAAATAAATGTGTAAATAAATATCTATTCTTTTCTCATCCATTCATCTGCTTAATCTATCAATTTTAGTAGAGTTGATTGTCTTTATGCATCTCTGAAACATTTGCTCTTCTCCCTGATTAGGAAGGTTCGCTTTGCATAAGTTCAACTTTCTCCAAATAATAATGGGCAAACTAATTTAATTATTTTTTATTTGCAGGAACTGTGTGGACTCAGAATATTGTCAGCTTGATTGTTTATGAAGGTCACCGATATGGAACTGAAAATATTACCCTAATTGACCGAGCACCATGGCTGGAGTATAATATATTCCATGTAGATTTATCTAGTCGCCCATCACCTCGTGTCATTTGTTCCCATCTGCCCTACTATTTGGTACCCAAAGGATTACGAAAAAGAAGAGCAAAAGTAGGGCATATTTTGTTAACTTGTGAGCTAGCGTGGGGAGCTGCCTGCATTCTTTTCGTTTAGCTCTGCATCTGAATGTTTTATTAACAAATAGGCAAGGGTGCACAAACAAATATTAGATTGTTCCAATATGTTGGAATAGCAAATTCTGAAGTATGAGGAGGGGGGGAAATACAAACAAAACAGAAGGTCATGGCCAGCAGAAACAGCTAACAACCAAACTGAATATCAAACCCCTTAAACTTATTTTTCCCAAGGTGGCACACCCAGGTAGATAGTAACACTTGGTGTTGCATGTCCAGTTGCTATCTTAACATATCTGGAGGATGTCAAGTTGAGGGACGCTATTTTTATCCCTCAAATCCCTTTGCACAATTTCTACTCTCAGTCAATCATGCCCTAGTCACCGGAAGCTTTACTGGTGCAAAATGCAGATGCCACGTGGATTGGTGTTTCTCTAGAATTGCATTCATTACACCTCTGCTTTGGAAACTGCATTGGCTACTAGTTTGCTCTTTAGATTTGTCAGGCAGGACCCAAGAGGAAAGACTTTTCTTCTGTGGTGTCTGCTATATGGAAAATCTTTTCCCCAAGTCAAGGTTGGCCCCAATCCTGGTGGTCTGCTGAAAGGCTCTCAAATATGGTTTTGCTAATGAGCTTTGAGATCCGGTGATAGAATGGAACCTTTTAGATGAATGTATGAGAGTTACTTGATGAACTCTCTGTATGCTTTCCTTTTAATCTGTCTTTTATTCTTCTTTTTGTCTTGGTTTTTTTGACTAGGTATTATCATCTCTCTCTTACAGATTATTTATGTGTTTAGAAATCCAAAGGATGTCTTAGCTTCTAACTATTATTTTCACAAACTATCAGTCAAAATAGAAACCCCAAAAGACTTTGATATATTCTTTGAGAAGTTTTTGGCTGGCAAAGGTAAGAAGAATTTGATCATATCGATATTTTGTCCATTTTTGTTTTAGGTAAACAACTATGAATATATTTCAATCCTCTTCCCACCAAGAGCAAACAATCCACTCTCTCTCCTTATATAAGAAATAAATAATGATTCTCTATAATTCAGTAATTTGTGTAAACTCTACACAAATATTTTTCAGTAGGAAGAGTGGGTGCAGAAAAATGGATGGCTCCTAGGACAACTTTGATGTAAAAGTGAGAGGGAGAGGCAAGAGAAGGCAGCTTATTAGGGAGAGAGATGAGAAATACTAAGATATATTTAATATGGAGGAGAAAATGGAGAGAAATTCTTTAGCAGTTCAAAATGGGGATGTTAATGTGTTGGAATGGATGGATAGAATCAGGGGTGGGTTCCTACCGGTTCGCACCGGTTCTTGCGATCCGGTTCGTCAGTGAACCCGGAAGTAATTAACTTCCGGGTTCCTAGCTCCTAGCCCCTGTCACTGGGTGCCTGCAGGGTTTTTCTTTTTAAAAAACGCCTCTCCGGAGAGGAAGCCCTGTCAAAGCGCACCTTTCCCGCCTCGGCGGCTGCAGGGACCACCCCACCGCTTTACCTTCCTCCTCCTCCTCCTCCTCCCCTTCCGCCCGCAGCAGCAGCAATGGCAGCCGAGCCGGGAAAGGAGCGCTTTGGCAGGGCTGTCAAAGCGCACCTTTCCCGCGTCGGCGGCTGCAGGGACCATCCCGCCGCTTTATTTTCTTCCTCCTCCTCCTCTCCTTCCGCCCGCAGCAGCAGCAATGGCAGCCGAGCCGGGAAAGGAGCGCTTTGGCAGGGCTGTCAAAGCGCACCTTTCCCGCGTCGGCGGCTGCAGGGACCATCCCGCCGCTTTATTTTCTTCCTCCTCCTCCTCTCCTTCCGCCCGCAGCAGCAGCAATGGCAGCCGAGCCGGGAAAGGAGCGCTTTGGCAGGGCTGTCAAAGCGCACCTTTCCCGCGTCGGCGGCTGCAGGGACCATCCCGCCGCTTTATTTTCTTCCTCCTCCTCCTCTCCTTCCGCCCGCAGCAGCAGCAATGGTAGCCGAGCCGGGAAAGGAGCGCTTTGGCAGGGCTGTCAAAGCGCACCTTTCCCGCCTCGGCGGCTGCAGGGACCATCCCGCCGCTTTATTTTCTTCCTCCTCCTCCTCTCCTTCCGCCCGCAGCAGCAGCAATGGCAGCCGAGCCGGGAAAGGAGCGCTTTGGCAGGGCTGTCAAAGCGCACCTTTCCCGCGTCGGCGGCTGCAGGGACCATCCCGCCGCTTTATTTTCTTCCTCCTCCTCCTCTCCTTCCGCCCGCAGCAGCAGCAATGGTAGCCGAGCCGGGAAAGGAGCGCTTTGGCAGGGCTTCCGCCGCGCCCCCAAGGACCGCTGACCTCGCGCTGCCGTTTCTTCTTCTTCCCCGGCCTTCCCAGTTAGCTTGCTTGAAGCTCCGAGGAGGCGGGAGGAGGGTCGCAGGAGTGGAAGTGGGGGGAGGTCTTCCCGGCCGGGAAGAGCTGAGAGGCTGCCGGCCCCTTTCGCAGGAAAGTTAACTTTTCTTGGCGAAATCCTGCCCCCCCCCCCCCGCGTGGGTGAGCTGTCCTCTTCCCGTAAGCCGCCCGGAGTTACCTGTGTGTGAGGTGGGCTGCCCTATGCATTTGCGTGTATGCGCTGGAAAGAGAGTGAAAAAGAGAGGGAGAAATAATTATATTAATTAGATAGATCAGTCTTTCTCCACCTTGGAGACTTGAAAGTGTGTGGACTTCAACTCCCAGAAAGGGAGTTGGGAGAAAGGGAGAAAGGAGGAGAGAATGAAAGGAAGATGGGGGAAAGAAGAAAGAGGTAAGGAGAGGAGGATGGAAAGGAGAGAAAGAGGGGGAGAGAGGGTAGAAAGGGGAAGAGGAAGAGCAGGAGTAGGAGAAAGGTAAGGGAAGAAGGAAGGGGAAGGAGAGGAAGAAGGAGGAAAGTAGAGAAGGGAGGGAGAAAAGAAAGGGAAAATAAGGTGGTGTTATAGCAGGAGGAAGGGATGGTAAACAAAGCAACCCAAACTGTATATTATAACCTATTAAATGAAATAATAAATGTATAAGAATGATAAATGTTAAAACACTTGTAACCAAACGACATGCTATATGTGATGATGGTTTTTTTTCTTTTTGTTTTGTTTTGTTTTTATTGTTGTGGGCATGTGTCGTCTGTAACAAAAAAAATTAAAAAAATATTTTTATAAAAAGGTGGAGAAACACTGAGATAGATGATAATGAGGGAGGGAGAGGGAGAGAGAGAGAGAGACCATAACTAGATAGACAGATAGGCAGGCAGATAGACGGATGGATAGAGAGAAAGAGAGAGAGATAGGTAGGCAAGCAGATAGATGGATGGAGAAAGAGAGGGGGAAAGAGGGAGAGGGATACCATAACTAGATAGGCAGGCAGTTAGACAGATGGATGGATGGATAGAGAGAGAGAGGATGTATATAATTAAGGTGACCAGACGTCCCTAGCGAGGTCGCGGGCTGGCAGTAACTGCCGCGGCCTAGCTCCCCCCCCCTCCGGTCAATGGTGTCCCTCTTTATCAATCTGAAAATCTGGTCACCTTACTTGTTTAGGTAATTCTGAGGTGGTTGATGGTTCTGTGAGTGCCTGTCCTTTATAATTTTCCACATTGCCTTGATGGTTTTTATTCCAGTGACTTTGTCTTTCCTGTTCTTAGGCTTAGGAAAAAAAAACTGGTTTCATTGGCAGTCTTTTTTTTTGGGGGGGGGGATTTTTATTTTTTTGGTGTTTTCCTAGCACTGTCATAGTTTGTGGGTGTGGGTGGGTGTGTAATGTCCCACAGTTATCTATGCATTAATAATGATCTAGTAATATTAATAATATCTAGTAATTAGTAATATCTAGTAATAACATCGTCTTGGACACTCCCATCCGGTCACATGGGTGGCAAGCCACTCCCATCCGGTCACATGGGCGGCAAGCCACTCCCATCCGGTCACATGGGTGGCAAGCCACTCCCATCCGGTCACATGGGCGGCAAGCCACTCCCATCCGGTCACATGGGTGGCAAGCCACTCCCACAAAGGAGGCCACGCCCACAGAGGTGGTTCGAACAATTTTTGAAACCCACCCCTGGATAGAATGTAAAGTTTTTAAAAAATGAATATTAGTTAAAGAACCAAATACTCAAATGATATCACACGGGAAGCGATTTAAGGGTTGGAAATAGAAAGGAGATAACCAGAGTTAGTTCTTTGAATATTTGAAGAAGTATAAAAAAATTAAACCAGATTGCCCCAAAGTTCTAAATAGGAAAAGGGAAGAAACGAAACAATATAGCAGCATCTTGACAAAAATCCCCAAATAACAAGTTGGAGTATGCAACCACATTAGTTACAACTCTTACTCTTTCTCTGTCCTCTCCACATTGAGTGACGTTAGGGCAGCCCCTCAGTTGTGCTCTCATGCTTTGATTTTTAGGCCCACCAGGATCACAATGGAGGAAACTCAAGCATGAATAATGTAGAAAGAGCTGAGGTGGTGCAGTAGTTACAATGCAGTACTGCAAGCTACTTCTGTAGACTGCTGGCTGCCTGCAATTTGGCAGTTCGAATCTCACAGGCTGAAGGTTGACTCAGCCTTCCATCCTTCCGAGGTGGATTAAATGAGAACCCAGACTGTTGGGGGCAATAGGCTCATTCTGTAAAACGCTTACATACTGTAAAAGCACTATGAAGCGGTACATAACTCCAAGTGCTATTGTTATTGCTATCCCTGACACAGGTGGTCAGCTGGATCATTGCATAATCCAATTAGCACAATGTGCCTGTAATCTAAGCCAAAGTCTAAGCCAAAGTACCTCATAATATTTTCCTGATTGGGCTCAGAAGAGATTGAAAATAATTAAAGTTTAATATGCAAGATATGTATAATGAAGAAGTAATCTTGAGAATTCCCCAAAAATATCAACAAATTTTTCCATCTTTTCTTCATTGTTATGGATGAACTAATATAAAGTTACATCAAATTACAGGATTTGAGAAGTTCTGTACTGAAAATATGCAACTTCCTAAGAAGAGAACTAACTGAAAAGGAGGTGGATGATATGGTGGATAAAGCTACATTTGATAACATGAAGGTGGATTCTAGAGGAAACTACAAATTCATGGCTCCTGATATTCTAGATTTCAGCAAAGGAAACTTTCTTTGCAAAGGTAGATTAGTAATAATTCATACTTGGGGTTTTTGGAATCTGCCAGGCTTCATCTGAAACCAGGGTTGCCACTTTCATCTGAAAGGCGCTTTCTAAAGTGGAATGGATATGTCCCAACAGCCTCTCTTTCTGCTGTCTCTCCATGATGTTGTGCTTGCCTCATCAGCAGCCTACATTTGAGGAAGCCATAAGCCTTTCTTAGTTATACCAATGTTGAAATGGTGTTCTTCTTTCCAATTCTGTGGGTGTAGCTCAGTGGGCATGGCATGGCTTTGCAGGTGTGACTTTGTGGGTGTGGCAGGGGAAGGATACTGCAAAATCCCCATTCCTACCCCAACCCACTAACCTGCTTCCAGGTTAGTCTAACTCCTTAGCATTAGAGTGTTTTTCATGTGGGAAGGGCGAGTAGAACGTCTAAACTTGCAGGCTGCAGGCCAGATGAGTCACGTGCTGGCCACGCCCATGCCCAAATGGCAGATGGAACAGAATTCTTTTCAGGTGAGGAGGGGGAGTAGAATGTCTAACTCCTTAGCAGCAGACCGGGTTAATAATAATATAAGAAATACTAATGATCTGATAGTCATTTTAAAAAATCCTTTCTTAGAAGAGCACCTAGAAGCCAGGAGGAACATACGTGCCAAATTTCAAGTTTGTAGGCTTTACAATTCTGGAGATTTTGTGATGATGCATGAGTGGTATTTCACTTTTATATATATATAGATGGAGAGAAAATAGAGATAAATTGTTTAGCGGTTCAAAATTAGGATGTGAATGAGTTGGAGTGGATGGATAGAATCAAATGGTTTTTTTTTAATTAATATTACCTAAAGAACCAAATACTCAAATGATATCACACGGAAAGCGTTTTAAGGGTTGGAAAGAGAAGAAAGCTAAGCTAACCAGAGTTCATTCCTTAAATATTTGAAGAAGTATACAAAAATTAAACTAGATTGCCTCAAAGTCCAAATAAGAAAACGCCAACGAATTAAACAATATAGCAGGATTTTGACAAAAATCCCCCTTAACAAATTGGAGTATGAAGCCACATTATTTACCACTCTCATTCATCCCTTGTCCTCTCCGTGTTCAGTGACGTTAGAGCAGCCCCTCAGTTGTGTTCTCATACTTTGATCTTTAGGCCCACCAGGCCCATAATGGAGGAAACTCACCAGGATCATCATGGAGGAAACTCAAGCATTAACAATGTAGAAAGAGCTGTGGTGTCGCAGTGGTTACAATGCAGGACTGCAGGCTGCTTCTGTAGACTTACAGCTGCCTGCAATTTGGCAGATCGAATTTCACCAGACTCAAGGTTGACTCAGCCTTCCATCCTTCCGAGGTAGGTAAAATGAGGACACAGATAGTTGGGGGCAATATGCTGATTCTGTAAACCTCTTCCAGAGGGCTGTAAAAGTACTATGAAGCAGTATATAAGTTTAAATGTTATTGTTATTGCTATCCCTGACACAGATGGCCAGCTGGATCATTGCATGACCGAGAATAACAACTGAACTCAGCGACTTTGAAGACTTTTCTCATGTTTATGCTAAATTCATTTATCTCCTATCAGTGTTTTGTAGTTCATGGATAGACCATGTAGAAGGCTGCTGGTAAAGTTATAATGGTGATTTCAATATTATCTTCCTTTTTTATGAAGAAATGAAACAGGCAAGATGTTTTTGTGTTGTGTAATGCAATATAAACAACCATAAACAACCAGGGGTGTTGCTGGCTGCCGTCTCCTGTGGCTGGCCCTACAACTTTCGCCATCATCATTTATCGCCTGCGACCTACTTGCCTCTCAGACTTTCCTGGCTTTCTCTCTGGACTACTGCTGGGTTATCATTATATGGCCCCGCTATTATCCTTGGACTTAGGACACTCATGTGGGAGGCTTGGATACTACTCCCCTTGTGGCCTCCTCGGACTATACAATTGGCTAGACTGCACAGACTTATAATTTTTATACATTTGTAATTTTTACAAATTTTTACAATTTTTAAATGTATGGGGAATGTGTGGTATGATTGACTGACTGAATGTTCCCACTTTTTATCATGATATTGCTGTTTTTCTGTTTTTAACTTGTATTGTGGGGATTGATTGGTTGTATGTACGGGTATGTTTGGTGGGCCGGGAGTTTAGCTGGGGCCTCCTGCACTGAGTGCTTTGGCAGAAGTGTCAGGGGGACCCAGGCCTGGTTCCAGCCCTTGGATGTGTGTGTCGAAGGGCCTGCCGATGAATTTGGCGGCTGGGGGAGAGGGTGGAGGGACCACAGATGTGGGAGTGGGCCAGAATATTGGGGTCATAATGGGGAGGGGCAGATATGGCGGGAACTTCAGGGCGAAGGAGGGTTCCCTATGTCAGAGGGATCCCTCCTTCCGGCCCTGTGAGTTCCACTCCAAGGCCAGATGGCATGAGTAGTCAGGACCCTGGTCTCAGGTTGCTGTTGCTAAATGCCAGGTCTGTGGTTCACAAGGCTCCCCTCGTCCAGGACCTAATTGTTGATGAGGGGGCAGACTTGGCATGTATTACTGAAACCTGGCTGGGCCCGGAGGGAGGAGTCCCCCTCACTGAAATGTGCCCAGAGGGTTTTCAGGTGATTCATCAACCGCGACCCCAGAGAAAGGGGCAGGGGAGTGGCCATTGTTATCCAACAGTCCTTAGTTCCTCGTAGGATCCCTGCTCCGGAGTTTGTCGGGTGTGAGTCCTTGCTGGTGAAGATGGACCTTGCGGGTCAAGTGGGCTTGTTGTTAACATACCTGCCTCCCAACAGCGTGACAACAGCCCTCCCCTTGCTCTTCGAGTCAGTAGCCGAGCTGGCAGTTGAGTTCCCCAGACTTATGATACTGGGGGACTTCAATTTGCCTTCGCTCGGCGAACACTCTGATGGAGCACAGGAGTTCATGGCTTCCATGACAGCCATGGGCTTGACCCAAGTAATCCAGGGTCCGGCTCACTCAGCGGGTCGCACACTCGACCTCGTATTTCTCTCGGAGCAGTGGAGTTGTGATCTTGGTCTGAGGGGTAGTGACATCTTGCCCCTGTCATGGTCGGACCACTTCCTACTGAGGCTCGACTTTCGGAGACCAATCCCCCGCTGTAGGGAGGAGGAACGATTAGGTGGTTCCACCCCAGGCGTCTTATGGATCCCCAGGGTTTCCAGACGGCGCTTGGCGTTATGCCTGATACTCTCACCCGCAGTCCAGTGGAGACCTTAGTTTCTACTTGGAACTCGGTAGCATCTGAGGCTCTCCACTGGATTGCGCCTTTAAGGCCGATCCGTGGCAGTGGATCCAGGAGGGCCCCTTGGTTTACCGAGGGCCTCCGGGAGATGAAGCACCAAAAGAGACGGCTAGAGCGCCGCTGGAGGTCCAGTAAATCCGAGTAAGACCGAGCACTATTAAAAGCTTGCATCGGAGCATACCTCTCGGCAATACGGACAGCCAAGAACAACTATATTGCCGCTCTGATAGAGTCCGCTGAGTCATGCCCTGCCGCCTTGTTTAGGGTGACCCGCTCCCTCCTAAATGTGAGGGTTGCGGATAACCCCTTACAAGCCAGAGCAAAGGAATATGTCCAGTTCCTCGCTTACAAAATTGCTCGGCTTCGGATGGACCTGGGGTACCGGGGGAAGGTCTTGAATGACATCTCTGGACTGACTTTCAACCTGTTGCTCCTGATGAAGTGGACAAGGCCATGGGAGCGGTGTGTACTGGCTGGTCGCAAACAGCAAGGAGGTGACGCAGAGCTGGGTCCAGGCGATGGTGAATGCCTCACTTCGGGAGGGCTTCTTCCCACCGGCATTGAAGATAGCGGTGGTGAGACCCCTCCTGAAGAAGCCATTGCTGGATCCAGCCAGTTTGAATAACTACCATCCAGTCTCCAACCTCCCCTTTATTGGGAAGGTTGTTGAGAATGTGGTAGCCTCTCAACTTCGACGGTCCTTGGATGAAGCCGATTATCTGGACTCCTTTCAGCATGGAAACCACTTTGGTCGCACTGACCGATGATCTCTGGAGAGCCAGGGATGGAGGTCATCCCTCCATCCTAGTGCTTCTCAACCTTTCAGCGGCCTTCGATACCATCGACCATGATATCCTTCTGCGACGGTTACGAGAGGTGGGGGTGGGAGGCACCGTTTTTCGGTGGTTCTCCTCCTACCTCTCGGACAGGTCGCAGTTGGTGTTGGTCGGGGGAGGAGAGGTCGACCCCTAGGCCCCTAAAATATGGGGTTCCTCAGGGTTCGGTCCTATCCCCCCTCCTGTTTAACATCTACATGATGCCACTGGGTGAGATCATTCGACGGCACGGGATAAAATACCATCAATACACGGACGATACCCAGTTGTATCTGTCTGCCCCGTGCCAACTCAGTGAAGCGGTGTACGTGATGTGCCATGCATGGAGGCTGTCAGGGTCTGGATGGGGGTTAACAAGCTTGTGCTCAATCCAGACAAGACCGAGTGGCTGTTGTGTTTCCCTCCCAAGAATTTGGTTAGTATTCCATCACTCAGATTGGGGGGTGAAATTTTACACCCCTCAGACAGGGCTCGCAACTTGGGAGTCCTCCTGGACCCACAGCTGACCTTAGAACATCATTTGTCGGCTGTGACCAAGGGGGCATTTGCCCAGGTTCGCCTGGTGCACCAGTCGTGTCCCTACCTGAACCGGGAGGCACTCGCAACAGTCACTCATGCCCTCGTGACCTCAAGACTGGACTACTGCAATGCGCTCTACATGGGGCAGCCCTTGAAGAGCATTCGGAGACTTCAACTCGTCCAGAATGCAGCCGCGTGAGCAATTGTGGGTGCACCTCGGTACACCCACATTACACCTATCCTCCGCGAGCTGCACTGGTTACCGATCAGTCTCCGGATACGCTTCAAGGTGCTAGTCGTCACTTCTAAAGCCCTTCATGGTATTGGACCTGGGTACTTGAGAGACCGCCTGCTGCCAATTACCTCCCAAAGACCCATTAGATCACACAGGGTGGGCCTCCTCCGGGTCCCGTCTACCAGCCAATGCCATCTGGCTACTACCCGGGGGAGGGTCTTCTCTGTGGCAGCTCTGGCCCTTTGGAACGAACTCCCCACAGAGATTCAGACCCTCACCTCTCTCCAGGCCTTCCGAAAAGCCGTTAAAACCTGGCTGTGTCGGCAGGCCTGGGGTTGATGAGTTCCCTTCCCCTCTCGACCTGTGTAGCTGTGTGGCTGTTGGCTATTTTAAATACTTGTATTGTACTTTGTGTTCCCTTTCCCCCTTGAGTTGATCGCCGCCCTGAGTCCCTCTGGGAATAGGGCGGCATATAAATAAAACAAATCTCAATCTCAACAGCCTTTCTTTCTGCTGTCTCTCCATGATGTTGTGTTTGCCTCATCAGCAGCCTACATTTGAGGCAGCCATAAGCTTTTCTTAGTTGTGACAATGTTGGTGTTCTCCTGTTCACCCAAAAAAATTTCAGGTGTGGATATAATCCAACCTCTTTCAATGATCATTCTATTGGTTGGACAATCTGATCCTTTCATTTCTCTTAAGCATTGGCCGACTGGGTGAATTCAAAATCATTTAGAACCTCACTGGGAGACTATTGATTCCATGATTACAGTGATGAAGAGGCCTCTTCTCTCTAAATACAGCATAGCAGCACAAGTTTGGTTTCCAAAGTTGCATCTGAACAAATCACAAGACTTCTGGAACACCGTCCTTTGGACGAATGAAAGCAAAGTGGAGATGTTTGGCCACAATACAAAGAGCCACGTTTGACAAAACAAAACATGGATATCAGCACAAACATCTTATACTAACCATCAAGCATGGTGGTAGATGGTGGTTGATTTGGGCTTGATTTGTAGTCACAGGGCCTGGACACCTTGCAGTCACTAAGTTGACCATGAACTCCACTAAATACCAAAGTCTTCTAGAGTCACATGTTAAGCCAGCGGGCTGAAAGCTAAAGATTGGCCAACATTGGGTCATGCAACAGGACAATGACCGTAACACATCAGCACGAATACCACAGAATTGCTGAAAAGGAAAAAAAATGTTGCAATGGCACAGTCAAAGTCCAGACCTCAAGTGGATTGAAATGCTACAGTGGGACCTCAAGTGAACTGTACATAAACAAATGCTCACAAACTTCAATTATGTAATGTTGTAAAGTAATTTTGTAAAGAATAGTGGGCCAAATTCTTCCAAAGAATGAAAATTCTTCCAAAACTATTGAATCTTAAGTTTTACATACACAGTGTGTACAGTACAGTGAGACAAGAGTGATAGAAATCTACATCAGCTAAGAAAGTTCCCCTTGACCTGTTTTACATTTCCAAATTAGGTTAATACTCAATCGTTTTCGATGTCCCCTCTTGCTGATTTTTTGAATACAGAAGTTCTGCTGACACAATGATTGACTAAAGATCAGTATTTGAACACTCTACTGAAGTATAAGTACATTGAGAAACCATTGTAAATAAGGTGGCTTAAGGACATAACATGAGTGACTGTCAGAGTCTATATAGATAAGGTAAGGTAAGAAAAGAATTGCAATTTATATGTTTTTAACATTGTAATTAAAACTTTCCCTTCTACATAGAATTTTTAGATTCCAGCAAATTTACTCTTTGCAATGGAACCATTTATCAATGAAAAGTGAGTTCATGAAACTATTGACCAATTAATTAAGGAAACTAAACTAATAACACACACACAGAGAGAGACATAATTTTCCTTTATGTTAGCAGGATTCATGGTTTTTAAAGAACTGAATTAATACAATATTGACCATAAATGTAGGAAGTACCCCCCCACAAGAAGAGGCTACAGTAATATTTACGTAGTCTAGTCACGAAATACAAAACATGGACTGTAAAACACTGATAGGTTCATCTTGGTCATGCAATGATCCAGCTGATTATCTGTGTCAGGGATAGCAATAACAACAGCACTTAGACTTATGTACCGCTTCATAGTGCTTTTACAGTCCTCTGTAAGCGGTTCACAGAGTCCGCATATTGCCCCCAACAATCTCGGTCCTCATTTAATCCATCTCGGAAGGATAGAAGGCTGAGTCAACATTCAGCCTGGCCAAATTCAATCTGCCAAACTGCTGGCAGTTGGCAGTCTACAGAAGTAACCTGCAGTACTGCATTGTAACCACTGTGCCACCTCAGCTCTTTCTACATTATTCATGCTTGAGTTTCCTCCATTGTGATCCTGGTGGGCCTAAAAATCAAAGTATCAGAGCACAACTGAGGGGCTTCCCTAACTAATGTGGTTGCATACTCCAACTTGTTATGGGGCAAGTTTTGTCAAGATGCTGCTATATTGTTTCGTTTCTTTACTTTTTCTTATTTGGAACTTTGGGGCAATCTGGTTTAATTTTTTTATACTTATTCAATTATTGAAAGAACTAACTCTTGTTATCTCTTTTCTCTTATCCTTTAGGAGGCTTACAGAGTGCTCCTAGGGACTGGGGGGGGGGGAATTGAACAAAAAATCTCCTGGTTACACTGCCACTTTGGTGAAGGGGGCGGGTTTTCAGGAGGCAAAAAATGCTGTATTCAGTGTATAAGATGCACCCAGATTTTCAGCCAATTTTTTGAGGGAAAAAATTGTGTCTTATACTCTGAAAAATATGGTAGTTTGGAGAATCAGTAAATACCACCTCTAACTGGCTCCGCCCCAATCTATTCTCTGCCTCCTGAGTCCCAGCCGATCGAGAGAGAATGGGGATTTTGCCATAACCTTCCCCTGGAGTGGTAAGGGAATGGAGATTTTACAGTATACTTCACCTGCCATGCCTATCAAGCCATGCCACACCCACAAGCCAAGCCCACAGTACTGGTAGTTTAAAAAAATTGAATCCCATCACTGCACACTTCCTACTATAAAATATTTGTGTATACTGGATGAATATAGAGAATCATTATTCGTTATGTAAGGAGAGAGAGTGGATTGTTTGCTCTTGGTGGGAAACATATTGGAATATATTTATAGTCTTTTATCCAAAACAAACTGGACAAAACATTGTCATGATAAAATTCTTCTTACCTTTGCTAGCCAAAAAATTCTCAAAAAGTATACTGAAGTCTTTTGGGGTTTCTGTTTTGGTCTTTAATTTTTGAAAATGGTATTTAGAAACCAAGACATCCTTTGGATTTCTAAGCACATAAATAATCTGTAAGAGGGAGATGATAATACCTAGTCAAAAAAACCAAGAGAAAAAGGAGAAAAAAGACAGATTGAAAGCAAAGCGTACAGAAAGTTCATCAAGTAACCCTCACGCATTCATCTAACAGGTTCCGTTCTATCACAGGATCCCTAAGCTCATTAGCAAAACCATGTTTGAGAGCCTTCCAGCAGACCACCAGGATTGGGGCCAACCTTGACTTGGAGGAATGATTTTCCATATGGCAGACAACAGAGAAGAAAAGGTTTTCCTCATGGATCCTGCCTGACAAATCTCCCTAGCTGATGGGACCCCGACATGCCTTTCCTGCTGGACTTGATGCAATGCATAGCTGCAACTGGGGAGAGGAGATTCTTCAAATAACATGTTCCCAACTGATGAAGGAATTTAAACATCAAAACCATCACCATGAATTGAATGTAGAAGCAGATAGGTTAGCAATGCAGTTTCCAAAGCAGAGGTGTAATGAATGCAGTTCTAGAGAATAGACCAATGCCCGTTGCATCTGCATTTTGCACCAGTGAAGCTTCCACTGACTAGGACATGAGTGACTGAGAGTAGAAATTGTGCAAAGGGATTTGAGGATAAAAATAGTATCCCTCAACTTGACATCCTCCAGATATGTTAAGATCGCAACTTGACATGCAACACCAAGTGTTACGATCTACCTGGGTGTGTCACCTTGGGAAAAATAAGTTTAAGGGGTTTGATATTCAGTTTGGTTGTTAGCTGTTTCTGCTGGGCATGACCTTCTGATATTAACACTGTTTTGTTTGTATTTCCCCCCCCCACACACACACACACTTCATAATTTGCTATTCCAACATACTGGAACAATATAATATTTGTTTGTGTACCCTTGCCTATTTGTTAATAAAACATTCAGATGCAGAGCTAAACGAAATGAATGCAGACAGCTCCCCACGCTAGCTCACAAGTTAACAAAACATGTCCCACTTTTGCTCTTCTTTTTCGTAATCCTTTGGGTACCAAATAGTAGGGCAGATGGGAACAAATGACACGAGGTGATGGGCGATTAGGTAAATCTACATGGAATATATTATACTCCAGCCATGGTGCTCGGTCAATTAGGGTAATATTTTCAGTTCCATCTCGGTGACCTTCATAAGTAATCAAGCTGACAATATTCTGAGTCCACACAGTGCCTGCAAATAAAGAATAATTAAATTAATTTGCCCATTATTATTTGGAGAAAGTTGAACTTATGCAAAGCCAACCTTCCAATCAGGGAGAATAACAAATGATACATAAAGACAATTAACTCTACTAAATATGATAGATTAAGCTGATTGATGGATGGATGAGAAAAGAATAGCTATTAATTTAAACAGTTATTTCTATCCTGCCTTTTTTATTTTTAGAACTAACTCAAGGTGGCAAACATACCTATTACTTCTTCCTCCTCCTATTTTCCTCACAACAGCCCTGTGAGGTAGATTGGGCTGAGGGAGAGTGACTAGCCAAGATCACCCATCCAGCAATGTGGAGTAAAATATAAAGGATGATGTCGAGGTTTAGCAGCTTATTTTCCCTACATTTCCAGCTTCTTATAAAATGCTAAATGTTAAAATCTGCGTCACAGCAACCAAAACACTGAGGAACTGAATAACGATATTGGACGCAAGTTTAACTCTTTCTTGGAAGACATCTTTGAACTTACCAGATTTAGGATATGTGATTACGAATATATCATCATCTCGGATTTCAAAACTGTCCAGTGAATCTAAATCTTCAGGTGAGGACATGCCAGTTATGAAATAGAGTCCTTTGTATTTATATAGAAAGTCCATTGCTTCAACTGTTGTTGTAATAATAGAGCAATTATCAATACTTCCTACATTTATGGTCAATATTGTATTAATTCAGTTCTTTAAAAACCATGAATCCTGCTAACATAAAGGAAAATTATATGTTTGTGTGTTATTAGTTTCCTTAATTAATTCATTAGTTCAATGAACTCAATTTTCATTGATAAATGTTTCCATTGCAAAGAGTAAATTTGCTGTTCTTATTGGAATCTAAAAATTCTATGTAGAAGACAAAGTTTTAATTACAATGTTAAAAATATACAAATTGCAAATCTTTTCTTACCTTACCTTATCTACATAGACTCTGACAGTCACTCATGTCATGTCCTTAAGCCACCTTATTTGCAATGGTTTATCAATGTTCTTATACTCCAGTAGAGTGCGCAAATATTTAAGAAGGCTGATCTTTAGTCAATCATTGTGTCAGCAGAACTTCTGTATTTCAAAAATGAGCAAGAGGGGACATCAAACATGATTGAGTAATAACCTAATTTGGAAAAGTGTTGCTGTAAAAATCAGTATGTTTTAAAAATACAAAAGCACTTCTGATTTACATGCCAATAATTTGTAATGTATCATTATATGAAGAATTATGGGTTTACCAATAGGAGATGCAGCCACTACGATGTTATTGCATTGTTATTTTCATACCTGAATCCCAGTTTCCATATATAAATTTACATAAGAGTTGTTATATTATTGTCTCTAAAGGGAAGAGTACCTCTTTATGGGGAAAACCCCTGCATGAAATATGTTTCAGGCTATGTAAGGAATTATTTTATTGCCTTCCCAAAAAAAACCTTTACAAACTTGATTTTCCCATTAGGAATTGAGCTAAGATAATATATCAAGTAATATATATCTTCAGGAAAGCAGAAAATATAATAAATGGGTCTAGCTGTTGTGAATATGTTTTATAGGATTTGGGGTTTATGTAATGAATTATTTTATTGTGCAATGTTGCAATCTTTAATTGAACTACATGACCTCGATTTGTGTGGACACTGATGACAGCTTGTTTTCAGCAAATGCAGCCAAGTTCAATACATTTAATTGTTAATAGTTGTAATGATGTTGTCTATCCTAATTTTGTGTAGCTTGTCATTTATTCCAATAGTGCCAACTTTTAGCTGGCACTTTAAACTTTATCAGTTCAGATACAATGGTTGCAGAAACATTCTGACCAACATAATCAATAAGGGATCAGAAGGCCATGATAAATAATTTCTATATTATTGTCAGCTTCCTGGATATTTTCATGGAGAAACTTGATTGGATCTACACCAGAGGTGGTATTTCGCCCTTTCGCCCGGGTTTAGATGAACCTGTAGCGGCAGCAGGGGGCTCGATCCACCCAGATGTCATTAGGGACAGGCAAGCACTCCTGGTTCCAAAGCGGTAGTGAAGGTAAGAGGATTTCATGCCTGGTCTACATCATTGTGAATGTGGAGGTGGTTTGAGTGGTTTGGTCTATGTGTTTTCAGTATCAGAGGTTTGATCATAAGCTCTCATAAAATCCACTGGTTGTCTTATTATGCTTTTCCAAGCATTAAGATTCAGGATGGTTCAGTGGTTAGAATGTGGTATTGCAAGCTAATTCTGCGAACTGTCAACAGTTAAATTATCACTGGGGTGGGTGGAGGAAATATGGGTTTTACACTGTTTTAATGTTGGAAGACATTAATGGTGGCCATATAAAGGTGTTTAAATAATAAATAATATAATCAGATGAGATGTAGGTTATATGCCTTTTTTCAATCTCTTCTCCACCCCATCCATTGGGTGCCAATATTTGTAGTAACCTGAGTACGTCAGCCTTCATAAAAAAAAACCCAGTTAAAAACTTGATTTTCCCATTAGGAGTTGGGCTAAGATGATACATCAAGCAATATATATCTTCAGGGAAGCAGAAAATATAATAAATGGGTCTAGCTGTTGTGAATATGTTTTACAGGTTTTGGGGTTTTTTTGTCATCTTTTTTATTTGCTATGTTGTTTTTGTGGGTCTTTATTTCATGTATAATACCCAAAGTCAGGTACAGAGATGGTATTCAGCTGGTTCGCACCGGTTCATTTGAACCGGTACTGGAAATATGACAAGAACCAGTAGCGACTGCTGGTGGGTCATGCCCCTGAAATGGTCACCTGGTCGCTGTTTGCTCGCCCTGCCACCTGTCTGCTCGCCACTTGCTCACCCAGTGTACCTGCTTGCCACTTGCTAGCCCCGCCCACCCGCCCAAGGCTCGCTCGCCAACCCCAACTGCCCGATGCTTGCCTCACCCACCCAACCCCTATATATATTGCCTTTGCTTCACCACGTGTCCCAGCTATGTACATTGCCATTGGCTGGGTTGGATTATACGCCATTCCCCGGCTCTGGCCTTGCCTCAGAGTGGCCATCCACTCACTGGCTTCCCTCCCTCTGCCTCGCTCACCTACCTTAAATTCTGGTCACCATGGTGGTGGTGGGAGCATGGCAAGGCTTGGCCACCTTTTGTGGGAAGCCTTCAGCTGCTGGTAATTTTTGGCTACTTTCCAAGAAGCTCTGCTGTGACGCTGTCCCTCTGGCACGGCAGGCCATTCTCCTGGCCAGGTCCGGTGGCTGACCAGAAGCGGCACCAGCAGGCAATGGGGTATACATGAACAAGATGGCGGCAACAATCATGGGACAAGTCCGGCGACCCTTGGCACTGTCGTCGCCCTGTTTGCACTGGTCATGTATGTGCACCCCAGTTGCCTGCTGTTGCTGCTCATGGCCGGCCAGCCAGGAGAACAGTGTTGCACTGGAGGGAGGGCATCACAGCGGAGATGCTCAGAAGGCAGACGCCAGCCTTAGTCTTTAAGGTACTTCGACAGGGGGAGGGGGGACTAAAAAGGGACAGGCAGCCACAGGAGCTGCCTTCTGAGCAAATTCGCTGTGAAGGGAGGCAGCAATGTTCTGCTTCTCTCTGCCACAGCATTCAACGTGGCTCATTCTCTCCTCCTTCTTTTGCTCATTTACACAGAGCAAACATGAGGAGGTGAGAAGCAGCCAAGTGGAATGCATGGTTTGGGTGGGTGTGGCTTGGTGGGGTGGTGCTGCCCCACATTGCTGTGAATGATATCGAGTTGGCTGTGCCCACTTGGTCACCACCAACCACGCCCACGAAGCCACGCCCTTCAAACCAGTAGGGCGAACCAGTAGGGAAAATATTTGAAACCCACCACTGGTCAGTTAGCTATGGAAATCTAAATCAACAAACAAATGCCCTAAAAATGACAAAGAATTTAATATTGCTTTGTCCTATGGTCCCTGCAGAGTTGAGAATTAAACATTGCAAGGTGACATAAAGATTCTTTTTGGAGGGTCATTTCAGATTCAAACCATTTGAAGGTGTGTATCAGATATTATTTTTCTCCAGTGATCAGGAAATAGGTTCAGGCTGCTCCTGAATATCCCAGCAGAACTTGAAGGGCAGCGACTCCATCCTCTCCTTAAAGACACGGTCAAACCTTTCACTCTGGGCAACAGTCATGAGATTCTTCCAGTCGCCAACAGTGCCTGGGAAACAATGGTTAAAAATGTCAACAGTTTTTGTATTCATTTTATCTAGAGGCTATTTATGTCATCATATCACCAAAATGGACATTCTTACATATTTTTCTGTGACTAAGTTTGTGTTTGAATGTATATACAGTCATGTAAACAGGAAGTATACCCTACTTGAGTTCCATGGTTTTATGTATGAGAACATAGTAAAAATCTGCTCCTTAGCAGTTCTTTAAAGTAAGTAAATACAACCTCAGATGAACAACTTGACATTACACCATGTCGTGATTTATTTTATAAAAAGCAGCTGTGTGTAAAACTTAAGATTCAATAATTTTGGAAGAATTTTCATTCAATTTTGGAAAAATTTGGCCCACTATTCTTTACAACATTACTTTACAACATCACATAATTGAAGTTTGTGAGCATTTGTTTATGTACAGTTCACTTGAGGTCCCACCGTAGCATTTCAATCGGTTTGAGATCTGGACTTTGGCCATTGCAATACCTTTATTTATTTATTTTCCTTTTCAGCCATTCTATGGCATTTTTGCTGGTGTGCTTAGGGTCATTGTCCTGTTGCATGACCCAATCTTGGCCAATCTTTAGCTGTCAGACCGCTGGCTTCACATGTGACTTCAGTTTCAGTTTCAGTTTCAGTTTATTGGGATTTATATGCCGCCCTTTTCCCTGAGGGGACTCAGGGCGGCTTACAACCACAGGGGGGGGAGGGGGGGGTGCAAGGTCAAAAACAAAACAATATGTGAACAAAGAAAGATAGTAAAACACAACTTTCATTCAACAATCAAACACTCGGGCGGGTGAATTGGAAGCCTATCCCCAGGCCTGCTGGGAGAGCCAGATCTTGAGGGCTGCGCGGAAGGTCTGGATAGTGGTGAGGGTACGGATCTCCATGGGGAGCTCGTTCCACAGGGTCGGAGCAGCAACAGAAAAGGCTCTCCTCCGTGTGGTCGCCAGTCGGCATTGACTGGCAGATGGGATTCGGAGGAGGCCCAGTCTGTGCGATCTAATTGGTCGATTTAGGGAAGTAATCGGCAGCAGGCGGTCTCTCAAGTACTCAGATCCACTACCATGGAGTGCTTTAAAGGTGGTCATCAGTACCCTGAAGCGCACCCGGAGACCAACAGGTAGCCAGTGCAGCTCGCGGAGGACAGGTGTAACGTGGGCGAACCGCGGTGCGCCCACTATCACTCGCGCGGCTGCATTCTGGACTAGCTGCAGTCGCCGGATGCACTTCAAGGGCAACCCCATGTAGAGCCCATTGCAGTATTCCAGTCTAGAGATCACAAGGGCTCGAGTGACTGTTGTGAGAGCCCCCCGGTCTAGGTAGGGCCGCAACTGGCGGACCAGGCGAACCTGGGCAAATGCCCCCCTGGTCACAGCTGACAGCTGGTGATCAAAAGTCAGCTGTGGGTCCAGGAGGACTCCTAAGTTGCGGACCCTATCTGAGGGTATAAAATTTGACCCCCCAGCCTAAGCGTTGGTATATTAGCCAAATTATTGGGGGGGAAGCACAACAGCCACTCGGTCTTGTCCGGGTTGAGTACCAGTTTGTTAGCACTCATCCAGTTCTTAACGGCCTCCAGACCCCGGTTCATCACGTCCACCGCTTCATTGAGTTGGCACGGGGCGGACAGATACAATTGCGTATCGTCCGCATATTGGTGGTATTTTATCCCGTGCCTCCGAATGATCTCGCCCAGCGGTTTCATGTATATGTTAAATAGTAGGGGGGATAAGACCGAACCCTGCGGCACCCCATATTTTAGGGGCCTCAGGGACGATCTCTGCCCCCCGACCAACACCGACTGCGACCTGTCCGAGAGGTAGGAGGAGAACCACCGCAAAACAGTGCCTCCCACTCCCACCTCCCGCAGTCGTCGCAGAAGGATACCATGGTCGATGGTATCGAAAGCCGCTGAGAGGTCAAGGAGAACCAGGATGGACGCATAGCCTCCATCTCTGGCCCTCCAGAGATCATTGGTCAATGCGACCAAAGCGGCATTCAGAATGCTCTGGTATACAGAGGAGTTCATGGTCAACTAAGTGACTGCAAGGTGTCCAGATCCTGTGACTGCAAAACAAGACCAAATCATCCTCCCTCCACCACCATGCTTGGTGTTTAGTATTAGATGTTTGTGGTGATTGGCAGTGTTTGGTTTTTGCCAAATGTGACATTGCATATTGTGGCCAAACATTTCAACTTTGGTCTCTTTTGTCCAAAGGACAGTGTTCTAGAAGTCTTGTGATTTGTTCAGATGCAACTTTGGAAACCAAAGCTGTGCTGCAATGCTGTTTTTAAAAAGAAGAAGCCTTCTCCTGGCAACCTTGCCAAACAAAGCATCCTTGTTCAGTCTTTTTTCCAGTTGTACTGTCATGAACTTTAACATGCTAGTTGAGGCCTAAAGGATCTGAGATGTAACTCTTGGATTTTTTGCAATTTGTCTGAGCATTGCATGGTCCATCCTTTGGATAAATTTGTTGGGATCTTCACCCTTAGGGATATTGGCTACTGTCTCGAAAGTTTTCTACCCATGAGTAATCTTCTCCAACGTAGACTCATGTGCTTCAAATTGTTTAGAAATGACATTATAATGCTTCCCAGACTGATAGTCAGCAACAATTGGTTCTCTAAGATTATTACCGCTGCCTTTCCGCTTTGAGATTGTGTTAAGACATACCTCAATGCTGGAGACTAGCAAACTCCTAAAACCTCAGGTTTTATAGAGGTAGTTACATTTGCTGATGATCAATTGATTAAGGACACTTGATTTGCAGCACTTAGCTGTTACTTAGCCTCTTCATACCTATGGAAGAAGTAAGGATGTTCTTAATTTTTCACACATGGCTTCTCCATTTTGGCTTTCTTTTTGTAAAATAAATGATGACATGGTGTAATACATCATGTGTTGTTGTTCATCTGAGGATGTATTTACCTACTTTGAAGAACTGCTAAGGACCAGATGATTTTTTACTATGTCTTGATACATAAAACCATAGAACACAAAGAGTGTGTGCTTTCTTTGTCACATTAGTGTATAGAAAACATTTCAGGACTTCAGCTGGGTACTGTAGGGATGAAGATCAAAAGTTTCCAGTGGTGGTTTACACTCTTCAGTTATCTTGCCTACTGTAGGCTTCCCTGAGTCAGAGAAAGAGGGTAATAGTTTGAAAAACCTGACTAACTTGGAGCATTGTTCATTCCTCAGTTATCAAAGGAGTGCTTAGCTACCCCCCGTCCATCAAGCAGTTCTTAGAAATCTGCATTTATAGTTTTTGGGCAGGAACTTGTTTCTTACTATCTTAACTTGAGCTGGATTGCAGAAGGAAGACGATAAAAGGGCAAAGTTCTCCCTATCTAGAAGGTGGTGAGTGATTCTCCTGCCATAAGTATCTGTTACTGGGAAGTCATGGAATCAGTGGTCTCCCAGTGAAGTTCTAAATGATCTTGAGTTCATCCCATTATACCAATGCTTAAGAGAAACGATTGGTGGCTTTTTGATCATTGGATAGGTCCTTGCAGGTTTAGAGGAGACAGTTCTAAGGCTGGAGAACAGTGCACTTATATGTCACAGAGAACTTTTTTCAGGTTGAAAATAAGTGGATTAGCCTTTCCAGTTTGAAATCATTAGCCAGTGACATCACTGTTTCCAGAAAGATGCCCCAGGAGTGTTGCTCCTTTCATGTTCCCAACAAGGTGCTAGAGAGAATGACAGGAGCTCACCCCACCATGCAGCAGCACTCGGATTTCAAACATGGGTTTGCTTACAGCATCCTCACCATGTGACTCATTGCATTCCTGGTGGGGGAGATTACCAAAGGTGGAGAGTGAAGAGGTTGTGACTCCACCATCCTAAAGTGGTCAGTAGGAGCTAAAACAACCCACTCCCAAAGGATCATTAGACTGTGCAACCAACAGATCTCATTGAAACATATCGGATTATATCCACACCCGAAATTTGTTAGGGTGAACAGGAGAACACCAACATTGGCACAACTAAGAAAAGCTTATGGCTGCCTCAAATGTAGGCTGCTGATGAGGCAAGCACAACATCATGGAGAGACCCCAGAAAGAGAGGCTGTTGGGACATATCCATACCATTTTAGAAAGTGCCTTTCAAATGAAGGTGACAATCCTGGTTTCAGATGAAGCCTGGCACATTCCAAAAGCCCCAGAGTATGAATTATTACTGCTCTACCTTTGCGAAGGAAGTCTCCTTTGCTGAAACTTGGAATATCACGAGCCATGAATGTGTAGTTTGCTCTAGAATCCACCTTCATGTTATCAAATGTCGCTTTATACACCACCTCATCCACCTCCTTTTCAGTTAGTTCTCTTCCTAGGAAGTTGCATATTTTCAGTACAGAACTTCTCAAATCCTGTAATTTGATAAAGCTTTATATTAGTACATCCATAACAAGGAGAAAAGATGGAAGAAGGCGGGGCTTAGCAGTGAGAAGACGGAGTTTCAGGCTATTCCTGAAATTCCTCTATTCCGAAGGATTTTTGGACGGGTTTTTTGGACCCTAGCTGTCCCGGAGATGACAGTGAAAGGTGAGGGGAGACCCAGGACCTCAGAGACATTCGCAAAGTCTCTGGGGGGGGTATTAACCCCTCGTGCCAATTCCTTTCTGGATTAGCTGCATGCTAACTGAAACTGCAGGTTTCCCCTAAGAATGGCAGAAGTGATGTCATCTGGTAAGCTGATTTTATTATTCAAGAGAGACTGTCCGCACTAAAAGCTTAAGCTAATTGAAACCAAAGAATAGAAGAATCTAGCGGCGAATTGGTCTTTTTTTAATGGATTTATGGCTGGTGGCTACTTTATTTCTTAAACGCTTCAAGGAACTCTTCGACATCCCCCCCCTGATTCTTTCTAAGTGGATCGTAAAATTAACTTTCTACTAATTAGCCCTTCACGATCTGACATTTTTATTACTTGGCTGTGTTTACGATCAGATAAGATTGCACAGTTTCCAGCGTGTTTTTACTTGCAATTTCTAACTATGACACATCATGGCGTCTGAAAATACTTCTAAGGTCTCACTCCAGATTCTTTTTTCCGCATGTCGAGAGCTTTTTGACTCTTTTCAGAGATTGGAAAAAAAATTGGATCATCTGATTTTAAAATATGAAGGAAAAACTGAGATCGTTGAATGTTTGAATGTTCCTGAAATACAAATGGAAAATGTGAGAAATGGCGTCTGGTCTATCTCAGAGGAAGAAAGGAGGGGGGGAGCTATAAAGAAGATTCATTTAAAGAGACAGAGTGCAGGAGAAATGAAAACTCCACCCTTGAGAATTAAAGTCAATTTGAAAAGTTTTACAAGCCCGGGACAACATTATTATTTCTTCAGAGCCAAAAGGTGCGAAGATATCTTTGTTTGGACTTGCTTATAAAAACATTTGGTAAATTTATCCAACGAATGGCAATTGGTTTGAGAAGATTTTGCTATTGGAGGGACACAGGCTGACAGATGGAAGAATACAACTTAAAATTAGCTAAATCTGATTACTTTAATTTGTAATAGATATAGCTGAATAATAATTGATATTGATAGCAATGTATATAATGTGGAATTGGCTGATAGATTGAAGAATACAATTGTAAACTAGCTAAACCTAATTGCTCTTTTTTGTAACAGATATAGCTGAATAATAATTGATATTGATAGTAATGTATATAATGTGGAGTTGATATGATAAATAACAATTGGATATGAGAAAACATTTTTGGATTATACATAAAGAGTATTAATTACAATAATTATCACTATTAAAAAAACTAAATAAAATACATACAATCAAATGTTAATCAATACTGGGAGAATGTTATGATATATGATATAATTAAATATTATGGATGTTCAGCTAAAATAGGATATGAGGATTTGATGTTAATAGAGGATTTTACAAGTAAGTAAATGAAATGTCAGCATGTGTTATGGATTAATTCTTTGGCATAGTTAAGGATGAAGGATGTTTAAATAACTATAGGTAATTAAAACTGGAGGTATAATGATGTTAATATGGTAAACATTTGAGTTAAGATATTTGAATTAATATGGGTTAATGGAAGAGAAGCACCAAAGCATGTTGTAACCAGTTGATATACTTCTTCTTTTTTATAATAGATACCTGTGTTTTGTTTTTTCTCCTGCCTTGTCCTTTGTCGTTTTTGTCTTTTTTTGTTTTATTTTTTTTTTGCCTTTTTCTTTTTGATTTTTTCTTTTCCCACTGGTGTGGGCATGTATTGTTCAAGATTATTACTTTTATTAATATTTTTAAATAATAATTACAGTTAAATGAAAATGGATATATAATAATGCTTGAGTTAATATGAGTTATGTTTGTTGACCGTGGAGGAGATGTACCAAAGTTTATCTGTAATCGATTGATACATTTTCTACAGATGTAAAGAAAGATGCTGTACTTGTTTCAAATTAAAATTAAAAAAACATTTATTAAAAAAAAAACAAGGAGAAAAGATGGAACACTGTGTTGATATATTAATGGGATTCTCAAGATTATTGCTTCCTTATATATATCTTGCATATTAAACTTTAATTCTTTCTTTTCCTGATATATAAATACCCTGATAAAAATACCCTGATATTTAGTAATTGTTATTTTTTAAACAAAAGTCAGACATGGACATAAAAAGCAATATCAACAAATTAAAGAAATACTGCCTTAAGTTTCCTGCTAAATGCTTTCAAGAGGCAGGTTGTTGAGAAACATTTTTGGTCTAAAATATATTTATGTGCCAAGATTCAGACTCTTACATTGTTAGTACTTTTAACTGCATTAGAAGCTGTCCAGTTCCTTGTGCTCGCTTCGGCAGCACATATACTAAAATTGGAACGATACAGAGAAGATTAGCATGGCCCCTGTGCAAGGATGACATGCAAATTCGTGAAGCATTCCATATTTTTAAGATGAGCAATTTTATAAGATATGGGATTTGTTTTATCGGTGGCTAGGGGAGAAAAAAAACCTTGGAAATGAAAAATGATATACTTATGCTTTAATTGAAGAAGTTGAATGATGATATAATTATGCTGTGAAATAATCTAACAATGATACAATGAAAAATTAATATAAGGTCTGGTGATATAATGTATAATGTTAAGAACGTATTATAATGATATTTCGCTGCTGATAAACAATTTTAATAAGGGAACAATTGAAAACTGGTATATATATGCAGTGACGTTTTGTTGAAAAATGAAGGAATAAGATCTCTGTTTGAAGGTATGAAGTACAAGGACAATAATGAACATAAGTATATTTTTTGGAAAAAAATAATACTAATGTTAACTGAATATATATTGTAGAATGAAAATGAGGTTTTTAGTTATACTAGATGAAACATTTGAGATGGTAAATATTATTCGAGGATGTGGATGTTAAAACACTTGTAACCAAACGACATGCTGCATGTGATGATGGGCTTGGGTTTTTTTTCTCTTTTCTTTTTTCTTTTTTGCTTTTCTTTTTCTATTGTTGTGTGTATATGTTGTCTATGTAACAAAAATGAAAAAAAATTATAAAAAAAGAAGAAGCTGTCCAGTTCCCAAGCCAGGCTTAATAAATTCTTTGGCCTCTCTTGAAAATTCAGTTGAGTTGAATGAATCTCTTTTGAGCCAATACAGGAGAATATTATGAAAAACTTTGGCTAAGATTTTGCTGATTAAGGTGCATTGTGCTTATTGGATTTCCCTTATCTACCAAGTCTATCAAAAATTAAATGAACTTTGTTTTGCTGAGCTTCTTTACTAGACATGCATCCTGTGAATTCTAGCATGACAAGCAAAATGGTCACAAATGCATCTTTTATTAATCTTTTTAATATTAAAGTGATAGCATTCATATTTCCTGGATCCTCTTCCTTTCTTTTGCAGACACAGAAACCTATTTTTCTTCAGAGATCTCACCAGTCCTCCAGGAATTTACAGAAATAACCAAGAATGGTTCTGTGGTCACCTCTGCATCTTCTGGAATAAGTATTTCTACACATCCCATCACCAACCAAATGCCAAAGTGGGTACCGTATTTTTCAGAGTATAAGAGGCACCTTTTTCCCTCAGAAAAGAGGGTGAAAATCTGGGTGCGTCTTATACATTACAGCATTTTTGGCCTCCTGAAACTCCATCCCCTTTGCAAAAATGGTTGTGCATAGCCTTTAAGAGACTTCCAGAGTGCTCCTGGGGGGTGGGGAAGGCAAAATGAGGGGGAAACAGGCTGATTTTGCTCATCCCCCCCCCAGCCTCCAGGAGCACTCTTTAAGCCTCCTAAAGGCTATGCATGCCCTTTTTTGACAAACAATGGGCTGGAATACTGCAATGTGCTCTACATGGGGCTGCCCTTGAAGAGCATCCGGCGACTGCAGCTAGTCCAGAATGCGGCCACGGGAGTGATTGTGGGTGCACCTCGGTTCGCCCACATAACACCTATCCTCCGCGAGCTGCACTGGCTACCTGTTGATCTCCGGGTGCGCTTCAAGGTGCTACTTACCATCTACAAAGCCCTTCATGGTAGTGGATCTGGGTACTTGAGAGACCGCCTCCTGCCAATTACCTCCTCGCGACCCATCAGATCGCATAGATTGGGCCTCCTCCGAGTCCCATCTGCCAGTCAGTGCCGACTGGCAACTACGCGGAGGAGAGCCTTTTCAGTAGCAGCTCCGACCCTTTGGAACGATCTCCCCGTGGAGATTCGTACCCTCACCACCCTCCAGACCTTCCGCACAGCCCTCAAGACCTGGCTATCCCGTCAGGCCTGGGGTTAAAGATTATAATCCATCCCCGCCCGAATGATGAATGTTGCTCTATTCTTTTAATTATGTATTGTCCTATATGTCATTGTATGTATCCCCCCCCCCTACATAAGTTGTAAGCCGCCCTGAGTCCCCTCAGGGAAAAGGGCGGCCTATAAATAAACTTATACCATACCATACCATACCATACCATACCATTTTCACAAAAAATGGGCTGGTTTTTTTTTTGCTTGATTTTGCCTCCCCCCAGCCCCCAGGAGCACTCTAAAGGCTATGCATGCCCTTTTTTGATTAAAAAATGGTCCCGTTTTTGCGAAAACGTTTTTGGGAAGTCAGCAGAGTGCAAAAACTTTTTTTTAAATTTGCCTCATCAAAATCTTGGTGTGTCTTATACTCCAAAAAATATGGTATATCAAAAATAGATAAATCTTATTGTATTCTTTGACAAAGTGGCATTAGTGGACCAGAGAAATGCTGTGTATATAGTTTATTTGGACTTCAGTGAGGCATTTGATAAAGTAGACCACAACCTACTACTTGATAAGATAGAAAAATATGGGTTAGACAGCATCATCACCACATGAATTTGTAACTGACTGACCAAGTGCATTCAACATGTAGTCCTCAATGAACTGCCTCTACATGGAGAGAAATATGCAGTGGGGTACCCCAAGGCTCTTTTCTTAAGCCCAGTATTCTTCAGTATCTTCATCAATGATTTAGATGGGGGAATAGATGGGGAACTCATCAAATCTGAAGATGATACCAAGCTGGCAGGAGTAGCCAACATTCCAGAAAGTAGGTTTAAGATGCAGAAGGATCTTAGACAGACTTGAACTTTGGCTACTATCTAACAAAATTAAATTCAGTGGTGAAAAAAAATATGACCCTACATTTAGTCAAGATAAACCAAATACACAGATGCAGTATAGATGGTACCTGGCTCAATTGTGAGGGATCTCTCACAATTAGGACAGTCACTTAAATATGTGCCAAAAGTGTGCTGCAGCTGCCAAAATAGCCAACCCAGTCCTAGGCTATATTAACATAGGGATACAATCAAGATCACATGAAATGTTAATAGCACTTTATAATGTCTTGTTAAGTTCATACTTAGAATACTACATCTAGTTTTGGTCGCCATAATGTAAAAAGATATTGAGACTAGTCTAGAAAGAATGCAGAGAAGAACAACAAAGATGTTTAGGGGACTAGAGGCTAAAACATTAAGAATGGTTACTGGAATTGGGTATGGCTAGTTTAATGCAAAGAAGGACTAGAGATAACATCATAACAGTGTTCCAATATTTAAGGGGTTGCCACAAAGAAGAGGAGGGGTCAATCTATTCTCCAAAGCACCTGAAGGCAGGACAAGAAACAATGGATGGAAACTAATCAAGAAGAGAAGCGAAGATCACTGGAAGTTTTAAAGAAGAGATTGGACAACCATTTTCTGAAGTGGTATAGGGTTTCCTGCCTGAGCAGGGGGTTGAACCAGAAGATCTCCAAAGTTCCTTCCAGCTCTATTATTCTAAAGCTTTTTGTGCTTGATGATTGTTCATATTGCACTACACAGCACAGACACATCTTACCTTTTTCATTTCTTCATAAGAAAGGAAAAGAATATTGAAATCATCCTTATGAGCATACCAGCCTTTTACATGGTCTAGCCACGAACCACCGAACACTGATAGGAGAGAAATGAATTTAACATAAACATGAGAATTAATGCTTGAATGTCCTCCACTTATCTTTATGTTCCTGGTGGGCCTAAAGATCAAAGCATAATAGCTTAACAAGAGGCTTCAGTTGTTTAGCTTGGTGCTGCAATGATCCACCTAACCATCTGTCTCAGGGACACATTCTTGATGCTTGAATTTCCTTCATTTATCTTTATGATCCTGGTTGGGCCTAAAGATCGAAGCATGATAACTCAACTGAGGGGCTATCCTAATATCCCTGGATGTGGAGAGGAGAGAAAAGGAATAAGAGCCATAACTAATGTGGTTGCATACTTGAACTTGTCAAAGGAGAATTTTTGTCAAGATGCTGCTATATTGTTTCATTTCTTTGCTACTATATTATTTCATTTCTTTGCTTTTTCTTAATTGATGTTTGGGGCAATTTGGTTTGATTTTTTTACATTTTTGCACGTATCAGACTTACTCCAGTTTGCTCTTTTTCAATTTCCAACCTTTAAATGCTCCCTATGTGATTTCATTTTACAAAGATTTGGTTCGTAAGCCAAACAGAGTTACTATCTGTCTTTCAAATGAATATTGATATTTATCCATAGTTTTAGATTCTGTCCATCCATTCCCAATCTTATCCTGATTTTAAACGAAACTCTGTCAGTTTGATATAAGCTTTACCAATGGAAAGCCAAATGGGTCGCTGAATGTCCAGGCATAGGAAGACACATAAATGATGCCAGAAATAGGGTGCCAGACTTTCAACTACCACACCAGCAATCAATAATCCTGAATAGGAGTCACATTTCACATGGTGTCTGCCAGGACACTTTATAATATTCTTCCCTTAATGTGACTTCAGGGTCTACATCAAACTGTAAATCACATTGTGTCCGCTATAAGCTGAGGGCATATACTGGTGCAGTATTTTTTTTTCATATAAACAATGCTGCACTTCAGTACTTAGGTATCTTGGACAATGCTATTTGAATACAGATCTTTTAATATTTATATTGTATTATGTTTTAACAATCTAGGTGAAATGTTAATATATATTGTAAGTCTATATATGATATGCCATACACTAACTAAATAAATTGAAATAAGCTATTTTCTCTTGCTTCTCTCATCCACTTTTACATTATCCATGGTTCTAGGATCTCTTCATTCATTCTACTCTACCTCCTGTCCATTTTATATTGTGTAATGTTTAAATGAATTACTAAAAAGTTTTTAAAAAGAATTATTTTAACTTATTTTTGGAGAGAGGGTGGATTGTTTGCTCTTTGTGGGGAGTGGATTGAAATATATTCATCATTTCTTATCCAAGACAAAAACTGCCCAAAAAACATCATCATCAAGCTCTTCTTACCTTTGCCAACCAAAAAGTTCTCCAAGAATGTATCAAAATCCTTTATGGATTGTATTCCGACTGGCCTTTGAAAAAAATGATAGCTGGAAACCAAGACATCCTTTGGATTTCGAAGTACATAAATAATCTGTAGGAGAAAGATGATAATACCTGGTCAAAAACAAGAAAAAAGACAGATTGGCAGTAAAGCATACAGAGACGGCACCAATAACTCTCACGCATTCATCTAACAGGCTCCATTCTATCACAGGATCTCAAAGCTCAATAGCAAAACCACATTTGAGAGCCTTCCAGCAGACCACCAGGATTGGGGCCAACCTTGACTTGGGGGAATGAGTTTCCATATGGCTGGGGTCACATCAGCGAAGGTTTTCATCCTAGGGGCCCACTGACAAATCTCTCTAGCTGATGAGAACCCCAACATGCTTATTTTACTGGACTTGATGGGATGGGTAGATGTAACTGGGGAGGGGAGGTCATTTTAAATAACCTGTTTGCAACACATGAAGAAGTTTAAAACCAGCATCTCGAATGGATCCTGAAACCCAATTGGTAGCCAATGCAGTTTCCAAAGTAGAGGTGTAATGTATGCAATTCTTGGAGATCACATAAGTGCTCATGCTGCTGCAAAAGCAGCTGAAACTTCTGGTGACTGGGGCATGAATGACTGAGTAGAAATTGTGGGAAGGGAGTGGAGGACTAAAAATAGCATCCCTCAAATTAACAACCTCTCAATATTTTAAGATAGCAAGCAGCCATGCAACAGCCATACAATCCATCAGAAAGTGTCATTTGGGAAAAGTAAGATTAAGGATTAAAGCTCGCTATATATGGATCTACAGATGGGTTCTTAGCAGAGATGGGTAGCTCCCAGTTTGGCCTGGATATGGCAAACTGGTAGTGGCAGCAGCGGGAGGCTCTCCTGTGCATGAGCGAACATAAGTGAACCGGTAGCACTGGCATTTGCAATCAACCTCTGGTTCTTGGCCTATTTCTGCTGGGTATGACATTCTGGCTTTAACACTGTTTGTTTATGTTGGTTTCCCACTCAAACTTCAAATTTGTTAGCATCCACCAAACACGTTGGAGCAATTTAACATCTGTTTGTTGTCATTGCCTATATATCAATGAAACAATCAGATACAGAGCGAAAGAACAGAAGGCAGGCAGCTCACCACTCCACCTCACAAGTTAGCAAAATATGTCCTACTTTTGCTCTTCTGTTTTGTAATCCTTCGGGTACCAAATTGTAAGGCAGGTGGGAAGTAAATACACGAGGCGATGGGCGACTGGGAAAATCTACACTGAAAATATTATATTCCAGCCATGGAGCTCTGTCAATCAGGGTAATATTTTCAGTTTCATCTCGATGACCTTCATAAAGAATCAAGCTGATAATATTCTGAGTCCATATAGTGCCTGTAAATAAGGAATAATTAAATTAATTCACCCATAGCCATTATTATTTGGAGAATGTTGAACTTATGCAAGGCCAATCTTCCTATCAGGAAGAATAGTAAACATTTCAGAGATGTGTAAACACAATTAAGTCTTCTAAAATTGATAGATTAAGCTGATGGATGGATGAAAAAAGAATTGGTATTTATTTAACCAATTATTTATATCCTGCCTTTATATCTTTAGAACTAACTCAAGGTGGCAAACATACCACTATTCCTTCTTCCTCCTATTTTCTTCACAACAGCCCTATGATATAGATTGGGCTGAGACAGTGTGACTTGCCAAGGTCATCTATCCAGCAAAAGTAAAATATGCTTTCCTATATTTCCAGCTTCTTTTAAAAAGTAAATGTTAAAATCTAGTTATAGCACAACAGAGTTACAGCAACCAATATACCGAGGAACTGAATAACAGTATTGGATAAAAGATTAATTCTTTTTTGGAAGACATATTTGAACTTACCAGATTTAGGATATGTAATTATGAATATATCATCATCTCGGGTTTCAAAACTGTCCAGTGACTCTAAATTTTCAGGTGAGGAGAAGTCAGTTAGGAAATGGATTTCTTTGCATTTAAACGGGAACTTTTTCTCTGGCTCCATTGCTTCAGCTGTAGATGCAATAATAGAACAATTAAGAATACTTCCTACATTATGGCCAATATTGCATTAATTCAGTTCTTTAAAAATAGATTCAGGAACTCATCCTCTGGCTCCATTGCTTCAGCTGTTGATGTAATAATAGAACAATTGTCAATACTTCCTACATTTATGGTCAATATTGTGTTAATTCAGTTTTTAAAAAAATCATGAATCCTGCTAACTTAAAGAAAAATGATGTATATATTATTAGATTTGTTTCTCTAATTAATTCATTAGTTCCATAAACTCAATTTTCATCCACAAAAGTTTCCATTGCAAAGAATAAATTTGCTGTTCTTCTTGGAATGTAAACATTCTATGTCGAAGATAAAGTTTTAATTACAATGTTAAGAACATACTAGTTGCAGTTCTTTTCTTGCCTTCCCTTCCTTTTCCTTACCTCATCTTATCTTATATAGCCTCTGGCAGTCAGTGATGTAATGTCCTGAAGTCACCTTATTACACAGCTTTTTCAATGTTCTTGTATTTCTGTAAAGGTAAAGATTCTCCTTGCACATATCTGCTAGTCGTTCCTGACTCTGGAGGGTGGTGCTTATCTCCGTTTCTAAACTGAAGAGCCAGTTCTGCTTGGAAAGGTACATCACGTTCATACCTGCCTTAGAGTATTTGTTGTCCTCTATCTTTCAAGGTCATTCCAACATGGCATTATACAAATAATGCTGGTAAATGGAAAACTGACACAATTGCAGATCAAGTATAACAACGTGAATGAATTAATAATTATTAATCATGGTTGACTGAAAGATATACTCATTAGCTATTTGTTGGGTAGTAGAGCATGGAGACATTCAAGAGTGTGTCTCTTGGGGCACACTGACTCTAAAAAAAAAATGCCAGCAGGAAGTAAAGGCTGTTTGGCAGGTTCTATGTTCAAAACAGCTGCCTTAGGGTATATCTGTTCTTTTCTTATATAAAATTATTTGGTTTTATATATTTATTGCTTTTTAATTTTGTGCATCTACTGTCAGTTCATCCGCCCACACAGCTGATTTAAACTCAACACACACAAAATCTAAATTAGATTTTTATTTATTTCAAAAGCAGTCAAAACAGGTTCAATACTGTCATGCTCTAGGACTGTGATGGTGAACCTATGGCAGGCAAAAGTCTCTCTGCCAGCACGCAAGCTGTCACCCCAGCTGAACTTCACCACGCATGCGCCTCCCGCTGGCCAGCTGATTTTGTCATATTTGGTAGGGTGATCTCTGTATTGTTGTGAATTTTGTCTGTTTACCTCAATGGTGTCTAGTGATTAAACTACTCATAATCTTCCATTATTTTAGTATACATGATAAATCTTCACAAAATTCCTTAAATATATTTTCTACAAATATATTAAACAGCCCAAAGGGATGTTCCTTTCTCTTACTCCTTACTCATTCCCTTAGCACTCTTAAGAAAAAGTTACCTTTTCAGCTCCACACTTGGGTAAAAAACATATTATGGAATGCTATACATGTTATTTATATATGTTCTAAATCATCAAATGTAGTAATTTACCCCTATCCCTCTAAAAACAATGCCACAGCCAAAATTTGGTTGGCAGTTGTATCATGTGTACACCTGGTTCGGAGCATATGTGTTCCCCTGTCTGTCCAGGTTATTCCCATATGCTATTACACCATATGGTAACAAAATCAGTTTACTGTTTAACGTTGACATTAAGACACAATAGGAGGAATTTGGATTGCTCAAAAAAGTGACATAGGAGCATATTTTGTGTGGTCATATGCAATAACAACATCAAAACTCCTAATTATTTATCAAAACTGATATCTTTAGATTATTTTAATCCTACGTTATTGTTCTATAGAGAAATAATGTGTGTTCCCAAAACAACATTAGTTGTCTGAAAGAACTTGGGAGTGAAGAATTGAAATTCCTATAGTCTGCCTGAGATCATGGATTATAAGGGTAGAAGGCTTAAATATTCTGTCATAAAAGCCTTGGTTGGTTAGTTGGTTAGTTATCACATATACTAATTTATAATAGGAACATATAATAAGATAATTCAGTGCCATGATCAAAGTAAAGAAATAAAATAATAAAATAAAACCCACCTAGTACAGGTTTTGCTGAGGCCATTCTTCCATCAAACCTTGGTCACCTTGCACCAGGGGTGGGTTCCTGCCAGTTCTAATCTCTTCTATAGAAGAGGTTCCACAAATCTACAGTGCCATTTAGAACCGGTTCCAGCTCCCTCCCCCCACCCGTTCGCACATCATCAAGATGAAGAGCGAGAGAGGAATTCTGGGAGTTGAAATCCACAAGTCTTAAAGCTGTCAAGTTTGAACACCCCTGGGGTTTTTTTTCTAAAGGGTTAGGGGTGGAAGGGTCTTGTAACTTGACAGCTTTAAGACTTGCGTGCTTCAAATGCCAGAGTTTCTGAGCCAACATTTTGGTTGCTAAGCAAGAGCGTTGTTAAGTGAGTTTCACCACATTTTACAAGTTGGCCACGCCCACTCAGTCACATGGCTGGCAAACCACTCTCATCCAGTCACATGGCTGGCAAGCCACTCCCATCCAGTCACATGGCGGGCAAGCCACTCCCACAAAGCAGGCCACACCTACAGACGAGGTTCTAAAAAATTTTGAAACCCACCACTGCCTTGCACATTGCAGAGGCATTATGCATTATTATAGAAAGGGCTGTGGTTGGACAAGAAGTGATAGCCTGTCTCATGAAGTGCAGTGGTTACTAGTAAGTTCCCAAATACAAATGACACTACAAGTTCTTATCTATAGCGTTCTACATTTCTTTATTTTTGTTTATTAGAATTTGTCAAACAAAACAAGAACAAGAATAAAAGAAAAAATACAATGACAGGGAGGATAGACACCTTAGTGCACTTATGTAATACATTGCATAAGTCTTGAGAGATCATCTATCTCTTATAGTTCTGCCTTTCTTGTGTGATCAGACAAGATTGGCTAATTTTGGGTGTTGCTAATCAAGCAATATTATTTAGCACAGCAGCCCTCAACCTTTTGGGCACCAGGGACTGGTTCCATGAAGGGAGGTTTTTTTCTGCATACTGGAAGGGAAGTGGTTTCAGATGCTGCCGCATCCTATGGATGGGGCTGCATCAGGGGTGGTGTTTCTATTTTCTAGTGAATCTAAATTGTGCAGCACAGCTGTTCTCTCCCCTTGCTGTTCTATTTACCTTGCAGACTCAGAAAAGGCTTCTTAGGGGCTTCTGGTTTGGACGCGTTGTCTGAAGGGGCTGGTTTTTTTAGCTCCAGCTGCGTTAAGCTGTCTAAACAGCATCCATCAGCTGTTAGACAGTTTGATTACTCTCCTTCGGGCAGATAAAGAGAGGTGAGAAGCTGTGTTTGGGAAGTGCTTCATTCAACCTCCCCCAGAACATAAATCTGGGGTGTGGAAGGTGTGAGCCGCCCTATAACTCAGTGAATTCTCCGCGCCAGGGATTTTTTCTGCCTTTTGCAGAACAAGGCACACATCCACCCTCAGCTCAACGATTGATTTATACCTGATTCCAACACGGGCAGACAGATACCGGAGAACTTCTAATTGTATGTATTACAGACTTTAACTCCATTTTTCTAAAAATTCCTTCTGATAAACTACATGGCAGAAAGACAAAGACGGCGCAGAATAGCTTTGCAGGTGTGGTTCTACTTTGATGTTACAGATTTTCACGGAGCTCAAACTACTATAGAGTTCAAGACCATCTAAAGATCATTAATCAGTAGTGATTTATTAGTAGACTACATAGTAATTACTGGAACAAATGGCTTGCCTGGATTTAGTAACTGGGTGCAAGACAAGATTAAATGAGAAATGGCCTCTAAGCTCACTAAGATCTTAGTGATTCCAATATTAACCTGGTAATTTTTTTAGGATTTTAGGATTTTATTAATATTTATAGGCCGCCCTTTTCCCTGAGGGGACTCAGGGCGGCTTACATAAAATAGGGAAAGGAGGGTACAAGACAATAAAGGCAAAACAACACATAAGAGTAAAATAGTACACAACATTCATTCATCATTCGGGTGGGGACAGATTATCTTTATCCCCAGGCCTGACGGGCTAGCCAGGTCTTAAGGGCTGTGCGGAAGGTCTGGACGGTGGTGAGGGTACGAATCTCCACGGGGAGATCGTTCCAAAGGGTAGGAGCTACTACTGAAAAGGCTCTCCTCCGTGTGGTTGCCAGACGACACTGACTGAATGAAATGAAAATGGATGTGATCCAACACAAGGTTGATGATGCAGAAAATGAAATTATAATGTTGCAGTACAGACAGATGGAATTTGCTTTAAGGATAAGAGGCCTTAAAGAGAAAAACCAAGAAAATTTGAAGATCTTCTCAGAAGCTTTTGATCAATTGATGGGACGGCCAGGAGGGGATTTTGACTAGCAAATTGACAAGATATATCATGTTAATTCCTGGCTTGCCAGACAAAAACAACTCCCAAGGGACATTGTAATGCATTTTGCCATGAGAGATATGAGGAATCTGATATTGCAAGAGTCTTATAAAACCAGTTGCAAATTGGGTGTCAGGAGGTGACTGTTTTGAAGGAAATACCACCCAAAATGTTGAGATCAAGGAAGACTATGCCTTTTTAATGGAGGAGCTCAAAACCATCAGTTACAGTTCAGATGGGAAGCTCCAGTTGGCTTAGCAGTTAATTACCAGGGCAAAGATATCGTCTTAACTCAGTATGGAAGGCTCAAGATTTTATAATATCATATTGAAGGCTGGACATCCCACCCCCCTCCAGGACCAGAGAAAGAGAACAAGAAAGATAGAACAGACAGCAAGATATCAAGGATCATTAAGGCTGGACCAACTTCCTCTCTCAGAACTAGAAGGAGCGAAGGAGCAAAGGCAAACCCGCGTGGTCACTAGGCGTATGGAACAAGAGTTAAAAAAGCAACAAGCTTTGCAACAAACACACGCAACGGCTCAAGAACTCACAGGTTTTCCGCTCAGAAGGAGGTGGGAGGAGCTAGGCCGGAAGCCAAACTACAGGATTTCCAGATGGCTCTTAAAAAGCTTCAGGGAGCTAAAGATGACAACTAAGTTCTTACCTGGAACGTTAATGGCTTAAATTCACCACAGAAAAGGAAGAAAATAAATCATTATTTGGAACAATTTAAGAATAACATAATTTGCCTGCAAGAGACACATTTTAGATTACCGATCAGAAATATTTGATCAATACGAGACTTGGACAACACTTTGTAGCCTCCACCTCGGAGAAGAAAAATGGTATAGTTATATACTTAAGAAAGGACATGAAAGCTGAATTAATTGAAGCAGATTCCAAGGAAGATATATTGCAATAGAACTGGTATTAGAATGGAAAAAGATGCTTTTAATGGAATATATGCTCCCAATCACAACAGATAAATTTTACAAAATGCTCCATACTAAGTTAATACAGTGGGAGTATAGATCTTGCATATTAATGGGTGACTGGAACGGTGTTCTGGATACCAAGAAAGACAAGAAGGGTCTCCTGCAAAAAAATCCAAACGTGAGCAAAATTACCTGTCTTTTTTCGATATGATGGATGATATGGAGCTAAGAGACATCTGGCGAGAAAGAAATGCAAGAGAACAGGACTTTAAATTCTTTTCTGATAGACATCAATCGTTTTCCAGGATTGACTTTATATTAACAACAAATGATTTGCTTTCTAGGGTAAAGAAGACGAAGATATGTTCCAGAGCTTTAACAGATCATAACACGATTTGGATGGAGTTGGAATTTGGGAAGGAATCTAGAAGGACTTGGAGATTAAATGAAAACTTATTTAGATATGAGAAAAATGTTAATGAATGTAAAAAATTGTTGAAAGAATATTTTGCCTTCAATATGAATAAGAGCACATCTATGGAAATGGTCTGGGATGCAAGTAAAGCGTACATGCGAGGAGTCCTAATAAATTTAAATAGGTTACATAGATGTAAAAAGGGGAAAAAAGAAATGAACTAGAGGAAGAGATTAGGAAGAGAGAACAGGAGTTAATATTAAACCCAGGAGATAAGAAGATTAAAGAAGCAATTACCCTATTACGAGCGCAATTTAATATGTTGATGTCAGACCAGGTGGCTACTAATTTGTTATATGCAAAACATAATACTTTCTGTAACACAAATAAACCTGGCAGATGCTTAGCATATTTGACCAGGAAGAAACAAAAATCTTGCAATATACCGAAAATATATTATAAAAGGAAGGAAGTGTATCAACAGGATGTGATTCAAAAGGCCTTTCGTGAATTTTTTACAGGATTGTATACGAGTGACAAAATACAAGGTTTAGATATAGATAGATACCTGGACAAAGAAAAAATACCTATAGTTAAGGAGGACCAGAGGGAAAGATTGAATCAACCAATAACCTTGGGGGAAATCCTCCAGGTAATTAAACAGTTAAAGGCAGGGAAAGCACCTGGCACAGATGGTTTGACAGCAGCTTATTACAAAAATTTACAATTAGAAACGATAGAACTGCTTAAGGAATTATTTAATAAAATCCAAGTGGAAGAGAAGGTATCTCCATCTTGGAAGACAGCTTTCATATCCCTGATACCTAAAGAAGATCAAGATCCTAGTCAACCAAAAAATTATAGGCCTATAACATTACTTAATATAGATTATAAAATTTTTACAAAAATATTAGCGAATAGGTTAATGTTGGTTATTCAGCAACTGATTCATAATGATCAAACCAGTTTTATACAAGGGAGACAAATGAGAAGTAATGTAAGACAAATTGTTAATATACTGGAATATTTGGGAAAAAATAATCAAATCCCTGCAGCACTTATATTCTTAGATGCCGAGAAAGCCTTTGATCGAGTGAATTGGCAATTTTTAATGAAAACAATGCAAAAGATGCAAATAGGAGAGTACTTTTTACAATCAATTAAAGCAATATATCAGGAACAAACAGCACAAATTATAGTCAATGGAAGTCTAACAGAACCATTACAATTGAGAAAGGTACAAGACAGGGTTGCCCCCTATCCCCATTATTGTTTATTATAACCTTGGAATTATTGTTGAATAAAATACGGGGGTCAGATGATTTACAGGGAATCAAGATTAGGCATCAAGAAAATAGACTAGGTGCATTTGCGGATGACTTGGTTATAACATTAACCCAACCAGAGAAATCTATCAAGGTTTTAATGAATATGATTAATCAATATGGCCAAATATCTGGATTTAAAATAAACCTAGGAAAAACAAAGATGCTAGTTAAAAATATGAACACTAATCAAAGGGAAGACTTCGAAAAAATGACAGGATGTGAAATAGTTAAAAAGGTTAAATATCTAGGACTCTACATCTCAACCTCAAACGGGAAACTATATAAGTATAATTATGAGCCACTATGGCATAGTATACAGGCAGAGATAAAAAATTGGGAAAAATTACAATTATCTTTGTTGGGAAGAATAGCAGCAGTGAAAATGAATGTCTTGCCTAAATTTCTATTTCTTTTTCAAATGATACCAATACTTAAAAAAGATGTAAATTTGCTAGAATGGCAGAAGGGTATTAACAAATTTGTTTGGGCAGGGAAGAAGCTGAGAATAAAACTTAAAATAATGCAAGATGTACGTGAAAGAGGAGGTTTGAAATTGCCAAATCTAAAATTATATTATGAAGCAATAGTTTTATCATTAATCAGTGATTGGATTAACTCAACAGATGATAGAATACTTAACATCAAAGGGCATGATTTGGTATATGGTTGGCATGCTTATCTGTTATATGACAAGAAGGTGGATAAGAATTTCAAAAGTCATATTTTAAGGAATGCTCTACTGCGCGTTTGGAAAAAATATCAACATAAACTAAACGACAAGATACCTATGTGGACAATTCCCAGAGATGCAATAGAGAACATAAGCATAGCACAAAAACAGGATGTAACTACATACAGACAGCTTCTCACTATAGAAAGAGGTGTATTACAGCTAAAACCCTTGAATGTACTAAAAGAGGAAAAGGTAATCCAAACATGGTTTCAGTATGGACAGTTACAGGCCAGATGGAAAAAAGATCAGAAAATTGGTATTACACAAAATGAGAATAATTTACTAAAACAAATTAGGGATCAAAGTCAAATGCATATAAAAAGGGTATATAATGTATTAATAGAAATGGATTCGGAAACAGAACTAGTCAAAGATTGTATGATAAAGTGGGCACAAAATTTTTAAGAACCAATAATGTTGGATACATGGGAAAAAATATGATTAAGAAATGTAAAATTCACGCAAGCCCAAAATCTGAGAGAGAACTTTGATAAGATGTTTTATAGATGGCCTTTAGACCCAAAAAAACTGGCTTGCATGTATCCAAATTTACAATCTAAATGCTGGAGATGTGATTGTGTTGATGCTACATATTACCATATATGGTGGACTTGTAAAAAGGTTAAAGCATTTTGGATAAAAACATGGTGGATTATGCAAAATATTCTTAAAAAGAGGATAAAGTTTACCCCTCAGTTATTCCTGTTAGGTATAACTACTGATTGTACTGTTATAGAGACTAATTTGATTTTGTACTTAATAACAGCAGCAAGACTGCTGGTGGTGCAATACTGGAAGACGGAAGATTTGCCTACTATTCAAGAATGGACATTAAAAGTAACAAACTTAGCAGAGATGGCTAAAATATCAGCATATCTTAAGGACCACTCAGATGAGTAATATAAACTGGAGTGGAGAAGATGGATTGATTATATTCAAAATAAATATGGGAAAGCGAGGAACGATATAATCTGTTTAGAGTTAGCCTAACAAAAGAGGAGTTAAAGCTCAAATGAAAGATGATACTAACTTTCTTTAAGTTTATTTTAGTATATGCTTGTTAAAGATTTATACCCTGTATTTGTTCTGGGAAGTCAGGGGGGAAGGTTGGGGGGGGTTGGGTTCTATACTGACCACTTTAAGATGGTGGAGACACAACCTCTTCACTCTCTACCTTTGGTAATCTCCCCCACCAGGAGTGTGGTGGGTCACATGGTTAGGACATTGGGTTGAAAGTTAGCAAGCCCATGTTTGAAATCCAAGTGCTGCTGCATGGTGGGGTAAGCTCCTGTCTTTCACTCTAGCACCTTGTTGGGAACTTGAAAGGAGCACCTCTCCCGGGGCATCTCCCTGGAAACAGTGATGTCACTGACTAATCTTTTCAACCTGGAAAGGATAATCTACTTATCAACCTGAAAAAAAAGTATCTCCGACATATGAATGCACTGTCCTCCAGTCTTAGAACTGTCTCCTCTAAACTGCAGGGACCTATTCAATGGTCAAAAAGCCATCAATCATTTCTCTTAACCCTAACCTTGAAATCACTGAGTTGACCATCAACTCCACTAAATACCAAAGTATTCCAGAGTCACAGCAGTCTGACAGCTAAAGATTGGCCAACATTGGGTCATGCAACAGGACAATGACCCTAAGCACACCAGCAAAAATACCACAGAATGGCTGAAAAGGAAAAAATTAAGGTATTGTAATGGTCCAGTCAAAGTCCAGTCCTCAACCTGATTGAAATGCTACAGTGAAACTTCAAGTGAAACAAGTAAAAAAATGCTCACAAACTTCATTTAACGGAAGCCATGTTGTAAAGAATAGTGGGCCAAAATTCTTCCAAAATTATGGAATCTTAAGTTTTACATACACAGCTTCTCCATTTTGGTTTCCTTTTTCAAAAACAAACCATGACATGGTATAATGTCATGTTGTTCATCTGAAGTTGTATTTACTTACTTTTAAGAACTGCTAAGGAGCAGATTTTTACTATGTTCTCAGACAAAAAACTATGGAACAGAAGCAGGGTATATGTCCTGTTTACATGACTGTATATACATTCAAACACAAACTTAGTCACAGAAAAATGCGTAAGAATGACCATTTTGGTGACAGGATGACATAAATAGCCTCGAGATAAAATGAATACAAAAACTGTTAAGATATTTTTAACCATTGTTTCCCAGGCACTATTGGGGACTGGAAGAATCTCATGACTGTTTCCCAGAGTGAAAGGTTTGACCGTGTCTTTAAGGAGAGGATGAAAAAGCTGCCCTTCAAGTTCTGCTGGGATATTCAGGAGGATCCAGAGCCTATTTCCAGCTCAGTGGATCAAAATAATGTGTGATATAAACTTTCAAATGGCTTGAATCAGAGATGACCTTCCAAGAGTGGTCTTTATGTAATCTTGTAATTTTCAATTCTCAACTATAGAACAGAGTAACATTAAATTCTGTGTTATTTTTAAACATTGTGCAGCATTTGTTTATTGATTTAGATTTCCATAGCTACCTGAGCAGTGTTGGGTTTCAATTTTTTCCCTACCGGATCAGTGCGTGTGGCTTTGTGGAGGGCTTCATGTGACTGAGTGGGAGTACGGCAAGGTAGGGTGACACCACTTCACCAAACCACACCCACCCAAACCACGCCCACAGAACCCACAGATAAGTTTGGCCAAGGGTTCTCGCCTCCTTCTCATGTTTCCTCTGTGCGCATGAGCCCAAGAGGAGAAAAGCAGCCATGTTGAATGCTGAGGCAGAAAGAAGCCAAAGTTTTCTGCCTCCCTTTGCAGCGGAGGTGCTCGGTGGGCCAATTTTGGTCCCTCCTTTCCCCTGTGTTGAAGTACTTTAAGACTGAAGCTGGTGGCTGCCTTCCGAGCAGCTCCGCTGGAACATGCTAGGGCCGCTGGGACCCATAACAGGCCGTTCCCCTGACCGGGTCCGGTGGGCAGCTGTGAGCAGCACTGGCAGGCAATGGGTCACATGGCCAGTGCAAACAGGGTGGCGATCGTCACAGGTAACACATTGCATACCAGTGCCACTTGTGCCAGGCCATCATACATGGCCAGGGAAAAGCTAGAGTGGCCAACGGGTAGGCAGGGTGGGACAAAGTGAGCAGCAGATGGGAGGGCGAGGCAAGCAACCACTAAGAAAAAATATAACAACAAATCCAAAATCAACATATTCGCAACAGCTGGACCTATTTATTGTATTTGCCGCTTCCCTGAAAATATATATTGCTTGATATATCATCTTAGCCCAACTGCTAAAGGGAAAATCAAGTTTTTAAAGGGTTTTTTTGTAATTCTTTGGTATAATGATACATTACAAATGCATCAGATGTGGATTGCTCCCGGTATTCACCGGTACCGGTAGCGGAAATCAGCCATACGTTTACATACGGGACCACCAGCAGGCTGGACACTTCCCCATACTGGTACAGTCTGGATGGATCCGAGGCTGGAATGGGCTTCAACACTGCTCTGGCCTCGTCTCCTCTAAAGAAGCCTCCCACAACTTCCTTCTCTTTGAGAAGTGGCTTTCAAAACGAGGACTTTGCAAACTACTTCACAAGAGAAGGAAGCTGGGATGGGGCTTCTTCAGATGAGCCGAGGCTGAAGTGGGCTTCATGGATGCCCCACCCCCATCGCTGCCACCACCGCTGCCACCACGCCAGCTCTACAGTCCTCTCACCAATGAAAACAACTGGACTGTGCTCCCCAGCACTGCCAACATCCCCAGTTATGGAGAACTCCAGATTGGGACTTGGCACCCAGGGGATTGCTGGAGCTGAAGGGGCTGGCCCTCCCCTCTGCCACCAGCCGTGGGAGGAAGGTAAAGCTAAACCTTGCCAAGGCAAGAGCTGCTGGCGGGGGTGGGTGAGGCTGCAGCGCGAACATGGCTGGAAGTTGTTTGTAAATCCCCCAAAAGAGGGAGGGGAGGAAGTTCTGCCGCTGTCCAGGTTGATTTTATAATAAGAGAAGACCTGGATATGTTTTTATTACACAGTCTTTCCTAACAAGACTGATTTTCGATTGCATCACTGTTAGTCTCAAACTCATTGCTTAATTCATTTGTTAAGTCCCCATAATTCAAAATTATGTTTATGAGTTGCTAATATCACCATCCTGAGTAATTCCCTTTGGAGCAATTTCCATTTTGACAATTTAGGAAAAAAGCGTTGTCTTTTGGGTTTACCTGAATGAATTTTAGGTGTAGGCATCAGGGGAGGGTTAATTTGAAAATGTGCAATGAAAGAGAAGCACATCTCTGTACATAACAGAAATGAAGGGAAAACATTGAAAAGTGTTGAGGAGCTGAGGGTGTGTGAGTCAGGGAATTCCAGACCAGAAAGATTGTTTTGTATTCCAGTTGAATTAGAACTGGTCCTTTGTGAAGGATCTGTGAGAATTTTGAAATATTGCAATAAGCCCCAAGGGAAAATAAATAAAGCAAAAAGATTTAATTAAAGGAGAAGAGAAAGAATGGCAAAACATCCATTAAGTGCTTTGAAAATGCCTTTGTAACTGTTTTCAATTGTAGGAATGGAAATATTTGATTGACTGTATGCTTCAATGTTCAAAAAGAATAATTTTTATTAGTATAAGCAGAGCAGTTTGCAAAAATCATTGTAGTAAACTGAATACCACTGTAGAACATAATTTCTCACCAAAAAATGCAATTGAATTGAGAGTAAAGTAAAATTTTACACAGGCAAGAAAAAATGTATAGAATAGGTGGTGGCTGGCTCAACTGGAAGTAACTGTGAAACGGATCTGTGAGATGGAAACCTATCAAACAGATCCAACCTAGAAATGAGAAATTTCTTGACAGAACAATTAGAGAAATGGGATGCCTTCAGAAATTGTGGGTATATAATCACTAGAGGTTATTAAGAAGAAATTTGTCCATAATAGTATAAGGTCTCATCTCATGCTTCATCAGGGTTTGAACTAGAAAACCTCCAAGGTCCCTTCCAACTCTGTTATATTTTATAAATCTCTCAACTCACCGTTACCAAGAGAATAGTGATAAACAATATTTGGAAATATACGATATGCAACTTCCTAGGAAGAGAACTAACTGAAAAGGAGGTGGATGATGTGGTGGATAAAGCGACAATTGATAACATGAAAGTAGATTCTAAAGCAAACTACATGTTATTGCCTCCTGATATTCTAGATTTCACCAAAGGAGACTTTCTTCACAAAGGTAGATCAGCAATAATTCATACTCTGGGGATTTTGGAATGTGCCAAGCTTCATCTGAAACCAGGGCTGCCACCTTCATCTGAAAGGTGCTTTCTAAAGTGGTGTGGATATGTCCCAACAGCCTCTCTTTCTGCTGTCTCTCCTGTTGACCCAAACAAATTTCAGGTGTGGATATATTCCAACCTGTTTCAAGGACCATTCTATTGGTTGGACAATCTGATCCTTTCATTTCTCTTAAGCATTGACCAACTTGGTGAACTCAAGATCATTTAGAACCTCACTGGGAGACTATTGATTCCATGATTACAGTTTTGAAGAGGCCTCTTCTCTCTAAAAGCAGCATGGCAGCACAACTTTGGTTTCCAAAGTTGCATCTGAACAAATCACAAGACTTCTGGAACACTGTCCTTTGGACGAATAAGACCAAAGTGGAGGCGTTTGGCCACAATACAAAGTGCCACGTTTGACAAAAACCAAACATGGATATCAGCACAAATATCTTATACTAACCATCAAGCATGGTGGTGGAGGGTGGAGTGATTTGGGCTTGATTTGTAATCACAGGGCTTGGACACCTTGCAGACACTGAGTTGATCATCAACTCCACTAAATACCAAAGTCTTCCAGAGTCACATGTGAAGCCAGCGGTCTGACAGCTAAAGATTGGCCAATATTGGGTTATGCAATAAGACAATGACCCTAAGCACACCAGCAAGAATACCACAGAATTGCTGAAAAGGAAAAGAATTAAGGTGTTGCAATGGCCCAGTCAAAGTCCATACCTCAACCCGATTGAAATGCTATGGTGGGACCTCAAGTGAACTGTACATAAACAAATGCTCACGAACTTCAATTATGTAATGTTGTAAAGTAATGTTGTAAAGAATAGTGGGCGAAATCAAATGAAAATGAAAATTCTTCCAAAACTATTGAATCTTAAGTTTTACACACACAGCGTCTCCATTTTGGTTTCTTTTTATAAAATAAATCATGACATGGTGTAATGTCATGTTGTTCATGTGAGGTTGTATTTAAGAACTGCTAAGGAGCAGATTTTTACTATGTTCTCATACATAAAACCATGGAACTCAAGTAGGGTATACTTCCTGTTTACATGATTGTATATACATTCAAACACAAACTTAGTCACAGAAAAATGTGTAAGAATGACCATTTTGGTGACAGGATGACATAAATAGCCTCTAGTTTAGGTTAGGTTTGGTTTATTGGTTTTCTATGCCGCCCACTCCCGAAGGACTCCGGGCGGCTCACAATAAACATGGGGGGGGGGAATAAATAAGACAATACAAACAATATTAAAAATCCACAACAGTCACAATTGAAACGGGGGTGGGTACTTCAACAACCCTCAGCCTGCCGGAACAGCCAGGACTTAGTAACTTTATGGAAGGCCGGGAGGGTAGTAAGGGTCCGGATCTCCACGGGGGGCTCATTCCAGAGGGCCGGAGCAGCAACAGAGAAGGCTCTCCCCCAGAGGGTCGCCAGCCAGCATTGGCTGGCAGATGGAACCCGGAGAAGGCCAAGCCTGTGCGATCGAATTGGTCTTTGGGAGGTAATTGGCAGGAGGTGGTCTCTCAGGTACCCAGGTCCGATGCCATGTAGGGCTTTATAAGTAGCGACTAGCACCTTGAAGAGAGTCTGGAGACCAATGGGCAGCCAGTGCAGCTCGCGGAGGATAGGTGTAACGTGGGTGTACCTAGGTGCACCCACAATCGCTCGCACTGCTGCATTCTGGACTAGCTGAAGTCTTCGAACACTTTTCAAAAGCAGCCCCATGTAAAGCGCATTACAGTAATTTAATTGAATAAAAAAAACTGTTGACATTTTTTTAACCACTGCTTCCCAGGCACTATTAGGGATTGGAAGAACTACATGACTGTTGTCCAGAGTGAAAGGTTTGACCATGTCTTTAAGGGGGGGATGGAAAAACTGCTCTTTAGGTTCTGCTGGGATTTGGGAGGATCCAGAGCCTGATTCCAGCTCCGTGGATGAAAATAATTTCCTCCTGTAAAATACATACCTTCAAATGGCGTGAATCAGAGATGACCTTTCAAGAATGGTCTTTATGTAATCTTATAATTTTTAATTCTCAACTCTGCAGGGACTATAAGACAGACCAACATTAAATTCTTCGTTATTTTTAAAAATTGTACAGCATTTGTTCATTGATTTAGATTTCCAGAGCTACCTGACAAGTGGTGGTTTCAAACTTTTTTCTCTCCCAGTTCGGTGTCGTGGCTTGGTGAGGGGGTTCATGTGACTGAGTGGGCATGGCACACTCAACGTCTCTGACAGTAAGGTGGGGCAACACCTTTCCACCAGCCATACCCACCCAAACCACACCCATAAAACCCACAGAACCCACAGAACCCACAGAAAAGTTTGGCCAAGTCTTCTAGTGTTCAACCTGGCTGCTTCTTGCCTCCTTCTCATGTTTGCTCTGTGTGCATTAGCCTGAGAAGGAGAAAAGTAGCCACATTGAATGCCAAAGCCAAAGTTTTTGCAGCGGAACTGCTCGGAAGGCAGCTCCTGTGGCTTCCTGTCCCTTTTTCCCCCTCCATCCTGCACCAAAGTACCTTTAAGTCTGGGGCTGTAGCTCCCGTGGGCACCATTTCTCTGGCACAACAGGCTGTTCTCCTGGCTGGGTCCAGTGACCAGCCATGAGTAGGGTGCATGGGCAGCTCAAACAAGGCAGCGATGGTGGTGATGGTCATAGAACTTGTCCTGTGACCATTGCCTCCATCCTGTTAACAGGCAACACATTGCATGTCAGTGCCGCTCGCACCCGGCCACCAGACCTGGCCAGGGGAACAGCCTGCTGCGCTGGAGGGATGACGTTGTAGCAGAGCTGCTCGGAATTCAACCAAAAATGACTGGCAGCTGTAGGCTTCCTGTGAAAGGTGGCCAAGCCTCACCATGCCCTCCCCCAAGATGACCAGAATAGAAGGTAGATGAGCGAGGCAGCAGGCAAGTGGTCAGAGAGTGGGTAGCGGCTCTGGGACAAGGCCAGAGCTGGGGAATGTCTCATTCCCCATCCTGCTGAGGGGGGCAGAGATCAGACAGTGGATTCGGGCAAAGGTCGGAGCTGTGGAATGGAACCACAACCTGGCTGAGGGGGTGGTGTATCCGGGGCCTCATGGAATAGTGCATCCCTGGGGCCCAGCCCCTGACCTAAGGTGAAGGGTGAGAGGACAACATGCTTACTTACTTTTGGTGAGATGAGGAGAGCGCGCAAAGTGCAGAGGCAACTGGAGATGTGCGTAGATGGGCCGCATGATGAAGCAAAGGCAACATATATAGGACTGGCATGGCGGAGCGAGAGTCGGGTGGGTGGGAAGGGGAAGCAAGCATTGATTGGGCAGCCAGCGGGTTGGTGGGGCAGGGTGAGCGAATGGTGGGTGGGCGGGGTGAACAAGTGGCAAGAAAAATATGACAAGAACAAATCCAAAATCAACATATTTGCAACAGCTAGACCCATTTATTATATTTTCCACTTACCTAAAGATATATATTGCTTGATATATCATCTTAGCCCAACTCCTAAAGGGAAAATCAAGTTTGTAAAGGGTTTTGGTTTTTTGGGAAGGCTGACATACTCAGGATACTACAAATATTGGCACCCCATGGATGGGGTGGGGTTGAGATTGGGAAAAAAGGCATATAACCTATGTCTCATCAGATTATATTATTTATTATTTAAACAAGTTCATATAGCCACCCAGCTCATTTAGGGTGCCTCCAAGTGTCTTCCAACATTAAAACTGTGTAAAACCCATATTTCTTCCACCTACCGCAATGGCAATTGAACTGTGGGCAGTTGGCAGAATTAGCTTGCAATACCACATTCTAACCACTGAACCATCCTGAATTTTAATGCTTGGAAAAGCATAACAAGACAACCCCTGGAATTTATGAGAGCTTTTGATCAAACCTCTGATACTGAAAACACATATACCAAACCACCCAAACCACCTCCACCGTCACAATGATGTAGACCAGGCATGAAAACCTTCACTACCGCTTTGGAACTGGGAGTGCATGTGCACTTGCCTGTCACTAATGACATCTAGGTGGGTGGGTGGAGCCTCCTGCTGCCATTACCAGTTCATCTGAACCTGGGCGAAAGGGCAAAATACCACCTCTGGTGTATATCCCATCAAGTTTCTCCATGAAAATATCCATGAAGCTGACAATAATATGGAAATTATTTATCGTGGCCTTCTGATCCCTTATTGATTATGTTGGTCAGAATGTTTCTGCAACCATTGTATCTGAACTGATAAAGTTTAAAGTCCCAGCTAAAAGTTTGCCAGCATCTATTTGAATAAATGAGAAGCTACATAAAATTAGGATAGACAACATCATTACAACTATTAACAATTAACTGTATTGAATGTGGCTGCATTTGCAGAAAACAAGCTGTCATCACAAATCAAGATCATGTAGTTCAATTAAAGATTGCAACATTGCACAATAAAATAATTCCTTACATAGCCTGAAACATATTTCATGCAGTGGTTTTCCCCATAATGAGGTACTCTTCCCTTTGGAGGGGGACAATAATATAACAACTCTTATGTACATTTATATATGGAAATTGGGATTCAGGTATGAAAATAACAATGCAATAACATCGTTGTGGCTACATCTCCTATTGGTAAATCCATAATTCTTCATATAATGATACATTACAAATAATTGGCATGTAAATCAGAAGTGCTTTTGTATTTTTAAAACATACTGATTTTTACAGCAACACTTTTCCAAATTAGGTTATTACTCAATCATGTTTGATGTCCTCCCTTGCTCATTTTTGAAATACAGAAGTTTTCTGACACAATTATTGACTAAAGATCAGCCTTCTTAAATATTTGCGCACTCTACTGGAGTATAAGAACATTGACAAACCATTGCAAATAAGGTGGCTTAAGGACATAACATGAGTGACTGTCAGAGTCTATATAGATAAGGTAAGGTAAGAAAAGAATTGCAATTTGTATGTTTTTAACATTGTAATTAAAACTTTCTCTTCTACATAGAATTTTTAGATTCCAATAAGAACAGCAAATTTACTCTTTGCAATGGAAACATTTATCAATGAAAATTGAGTTCATGGAACTAATGAATTAATTAAGGAAACTAATATAATAACACACACAGACATATAATTTTTCTTTATGTTAGCAGGATTCATGATTTTTAAAAAACTGAATTAATACAATATTGACTATAAATGTAGGAAGTATTGATAATTGCTCTATTATTACATCAACAGTTGAAGCAATGGAGCCAGTGGATGAGTCCCTGTATAAATATAAAGGACTCTATTTCATAACTGGCTTGTCCTCACCTGAAGATTTAGATTCACTGGACAATTTTGAAATCCGAGATGATGATATATTCGTAATCACATATTCTAAATCTGGTAAGTTCAAAGATGTCTTCCAAGAAAGAGTTAATCTTGTGTCCAATGTTGTTATTCAGTTCCTCAGTGTTTTAGTTGCTGTGACGCTGTTGCTCTATAATCAGATTTTAACATTTAGCATTTTATAAGAAGCTGGAAAAGTAGGGAAAATAAGGTGCTAAACCTCTACTTTCATTGTTTATATTTTACTGTACATTGGCTACATTGGTAACCTTGGCTAGTCACTCTCCCTCAGCCCAATCTACCTCACAGGGCAGTTGTGAGGAAAATAGGAGGAGGAAGAAGTACTAGGTATGTTTGCCACCTTGAGTTAGTTCTAAAACTAAAAAAGGCAGGATAGAAATAAATGTGTAAATAAATATCTATTCTTTTCTCATCCATTCATCTGCTTAATCTATCAATTTTAGTAGAGTTGATTGTCTTTATGCATCTCTGAAACATTTGCTCTTCTCCCTGATTAGGAAGGTTCGCTTTGCATAAGTTCAACTTTCTCCAAATAATAATGGGCAAATTAATTTAATTATTCTTTATTTGCAGGCACTGTGTGGACTCAGAATATTGTCAGCTTGATTGTTTATGAAGGTCACCGAGATGGAACTGAAAATATTACCCTAATTGACCGAGCACCATGGCTGGAGTATAATATATTCCATGTAGCTTTACCTAGTCGCCCATCACTGCCTTGAGGCTGTCAAAGACTGCCTTGAGGCTGTCAAAGACTGGATGAGAGCTAACAAACTGGTGCTCAACCCGGAAAAGACCGAGTGGCTGTTGTGTTTTCCTCCCAATAATTTGGCTAATGTTCCATCAATCAGGCTGGGGGGACAAAATTTATACCCCTCAGACAGGGTCCGCAACTTGGGAGTCCTCCTGGACCCACAGCTGAGTTTCGACCATCATTTGTCAGCTGTGACCAGGGGGGCATTTGCTCAGGTTCGCCTGATGCGCCAGTTGCGGCCCTACCTGAACCGGGAGGCCCTCACAACAGTCACTCGAGCCCTTGTGATCTCTAGGCTGGAATACTGCAACGTGCTCTACATGGGGCTGCCCTTGAAGAGCATCCGGCGACTTCAGCTAGTCCAGAATGCGGCCGCGCGAGTGATCGTGGGCGCACCACGGTTCGCCCACATAACACCGATCCTCCGTGAGCTGCGCTGGCTACCTGTTGGTCTCCGGGTGCACTTCAAGGTCCTACTTACCACTCACAAAGCGCTCCATGGTAGTGGATCTGGCTATTTGAGAGACCGCCTTCTGCCAATTACCTCCCTGCGTCCCATCAGATCGCACAGGGTAGGCCTCCTCCGAATTCCATCCGCCAGTCAGTGCCGACTGGCGACTACCCGGAGGAGAGCCTTCTCAGTTGCAGCTCCGACGCTATGGAACAATCTCCCCGTGGAGATCCGCACCCTCACCACCGCCCAGGCCTTCCGCACGGCCCTTAAGATCTGGCTATCCCGTCAGGCCTGGGGATAAAAATCTTAGTTCGTCCCCTCCCGAATGATGAATGAATGTTGTGCTCTATTTTTTAATATTATGTACTGTCTTATGCTTTTTGTCTTTGTACCCCCTTTCCCGTGTTTTTGTAAGCCGCCCTGAGTCCCCTCAGGGAAAAGGGCGGCCTATAAATTATAATAAATCTACAAATCTACAAATCACCTCATGTCATTTGTTCCCATCTGCCCTACTATTTGGTACCCAAAGGATTACGAAAAAGAAGAGCAAAAGTAGGACATATTTTGTTAACTTGTGAGCTAGTGTGGGGAGCTGCCTGCATTCTTTTCGTTTAGCTCTGCATCTGAATGTTTTATTAACAAATAGGCAAGGGTGCACAAACAAATATTAGATTGTTCCAATATGTTGGAATAGCAAATTCTGAAGTGTGAGGAGGGGGGGGAATACAAACAAAACAGAAGGTCATGGCCAGCAGAAACAGCTAACAACCAAACTGAATATCAAACCCCTTAAACTTATTTTTCCCAAGGTGGCACACCCAGGTAGATAGTAACACTTGGTGTTGCATGTCCAGTTGCTATCTTAACATATCTGGAGGATGTCAAGTTGAGGGACGCTATTTTTATCCCTCAAATCCCTTTGCACAATTTCTACTCTCAGTCAATCATGCCCTAGTCACTGGAAGCTTTACTGGTGCAAAATGCAGATGCCACGTGGATTGGTGTTTCTCTAGAATTGCATTCATTACACCTCTGCTTTGGAAACTGCATTGGCTACTAGTTTGCTCTTTAGATTTGTCAGGCAGGACCCAAGAGGAAAGACTTTTCTTCTGTGGTGTCTGCTATATGGAAAATCTTTTCCCCAAGTCAAGGTTGGCCCCAATCCTGGTGGTCTGCTGAAAGGCTCTCAAATATGGTTTTGCTAATGAGCTTTGAGATCCGGTGATAGAATGGAACCTTTTAGATGAATGTATGAGAGTTACTTGATGAACTCTCTGTATGCTTTCCTTTTAATCTGTCTTTTATTCTTCTTTTTGTCTTGGTTTTTTTGACTAGGTATTATCATCTCTCTCTTACAGATTATTTATGTGTTTAGAAATCCAAAGGATGTCTTAGCTTCTAACTATTATTTTCACAAACTATCAGTCAAAATAGAAACCCCAAAAGACTTTGATATATTCTTTGAGAAGTTTTTGGCTGGCAAAGGTAAGAAGAATTTGATCATATCGATATTTTGTCCATTTTTGTTTTAGGTAAACAACTATGAATATATTTCAATCCTCTTCCCACCAAGAGCAAACAATCCACTCTCTCTCCTTATATAAGAAATAAATAATGATTCTCTATAATTCAGTAATTTGTGTAAACTCTACACAAATATTTTTCAGTAGGAAGAGTGGGTGCAGAAAAATGGATGGCTCCTAGGACAACTTTGATGTAAAAGTGAGAGGGAGAGGCAAGAGAAGGCAGCTTATTAGGGAGAGAGATGAGAAATACTAAGATATATTTAATATGGAGGAGAAAATGGAGAGAAATTCTTTAGCAGTTCAAAATGGGGATGTTAATGTGTTGGAATGGATGGATAGAATGTAAAGTTTTTAAAAAATGAATATTAGTTAAAGAACCAAATACTCAAATGATATCACACGGGAAGCGATTTAAGGGTTGGAAATAGAAAGGAGATAACCAGAGTTAGTTCTTTGAATATTTGAAGAAGTATAAAAAAATTAAACCAGATTGCCCCAAAGTTCTAAATAGGAAAAGCGAAGAAACGAAACAATATAGCAGCATCTTGACAAAAATCCCCAAATAACAAGTTGGAGTATGCAACCACATTAGTTACAACTCTTACTCTTTCTCTGTCCTCTCCACATTGAGTGACGTTAGGGCAGCCCCTCAGTTGTGCTCTCATGCTTTGATTTTTAGGCCCACCAGGATCACAATGGAGGAAACTCAAGCATGAATAATGTAGAAAGAGCTGAGGTGGCGCAGTAGTTACAATGCAGTACTGCAAGCTACTTCTGTAGACTGCTGGCTGCCTGCAATTTGGCAGTTCGAATCTCACAGGCTGAAGGTTGACTCAGCCTTCCATCCTTCCGAGGTGGATTAAATGAGAACCCAGACTGTTGGGGGCAATAGGCTCATTCTGTAAACCGCTTACATACTGTAAAAGCACTATGAAGCGGTACATAACTCCAAGTGCTATTGTTATTGCTATCCCTGACACAGGTGGTCAGCTGGATCATTGCATAATCCAATTAGCACAATGTGCCTGTAATCTAAGCCAAAGTCTAAGCCAAAGTCCCTCATAATATTTTCCTGATTGGGCTCAGAAGAGATTGAAAATAATTAAAGTTTAATATGCAAGATATGTATAATGAAGAAGTAATCTTGAGAATTCCCCAAAAATATCAACAAATTTTTCCATCTTTTCTCCATTGTTATGGATGAACTAATATAAAGTTACATCAAATTACAGGATTTGAGAAGTTCTGTACTGAAAATATGCAACTTCCTAGGAAGAGAACTAACTGAAAAGGGGGTGGATGATGTGGTGGATAAAGCTACATTTGATAACATGAAGGTGGATTTTAGAGCAAACTACACATTCATGGCTCCTGATATTCTAGATTTCAGCAAAGGAAACTTTCTTCGCAAAGGTAGATTAGTAATAATTCATACTTGGGGGTTTTGGAATCTGCCAGGCTTCATCTGAAACCAGGGCTGCCACTTTCATCTGAAAGGTGCTTTCTAAAGTGGTATGGATATGTCCCAACAGCCTCTCTTTCTGCTGTCTCTCCATGATGTTGTGCTTGCCTCATCAGCAGCCTACATTTGAGGAAGCCATAAGCCTTTCTTAGTTATACCAATGTTGAAATGGTGTTCTTCTTTTCAATTCTGTGGGTGTAGCTCGGTGGGCATGGCGTGGATTTGCAGGTGTGACTTTGTGGGTGTGGCAGGGGAAGGATACTGCAAAATCCCCATTCCTTCCCCACCCCACTAACCTGCTTCCAGATTAGTCTAACTCCTTAGCATTAGAGTGTTTTTCATGTGGGAAGGGCGAGTAGAATGTCTAAACTTGCAGGCTGCAGGCCAGATGAGTCACGTGCTGGCCACGCCCATGCCCAAATGGCAGATGGAACAGAATTCTTTTCAGGTGAGGAGGGGGAGTAGAATGTCTAACTCCTTAGCAGCAGACCGGGTTAATAATAATATAAGAAATACTAATGATCTGATGGTCATTTCGAAAAATCCTTTCTTAGAAGAGCACCTAGAAGCCAGGAGGAACATACGTGCCAAATTTCAAGTTTGTAGGCTTTACAATTCTGGAGATTTTGTGATGATGCATGAGTGGTATTTCACTTTTATATATATAGATGGAGGAGAAAATAGAGATAAATTGTTTAGCGGTTCAAAATTGGGATGTGAATGAGTTGGAGTGGATGGATAGAATCAAATGTTTTTTTAAAAAAATAATATTAGCTAAAGAACCAAATACTCAAATGATATCACAAGGAAAGCGTTTTAAGGGTTGGAAAGAGAAGAAAGTTAAGCTAACCAGAGTTCATTCCTTAAATATTTGAAGAAGTATAAAAAAAATTAAACTAGATTGCCTCAAAGTCCAAATAAGAAAACGCCAATGAATTAAACAATATAGCAGGATTTTGACAAAAATCCCCCCTTAACAAATTGGAATATGAAGCCACATTATTTACCACTCTCATTCATCCCTTGTCCTCTCCTTGTTCAGTGACATTAGAGCAGCCCCTCAGTTGTGTTCTCATACTTTGATCTTTAGGCCCACCAGGCCCATAATGGAGGAAACTCACCAGGATCATCATGGAGGAAACTCAAGCATTAACAATGAAGAAAGAGCTGTGGTGTCACAGTGGTTACAATGCAGGACTGCAGGCTGCTTCTGTAGACTTACAGCTGCCTGCAATTTGGCAGATTGAATTTCACCTGACTCAAGGTTGACTCAGCCTTCCATCCTTCCGAGGTAGGTAAAATGAGGACACAGATAGTTGGGGGCAATATGCTGACTCTGTAAACCTCTTCCAGAGGGCTGTAAAAGTACTATGAAGCAGTATATAAGTTGAAATGTTATTGTTATTGCTATCCCTGACACAGATGGCCAGCTGGATCATTGCATGACCGAGAATAACAACTGAACTCAGCAACTTTGAAGACTGTTCTCATGTTTATGCTAAACTCATTTATCTCCTATCAGTGTTTTGTAGTTCATGGATAGACCATGTAGAAGGCTGCTGGTAAATTTATAATGGTGATTTCAATATTCTCTTCCTTTTTTATGAAGAAATGAAACAGGCAAGATCTTTTTGTGTTGTGTAATGCAATATAAACAACCATCAAACACAGAAAGCTTTAGAAATGATAGGACATGTACCATATTTTCCAGAGTATAAGACACTCCGCAATATGAGACACATGTAGCTTTTGGGAAGGAAAACAAGGGGGAAGACATCAGACAGTACAGACAATATACACTGTTTGTGGTGTTTCATTTCAGACTATACTTGTACAGATGCTGTTAATATTGATATGGCTTTCTGAAAGTATACGTTATTCTATGCTATTTAAAAGAAGATACAATAGCACTGGGCCTCTTCAGATCAAGCGTTTATTTTAAAAAGCTTCTTCATTTTGTTATGTTCTCTAGAACAATAATAAAGCAGTCTTTAAAAAAATAAGTCTAATAAATTGAACATTCTATAGGTATTTATAGTTATTGACTTACCTCCTTGCAGCAAACAGCCTGTTTCAGTTTAGCCTAATTAGCACAAGAAAAAAAATCTGCCTCTGCCTCCCAGCAATTTGCCTCCTTGCAGCAAACAGCAACAACCGATTGCACTTTCAATTTCACCATGGGCCCTGATGATCAGCTGTTTCAGGCTGCAGGGATTGCCATAGCCTATTGCCACCTTCGCAAGCCCCATTTTCCCGGTTTGCTGCAAGGAGGTAAATTGCTGGGAGGCAGAGGCCAAAGGGTGAGGGCTGGTGGGTGGGCAGGACTACATTTGGTGTATAAGACGCACCCAAATTTTCACCCTCTTTTGGGGGGGGGAACGTGCATCTTATTCTCCAAAAATACAGTAAATAACTTATTCCAATAAGTTATTTAGGGAATTGCAGAAGTGACCACAGAGCCACTCTTGGTTATTTCTGTGATCTCCCAGAGGACTGGTGATATCTCTGAAGAAAAATAAGTTAGTGTCTCTTCAAAAGGAAGGAGGAGGATGCAGGAAAATACAGTGCAGTCAGCTTGCTATCAAAAAGATTGATAAAATTAATTAATGAAAGGTGTATTTATGAGTACTTAGCTTGTCATGCTAGAATTCAAAGAATGCTTCTCTTGTGAATGAGTTTGGCAAAACAAAGTTGATCTAATTTTTGATAGATAAGATTCTCATATTTTCCATAATATTTGGCTCAGAACAGATTGACTCAACATTTTCCATCTTTTCTCCATTATTATAGATGAACAAATATTAAGTTCTGTACTGAAAATATGCAACTTCCTAGGAAGAGAACTAACTGAAAAGGAGGTGGATGATGTGGTGAATAAAGATACATTTGATTACATGAAGGTGGATTCTAGAGCAAACTACACGTTATTGCCTCCTGGGATTCTAGTTTTCAGCAAAGGAGGCTTTCTTCGCAAAGGTAGATCAGCAATAATTCATACTCTGGGGTTTTTGGAATGTGCCAGGCTTCATTTGAAACCAGGGCTGCCACCTTCATCTGAAAGGTGCTTTCTAAAATGGTATGGATCAGGGTGGGTTTCAACCGGTTCGCGGTGGTCCCCGCGAACCGGTTGGTCAGCGAACCTGGAAGTAAGTAACTTCCGGGAACAGCGAAGGGCCCACCCGCCCGCCCGCGCTCCTTACCCAGTTTTGATGAGTTCTGCGCTTCCACACATGCGCAGGACGCATACAGCACCTGCGCGATCCTCCAGGAGCAGCTGGAGCATCACACAGATGCTAGTACGCATCCGTGCGCTGCACGCGTGCACGAGGACGCTGCCGGCCCCGTTCCAACCGAACCGGTTGGAACAGGGCGAGAAACCCACCCCTGGTATGGATATGTCCCAACAGGCTAAGGGTTGGCTAGGGGTTTCTGAGGGAGCCCCGATCCCATTGTGACTGCCGCTAAGCGCTGCGAATACCCAGAGGGAAGGCATTGGATGCTGTGGAGTTTTGTGGGCCATCAGCTAGACGAACTGAACTAAACCATCTTGTGAACTTTGTTGTGCCGCCTGTGGTGAGAGGCGGGCGGGGACTTCCCAACCACCCAGGCCAAAGATACCTGCCGGAGCCTGGAAGAACAGGCTGAGACCGTCTTGGCTGCTGGGGAAGCAGCTATCGGTGACTGTTTGGGGGGACCTGACCCCCCCCCCAGGTTGTCTGATGCCTCCTTCTGCTGTTGTGCTGCTGTGGGGTCAGGCTAGGGACAGGGTAGGGCTAGATTAGAATCTTAGGGTGGGGTTAGTTTAAGTTAAGGTTAGGTTAAGGTTAGGGTTAGGGTGGGGGTGGGGGTGGGGTTGCTAGCCTGATGGCCTACCGACAGGCTGCCTCCACTGGGAGTGTCACGGTACAGCTGGGAGTGGGGCTTTTCCCCCCTTTATCGTGGGGTTATCCCTGGCTCCCGGGTATTCTTTGTCCCCAACGGGGAGGGGTGTTGCTGGCTGCCGTCTCCTGTGGCTGGCCCTACAACTTTCGCCATCATCATTTATCGCCTGCGACCTACTTGCCTCTCAGACTTTCCTGGCTTTCTCTCTGGACTTCTGCTGGGTTATCATTATATGGCCCCGCTATTATCCTTGGACTTAGGACACTCGTGTGGGAGGCTTGGATACTACTCCCCTTGTGGCCTCCTCGGACTATACAATTGGCTAGACTGCACAGACTTATAATTTTTATACATTTGTAATTTTTACAAATTTTTACAATTTTTAAATGTATGGGGAATGTGTGGTATGATTGACTGACTGAATGTTCCCACTTTTTATCATGATATTGCTGTTTTTCTGTTTTTAACTTGTATTGTGGGGATTGATTGGTTGTATGTATGGGTATGTTTGGTGGGCCGGGAGTTTAGCTGGGGCCTCCTGCACTGAGTGCTTTGGCAGAAGTGTCAGGGGGACCCAGGCCTGGTTCCAGCCCTTGGATGTGTGTGTCGAAGGGCCTGCCGATGAATTTGGCGGCTGGGGGAGAGGGTGGAGGGACCACAGATGCGGGAGTGGGCCAGAATATTGGGGTCATAACGGGGAGGGGCAGATATGGCGGGAACTTCAGGGCGAGCCATTACCGGGGAAGGAGGGTTCCCTATGTCAGAGGGATCCCTCCTTCCGGCCCTGTGAGTTCCACTCCAAGGCCAGATGGCATGAGTAGTCAGGACCCTGGTCTCAGGTTGCTGTTGCTAAATGCCAGGTCTGTGGTTCACAAGGCTCCCCTCGTCCAGGACCTAATTGTTGACGAGGGGGCAGACTTGGCATGTATTACTGAAACCTGGCTGGGCCCGGAGGGAGGAGTCCCCCTCACTGAAATGTGCCCAGAGGGTTTTCAGGTGATTCATCAACCGCGACCCCAGAGAAAGGGGCGGGGGAGTGGCCATTGTTATCCGACAGTCCTTAGTTCCTCATAGGATCCCTGCTCGGGAGTTTGTCGGGTGTGAGTCCTTGCTGGTGAAGATGGACCTTGCGGGTCAAGTGGGCTTGATGTTAACATACCTGCCTCCCAACAGCGTGACAACAGTCCTCCCCTTGCTCTTCGAGTCAGTAGCCGAGCTGGCAGTTGAGTTCCCCAGACTTATGATACTGGGGGACTTCAATTTGCCTTCGCTCGGCGAACACTCTGATGGAGCACAGGAGTTCATGGCTTCCATGACAGCCATGGGCTTGACCCAAGTAATCCAGGGTCCGACTCACTCAGCGGGTCGCACACTCGACTTCGTATTTCTCTCGGAGCAGTGGAGTTGTGATCTTGGTCTGAGGGGTAGTGAGATCTTGCCCCTGTCGTGGTCGGACCACTTCCTACTGAGGCTCGACTTTCGGAAACCAATCCCCCGCTGTAGGGAGGAGGAACCAATTAGGTGGTTCCACCCCAGGCGTCTTATGGATCCCCAGGGTTTCCAGACGGCGCTTGGCGTTATGCCTGATACTCTCGCCCGCAGTCCAGTGGAGACCTTAGTTGCTACTTGGAACTCGGTAGCATCTGAGGCTCTCCACTGGATTGCGCCTTTACGGCCGATCCGCAGCAGTGGATCCAGGAGGGCCCCTTGGTTTACCGAGGGCCTCCGGGAGATGAAGCACCAAAAGAGACGGCTAGAGCGCCGCTGGAGGTCCAGTAAATCCGAGTAAGACCGAGCACTATTAAAAGCTTGCATCGGAGCATACCTCTCGGCAATACGGACAGCCAAGAACAACTATATTGCCGCTCTGATAGCATCCGCTGAGTCATGCCCTGCCGCCTTGTTTAGGGTGACCCGCTCCCTCCTAAATGTGAGGGTTGCGGATAACCCCTTACAAGCCAGAGCAAAGGAATATGTCCAGTTCCTCATGGACAAAATTGCTCGGCTTCGGATGGACCTGGGGTACCGGGGGAAGGTCTTGAATGACATCTCTGGACTGACTTTCAACCTATTGCTCCTGATGAAGTGGACAAGGCCATGGGAGTGGTGAGTGCTGCCACGTGTGTACTGGACCCGTGCCCCTCCTGGCTGGTCGCAAACAGCAAGGAGGTGACGCAGAGCTGGATCCAGGCAATGGTGAATGCCTCACTTCGGGAGGGCTTCTTCCCACCAGCATTGAAGATAGAGGTGGTGAGACCCCTCCTGAAGAAGCCATTGCTGGATCCAGCCAGTTTGAATAACTACCATCCAGTCTCCAACCTCCCCTTTATTGGGAAGGTTGTTGAGAATGTGGTAGCCTCTCAACTTCGACGGTCCTTGGATGAAGCCGATTATCTGGACTCCTTTCAGTCTGGATTCAGGCCTGGCTACAGCATGGAAACCACTTTGGTCGCACTGACCAATGATCTCTGGAGAGCCAGGGATGGAGGTCATCCCTCCATCCTAGTGCTTCTCAACCTTTCAGCGGCCTTCGATACCATCGACCATGATATCCTTCTGCGACGGTTACGAGAGGTGGGGGTGGGAGGCACCGTTTTTCGGTGGTTCTCCTCCTACCTCTCGGACAGGTCGCAGTTGGTGTTGGTTGGGGGAGGAGAGGTCGACCCCTAGGCCCCTAAAATATGGGGTTCCTCAGGGTTCGGTCCTATCCCCCCTCCTGTTTAACATCTACATGATGCCACTGGGTGAGATCATTCGACGGCACGGGATAAAATACCATCAATACACGGACGATACCCAGTTGTATCTGTCTGCCCCGTGCCAACTCAGTGAAGCGGTTGACGTGATGTGCCATGCATGGAGGCTGTCAGGGTCTGGATGGGGGTTAACAAGCTTGTGCTCAATCCAAACAAGACCGAGTGGCTGTTGTGTTTCCCTCCCAAGAATTTGGTTAGTATTCCATCACTCAGATTGGGGGGTGAAATTTTACACCCCCTCAGACAGGGCTCGCAACTTGGGAGTCCTCCTGGACCCACAGCTGACCTTAGAACATCATTTGTCAGCTGTGACCAGGGGGGCATTTGCCCAGGTTCGCCTGGTGCACCAGTTGTGTTCCTACCTGAACCGGGAAGCACTCGCAACAGTCACTCATGCCCTCGTGACCTCAAGACTGGACTACTGCAATGCGCTCTACATGGGGCAGCCCTTGAAGAGCATTCGGAGACTTCAACTCGTCCAGAATGCAGCCGCATGAGCAATTGTGGGTGCACCTCGGTACACCCACGTTACACCTATCCTCCGCGAGCTGCACTGGTTACCGATCAGTCTCCGGATACGCTTCAAGGTGCTAGTCGTCACTTATAAAGCCCTTCATGGTATTGGACCTGGGTACTTGAGAGACCGCCTGCTGCCAATTACCTCCCAAAGACCCATTAGATCACACAGGGTGGGCCTCCTCCGGGTCCGGTCTACCAGCCAATGCCATCTGGCTACTACCCGGGGGAGGGCCTTCTCTGTGGCAGCTCTGGCCCTTTGGAACGAACTCCCCGCAGAGATTCGGACCCTCACCTCTCTCCAGGCCTTCCGAAAAGCCATTAAAACCTGGCTGTGTCGGCAGGCCTGGGGTTGATGAGTTCCCTTCCCCTCTCGACCTGTGTAGCTGTGTGGCTGTTGGCTATTTTAAATACTTGTATTGTACTTTGTGTTCCCTTTCCCCCTTGAGTTGATCGCCGCCCTGAGTCCCTCTGGGAATAGGGCGGCATATAAATAAAACAAATCTCAATCTCAACAGCCTTTCTTTCTGCTGTCTCTCCATGATGTTGTGTTTGCCTCATCAGCAGCCTACATTTGAGGCAGCCATAAGCTTTTCTTAGTTGTGACAATGTTGGTGTTCTCCTGTTCACCCAAAAAAATTAGAGGTGTGGATATAATCCAACCTCTTTCAATGATCATTCTATTGGTTGGACAATCTGATCCTTTCATTTCTCTTAAGCATTGGCCGACTGGGTGAATTCAAAATCATATAGAACCTCACTGGGAGACTATTGATTCCATGATTACAGTGATGAAGAGGCCTCTTCTCTCTAAATACAGCGTAGCAGCACAACTTTGGTTTCCAAAGTTGCATCTGAACAAATCACAAGACTTCTGGAACATTGTCCTTTGGACGAATGAAAGCAAAGTGGAGATGTTTGGCCACAATACAAAGAGCCACGTTTGACAAAAACAAAACATGGATATCAGCACAAACATCTTATACTAACCATCAAGCATGGTGGTAGATGGTGGTTGATTTGGGCTTGATTTGTAGTCACAGGGCCTGGACACCTTGCAGTCACTAAGTTGACCATGAACTCCACTAAATACCAAAGTCTTCTAGAGTCACATGTTAAGCCAGCGGGCTGAAAGCTAAAGATTGGCCAACATTGGATCATGCAACAGGACAATGACCGTAACACATCAGCACGAATACCACAGAATTGCTGAAAAGGAAAAAAAAATGTTGCAATGGCACAGTCAAAGTCCAGACCTCAAGTGGATTGAAATGCTACAGTGGGACCTCAAGTGAACTGTACATAAACAAATGCTCACAAACTTCAATTATGTAATGTTGTAAAGTAATTTTGTAAAGAATAGTGGGCCAAATTCTTCCAAAGAATGAAAATTCTTCCAAAACTATTGAATCTTAAGTTTTACATACACAGTGTGTACAGTACAGTGAGACAAGAGTGATAGAAATCTACATCAGCTAAGAAAGTTCCCCTTGACCTGTTTTACATTTCCAAATTAGGTTAATACTCAATCGTTTTCGATGTCCCCTCTTGCTGATTTTTTGAATACAGAAGTTCTGCTGACACAATGATTGACTAAAGATCAGTATTTGAACACTACTGAAGTATAAGTACATTGAGAAACCATTGTAAATAAGGTGGCTTAAGGACATAACATGAGTGACTGTCAGAGTCTATATAGATAAGGTAAGGTAAGAAAAGAATTGCAATTTGTATGTTTTTAACATTGTAATTAAAACTTTCCCTTCTACATAGAATTTTTAGATTCCAGCAAATTTACTCTTTGCAATGGAACCATTTATCAATGAAAAGTGAGCTCATGAAACTATTGACCAATTAATTAAGGAAACTAAACTAATAACACACAGAGAGAGAGACATAATTTTCCTTTATGTTAGCAGGATTCATGGTTTTTAAAGAACTGAATTAATACAATATTGACCATAAATGTAGGAAGTATTGATAATTGCTCTATTATTACATCAACAGCTGAAGCAATGGAGCCAGTGAAGGAGTCCCTATATAAATACAAAGGACTCTATTTCATAACTGGCTTCTCCTCACCTGAAACTTTAGATTCCCTGGACAGTTTTGAAATCCGAGATGATGATATATTCATAATCACATATCCTAGATCTGGTAAGTTCAAAGATGTTTTCCAAGAAAGAGTAAAACTTGTGTCCAATGTTGTCATTCAGTTCCTCAGTGTTTTGGTTGCTGTGACGCTCTATAACCAGATTTTAACATTTCGCATTTTATAAGAAGATGGAAGTGTAGGGAAAATAAGCTGCTAAAACTCTACTTATATTGTTTATATTTTACTCTACATTGACTACATTGGTAACCTTGGCTAGATGCTCTCTCTCAGCCAATCTACCTCACAGGGCTGTTGTGAGGAAAATAGGAGGAGGAGGACGTATTAGGTTAAATATCTATTCTTTTCTCATCCATCCATCTGCTTAATCTATCAATTTTAGTAGAGTTAATTGTCTTTATACATCTCTGAAACATTTGCTCTTCTCCCTGATAGGAAGGTTGGCTTTGCATAAGTTCAACTTTCTCCAAATAATAATGGGCAAACTATTTTAATTATTCCTTATTTGCAGGAACTGTATGGACTCAGAATATTGTCAGCTTGATTGTTTATGAAGGTCACCGAGATGGAACTGAAAATATTACCCTAATTGACCGAGCACCATGGCTGGAGTATAATATATTCCATGTAGCTTTACCTAGTCGCCCATCACCTCGTGTCATTTGTTCCCATCTGCCCTACTATTTGATACCCAAAGGATTACGAAAAAGAAGAGCAAAAGTAGGACATGTTTTGTTAACTTGTGAATTAGCATGGGGAGCTGCCTGCATTCTTTTTGTTTAGCTCTGCATCTGAATGTTTTATTAACAAATAGACAAGGGTACACAAACAAATATTAGATTGTTCCAATTTGTTGGAATAGCAAATTCTAAAGTGTGAGGGGGGGGAAACACAAACAAAACAATGTTAATATCACAAGGTCATGCCCAGCAGAAACAGCTAACAACCAAACTGAATATCAAACCCCTTAAACTTATTTTTCCCAAGGCGACACACCCAGATAGATCATAACACTTGGTGTTGCATGTCAAGTTGCGATCTTAACATATCTGGAGGATGTCAAGTTGAGGAATGCTATTTTTAGCCCTCAAATCCCTTTGCACAATTTCTACTCTCAGTCACTCACGTCCTAATCAGTGGAAGCTTCACTGGTGCAAAATGCAGATACAATGTGCATTGGTCTATTCTCTAGAACTGCATTCATTACACCTCTGCTTTGGAAACTGCATTGCTAACCAGTCTGCTTCTACATTCAATTCATGTTGCTGGTTTTGACGTTTAAACCCCTTCATCAGTTGGGAACATGTTATTTCAAGGAGCTCTCCTCCCCAGTTGCAGCTATGCATTGCATCAAGTCCAACAGGAAAGGCATGTCGGGGTCCCATCCGCTAGGGAGATTTGTCAGGCGGGATCCAGGAGGAAAGCTTTTCTTCTGTGATGTCTGCCATATGGAAAAAATTTCCCTCAAGTTGACGTTGGCCCCAATCCTGTGGTCTGCTGGAAGGCTCTCAAACATGGTTTTGCTAATGAGCTTAGAGATCCTGTGATAGAACGGAACCTGTTAGATGAATGCGTGAGAGTTACTTGATGAACTTTCTGTATGCTTTGCTTTCAATCTGTCTTTTTTCTCCTTTTTCTCTTGGTTTTTTTGACTAGGTATTATCATCTCTCTCTTACAGATTATTTATGTGCTTAGAAATCCAAAGGATGTCTTGGTTTCTAAATACCATTTTCAAAAATTAAACGCCAATACAGAAACCCCAAAAGACTTCAGTATACTTTTTGAGAATTTTTTGGCTGGCAAAGGTAAGAAGAATTTTATCATGACAATGTTTTGTCCAATTTGTTTTGGATAAAAGACTATAAATATATTCCAATATGTTTCCCACCAAGAGCAAACAATCCACTCTCTCTCCTTACATAACGAATAATGATTCTCTATATTCATCCAGTATACACAAATATTTTATAGTAGGAAGTGTGCATTGGTGGGATTCAATTTTTTTAACCTACCAGTACTGTGGGCTTGGTTTGATGGGTGTGGCATGGCTTGATAGGCATGGCAGGTGAAGTATACTGTAAAATCTCCATTCCCTCACCACTCCAGGGAAAGGTTATGGCAAAATCCCCATTCCCTCTCGATCAGCTGGGACTCAGGAGACAGAGAATAGATGGGGGCGGAGCCAGTTAGAGGTGGTAGTTACTGATTCTCCAAACTACCATATTTTTCAGAGTATAAAACACAACTTTTTCCCTCAAAAAATTGGCTGAAAATCTGGGTGCATCTTATACACTGAATACAGCATTTTTTGCCTCCTGAAAACCCGCCCCCTTCACCAAAGTGGCAGTGTAACCAGGAGATCTTTTGTTCAATTTTGCCCCCCGCAGACCCCAGGCGCACTCTGTAACCCTCCTAAAGGGTAAGAGAAAAGAGATAACCAGAGTTAGTTCTTTCAATATTTGAAGAAGTATAAAAAAATTAAACCAGATTGCCCCAAATTTCCAAATAAGAAAAAGCAAAGAAATGAAACAATATAGCAGCATCTTGACAAAAATCCCACCATAAGAAGTTGGAGTATGCAACCACATTAGTTACAACTCTCATTTTTTTCTCTGTGCTCTCCACATTCAGTGATGTTAGGAAAGCCCCTCAGTTGTGCTTTCATGCTTTGATTTTTAGGCCCACCAGGATCACAATGGAGGAAACTCAAGCATGAATAATGTAGAAAGAGCTGAGGTGGCGCAGTGGTTACAATGCAGTACTGCAGGTTACTTCTGTAGACTGCCAACTGCCAGCAGTTTGGCAGATTGAATTTCACCAGGCTGAAGGTTGACTCAGCCTTCCATCCTTCCAAGGTGGATTAAATGAGGACCCAGATTGTTGGGGGAAATATGCTGACTCTGTAAACCGCTTACAGAGGACTGTAAAAGCACTATGAAGCGGTACATAAGTCTAAGTGCTATTGTTATTATTATCCCTGACACAGATGGTCAGCTGGATCATTGCTTGACCAAGATGAAACGATCATTGTTTTACAGTCCGTGTTTTGTATTTCGTGACTAGACTATGTAAATATTAGTGTAGCCTCTTCTTAAGCTATCATGCTTTGATCTTTAGACCCACCAGGATCATAAAGTTGTGGGGGAAATTCAAGCATTAATCTTTATATGTAACTCATTTTTCTCCTCTCAGTGGTTAATAGTTCATGGCTAGACCATGTAGAAGGCTGGTCTGCTCATAAGGGTGATTTCAATATTCTCTTCCTGTCTTATGAAGAAATGAAAAAGGTAAGATGTGTTTGTGTTCTGTAGTGCAATATGAACAATCATTAAGCACAGAAAGTTTTGGAAATGATGGGATGTGTAAATAACTTATTCCAATAGGGAATAGCCGAGGTGAATACAGAGCCAATCTTGGTTATTTCTGTGATCTTCTAGAGAAGTGCTAAACGAGTTCAGCAAAAGAAAGCTAATCTAAATTTCGATAGACTTATTTAATAGATAAGAAAAATCCAATTAGGCCAATGTACCTGCAATCAGAAAAATCTTAGCCAGAGCCTATTATATTATGTTGTACTGTATTGTATTGCATTGCATTGTAAGTATAAGTATAAATGTGAATATATATGAATATGAATATAAATATAAACATACATATCATATTTTCCATAATATTTGGCTGAGAAGAGATTGACTCAACTCAAGGGCATTTTTAAGAGAGGCATTTTTTAAAACTTGCTTGGGAACTGGCCACGCTCTGATGCAGCCAAGAAAACATGAAAACATTCACCAGAAGTCCCAAAGCAGCATTTCTTTTTTTAACTCATTGATATTGCTTCTATCTGCAGTTTTCATTTTAAAAATTACTTTATCTCAAAGTAATTTTTTCAGTAGAAAAATAATTAAAGTTTAATATGAAAGATACCGTATAACGAAGAAATTATCTTGAGAATTTCCCAAAGATATAAACAAAAAAATCAAATTTTTTCTCCATTTTTATAGATGAACTAATATAAAGCTCTATCAAATTACAGGATTTGAGAAGTTCTGTACTGAAAATATGCAACTTCCTAGGAAGGGAACTAACTGAAAAGGAGATGGATGAGGTGGTGGATAAAGCTACATTTGATAACATGAAGGTGGATTCTAGAGCAAATTACACGTTTATGCCTCCTGAGATTCTAGATTTCAGCAAAGGAAACTTTCTTCGTAAAGGTAGATTACTACTAATTCACACACTGGGGCTTTTGGAATGTGCCAGGCTTCATCTGAAACCAGGGTTGTCACCTTCACCTCAAAGGTGCTTTCTAAAGTGGTATGGATATGTCCCAACAGCCTCACTTTCTGGGGTCTCCATGATGTTGTGTTTGGCTCATCAGCAGCCTACATTTGAGGCAGCTGTAAGTTTTCTTAGTTGTGCCAATGTTGGTGTTCTCCTGTTCACCCAAACAATTTTCTGGTGTGGATATAATCCAACCTGTTTCAATGATCATTCTGTTGGTTGCAGGGATGTGCAGTCACTAGAGGCAAGGGAGGCAGAGCCTCACCACTCTCCTCAGGAAAAGAAAAGAAATTTAAATATTTTTTTAAAATAATTAAAGCCAAGATAGTTGCTACCAGATTACAGGTCACAGTGGCTTGGTGTCTGCTTAGTGTTAACCAAAGCAGGAGGCGAGAGAACTCGGGGCCTCTTTTCCATAAGGAATTTTTCGCCTTCTAAAAGTTAATAAAGAGTTAAAAGGCAAAGAAGTTCAGATGGAAAAGAGGCACTAATTCTCCCGCCTCCTGATTTGGAAGCAGCCAATCATGTCTTCTTGAGCACGCTTACGTTGGGCGGGGCGTGCTTCAGAGGAGAGAGGAGTGGGCGAGAAGGAGGAGGCTGCCTCTTTGCTGCAGACCCGGGCGCTTGGTGGCTCCCATGATGCAAAGTGCCCCGCCGGGCACCCGTTGACCTGGCCTGCGGCCACTGCTTCTCCAAGCTCCGCCGGTGGAAGTCTCGGATCGCCTCTGGGGGAAGGCTGAGTGAGAAGCAGAGCGAAGCTTCTACGCGGCCTCCCGGCGCCAGACCCGGGCGCTTGGCAGCTCCCGCGATGCAGACCCAGGCGCTTGGCAGCTCCCGCGATGCAAATCCCCACCACCACCACCGAGGCTGAACGCTGCCCTGCTTCGCAAAAGGATGCCCAGCTGAGCCTCACCAGGCATAACCCTCACCGCACGTCACTGGTTGGTTGCACAATCTAATGATTCTTTGGGAGTGGAATAGTTTTAGCTCATATTGACCACTTTAGGATGGTGGAGACACAACCCCTTCACTCTCTACCTTGGGTAATCTCCCACACCAGGAGTGTGGTGGATCACATGGTTAGGACGTTGGGTTGAAAGTTAGCAAGCCCATGTTTGCAATCCGAGTGCTGCTGCATGGTGGGGTGAGCTCCAGTCATTCACTCTAGCATCTTGTTGGGAACTTGAAAGGAGCACCTCTCCCGGGGCATCTCCCTGGAAACAGTGATGTCACTGACTAATCTTTTCAACCTGGAAAGGATAATCTACTTATCAACCTGAAAAAAAAGTATCTCCGACATATGAATGCACTGTCCTCCAGTCTTAGAACTGTCTCCTCTAAACTGCAGGGACCTATTCAATGATCAAAAAGCCATCAATCATTTCTCTTAACCCTAACCTTGAAATCACTGAGTTGACCATCAACTCCACTAAATACCAAAGTATTCCAGAGTCACAGCAGTCTGAGAGCTAAAGATTGGCCAACATTGGGTCATGCAACAGGACAATGACCCTAAGCACACCAGCAAAAATACCACAGAATGGCTGAAAAGGAAAAAATTAAGGTATTGTAATGGTCCAGTCAAAGTCCAGACCTCAACCTGATTGAAATGCTACAGTGAAACCTCAAGTGAAACAAGTAATAAAAATGCTGACAAACTTCATTTAACTGAAGCCATGTTGTAAAGAATAGTAGGTCAAAATTCATCCAAAATTATCGAATCTTAAGTTTTACATACACAGCTTCTCCATTTTGGTTTCCTTTTTCAAAAACAAACGATGACATGGTGTAATGTCATGTTGTTCATCTGAGGTTGTATTTACTTACTTTTAAGAACTGCTAAGGAGCAGATTTTTACTATGTTCTCAGACAAAAAACTATGGAACAGAAGCAGGGTATACTTCCTGTTTACATGACTGTATATACATTCAAACACAAACTTAGTCACAGAAAAATGCGTAAGAATGACCATTTTGGTGATCGGGTGACATAAATAGCCTCGAGATAAAATGAATACAAAAACTGTTAAGATATTTTTAACCATTGTTTCCCAGGCACTATTGGGGACTGGAAGAATCTCATGACTGTTGCCCAGAGTGAAAGGTTTGACCGTGTCTTTAAGGAGAGGATGAAAAAGCTGCCCTTCAAGTTCTGCTGGGATATTCAGGAGGATCCAGAGCCTATTTCCAGCTCAGTGGATGAAAATAATGTGTGATATAAACTTTCAAATAGCTTGAATCAGAGATGACCTTCCAAGAATGGTCTTTATGTAATCTTGTAATTTTCAATTCTCAACTATAGAACATAGTAACATTAAATTCTGTGTTATTTTTAAACATTGTGCAGCATTTGTTTATTTATTTAGATTTCCATAGCTACCTGAGCAGTGTTGGGTTTCAATTTTTTCCCTACCGGTTCAGTGGGTGTGGCTTGATGGAGGGCTTCATGTGACTGAGTGGGAGTATGGCAAAGTAGGGTGACACCACTCCACCAAGCCACACCCACCCAAACCACGCCCACAGAACCCACAGAAAAGTTTGGCCAAGGGTTCTCTCCTCCTTCTCATGTTTCCTCTGTGCACATGAGCCCAAGAAGAGAAAAGCAGCCATGTTGAATGCTGAGGCAGAGAGAAGCCAAAGTTTTCTGCCTCCCTTTGCAGCGGAGGTGCTCGGTGGGCCAATTTTGGTCCCTCCATTCCCCTGTGTTGAAGTACTTTAAGACTGAAGCTGGTGGCTGCCTTCCGAGCAGCTCCGCTGGGACGTGCTACGGCCGCTGGGACGCATAACAGGCCGTTCCCCTGACCGGGTCCGGTGGGCAGCTGTGAGCAGCACTGGAAGGCAATGGGTCACATGGCCAGTGCAAACAGGGTGGCGATCGTCACAGGTAACACATTGCATACCAGTGCCACTTGTGCCAGGCCATCATACATGGCCAGGGAAAAGCTAGAGTGGCCAACGGGTAGGCAGGGTGGGACAAACTGAGCAGCAGATGGGAGGGCGAGGCAAGCAACCACTAAGAAAAAATATAACAACAAATCCAAAATCAACATATTCGCAACAGCTAGACCTATTTATTGTATTTGCCGCTTCTCTGAAAATATATATTGCTTGATATATCATCTTAGCCCAACTGCTAAAGGGAAAATCAAGTTTTTAAAGGTTTTTTTTTGTAATTCTTTGGTATAATGATAGATTATAAATGCATCAGATGTGGATTGCTCCCAGTATTCACCGGTACCAGTAGCGGAAATCAGCCATATGTTTACATACGGGACCACCGGCAGCTGGACACTTCTCCATACTGGTACAGTCTGGATGCATCCGAGGCTGGAATGGGCTTCAACACTGCTCTGGCCTCGTCTCCTCTAAAGAAGCCTCCCACAACTTCCTTCTCTTTGAGAAGCGGCTTTCAAAACGGGGACTTTGCAAACTGCTTCACAAGAGAAGGAAGCTGGGAGGGGGCTTCTTCAGATGAGCCGAGGCTGAAGTGGGCTTCGTGGATGCCCCACCCCCATCGCTGCCACCACCGCCATCACCACCCCCAAGCCTCATGATAAAACTCCACATGAGTTCTGGTGTTTCTCACCGCCACCGCCAGTCACCGGCAACAGCAGGCTAAAACTCCCTACCGCCAGCTCTACACTCCTCTCACCAATGAAAACAACTGGACTGTGCTCTCCAGCACTGCCAACATCCCCAGTTATGGAGAACTCCGGATTGGGACTTGGCACCCAGGGGATTGCTGGAGCTGAAGGGGCTGGCCCTCCCCTCTGCCACCAGCCGTGGGAGGAAGGTAAAGCTAAACCTTGCCAAGGCAAGAGCTGCTGGCAGGGGTGGGTGAGACCACAGGGTGAACCTGGCTGGAAGTTGTTTGTAAATCCCCCAAAAGAGGGAGGGGAGGAAGTTCTGCTGCTGTCCAGGTTGATTTTATAATAAGAGAAGACCTGGGTATGTTTTTATTACACAGTCTTTCCTAACAAGACTGATTTTCGATTACATCACTGTTAGTCTCAAACTCATTGCTTAATTCATTTGTTAAGTCCCCATAATTCAAAATTATGTTTATGAGTTGCTAATATCACCATCCTGAGTAATTCCCTTTGGAGCAATTTCCATTTTGACAATTTAGGAAAAAAGTGTTGTCTTTTGGGTTTACCTGAATGAATTTTAGGTGTAGGCATCAGGGGAGGGTTAATTTGAAAATGAGCAATGAAAGAGAAGCACATCTCTGTACATAACAGAAAGGAAAGGAAAACATTGAAAAGTGTTGAGGAGCTGAGGGTGTGTGAGTCAGGGAATTCCAGACCAGAAAGATTGTTTTGTATTCCAGTTGTATTAGAACTGGTCCTTTGTGAAGGATCTGTGAGAATTTTGAAATATTGCAATAAGCTCCAAGGAAAAATAAATAAAGCAAAAAGATTTAATTAAAGGAGAAGAGAAAGAATGGCAAAACATCCATTAACTGCTTTGAAAATGCCTTTGTAACTGTTTTCAATTGTAGGAATGGAAATATTTGATTGACTGTATTGTTCAATATTCAAAAAGAATAATTTTTATTAGTATAAGCAGAGCAGTTTGCAAAAATCATTGTAGTAAACTGAATACCACTGTAGAACATAATTTCTCACCAAAAAATGCAATTGAATTGAGAGTAAAGTAAAATTTTACACAGGCAAGAAAAAATGTATAGAATAGGTGGTGGCTGGCTCAACTGGAAGTAACTGTGAAACGGATCTGTGAGATGGAAACCTATCAAACAGATCCAACCTAGAAATGAGAAATTTCTTGACAGAACAATTAGAGAAATGGGATGCCTTCAGAAATTGTGGGTATATAATCACTAGAGGCTATTAAGAAGAAATTTGTTCATAATAGTATAGAGTCTCATCTCATGTTTCATCAGGGGTTGAACTAGAAAACCTCCAAGGTCCCTTCCAACTCTGTTATATTTTATAAATCTCTCAACTCACCGTTACCAAGAGAATAGTGATAAACAATATTTGGAAATATACGATATGCAACTTCCTAGGAAGAGAACTAACTGAAAAGGAGGTGGATGATGTGGTGGATAAAGCGACAATTGATAACATGAAAGTAGATTCTAAAGCAAACTACATGTTATTGCCTCCTGATATTCTAGATTTCACCAAAGGAGACTTTCTTCACAAAGGTAGATCAGCAATAATTCATACTCTGGGGATTTTGGAATGTGCCAAGCTTCATCTGAAACCAGGGCTGCCACCTTCATCTGAAAGGTGCTTTCTAAAGTGGTGTGGATATGTCCCAACAGCCTCTCTTTCTGCTGTCTCTCCTGTTGACCCAAACAAATTTCAGGTGTGGATATATTCCAACCTGTTTCAAGGACCATTCTATTGGTTGGACAATCTGATCCTTTCATTTCTCTTAAGCATTGACCAACTTGGTGAACTCAAGATCATTTAGAACCTCACTGGGAGACTATTGATTCCATGATTACAGTTTTGAAGAGGCCTCTTCTCTCTAAAAGCAGCATGGCAGCACAACTTTGGTTTCCAAAGTTGCATCTGAACAAATCACAAGACTTCTGGAACACTGTCCTTTGGACGAATAAGACCAAAGTGGAGGCGTTTGGCCACAATACAAAGTGCCACGTTTGACAAAAACCAAACATGGATATCAGCACAAATATCTTATACTAACCATCAAGCATGGTGGTGGAGGGTGGAGTGATTTGGGCTTGATTTGTAATCACAGGGCTTGGACACCTTGCAGACACTGAGTTGATCATCAACTCCACTAAATACCAAAGTATTCCAGAGTCACATGTGAAGCCAGCGGTCTGACAGCTAAAGATTGGCCAATATTGGGTTATGCAATAAGACAATGACCCTAAGCACACCAGCAAGAATACCACAGAATTGCTGAAAAGGAAAAGAATTAAGGTGTTGCAATGGCCCAGTCAAAGTCCATACCTCAACCCGATTGAAATGCTATGGTGGGACCTCAAGTGAACTGTACATAAACAAATGCTCACGAACTTCAATTATGTAATGTTGTAAAGTAATGTTGTAAAGAATAGTGGGCGAAATCAAATGAAAATGAAAATTCTTCCAAAACTATTGAATCTTAAGTTTTACACACACAGCGTCTCCATTTTGGTTTCTTTTTATAAAATAAATCATGACATGGTGTAATGTCATGTTGTTCATGTGAGGTTGTATTTAAGAACTGCTAAGGAGCAGATTTTTACTATGTTCTCATACATAAAACCATGGAACTCAAGTAGGGTATACTTCCTGTTTACATGATTGTATATACATTCAAACACAAACTTAGTTAAAGAAAAATGTGTTAGAATGACCATTTTGGTGACAGGATGACATAAATAGCCTCTAGTTTAGGTTAGGTTAGGTTTATTGGTTTTCTATGCCACCCACTCCCGAAGGACTCCGGGCGGCTCACAATAAACAGGGGGGGTGGGATAAATAAGACAATACAAACAATATTAAAAATCCACAACAGTCACAATTGAAACGGGGGTGGGTACTTCAACAACCCTCAGCCTGCCGGAACAGCCAGGACTTAGTAACTTTATGGAAGGCCGGGACAGTAGTAAGGGTCCGGATCTCCACGGGGAGCTCGTTCCAGAAGGCCGGAGTAGCAACAGAGAAGGCTCTCCCCCAGGGGGTCGCCAGCCGGCATTGGCTGGCAGATGGAACCCGGAGAAGGCCAAGCCTGTGCGATCGAATTGGTCTTTGGGAGGTAATTGGCAGGAGGCGGTCTCTCAGGTACCCAGGTCCAATGCCATGTAGGGCTTTATAAGTAGCGACTAGCACCTTGAAGCGAGTCCGGAGACCAATGGGCAGCCAGTGCAGCTCGCGGAGGATAGGTGTAACGTGGGTGTACCTAGGTGCACCCACAATCGCTCACGCGGCTGCATTCTGGACTAGCTGAAGTCTTTGAACACTTTTCAAAAGCAGCCCCATGTAAAGCGCATTACAGTAATTTAATTGAATAAAAAAAACTGTTGACATTTTTTTAACCACTGCTTCCCAGGCACTATTGGGGATTGGAAGAACTACATGACTGTTGTCCAGAGTGAAAGGTTTGACCATGTCTTTAAGGAGAGGATGGAAAAACTGCCCTTTAGGTTCTGCTGGGATTCGGGAGGATCCAGAGCCTGATTCCAGCTCCGTGGATGAAAATAATTTCCTCCTGTAAAATACATACCTTCAAATGGCGTGAATCAGAGATGACCTTTCAAGAATGGTCTTTATGTAATCTTATAATTTTTAATTCTCAACTCTGCAGGGACTATAAGACAGACCAACATTAAATTCTTCATTATTTTTAAAAATTGTACAGCATTTGTTCATTGATTTAGATTTCCAGAGCTACCTGACAAGTGGTGGTTTCAAACTTTTTTCTCTCCCAGTTCGGTGTCGTGGCTTGGTGAGGGGGTTCATGTGACTGAGTGGGCATGGCACACTCAACGTCTCTGACAGTAAGGTGGGGCAACACCTTTCCACCAGCCATACCCACCCAAACCACACCCATAAAACTCACAGAACCCACAGAAAAGTTTGGCCAAGTCTTCTAGTGTTCAACCTGGCTGCTTCTTGCCTCCTTCTCATGTTTGCTCTGTGTGCATTAGCCTGAGAAGGAGAAAAGCAGCCACATTGAATGCCAAAGCCAAAGTTTTTGCAGCGGAACTGTTCGGAAGGCAGCTCCTGTGGCTTCCTGTCCCTTTTTCCCCCTCCATCCTGCACCGAAGTACCTTTAAGACTGGGGCTGTAGCTCCCATGGGCACCATTTCTCTGGCACAACAGGCTGTTCTCATGGCTGGGTCCAGTGACCAGCCATGAGTAGGGTGCATGGGCAGCTCGAACAAGGCAGCGATGGTGGTGATGATCATAGAACTTGTCCTGTGACCATTGCCTCCATCCTGTTAACAGGCAACACATTTCATGCCGGTGCCGCTCGCACCCGGCCACCAGACCTGGCCAGGGGAACAGCCTGCTGCGCTGGAGGGATGACGTTGTAGCAGAGCTGCTCGGAATTCAACCAAAAATGACTGGCAGCTGTAGGCTTCCTGTGAAAGGTGGCCAAGCCTCACCATGCCCTCCCCCAAGATGACCAGAATAGAAGGTAGATGAGCGAGGCAGCAGGCAAGTGGTCAGAGAGTGGGTAGCGGCTCTGGGGCAAGGCCGGAGCTGGGGAATGTCTCATTCCCCATCCTGCTGAGGGGGGCAGAGATCGGGCAGTGGATTCGGGCAAAGGTCGGAGCTGTGGAATGGAACCACAACCTGGCTGAGGGGGTGGTGTATCCGGGGCCTCAGGGAATGGTGCATCCCTGGGGCCCAGCCCCTGACCTAAGGTGAAGGGTGAGAGGACAACATGCTTACTTACTTTTGGTGAGATGAGGAGAGCGCGCAAAGTGCAGAGGCAACTGGAGATGTGCGTAGATGGGCCACATGATGAAGCAAAGGCAACATATATAGGACCGGCATGGCGGAGTGAGAGTCGGGTGGGTGGGAAGGGGAAGCAAGCATTGATTGGGCAGCCAGCGGGTGGGTGGGGCAGGGTGAGCGAATGATGGGTGGGCGGGGTGAACAAGCGGCAAGAAAAATATGACAAGAACAAATCCAAAATCAACATATTTGCAACAGGTAGACCCATTTATTATATTTTCCACTTACCTAAAGATATATATTGCTTGATATATCATCTTAGCCCAACTCCTAAAGGGAAAATCAAGTTTGTAAAGGATTTTGGTTTTTTTGGGAAGGCTGACATACTCAGGATACTACAAATATTGGCACCCCATGGATGGGGTGGGGTTGAGATTGGGAAAAAAGGCATATAACCTATGTCTCATCAGATTATATTATTTATTATTTAAACAAGTTCATATAGCCACCCAGCTCATATAGGGTGCCTCCAAGTGTCTTCCAACATTAAAACTGTGTAAAACCCATATTTCTTCCACCTATCGCAGTGGCAATTGAACTGTGGGCAGTTGGCAGAATTAGCTTGCAATACCACATTCTAACCACTGAACCATCCTGAATTTTAATGCTTGGAAAAGCATAACAAGACAACCCCTGGAATTTATGAGAGCTTTTGATCAAACCTCTGATACTGAAAACACATATACCAAACCACCCAAACCACCTCCACCGTCACAATGATGTAGACCAGGCATGAAAACCTTCACTACCACTTTGGAACTGGGAGTGCATGTGCACTTGCCTGTCACTAATGACATCTGGGTGGGTGGGTGGAGCCTCCTGCTGCCGTTACCAGTTCATCTGAACCTGGGCGAAAGGGCAAAATACCACCTCTGGTGTATATCCCATCAAGTTTCTCCATGAAAATATCCATGAAGCTGACAATAATATGGAAATTATTTATCGTGGCCTTCTGATCCCTTATTGATTATGTTGGTCAGAATGTTTCTGCAACCATTGTATCTGAACTGATAAAGTTTAAAGTGCCAGCTAAAAGTTTGCCAGCATCTATTTGAATAAATGAGAAGCTACACAAAATTAGGATAGACAACATCATTACAACTATTAACAATTAACTGTATTGAATGTGGCTGCATTTGCAGAAAACAAGCTGTCATCACAAATCAAGATCATGTAGTTCAATTAAAGATTGCAACATTGCACAATAAAATAATTCCTTACATAGCCTGAAACATATTTCATGCAGTGGTTTTCCCCATAATGAGGTACTCTTCCCTTTGGAGGGGGACAATAATATAACAACTCTTATGTACATTTATATATGGAAATTGGGATTCAGGTATGAAAATAACAATGCAATAACATCGTTGTGGCTACATCTCCTATTGGTAAATCCATAATTCTTCATATAATGATACATTACAAATAATTGCCATGTAAATCAGAAGTGCTTTTGTATTTTTAAAATATACTGATTTTTACAGCAACACTTTTCTAAATTAGGTTATTACTCAATCGTGTTTGATGTCCTCCCTTGCTCATTTTTGAAATACAGAAGTTTTGCTGACACAATTATTGACTAAAGATCAGCCTTCTTAAATATTTGCGCACTCTACTGGAGTATAAGAACATTGACAAACCATTGCAAATAAGGTGGCTTAAGGACATGACATGAGTGACTGTCAGAGTCTATGTAGATAAGGTAAGGTAAGAAAAGAATTGCAATTTGTATGTTTTTAACATTGTAATTAAAACTTTCTCTTCTACATAGAATTTTTAGATTCCAATAAGAACAGCAAATTTACTCTTTGCAATGGAAACATTTATCAATGAAAATTGAGTTCATGGAACTAATGAATTAATTAAGGAAACTAATCTAATAACACACACAGACCTATAATTTTCCTTTATGTTAGCAGGATTCATGATTTTTAAAGAACTGAATTAATACAATATTGACTATAAATGTAGGAAGTATTGATAATTGCTCTATATTACATCAACAGCTGAAGCAATGGAGCCAGTGGATGAGTCCCTATATAAATACAAAGGACTCTATTTCATAACTGGCTTGTCCTCACCTGAAGATTTAGATTCACTGGACAGTTTTGAAATCCGAGATGATGATATATTCGTAATCACATATCCTAAATCTGGTAAGTTCAAAGATGTCTTCCAAGAAAGAGTAAAACTTGTGTCCAATGTTGTTATTCAGTTCCTCAGTGTTTTAGTTGCTGTGACGCTGTTGCTCTATAACCAGATTTTAACATTTAGCATTTTAGAAGAAGCTGGAAATGTAGGGAAAATAAGCTGCTAAACTTCTACTTATATTGTTTATATTTTACTCTACATGACTACATTGGTAACCTTGGCTAGACGCTCTCTCTCAGCCAATCTACCTCACAGGGCTGTTGTGAGGAAAATAGGAGGAGGAAGAAGTACTAGGTATGTTTGCCATCTTGAGTTAGTTTTAAAACTAAAAAAGGCAGGATAGAAATAAATGTGTAAATAAATAGCTATTCTTTTCTCATCCATCCATCTGCTTAATCTATCAATTTTAGTAGAGTTGATTGTCTTTATACATCTCTGAAACATTTGCTCTTCTCCCTGATAGGAAGGTTGGCTTTGCATAAGTTCAACTTTCTCCAAATAATAATGGGCAAACTAATTTAATTATTCTTTATTTGCAGGAACTGTATGGACTCAGAATATTGTCAGCTTGATTACTTATGAAGGTCACCGAGATGGAACTGAAAATATTACCCTAATTGACCGAGCACCATGGCTGGAGTATAATATATTCCATGTAGATTTACCTAGTCGCCCATCACCTCGTGTCATTTGTTCCCATCTGCCCTACTATTTGGTACCCAAAGGATTACGAAAAAGAAGAGCAAAAGTAGGACATATTTTGTTAACTTATGAGGTAGAGTGGGAGGCTGCCTGTGTTCTTTTCTTTTAGATCTGTATCTGAATGTTTTATTAAAAAACAGACAAGGGTAGACAAATAAATATTACATTGTTCCAATGTGTTGGAATCGCAAATTCTGAAGTGTGAGTGGGGGAAAAACACAAACATAGCGGTCTTAAAATCAGAAGGTTATGCCCAACAGAAACAGGTAACAACCAAACTGAATATCAAACCTCTTAAACTTATTTTTCCCAAGGTGACACACCCAGATAGATTGTAACATTTGGTGTTGCATGGCCAGTTGCTATCTTAACATATCTGGAGGATGTCAAGTTGAGGGATAATATTTTCATTACACCTCTGCTTTGGAAACTGCATTGGCTACTAGTTTGCTCGTTAGATTTTTCAGGTAGGACCCAGGAGGAAAGACTTTTCTTCTGTCGTGTCTGCTATATGGAAAATCTTTTCCCCAAGTCAAGGTTGGCCCCAGTCCTGGTGGTCTGCTGGAAGGCTCTCAAACATGGTTTTGCTAATGAGCTTTGAGATCCCCTGATAGAATGGAACCTGTTAGATGAATGTATGAGAGTTACTTGATGAACTCTCTGTACGCTTTCCTGTCAATCTGTCTTTTTTCTTGTTTTTTCCTTGGTTTATTTGACTAGGTATTATCATCTCTGTCTTACAGATTATTTATGTGCTTAGAAATCCAAAGGATGTCTTGGCTTCTAACTATCATTTTCACAAACTATCAGTCAAAATAGAAACCCCCAAAGACTTCGATATATTCTTTGAGAAGTTTTTGGCTGGCAAAGGTAAGAAGAATTTAATCATATCAATGTTTTGTCCATTTTTGTTTTAGATAAGAGACTATGGATATACTTCCATCCTCTTCCCACCAAACGCAAGCAATCCACTCTCTCTCCTTATATAACAAAAAAAAAAATGATTCTCTATAATACAGTAATTTGTGTAAACTGTACACAAATATTTTTTAGTAGGAAGAGTGCAGAAGAATGGATGGCTCCTAGGGCAACTTTGATGCAAAAGTGAGAAGGAGAGGCAAGATAAGGCAGCTTATTAGGGAGAGAGATGAGAAATACTAAGATATATTTAATATGGAGGAAAAAGTGGAGAGAAATTCTTTAGCAGTTCAAAATGGGGATGTTAATGTGATGGAATGGATGGATAGAATGTAAAGTTTTTAAAAAATGAATGTTAGTTAAAGAACCAAATACTCAAATGATATCACACGGGAAGCGATTTAAGGGTTGGAAATAGAAAGGAGATAACCAGTTAGTTCTTTCAATATTTGAAGAATTATAAAAAAATTAAACCAGATTGCCCCAAAGTTCCAAATAAGAAAAAGCAAAGAAACAAAACAATATGACAGCATCTTGACAAAAATCCCCCCATAACAAGTTGGAGTATGCAACCACATTAGTTACAACTCTCATTCTTTCTCTGTCCTCTCCACATTCAGTGATGTTAGGGTAGCCCCTCAGTTGTGCTCTCATGCTTTGATTTTTAGGCACACCAGGATCACAATGGAGGAAACTCAAGCATGAATAATGTAGAAAGAGCTGAGGTGGCAGTACTGCAGGCTACTTCTGTAGACTGCTGGCTGCCTGCAATTTGGCAGTTCGAATCTCACCAGGCTGAAGGTTGACTCAGCCTTCTATCCTTCCGAGGTGGATTAAATGAGAACCCAGATTGTTGGGGGCAATTGGCTCATTCTGTAAAAGCACTATGAAGCAGTACATAACTCCAAGTGCTATTGTTATTGCTATCCCTCACACAGGTGGTCAGCTGGATCATTGCATCACCAAGATGAACCTATCAGTGTTTTGCAGTTCGTATTTTGTATTTTGTGACTAGACCATGTAGATATTAGGATAGCCTCTTGTTAAACTATCATGCTTTGATCTTTAGGCCCACCAGGATCATAAAATTAAGTGCAGGACATTCAAGTATTAATCCTCATGTTTATTTAAACTCATTTTCTCCTATCAGTATTTTGTAGTTCGTGGCTAGACCATGTAGAAGGCTGGAATGCTCATAAGCATGATTTCAATATTCTTTTCCTGTCTTATGAAGAAATGAAAAAGGTAAGATGTGTTCATGTTGTGTAGTGCAATATGACAGCCATCAAGCACAGAAAGCTTCGGAAATGATAAGATGTATAAGTAACTTATTCCAATAGGGAGTAGCAGAGAAGACCACAGAGCCAATCTTGGTTATTCTGTGATCTCCTGGATGACTGACTAGATCTCTGAAGAAAAATAAATTTCTATTTCTTCAAAAGGATGGTGGAGGACACAGGAAACTAGAGTGCCGTCAGCTTGATATCAAAAAGATTATTAAAAGCTGTATTTGTGAGCAATTGGCTTGTCATGCTAGAATTCACACGATGCATGTCTTGTAAACGTGTTTAGCAAAACAAAGCTGATCTAATTTTTGATAGACTTAATAAATAAGGGAAATCCAATTAGCACAATGTCCCTGTAATCAGCAAAATGTAAGCCAAAGTCCCTCATAATATTTTCCTGATTGGGCTCAGAAGAGATTGAAAATAACTAAAGTTTAATATGCAAGATATGTATAATGAAGGAGTAATCTTGAGAATTCCCCAAAAATATCAACACAATTTTCCATCTTTTCTTCATTGTTATGGATGAACTAATATAAAGTTACATCAAATTACAGGATTTGAGAAGTTCTGTACTGAAAATATGCAACTTCCTAGGAAGAGAACTAACTGAAAAGGAAGTGGATGATGTGGTGGATAAAGCTACATTTGATAACATGAAGGTGGATTCTAGAGCAAACTACACATTCATGGCTCCTGATATTCTAGATTTCAGCAAAGGAAACTTTCTTCGCAAAGGTAGAGCAGTAATAATTCATACTCTGGGGGTTTTGGAATCTGCCAGGCTTCATCTGAAACCAGGGTTGCCACTTTCATCTGAAAGGCACTTTCTAAAGTGGTATGGATATGTCCCAACAGCCTCTCGTTCTGCTGTCTCTCCATGATGTTGTGCTTGCCTCATCAGCAGCCTACATTTGAGGAAGCCATAAGCCTTTCTTAGTTATACCAATGTTGAAGTGGTGTTCTTCTTTCCAATTCTGTGGGTGTAGCTTTCTGGGCATGGTGTGGATTTGCAGGTGTGACTTTGTGGGTGTGGCAGGGAAAGGATACTGCAAAATCGCCATTCCTTCCCCACCCCACTAACCTGCTTCCAGGTCCGTTCTCCTGTTTAAGGCAACAAAAGAAGATCACATGGTTAGGATGTTGGGTTGAAAGTTAGCAAGCCCATGTTTGAAATCCAAGTACAGCGATGGAGATTTTCTTTGCAAAAGTAGATCAGTAATAATTCATACTCTGGGGCTTTTGCAATGTGCCAGGCTTCATCTGAAACCAGGGTTGTCACCTTCACTTCAAAGGTGCTTTCTAAAGTGGTATGGATATGTCCCAACAGCCTCTCTTTCTGCTATGTTGTGTTTGCCTCATCAGCAGCCTACATTTGAGGCAGCCGTAAGCTTTTCTTAGTTGTGCCAATGTTGGTGTTCTCCTGTTCACCCACACAAATTTTAGGTGTGGTTATAATCTGCCCTGTTTCAATGATTACCACCTTCATTGGAAAGGCACTTTCTAAAGTGGCATGGATGTATCTGTGGTCTCTCCATGATGTTGCATTTGCCTCATCAGCAGCCTAATTTGAAGCAGCCGTAAGCCTTTCTTAGTTGTGCCAATCTTGAAGTGGTGTTCCCCTTTTCACCCTAACAAATTTCGGGTGTGGATATAATCCGATATGTTTCAATGATCATTCTGTTGGTTGCACCGTCTAATGATCCTTTGGGAGTTGGTTGTTTAAGCTCATACTGACCACTTCAGGATCGTGGAGACCAGTGGTAGGATTCAAATTTTTTTACTACCGGTTCTTTGGTGTGGCTTTGTGGGCGTGGCAGGAGGAGGATATTGCAAAATCCCCATTCCCTTCCCACCCCACCCCACTAACCTGCTTTCCAGCTCCATTCTCCTGTTTAGGGCAACAAAAGAAGATCTGCTGGGAGGCTGGGAGGCAGCGGGGGCAGGGCCAGCCTATTTGCAGGTTCTCTAAATTGCTCAAAATTTCCACTACTGGTTCTCCAGAACCTTTCAGAATTGGATGAATACCACCTCTGGTAGAGCTACAGCCTCTTCACTCTCTACCTTGGGTAATCTCCTCCACCAGGATTGCAGTAGGTCACATGGTTAGGACTCTGGGTTGAAAGTTAGCAAGCCCTTGTTTGAAATCCGAGTGCTGCTGCATGGTGGGTGGAGTTCCTGTCATTCTCGCTAGCACCTTGTTGGGAACATGAAAGAAGTACCACTCTTCCTGGAAACAGTGATGTCACTAGCTAACCATTTCAACCTGGAAAGGCAAATCTACTTATTTTCAACCTGGAAAAAAAAGTCTCTCCAACATGAGGGCATTGTTCTCCAGGTTTAGAACTGCCCCTCTAAACCTCCAGGGCCATATCCAATGATCAAAAAGCCATCAATCGTTCTCTGAAGTATTGGGCCAACGGGATGAAGTCAAGATCATTTAGAACTCACTGGGAGACCACTGATTCCATGACTTCCCAGTAACAGATACTTATGGCAGGAGAATCACTCACCACCTTCTAGATAGGCAGAACTTTGCCCTTTTATCAAGTCTTCCTTCTGTAATCCAGCTCTAGTTAAGATAGTAAGAAACAATTTCCTGCCCCAAAACTATAAATACAGATGTCTAAGAACTGTTTGGTGGAGAGGGAGGTAGCTAAGCATTCATTTGTGCAATGTTCCAAGTTAGTCAGGTTTTTCAAACTATTACCCTCTTTCTCTGACTCAGGGAAGCCACAGTAGGCAAGATAAACTGAAGAGTGTAAATTACCACTGGAAAACTTTTGATCTTCATCCCTACAGTCCCCACCTGAAGTCCTGAAATATTTTATATACAGTAATGTGAAAAAGAAAGCACACACTCTTTGAGTTCTATGGTTTATATATCAAGACATAGTAAAAATCATGTCCTTAGCAGTTCTTCAAAGTAGGTAAATGCAACCTCAGATGAAAAACAACACATTACGTATTACACCATGTCATCATTTATTTTACAAAAAGAAAGCCAAGTTCATGACAGTACAATTGGAAAAAGGACTGAACAGTATGGTTTGTTTGGAAAGGTTGCCAGGAGAAGACCTCTTCTCTAAAAACAGCATTGCAGCACAGCTTTGGTTTCCAAAGTTGCATCTGAACAGACCATGAACTCCTCTGTATATTGAAGTCTTCTAGAGTCATATGTGAAGCCAGAGGCCCAGCAGCTAAGGATTGGCCAAGATTGGGTCATGCAACAGGACAATGACACTAAGCACAAAAAATACCACAGAATGGCTGAAAAGAATTAAGGTGTTGCAATGGCCCAGTCAAAGTCCATACCTCAACCTGATTGAAATGCTGCAGTGGGACCTCAAATGAACTGTACATAAACAAATACTCACAAACTTCAATTAACTGAAGAAAGGTTGTAAAGAATAATGGGCCAAAATTCTTCCAAAACTATTGAATCTTAAGTTTTATACACAGCTTCTTCATTTTGGTTTCTTTTTATAAAATAAATCATGACATGGTGTAATGTCATGTTGTTCATCTGATATTGTATTTACTTACTTTTAAGAACTGATAAGGACCAGATTTTTACTATGTTCTTATACATAAAACCATGGAACTCAAGCAGGGTATACTTCCTGTTTACATGACTGTATATACATTCAAACACAAACTTAGTCACAGAAAAATGTGTAAGAATGACCATTTTGGTGATATGATGACATAAATAGCCTCTAGTTTAATTGAATAAAAAAAACTGTTGACATATTTTTAACCATTGTTTCCCAGGCACTATTGGAGATTGGAAGAACCTCATGACTGTTGCCCAGAGTGAAAGGTTTGACCATGTCTTTAAGGAAAGGCTGGAAATGCTGCCCTTCAACTTCTGCTGGGATATTCAGGAGGATCCAGAGCCTATTTCCAGCTCACTGGAGGAAAATAATGTTGATACACCACCTTCAAAAGGCTTGAATCAGAAATGACTTTCCAAGAAGAATCTTTATATCACCTTGTAATGTTTAATTCTCAACTCTGCAGGGACCATAGAACAGAGTAACATTAAATTTTGCATTATTTGTAAACATTGTACAGCATTTGTTTAATGATATAGATTTCCATAGCTACCTGACTCTGGGTGTTATACGTGAAATAGAGACTCACAAAGACAACATAGCAACATAGCAATATATATCTAAAAAAAATCCAAAACCAACATATTCACAACAGCTAGATCCATTATTTTATATTTTCCGCTTCCCTGAAGGCACATATAGCTTGACATATCATCTTAGCCCAACTCCTAAAGGGAAAATCAAGTTTGTAAAGGGTTTTTTTTTTTGGCGGGGGGGGGGGGGGAGGCTAACATACTCAGGGTACTACAAATCTTGGTACCCCATGGATGGGGGGGTAAGAGATTGAAAAAAAGGCATATAACCTACACCTCATCGGATTATTATTTATTTATTATTTAAATAAGTTCATATAGCCACCCATCTCATATACAGTAGGGTGCCTTCAGGTGTCTTCCAACATTAAAAGTGTAAAACTCAAATTTCCTCACCCACCTCAGTAACAATGACCACAGTTACACCTTGATCAGCTCCTTATCAGTCAGGATGGGCCCGGGCTCACTGAAAAAATCGTATCTCCAGAACCTTCTAGAAAAGTGAAGAGGCGGGGCCAATCTAATCTCCAGTGTCTAATATTCCAAAGGAAAGAAGTCACCACAGAGAAGGCCCTTTTCCTCAGTCCCACAAGATGCACCTCCCTAATAGATGGTACCTGTAGCCTACCTTGTCTTCCAACTCTGGTGGGCTAGTGTAACAAAGGGAAGGCAGACTTTCAAACATGCTGGCTCCAAGCCACACAGAGCATCTTGAACTGCCTCCATTGCATTGATCAGTAATCAATGCAAGCAACTCACACAAGGGTGTTGTTGTTCAGTAGCTGAGTCATGTCTGATTCTTCATGACGCATGGACCGTAGCATGCCAGGCCTCCTGTCATCTACTGTTTCCCTGAGTCTGTCCATATTCATTGATGAGACTATTTAACCATCTTATCCCCTGGTGTCGCCTTCTCCTTTTGCCTTCAATCACAAGAGGTGAGACATGCATAAATTTCAAGTGGTGCAGAAATTTTGAACTAATTGTAACTTCTTTGTACAGTGCATAACAGTACTCCAGACAGGAGATAGCTGGAGCACAGGACCATGAGGAGGGCAGGTTGGTCCAGGAAAGAGTGCAACTATATACAACCCGTAATTGCAGACAGACTTCCTGGCCATGACCACCACCTGCTCCTTGAAGTTGCAAATCCAGAAGAACTCACAGATCACACACTGAGTCTGTCTGGCACAGCACAACCACATCCATCACCAACAATGGCAATTCTCCAAGAACCAAGGAGCCCCAAACTCATGTTAAAGTTAAATGTTAAAATTGGAAAGCAAAAGAATAAAATGAAGGGACGCAGAAGAATAAAGAAGTTACAGTACTACTGTGCTTAGTGATAATTCATGGTTTCAAACTTTTTGCACAAGTTTTGCCTTGGGAACAAAGTTAATTTATCAGTAGTGGAGAAACAGGAGGTTAGTATAGTATAGTCTTTATTGTCATTGTACAAAATAAATAAAACAAAATTGGTTAATGAAAGATGGTTGGACCCACTGAAAAATTCCATTGCTAAGAGCAATTACCTTGTAAAGGCTGAATCTGGAAAAAAGCCTGCAGAAAAGTTTAAAACAACATAATCATCATGCTGCTACTGAATTCCCTGAAAGTCATCTCCCCATTGAGATTGTTATGAGAAAAAAAAAAAGCTCTGCTCAAAGTGGACACCAAGAAGTTTCTGATCTGGAGATAATCCCATAATAGAAAATGAACACTTGTATACCACAGGTAGGCCTTGTGTGGTGACCGTAGATATACAACAGTGCTGAAAAAGTAACTTTGCAACCAGTCCTCATATTTATGTCCTTCGTAGGTTTGTAAAGCAAAGGAAAATATAAAGTAAGATCATTATATTGCGATGCTTCGCTTAACAACTGCTTCTCTTAACCACCAAATTGTGGGTCCCAATTGCAGTTACTAAATGAGGACTACTTGTAATGATGATGATAACTCTGTCATCACATCTTTGCATTATTAGCTGAGGGCCTAAATCACATAATTTTGCATAGTGATGTCATGATGCACACTTCATTCCACGTGTAACTGCAATCCAGTCCTTTCTAAAATAAACAAGAAATGTTATTCTGTTCATTGCTACCTGCATGTTCTCTCTGCTTCCTGTAACAAATACTACTGGGGACTGAGAAATGCACCCTGACGGTCGCATTGAGTAAAATGTTTTTAAGGAGTAGCAAATTCGCCCTTCAAATTTGCTGTGATATCCAGGATGAAGGGAGTCCATTTCCAACTTGATGAAAAAATAAAATAAAGTACAGTAAGGAAGCTTCAGTTGAGACATGCTTGAAAAAATGGCAAAGCATTTATTCAGGACAATTCCTGTACAGGGCTGGTATCTTAATCCTGAGCTATATGCTTAATATATTTTGGACTATTCCATTATTAGTTGACTCAGTAAAAGTATTGCACTAAGACATGGGTATCACTCTCTACTTCCATACAGATTTAGACTAAGGGGCCAAAGATAAGCTTAACAATGTCATTGGGAAAATGTAAACTTCAGAATGGGGCAGGAGAAAAGAAAATCTTAGTATGGATTGGTTGCTCCTGCCATTACAATTGAAAGGATAGACAAAGTTATGGCTACAGGTAGTTCTCAATTTACAACCACAATTGGGATGGAACTTCTAAGAGAAGTAGTTGTTAAATGAGTCATCTCCAATTTTACAAACTTTTTTGCTGCGGTTGTTAAGTGAACCCAGCTTCCTCCGTTGACTTGGACATTGGTCCAAGAAAAGCCAGCATGGAAGGTTGCTAATGATTTTTGGCAGTCGCTTGATGTGCCTCTCATCAAGACATTAAATGTAATTTTTTTAAAAACCTCTTTTGTCACCCTGCCTGATGCTCTCTCCTTTCATTCAAAAAAAATTAAGGCTGCCGACCATTGATACATTTCTTACAGGTTAAGAAAAGAATCATCTTTTGACTTTGGGATTTGAAGGTAAATTTGAATTTGACTAGAGAAAATTGTAGCCTTTAAAATATAAGATTATTTTCATTTGATAATTTACTATCTTTTAGAGGAAATTAAGAGAACATTTTCTGAGTACTAGCTTAGAGTAAGTTGACTATTAGTGTTTTAAGATACTTTATAGATTGATATTATTTCTTAAACTTAGAGTGAGGTTGCATTGTTACTATCTCTAACTAAAAGAAAGTTGGAGATCACCTTTGTTATATTTGTTAAATGTATTTTTTCCCATTTTGGGCGTCTTTATTTTTTTGCTATTCCTTTTCCCTTTTATGTTGGTTTTTATTTTAATATATGATGTTGAAACTTTGTAAAGATACTATAAAAATCCTAAAAGGTTAAGGGTGTCCTGGCTTTATGCTATTAAGTTTCTTTTATTGTGAATGTCATCACATTAAATAGAACTAGCAAAGTCCTGTCCTTGACTGATGCCAAAAAAACTTTGGAGCTTACTACAATCTGCTAACGTAGCCCAAATTTCTTGCCTCTTTCACCTGACATCTCCACCCTCCCCTCTAACATACTGTTATGTTTGAAGCCTATCTCTTTTTTTAGGTGTATCATAGGGAGGAGCATTGATTGCCAAGTGGTGAACATACTGATTTTTTTTTGCCTCTCATTTGGGTGCCCTGAGCATAATTATATCACAGTAGATGGCTTATTGTGACACTCTTAAGAAGCTAATTGGAAAAAAACGATTTATGGATATTCTGAGAAGCAGCAATTCTGAAGCTGCATCAGTAACACTTATTTTTTAAATCCATATTTTAATTTCCTATCAACCCATATTGGTCATAAATTTGGAAGAAGACAAAACTGAGATGTGGCAATTCTGAGAAAACTTCCATGAATTCCATTTTAGCAATGAGATAATAGACCCCAAAACATTTTTCAGCGACAATGGATTAAATTATTGTCAATTCAGGTTTTTAGAGGTTTTACCCATCAGTCACACAAATCACCCAAAATTATTTTTTATGTAGTACACTGATTTTGGAGCTCTGATGGAATTCTGAACTTTAATGTTTCAATTATAAGGCACAACAGAATTTGGTTGCTGAAATTTTAGGAAGGTGAAATATAATCCAAAACGAAAGATAAGAGGCTACTTCCAGGTACTGGAAATATATAGTCCACTATATAACTCACCTTTTTACATTCTTGACAATAAACTTAGAAGGTTTCAGAGATATGCTCCAGGAGAAAACTGGGTTTAATGGCATCAACAGTGACTGTTACAGACATCCTGATAAACTTTAAGATCACAGCACCAGACAAAAGCTATCGTTCTTTTGGGAAGTTATTCATCTCAGCCTTCTTCTAAAATAAGCATCCTATCATAATTCTGTAATCTTCAAGGTGATGCCAAGAATGATATGCTCCAAACAAAACAGAAGAAAGCCAATTTCTCTTCAGAACTTTCTTCTTACAATCAAGTACTGTGTTTTATAATTCAAAGGGAGGGGGGAACATCACCTTCAAAACAACTATGTTTATCCAAACCTTTAGTACAACAACGCAGTTAATTTGAGAAGAGCATTTTCTGCTTTCTTAGAAAGGCCGTTTGTGCAGGAATACACAAGAGACACAAATCTCAAATGTTAAAGTCTGTTTATTACCTGGGCTGAAAGCCACCAGAAAAGAAGTCACTTGATCTTAAAATACTTCACCCTTTTCTTTGAAGAAAAAGATATTCAAATCACGTGTGCATCTTTCTGGCTACAAGTGTCCAACCAAACCTATGGATCGAAGTAGCTAGTAGAGGAATTTCAGATCTAGTCACTATCTAGATGAACAGGGCTATAGTCTGGATCGTCCTCATCATCTTCCAACTCCAAGTCATCCATGTCCTGGAACAATGATTCATCTACTTCCACACTGTTTCCACCTGGGATAGGGGAGAAAAGGAAAATAAAGATGACATTTTATAAATAGAAGAAAAAAAATGAATTCCAAACCGAGTGCTTGTAATGACCGTTTAGCAGTCTTAGCTAAAAAACTGACCCAGCATGCAAAGGGCCCATAATTTCCAAATTATAGAAACCAGAGAGTGGACAGCCTGTACCTACACAATCAAGCAAATGGGACTGATCTTTCATGTGACATGTAATACATTTAGAAGGCATATTGTACAGGGCCCATACAGTATGGCTCTGAGGTTAAGAAGATGTATTGATACTTGTCATTTCATCATTTTGAATTAGTAACATAAAAATTAAAAGTCATTACTTTTTTTTTTTTTTTTTTTTTTAAAGGAGCATAATTTTCTGCAAGCAAAAAATAGTTAAAGCAGTAGAGGTAAAGAAAAAAATCCCACTGTCTTCTCGAATGGCTTTTCCAACTACTTATGCTACGGATCCTCTGAGAAGTCTCCTACAGTTAAAAAGCATTTTGGGAAAAGGAGTGGATATACTGCCAGTGTATTATTTGAGTCTGAGTTAACCACACAGGATCAATGATGTACTTCTCTGTACAAGGAAGAAAAAGATAAGAGTGGGGCAAGAGTGACATCTTCTGTCTTCTATAATACATGCTGAGTTAATTTTTGTCCCTTATATTATCAAGCTTGAAATTTATGTTGGAGGAAAAACACCTACAGCTAGGCATGTAGGCGATAATGGTATAATGCCAAAGATGTTTCTGTGTGTATGTCTTCTAGTCAACTGCTTGGACTAGTCCCTGCAGTTTTCTTGGCCAGATTAGTTATTTTCCTTCATGGTTGAAGCAAAACATTTTTAAGCAAAACTGCATGTGATATCAGCAAATGGAATCCTATAAAGGACCAGGAATATTTCAGGGGTTAAAACTGGCATTTTTCAGACATATCCTCAGTTTAAGCCAATCCAAAGTTATTTGATTTCAGCTGGTACTTAGCATTTTATATCCACATAAGCAGACATGCTTGCTCAGTTAGCTTTTTCCTTTCTGCTAGAAGCTATTATCACATTAAGAGGGCAGATACAGATGTAAGAATATATTTGGGTTAAAGGGATATCTCCCAGATTTTACATTACCCTGAACCAGAAGCTTATTTCCAAAAGCATGTAAGTAGCTTATTCCTCTTTATTAGTACTAGAGGCAAAATTTCGCCAATTGATATCAAAATACCAGTACATTTAATGATAAATGCCAGTATATTTAGTAGTAAATAGCTTTTACCATTAAAATCATATTCTATAGCAATTAAAGTAGAAATAATGGAAAGTTACCATCTTCTAAGAACTGAATATCGGATGTATCAAGGTTATGATCTGTCTCAAACAGCTGCTTTCCTATTAAGAAAAAAAAGAAGTAAGTTGATTTGGATAGTGGCATAACGAACACACAAACACACTCTTTTGATTACAACTGGAGATAAACCTACGATGGAGCAGAAGAAAGAAAATGCAGCTCAAATATCAGGAACTACAGTACTTTTGACTTTGAAGTCTGAAGAGTGATGACTAGATAATTTCCACTCTCAGATAATATGGGGTGCCATGATTAAATTGAATTGTCTTAAAACAAACGTTAACACATTACACCTAAGACCTCACCCTTAGTTACAATATGGGGCTGGTCTAGAGTTGTACTTGCAACCATTGTTTGCATAGGCCTTCTCCACTCCCTTATCCCTAATGTGTTTTGCTGCATACTATATGAGAGAAAATTCGCTTTTCTTTCTGTGTTTAATACAATCATAAACTAAGACAAAAATCCTAGCTTGATTAGTATATTTATATTAGTATATTAATATAAAGGAATCTTAGCTTCAATTATAACTTGAAAGATATAATTTGGAAATTACAGTGCACCTATAGAAGACTCCTACTGAGTTTGATAACCTTTCTCTCTTATAGAACTAGGATATGTGATATTAGCAACATGTACAATTCAAGCATGCAGTCTCGTATATAGTGGTACTTTGGTACTCAACTATTTTGAAACTCACAGAATTTGGTACTCAACACATTTTGACATGAAAATTTTGTCCCGGTACTCATTTGTTTGATACTCAATGCACAAGCTAGAACGTATCGATGTCGGCTGCCTTGTAACTCACTACATTGATCCTTACAGGAAAAAACTATTTGGGACTCATTGTTTTTCATAACTCATTGTGCTCTCAGAACTAATTAATAATGAGTACCGAGGTTCCATTGTATTTCTTTGCATCCCCAGTAAAAATATCTATTCAAACATTTATCAATGTCAACTGTTTAACTTCTGTATTTTTGTGGATAATTTGGACTGCTTTCTTGAACGCTGATATTTTTCACCACTCTGGGTTTGCATGACTAACCAATTTGATACGGCTTGTGTGGATTTCATATGTCAAAAACTATTTACCAATAGTTGAAGGGGAAAAAAGGAGTTTGGAAATGAAGAAACCTAAAAAAAGTAGATAATACACTTAGATAAAGATATAAATAAGATGGAAACTGTTAGTATGTGCATGATGAGAATAATGATGTATAATGTTATGATATTATTACTAGAAGATATTAAGAAGAAAAATGGAGAGGTCCATAATGTTTAAATGCTCAATATATTATAATACTAAACTTAGGAAAATAATGTTAATATGAATGTGAGTGATGTGGCAAAGGAGGAACGATATTACACAGAGATGTTTGTACCAGACAACACACTGCAAAAGGAAAGATGGAATGTTTATTTTGTAACTAAAAAATAATAAAACTTTAAAAAAAGAAAAAATCCTCCAGCCATCCAAAACCAGGCACCTGGCTTATATAAGATAGACTATTATACCCCACCTGTTAATTTATTTTTGCCGCATTGTTCTTCTTCTTTCATCTTTTTTCTTTTAATTTCTAAAAGCTCCAAATCAAATGTTGCCTTCCAGCGTAAAAAGCTTTCAATAGTGACGGGGGTGCCATGAAACATTGCTAGACAAACGGAGAAGAATAAGATAAAGTTCCAAAACACGTAACAAAGGACAATACCAGCCTAATAATGCCACCAGCTTTCCAGCTCTGATATTCCAAATCTATCTCATAAACAGCTAGGCAACAGAGGTAACTATATTCCCAGCCAGAACTGTTCTGCAACAGTTATGTGGACAGCACCAACAAGAATTACTTTGAGATTCTTTAATGGGAAGTGGCATACAAAGATTAAAAGCCATGATTGCCTTTGCTGTCATCATCATCATCGTCATCACCATCACGGCTGTAGAATTCAAAATAAAATAAATAAATAGCACAACAAAGGAGCAAACAAACATAATAAAGGACAAAGCCAAATGTAGCTGTAGTCCTCTTGATAAAAATAGGACATTTCAGGTAGTCCTCGACTTACAACTTAGTCATAGTTCGAAGTTAAATGGACTCCCCAAAAAGGTATTTAAAACTCAGATTCAAAGTTCCAAAACACACACACACACACACACGCACACTATAGTCATGTGATCACATTTTGGGCGTTCAGCACTGGTCTGCATTTATGGTTGCTTGCAGTGGTCATATAACAGCAATTTACAATGGGGGTTGGTTTTTTTTTTGCCAAGAATTGGTGCTTACTTTCAATTTCTGGCAAAAAAAATGCTCATTGCAAACAATAGGTTTACTTAAGGAGTGTGGTGTTCATTTAACAACTGGCGATTTGCTTAACAACCCTGGTTATTTGCAATGGCTGCAAAAAATTTGTAAAACCAGCTCAGTCACATGATGGTCCACTTAGCAATCGGCATGACTTACAACCATAATTCCAGACTCAATAACAGTCCTAAATTGAGAATTACCTGTATGTAATTACATTATCCTATGAAAATATATTCATAGTTATTAGATACACATACAGAGATATTGGTGGTTCCATAGTTTACCTAATTATCCAAGATTTCACATACAGACTGTGGGTATATTAGGCCTTATTTGTCACACTATATTAATAAACCAATTTAAGAGGTGATAAAGCTAAAAAGACAGTCATTCAGCAACCATAAACCAACAGAGTACCAAATTCTCCCTGTCCTCTGCTAAAGGCGAACTAATTGATTATGGCTATTTCCCTTTAATTTACATATATTTGTGTGCATATGCACCTTTGAATGTGTTTTGACTCCTGGGTATTGTTTAGACAAGTTCTTGCAGGTTTTTTTGGTAAGGTTTTATGGGAGTGGTTTTCCATTGGTTTCCTCTTTGGGTTGAGAGTAAGTGACCGGGTTAAGTGACCCAGATGGCTTTATGCCTAAGGCAGGACTAGAACGTATGGTCTCCAGGATTGTAGCATACTGCTACACTTCAGCAAATACTAAATTTATACAGCTGGCAAATATCCTAAAACTGGACCAAACTAATTATAGGATTCTTGGAGAGGCTAAAACACCATTCCAACATTTCTCTAACCAACATAATGTTACCCAGCTTCAGTTCAGGTGATTTAGTTTATTTACTTCAAGAACATTTGTAGTCATATTGAATCCCTTCATGTTTCCCCACCTGCTTTCTGCAAAAAATACAAGATCACTAAGAGTGTGGGTGTGTGTGGGTGTGGGTGGGTGGGTGGGTGTTATATGTGTGTGCATGTGTGTATTCATATACATTCTATTAAACAGAATATTGGTCAATAAAAGAAAAGTCTTAAGGTTCTGGATTCTTAACATGGAACAACAAAACGCAATCCACAAGTTTATATTGTATAATCTTGCATAATTTTGGATGCAAAGGCTATCATCCATGCATCCATTCATCATCCATTCATCCATCCATCCACCAATATCACCCTTGTATTTCTCCAGTGATCCCTGTATTATAGATTGGAAGCACTGTAAAAAATCTCTGGTTACAGACTCAAATACTGCAAATTGCTACTTTTTCTTCTTATAACAATGTGTTGACGAATTTTATCACCTTTTCTGCCTCCTCTGCCTCTTTTTCTTTCTGTTTCTTTTCTGCTTCTCTTCTTGGTTTTATTAGATCTACTATTTCATTCAGCCTTTCTTGCACAGCTGACACCAATGTGAAGATCATTACCATGCCTAGATTCTCTTCTGACTGAAATACAAAGAGAAAATAGCTTTACTTGCAAAGAATTTGAGTGAAAATCATATTTCTATGACACAAAAAATGTAGGAAGTGTGGTAAGAATGGCTTTAAAACACAATTCAAAGTAGGTAGAACATATAACATAACAAACTCTATCACCAATAAAACTTTTCAGTTTTCATTCATATGCTTTTCATAGTAGCAAATGATTTTGCAATAGGAATTTTTAAAATGTGTTGGGTTGCCGTTGAATTTCTTTTTCATCCCTATAATGCTTTTCAGAGTTTATGAACATCAAAAGTTGATATAGTTATTATGAAATGACATAAGCAAGTGCTTATATCTTTTACAGTTGTATCTCTCCCACGTAATATCTAGTGGGTCCCAGTTTTATAAAATAATTATGAAGTACTTACATGCAATTACATTAACTGCAATATCTATTAACCTTAAACTTGAAAAATCTAATCATGACAGTTTTGTCATAACCTTGTTTATCTTGTGGTTTCAAACCATGTGTATTTTTACTCACTGAATAAAAGTTGAACTGCCTCTAAAGAACTACTGGCACCAACCCCAAAAAATTTACACTGAATATTTCTTACCTGTTCCTGCAGTAGTTTTAATAAGTCTGCAATATCATTATTTTCAAGATTCTCATGTGCAAGCAATTCATATAATGGGACTTCATCTGGATACTTTTCTGAATAGGTGAATTTGAGGGTCGTCTGAACAGCTGTAGTGCAACAGAAAAAAGGCAGTTCAAATGTCCAACTGAAATTATTAATATTGACCATTTAGTTGGGAATATTATCATTGCTTGTGGAAAGATCAGAAGACAAACAATGCATCTCACTCAAAACGCTCTTGCCTTCCTGCTGGCAGACAGCAGATGAAAAGAAGTAGCAGTTTCTACCTTCTTTTTTAAATCACCTTTCAAGGTTTTAAAAATTGCTTTTAATGAACTTTTAATATTCATAGAGAATGGGATAAAAAGAAGAGGAAGAGAGTCTCAATCTACTCCTAGGAATGCCTCCTCTTTTCCCAACTCTGATTTCCTAGTGCAATCTATTGGGAGAGTTTCAAATTGGATCCCTCCATTTTCTTTCGATGCTAGAACATTGGTCTCCAATATATGTGTAAGCTTTAATTTATAAACAACTCCCTTGCATTCAAACAAGTGATTTGTTTTCTACTTATAAGTATGCTTTGAAGTTTATAATCTGGACTTCAGAAATATTATGAAATTATCTTCACTATAGTCAGGTAACATTTCTCAGGTCGGGTACTATGAATCTCAAGTTCCTTGATCAATTGACTCAAGTATGAAGGCAACATGGAACTTGGTCAACCATCATCTTCACTTATTGGAAAGCTCCATTGAAACCCCTCCAGGGCAGCAACTTGCTCAAAGCAATCCAGTGGCTTATTTCCAAATAAGGATTTAAACTTGGATTTTCTGCGGACACACTCCAATATTAGCATCACAGATTTCCAAGCCAGTCACTGTTCCATACTGAAATAATCTGCTCCTTGCTTTCAATTATTTGTACAAAATTGTTTTCTCTGAGAGATTTTCCACCCACCCACCCCACATAAATGCTGAGAAGTATTCAACTTACTTTCATCATTTTCTCCCGCTTCAGATGTCACGGTGATAGTGAAACTTGTAGGGTTTTCTGATAACACTGTGAGGAAAAAGAACCGATAAGAAAATATTTTTCATATGGTTTTTTAAAAGAATACCACTGCAACTTTGGTGTGTAAATTTCTTTAATCCTAACGGTTTAAAAAAACCTCCTGAAATTCTGTTCTTTATTTTAAAAAAATGATATGCAAATCTGACTGTTTTACATGTTTTTTTAAAAGATAATATATGCCTTCAATCAGCATAGCCTGAAGTCAAATCTATACAGTCTGTATCCTCTGAGGAATAAAGTGCTAGACCAAATGCTTTACAAGCAAAAACTACTGAACAGACTCGCTGAATGAACTAAAAGTTTGAGAAATCCACATTGGATTATGAAGATCCTGACACCCTCTGGATGGAAGGGCATATGCATAGTGTGATGCCACTGGATCGGTAAGCCATAAACATGGACACTAGATTCATTCTCCACTGAGGCTAAATGCTGAATCCAGATTTTGCTGGATTTGTTGGTATCATGATCGCACCATGATACCACCACAGCACTGTTATTGGAACACAGAGCATAAAATTGATGAATTCATTTTATCTAGGGCGCTAGAAGTTATGATTGTAGGGCTGTTCTTTAGTCATGTTTGAAAACTCCCAGAGGAAGGTGAGATCTCAAAAGATCAGAGAGCAAATATGTTCCAATATTAAGTGGACGAGAATGATACAAAAGGTATGGACCTGTCAGCTTCATATCTATACTGTAAAAAGATGACTAAACACTGTATTTATAAATATTGGGTAGGTATTCTACAATCAGCAAGAACAACCATGGGTTTATGCAAAAAGTTCACACCAAACTTATTTCCTTCTTTGTCAGAGTTACTAACCTAGTAGAGAAGAGAAATCCAATAAAGTTAGTCCTCAGCTTAATCAATGACAATTGGGACCACCCCTAAGGAAGGTGATGGCTAAGTGAGAGGCGCCTGATTTTACAACCTTTTTTTGCCACAATTGTTAAATAAATCATTGCAGTTGTTAAGCAAAACATTTATATCTATGTAAGGTGCCTTGAGTCGCTAGGTGCAAGCAGGCGCCAATATACATTTTCTAAATAAATAAATAAACATACTGAGCAAATGCAGCTTCCCTATTGACTTTGCTTGTTGGAAGCTCCCTGAGAAAATTCCAAGTGGCAATTACATGACTCCAGAATGTTGCAACCATTATAAATATATGCCAGGTGCCAAGAAATCAATTTTTGATCATGCCACCATGAAGATGCTGTGATGGTTGTACATGCAAGGACAGGTTGTAAGTCACTTTTTTTCCCAGTGCTGCTGTAACTTTGAATCATTGATGAATGAATGGTTGTAAGCCGAGGACTAGCAGTAGTCATAATGTACCTGGAGCTAAGCGAAACCTCTGCCAAGATCTCTGCAATACTCTCTGAATAAAATGAGAAAATATGAGCTAGATAATACTGTTAAATGGAATCAGAATTGGTTGAATGGCAGCATGCAGCATTAACGGTTCCATTTTAGCTTAGAAGGATGTGTCAAATGGAGGTCCATAGGGTTCTGTCCTGCACCCATCATTTTTATCAATGAATTGAATGAAGGAGTTGAAGGGACACTTTATCAAATCTGCAGATGACAACTGAACTGGGAGGGGCAGCTTATATTTTAGAAGAGACAAATATTTTTAAAGTTCTAGCCAGGTAATGGGCTGAAATGAACAGGATAGAAATGAACTAGGTATAAAGTGTACAATTCTATGTCTTGATAGGGGAAAAAATATAATACAAGTCTAGGATTGAAGACAACTGATTTGGCACATGTGAAAATGTGGAGATTCTTGTCAATGAAAAGTTCAACACAAGTCATCAGGGTGATGCGGTGGCTAAAACGGCAAAAATCATTTAGAGTGTTGCGTCCAGTCCTGGATACCACCATTCAAAATGAACAGTGACAAATTGGAGTAACATCACAGGAGGGCCATTAAAATGGTGAAGGGTCCTTATGAGTGAAAGGATATGTGGATGTTTAGCCAGATAACTGAGTGAAGGAGGTGTGATAGCAATCTTACATAAACTACTGGTTTTCCTTTTCCAAGGTGGTGCATAGAGTTCCCACAACACCATCCTGTGATATTAGACTGAGCTGAGAAAAAGAAAAGAAACTGGTCCAAAATCATCCCGTGAGTTTCTGTGGCTGAGTATATCTGAATCAAAGTCTGGCCTGTGTCTTAACCACTTACATGGCTACCATGATTTGGATAGAAAACACTATCAGATAATTTACCTTTTAAGGATTTTAAAGCGCTTTGACTTATGGTTTTACTGTAAACTTTATTCCAAACTCATTTTTAACATTCCAAGATTAGAATAGAATAGAACAGAGTTGGAAGGGCCCTTCGAGGTCTTCTAGTCTAACCCTGCTTAGGCAGGAAACTACACCATTTCAGACAAATGGCTATCCAAAATCTTCTTAAAGACTTCCAGTTGGGGCATTCACAACTCCTGGAGGCAAGCTGTTCCACTGATTAATTGTTCTAACTGTCAGGAAATTTCTGAGGCACAACAAAACCGCAGTCTACTAAAGCGCGCCCGATTAAAGCGTGTCACTGATGTCATCAGCAGCGCGACAACAGCGACCGCAGAGAAAAAAGGGCACTTTAAAAAGCGCTTTGAAAGCAAGCCGATTCAAGTTAAGGTAAGGGTTAGGTTTAGGGTTAGGTTAAGGGTTAGGGTTAGGTTTAGCGTTACGTTAAGGGTTAGGTTTAGGATTAGGTTTAGGGTTAGGTTAAGGGTTAGGGTTAGGGTTAGGTTTCGGGGGGGGTTAGGTTTAGGTTTAGGAATTAATTTTAGCTTTAGCGCTCACAGCGTGCTTTTTTCGTCGCGCTGTGATGACATCAGGTACGCGGTTTCGTCAAGCGCGCTTTAGTCGAACGCGGTTTTGTGGTGCAACCGAAATTTCTCCTTAGTTCTAAGTTGCTTCTCTCCTTCATTAGTTTACAACCATTGCTTCTTGTCCTACCCTCAGGTACTTTGGAGAATAGCTTGACTCCCTCTTCTTTGTGGCAGCCCCTGGGATATTGGGGATATTGTCACCTTAGTCCTTCTTTCATTAATCTAGAAAATTATATCAAGAATGTTTTAATAAACAGCTTTTACACTCAAAGAGTGCAGCAAATCAAATCTGCATGAATGAATAAATGACGGCATCGGGACCTAAGCAGGGATGTCTTTTTAAGGGAGGTTACTTCCGAGGGCAGGAGTTGTACCGCCTACTGTTCAAGCAACGCTAGTTCAAACCAAGCCATCGGAGAAGCTTAAGCCTATTCTTGCACCGCCCCCACCCACCCCCAAATAAATTGCGCAAGAAAGAAATAAGATTAGCCCAAAACGTCCCCTTGCAGTACCAAAGGAGAACCAGAGACCTCCTCGCATATCCTTCGGAAAGCTGGCAATCCAAAGCGAGCTTCAAAGAGCTGGATTCTTTATCCGATTTTTCTGGATTCACACGATCCAGTGAAACACGCTCGGGCATTCTCACAACACACTAGGTTTGCAGCGGGGCCAGTGCTTGCTTGGATTGAATTCTGGATGGACCAGTCCAGAAAGAAAAGGGGGAAAAAACTCTTCTTAACAGGAAGAACCGGGGCAAAAGAATCCTCGCCGCATGCTGGAAACTTGCAAGCGCTGCCACCGTCACCCCGCGAACCCACGCGCCGCCCAGCGTCGACTCCCACTTGCTGCCCTACCTGTGAGGAGTCCGATAGATGGCCTCCAAGGCCTCCAACTCATTGCGCTGTTCCTCCCCGTAGTCGGTCATGATCCCCCGCCGCCGGCCATGGAACGCGCCGACCCGCAAATTGCCTCCTCCGGCAGGGGAGCCCTACAGAGGAGACGCCGCAGCAACCGCGCAGCCGGAGGGGCGGGGGCTGGAAAAAAAGAGAGAGAAATAGCCAGGCCACTCTACGCACGCGCAATGCAGCCGCCCGCCCTACCCCCCCCCCGCAACTCCTCGGCCTGGAAGGCGATCCGTTGCTCTTCTGTCGATTGGTTCGGTCTGCCTTCCCGGGCACCATCGCTCATTCTCCCTGAGAGAGAGCTAGAGAGGGAGAGCTTGGGAGCTTTTGAACTAAGCCGAAGGCTTCCGATGGCTGCCCGATCACACTTCCCAGTGTTGTTTCGGAATCGTTATTCTCTATATATTCATGGTTTTGATCATCTTGATATCGTAGCGAGAGAAAGTTCTTGCAGCCCTAAGGCGAAGGAGCAATTTGAATGCTGCTCCCTGCTAAAGCTAAAGGAAGAAACACTCTGCCACAAAAACTAATAGTGCTTAAGTTTCGCGTGCGCATTGTGCCGGTGCCTCTCTTTATGCAATTCAGTTCGGACCTCTTCTAACTTTCTGCCGCCCTCAGCTCCCCCTTTAGCCCCCAGAAGACGATCTCCAGCTTGTATGCAACAAGAACTCCTAAGCAAATCCTGCTTCCAGCCTCTTCGCTTTGGGGATAAGGACTGAGTAGCCAAATTCACACGAAACGGTCTCAGCGATCTATTCATTCCCAAGGTATTTTTTTCAGGAGGCAACTGGACTTTCCTGTTTTTTTTTTTCTTTTGAAAACGTTTCGCTTCTCATCCAAGAAGCTTCGGCTCAAACAGGATAGTTGGGAATGGTGGTGGCCAGAGCTGCTTGGATGAGAAGTGAAACGTTTTCAAAAGGAAAAAAACAAGAAAGTCCATTTGCCTCCCGAAAAAGCACCTTTGGGATAACCATGACCGGGATGACTGGGAATCTCTATAGACCATCCATTCATTCACTATTTGGCATTTGTCTTTCTGCAAATCTGCATTTACAGTTCAGCAACTACTAATTGCAACTTTCTCATCCTGACAGATACTGTCTTTTTTGCAAATATTTTTAATTGTTTTATATCATACATTTCCTTTCTATGTTGAACAGTGTGCTCTCTAGGTGTCTAAGGTGTTAACATACAAGCATACATACTATACAAACATCATAGTCATTATGATCATATATACCCTGTTTCCCTGAAGATAAGACAGAGTCTTATTTTCTTTTGACCTCTGAAATAAGCACTTGGCCTTATTTTCGGGGAGGTCTTATTATTTTTGAGGTGCAGTGTTGGCACCTTATGGCTGCTGCTGTGTTGCAATATTTTGGGGGGAGGACTTATTTTAGCACATGCACTCAAAAGCCTAATTGGGCTTATTATCTGGGGAGGTCTTGTTTTTGTGGAAATGGTCTATATAAACAAATATGCGATAACATAAATCATATTATCAGATACTGTCTTTGTTGTGCCAGCTTTGTTGAGATGCATGAATATACAATGTCAGTAGGCGAGCAATGAGATCTTGCCCCATGTCTAAAAATGGATTCCTTGGTGTATGCCAGAAAAGCAGACTTTTTGCTGCATGGTTTTGAGCAACATAGAGAGAGCCAAAACCTGTTGGAGATTTTAAGGGATGAAATGGATGTTAATTTAACTTACTCCAAACTCAAAAGAAAAAAGGAAGAAACACTCTGCCACAAAACTAATAGTGCCAAGTCATGTGTAACTTCTGAGCCAGCTCTTGTGCAAACCTTAAGCTACTTCTTTAAAGTGTTATGTTTCTGAAATATCTTTAACTCTGTAGTACAGGTAGTCCTCAAATTATGACCATAATTGAGCCCAACATTTAGGTGGCTCAATGAGAAATTTGTTAAGTGAGTTTTGCCCCATTTTGCAACTTTTCTTGCAATTTGTTAAGTGAATCTGACTTTCCCATTGCCTTTGCTCGTCAGAAGGTCACAAAAGCTGATCTCATGACCCTGGGACACTTCAAGTGTCATGAATATGAATCAGTTATCAAGCATCTGAATATAAATTACATTTAACAAACTGCATCACTGTTTTGTTTGGTGGCAGCAGTGCCTCAAATAGAAAATCCATACAAAGAGTGGTAAGCACAGCCAAGAAAATTATAAGAAGCTCACTTCCTGTTATTCAGGATACTGCTTATGTGCTTAGAGATTGAAACATTGTTAGAGACAATACACACACACTTTATGGTCTGTTTCTATTGCTCCCCTCTGGGCGAGGTTTTGAAAAATTTCTAGCAGGACTAATAGATTCTGTAAGAGCTTTGTTCCCTATGCAAGCCGTCTGGTTAACTAACAAGATTCGTTTTTCTTGCCATATACAAGGATATATCTGAACTACACTGTGTTGTTTCTCTGTGTCATATAATGTATGTGGGTATTTGCATAATTGTGTATTTATTTATTCATGTTTGTGTAGTGTATATTGGAGGTAGTGACCTTTTGAGAGCTGTATGCAACAAAATTGCAATAGCAATAGCAGTTAGACTTATATACCGCTTCATAGGGCTTTCAGCACTCTCTAAGCGGTTTACAGAGTCAGCATATTGCCCCCAACAACAATCCGGGTCCTCATTTTACCCACCTCGGAAGGATGGAAGGCTGAGTCAACCCTGAGCCGGTGAGATTTGAACAGCCGAACTGCAGAACTGCAGTCAGCTGAAGTAGCCTGCAGTGCTGCATTTAACCACTGCGCCACCTCGACTCTCGTTTTAATGTATGCCAATTAGTGTACATTCAAAGTAATAAAGTTGTTCTATTCTAACGATGGGGATGTTGCAATGGTCATAAGTGTGAAAAATGATCATAAATCACTTTTCAGTGCCCTTGTAATTTCGAGCAATCACTAAACAAACTGTTGTTAGTTGAGGACTACCTATGTAGGATCTTGGTTAAGCAGATATAACCACAGTTGTATACACTTAATGTATGAAAAAGTCCCTATACTCTGGTTTGCATATTGGACTAAACTATAATTGCTGGATTACACATCATATTAAGCACTCTCAGACACGCGCATGAAAAAAACTACATCATGTCTCAGCACAATATGTAGCCTAGCCATTATGTTGTTGTAGATATATTTGCTTGTTTATTTGTTTATTATAATATATGATTTAATAGTCCACATTGGCATTCACAATTGTGATGCAATGCATCATCAAATACAATTTTGCAGAAAGGAAAAGGACAAAAGTAAAATCTATGCAAAATATTTTACAGAGATCATAGGAGCAATTATGCATGACAAAGACTGACATTCTAGTTCTACATACATTTTACCTCACCCAAGTTATTTTTAAATAGACATGCATTCAATCCTCATTTCATGAAAGAAATGAATGTGTTTTTTCTGGATACATACTTTTTTTATAATTATTTGCCTTGTTTTTAAATTTATAGGTGCCCAGAGTTATTTGGGACTTGGGCAGCCTTCTAAGTTTAAATAAATAAAGAATATGTGCTAGTCATAAAAATAAGTATCTACATGAATGTGCAATCAAAGATATGTGGTAACAGTCATGGAAGATGTTCCTGAGTTTATAAATTAACTTTCCTCTTGCGTGATTTTATTCACTCTCAGTCAGTCAACCATGTCCTCTTTCACAAAACTTCATTATAATCTCCATTTCAATTGATTTACCTTTCCTCCTTCCATCAATCAACATACAGCATCAACAATGATGTGTAAGAAAAGAAAATAAAGTTCCTTTTCACAATATTTGTTTAGGGCTTTCTTTTTCTTCAAAATATTTTCCACCTCAAGTATGGTTGGGTTCCTGAATTTATCATTATATCAGATTTCAGTACTTGTTTTGTTTTTGATTTAATGATAAGCATGATGTTATTGTCTGTAAAACATTAAAATTTTTAAAGTGAAATAACATTGCCTGAACCTCACTTAAATGTGTCTTAGTTTTTTTAACAAATGATGCAGGTCAATTGCCTATTATATTGCCACAAGGAATTCACTGGTCAATTTCAATAAATACAATCCAAATGACCAAGAAAATGTAGCTTTCTTTCTGATACATGTTACCTTATACAAATTAATTCAATAGTTTCCAGAAAATCACAACGCAATTGTGCAATTCAGCACTTTAATTCTATCTGTGCTTATTTTGTGTGTGTTACACTCTCTCTTGAATTTTGTTTCTAAGCATTTTGATGCTATTAATTGTACTTTTGCAAACTTCCCTGAATCTGCTGATATTTCTGCTGTTAGGCATAGGCAATGCTGTTTTGTCTACAGGACTCCACTTGGAAGAACTGATTTATGCATCTAATCATAATTTGGGCTAGCTCCAAAGCCAAAGTAATAGTTTTAGTTTATGCTTATGGAAGCATTGATTTGCAATTTCACCTAAAATTACAGTGATTCGTGAATATAGGATGAAAGAACAATAGATTAAAGCTATATCATTCATTGAAATTGTCACAATTCGCTGTTAACAAAAAGAACAGTAAGCAATTCAATGCACTTATTATTTATTGGTTAGATTTATAAACTCTGTCACTCCAGAAGATTGAGATGGTATAGAAATTAAAAATCAATACAAGGAACATAATGATAACCTCAAAGATATTAAACAATAAATAGTAATGGTATAGCACTTCCTCTAATCACCAATATATTCTCTCCTCCCAACTCTAGTAGTGTGTTTCAGCTAGATGGAAGATAAAATATCTGAGAAAATCTACAAGCATCTGGAAACATCATGACATGTTAGTGGCAGCTAAAGTACTGGATCTGAACTAAATCTTGTCTTAATTTTGTTGAAATCAATGAGATTTAAATGACAGATTTAACTTTTCCCATAAGCACACTACCTTATTCTCTCAGTAATGAAAACATTCAGAAGATTCTACATTCAGGCGCAATCCATTTTAAACTCTTCATGACATGCATACAATTCCCTGCCTTTCACATCTTTTTCAGATTGAAGAGGAATAGATCAGAGCGGTACTTCAAAGCAGCCAGATGGCAATATTGGATAACATTAAAAGGTATTATTCAGCTGATGGGAGGGTAGTCTTCATGTGGTCCATTTGTTTTCTAACATCGCACTACCCCTTAAAAGCAGATTCAATATACTTCTAAAAATCAGCAAACCTTCATTGTATAAAAGTCTTCATGAAACATTCATGAAAAAAATATCATTTATTTTTAAGCACGGAGGTAGGGAGTCATGTTTTTAATGAAAAGTTTACAAAAATCCTGCTTTTGTAGCCATTGGCCTTAGGTAAAACAGGGCAATTATTTGCAGGATTGTGGCTAGGAAGGCAATGTTGAACCTGCCCTCCCTGTTCTGCTGGAGTCTTGATTATAAGGGAAAAGAAGCACAGAGGAGATAAAGTCAAAATAGGTTATAGCAACCTCATGAATTTCCACTCCTTCTCCAAGTGCTTCTCCAAAGGTACAATGTGGCTTCAGTTATGCAATTGTGCATAACCATCTTTATTTTGTAGATTTCTGCTGAATTCTGGTTGCTTTGCCATACATTTTGCTGTCCAATCTAATTCGATGAACAAGAACAAGCAATATTACCGTATATACTCGAATATAGGCCGGCCCGAATATAAGCCGAGGCACCTAATTTTACCACAAAAAACTGGAAAAGTTATTGACTCGAGTATAAGCCTAGGGTGGGAAATGCAGCAGCTACCGGTAAATTTCAAAAATAAAAATAGATACCAATAATGTTTTTGAATATTATTTCAAAGAAAAACAGTAAACTAGCTCTGGGACATCGTTATGTGGCTGCTTGCCATAACAAGGAGGAGGTGGGACATCGTTGCAGAGCGGCAGGAGGGGGAGGAAGGGGAATCATAAGACAGCCCTGCATTACATTAGAACGTGAGGAGGGGGGATGGTGCGGTGTGCGCTGCGCGGCAAACTGACACAGAGGGAGGGGAAACTCACAGGGGCGCCGGGCCATTCACGAGCATCACCCAGCGGCATGGCCCCCCCCTTTTTCTCCTCCATTTCGGGCAAATTTTCACTGACTCGAGTATAAGCCGAGGTGGCTTTTTCAGCCCAAAAAGTGGGCTGAAAAACTCGGCTTATACTTGAGTATATATGGTATGTCTTCGGGGTCCTACTGTTGATTCTCTGCCCAACTTTCATATTATTGTTATTAGACAAGAATGTCTCTAGCTCTGGGTTTAGTTACAAGTAGGGCCTTGACTTACAACCACAATTGAGCTGTGAATTATGATCATAAGTCATTGCTGTCTTTAAGATAGACACCAACCTAATTGCCTTGCTCAATGACTGCAACCCAGGTGTCCCCCATTGCAAATGTTAAGCAACCACATGTGTAATTAAACAGAGCATGGGGTGCTTCAGGATGCGGTAAGCCCACATTATTTCAGGCCTAGACCCTACACACTGCAGTGCTCCCCCAACTCACATGTCATCTGTGCTGGGTCTCCCAGGGCTCCTCCACCCCCTGAGGCACACCTTGCATAGCAACCCTCCCCATGAGGTCCCACAGCCTTAGGCCTACTTCCTACCCTGTTGGGTCACTCAGCCTGTCAGGTCACTCAGCCTTGCACTTGCTTCCTGCCCAACCAGATCCCATTACTTTGGGTCTTCTCCTTGCTTTATAACACCATGTTCCACTTACCTCTTCCACAGATTACCTTTCTGAAAGAATGCCCAGCCGATGCAATGTGTGGCCTTCCTACAGAGGTCACCTTGGGTTGTGCTCCACCAGCAGCCAGCTCCTCACTCAGACAGTGAGGAGGTTGGGGAGGAACATGGGCCAGTCCTGGAGTCTGGAGAAGCCTCTGACGAGTGCTCTTTCTAGGAGGCAGAGATGGGGCCAAGGCCGTCCGACAGTTATCAGCTGCCTTTGGAGTCGGATATCAGTGGGGCAAAAGAACAGCTGGAGTCTGTTCCTGATGTGTGCATGCACAGAGCTGCCAGAGAAGGGAACGGCTAAGGAACAAGGACCGACTCAGGAATAAAGGCACAGGTAGATGGTGAATGGCCACTCCAATAGGGAATAAAGAGAAGCGAAAGGGAAGGGGAGTTTGCAGGAGACAATTAGTTCAATTCATTAGGGTGAAGATCTGTTCCTGACTGCTTGCCAAGTAATTGTTGCTACAGCATAGCATTTGAAAGATATTGGCCTGGCAACTCTCCAAGCCTGATAAAGGTCTGTAGTTGTGAAATCTCATGAGAGACTGTTTGCCGGTACTTTACTGGACAGGAATTCCTTTTAACCTAAATAAAATAGGTTTATTGGGATGAGGTGTCTGCTTCATGCTCTTAGGATGCCTAGGTCAGAACACCTTGTAGTATCCTGAAGGAATGAGCCTTTATTGTGATTTCTCAGAAAAGCATAATTAAAATTGTTTATAAAACTTTTTTGATATGGGTATCCTGGACCAGTTTGAGAGATTGAGAGCACAGTGTTATTGTGGTTCTGTCCTCCTAAGATTGGTTCCTGTTAGTAGTTAAAATGTCTTCTGCTAAGGATTGAAGGAAACTTGCTCAGTCTTGTAAAAGTTATGATTAGGGTTCATAATCACTGAAAATCAATTAAAAAGCAATTTTTGAAACTTTTAATACAAGCACTATTTTAAAAAAGTCAGAGTTCACCCCTGCTGACTGCCTAAACTGGCAAGTGATTTGTCATTGCTTCCTTCCAAGGACTGAGAATGACTGGCCAAAGATCACCTAATGCTGTGTGTGTGTGTGTTTGTGTGTGTGTATATATGTGTGTGTGTGTTTATGTGTGTGTACATACAAGAGCTAACAGTCTCCCAATTTCTCACCTTGTGTCACCACTACAACTAACTGGCTTTCTTCATTACCAGGGGGCTGAATATATTTAATATTTTAGATGGTGTTGCAAATTTTGCAATCCCTGAGTTTATTTATTTATTTATTTATTTATTTATTTGTCTTGTATGCCGCCCACTCCCGGAGGACTCCGGGCGGCTCACAAAAGACAAGGGAAAGGGGGGAACAAGACAAAGACAACATATTAAAAACAAAACCAACATTCACAATTTCTATGGAGGTAGATGCTTCTCAGCTCCCCCCAGCCTGCTGGAACAGCCAGGACTTGGTGGCTTTGCGGAAGGCCAGGAGGGTAGTAAGGATCCGGATCTCAACAGGGAGCTCGTTCCAGAGGGCCGGAGCTGCAACAGAGAAGGCTCTCCCCCGGGGAGTCGCCAGCCGACATTGGCTGGTAGATGGAATCCGGAGGAGACCCAACCTGTGTGATCTAATTGGTCTGAGAGAGGTAATCGGCAGGAGGCGGTCTCTCAGGTACCCAGGTTCAATGCCATGTAGGGCTTTATAGGTAGTGACCAGCACCTTGAAGCGGATTCTGAGACTAATAGGTAGCCCTATTAAGTATATAATTAAGTATAGGGTGTATTACCCTATTTCCCTGAAAGTAAGACCTCCCCATATAATAAGCCCAACCGGGCTTTTTAGCACATGTGTTAAAAATAAGCCCTCCCTGAGAATATTGCAACACAGCAGCAGCCAGTGACCATATTCACTGCCTCCTGCACCTCAAAAATAGCAAGACTTCCCTGAAAATAAGCTTATAAGCCAAGCGCTTATTTCGGGGGTCAAAAGAAAATAAGACCTTGTCTTATTTTCGAGGAAATACGCTATTTAAATAACTGATCACTTGCCATGTATTGAATCATGTTTTCCATATTAAAAATTATATTTTGGTGGAATATTTGAGGGAATTCTGTGAGTACTCCCTAAGCTAAACCTTAAGGTTAAACCCTCAGCCTTCTGATGTCAGCTTATACTCCCATAATTTAGGGCCATTCAAAGGGAGAATTCCTTGATGATACCGGTCAAAAATCATCCTCTCTTCCCTTCCTTACTGGCTTTTATTTATATACTACTAATACTCTCTTTCCTATAATCTTTAATTGCACAAAACAGTGTACCATGGAGCAAAACACTTTGAACCAAGGTACGTCAAATGAACAAACTACAGAAGCTTCCAAAATCCAGGACTCAGGACTCCCATGGAATTGAGGTTTAGCAATGTTTATACAATACTTTATGACATAAAAATGATCATAAAGCATTTTGTGACATAACACAAAAAATCATATATTTTTCCCCCGTGGTCAACTCCTGGTGGTCAATTGTGCTATACAGTTAAATGTGGGCTACTTTCAAGGCAGATACCTCTCTGAATATCTCCCTGAATTTTAAAGAACTTTTCAAGTGCGTCAACAGCTCTGCCATTGTTGAAGGCGTTGGGAAATCTAATAAGGAAATATCTCTGAAATAACCTAAGGGGGTGGTGGTCATTAATTGTCTCTAATGGAAATTGAAAGGGAAGAAGAGTTGTTTTTGTGGTCTAAAGCTCTACTGAGCCCTGTTGCCTCCGATGGACACCTAGGGAAAAGATTATGGAAAAAGCGAGGCGATAAGAAGCAAGGTTTTACAAATGCAAGGCACTTTCGTCTGACATCCTCATTAAATTGTGTACTAAGTTAGGGCAAATGTGCCATAAAAGCTTGCCCTAAAAGCACCTCAGAAAATGGCAAAGAAAGATGGAGAGTGGAAAATGTTGTCCTTTGCCCCTGCCATAAAATATTACGAACAAGGCAAAGCCTTGTTTAAAAGCCTCTCTGAAAGCATCCCCTCAGTGGCTGGATTCAAGCAGAGAGATAGCTATTTTACATGTAATTTGCAAGTTGTTTTGTTTAATGGATCAGTTAAACGATCTGAGTCAGGTTGTTTACTGAAGTAAGCAGGATTCCTTGCCAAACACATTTCTGTTGGAAGACTTCAGGCTTACCGAGAAGAGGAGGAGCAGGGGGGGGGGAGGGAAGCAGGATCTTGTAGCATCAGAGTTGATTACAACCAGGGTGTAGCAAGGGTAATAAGACCAGGGCTGAGGAAGAAATGGAGTTACAAGCAAGCAGAGCAGCAGAGAAAAATGCTATCTAAGTCAGAAGGAATATAATAATTGTTGGTATCTTCCTACTGTCCAAGTAGAATGGCACATCCAGCAAATAGAAGACCAGAGAACTCCAAAATCGTAAGTCATGCTTGTATATCTACTAGCAGCTACCAAACTTTATTATGCTTGTTACTTTTAAGGTGGTATTCTTCATTATCCCTATTGAATGTATTTTGTGAATTCAGTATGCTAGTGAAGCCTTCACTGTTTACTTTTTAAATGGGGTGTGTTGGAAGAAAGAATCCTTTTTGACCATACTTCCGTTTCCAGTGCTTGTGGTTATGGCAAGGATGATTTTCCACAAAATTGAATCTATAGAAAACCCACAAAACTACTGGCGTTCATCAATTTTTATTTTATTTTTGAAAAGTTTTTTATTTGTAGTCTCTTACATACATTTACAGGTATACGTTCTCACAGTTATTATTCTTATTATATTTTATCACTTTTATCCATTTGTTTTTCCATATAAAGAGTTAAAGTATATATTCAGGGATTGCTTTGCTTACCGTCCCATACACCTGTTTTGTGTTACCATCATCCTACTTTTCCTTCCTTTTCTCCCTCCCTTCCTTCTCTACTTTCTTCCTTCCTCCTCTCCTTTCCCTTTCCTTCTTCCCCTTCCTCTCCCCTATTCCTTGCTTCCCCTTCCTACCCTCTCTCCTTCCCTTCCTATCCTTCCCAGGCTTCCTCTCCTTTCCTCTTTCTTCTTTCTCCATCCTTTCCTCTCTTCACTCCTCTCCCTCTCTTCCTTTCCTCTTTTATTGTTGTGGTAATCTCTTTTCCTCTTTCGTCTGGTGTATTTTTGAGATGGTATTCCAGCAAGCCCAGTTCTAACTTTATATTTACGATTTCCTTTTCCCTTTCCCTTGCTATAATTTCTAAACTGTTTTTCATCTGTGTCTCATTCTTTGAACATATACTTATATATTAATACTTTACTACTTTTCTCTTTCCCCCCTTTTAAAGTTAAAGTTTAATAAATTTATATGCCACACAATCCCGAAGGACTCTGGGCGGCTTACATAAAAGCAATTTAAAGGAATACTCTTCCCCCCTCTTTTTCATTTAATAGTGTGTCGTCGGGTTTCTCTCTCTCTCTCTCTTGGCATTTATCAATTATGAGGCCACTGCCGTACCCCATAGAAGTTTTCTATAACATTATGTGGGTTGTGTGTATATGTTTACATCATGTTCTCATCAGATGCTAAATAATAATAACAATAAGTGGCATTCATGAATTTTGACTGGCATGCTACTCTTTTAGTAAAATCTGAGGCAATAGATGGCATAGATGCCTGAAATAATTTCTTCCCTTCTCTACCTATATCAGCCCTCCCTCCCTCCCTTTTTTCCTACCTTTGCCAAGGATTCCCATTCTGGTTACACAAGGATGTGATCTTAGAAGTATAGTATATTTTGATGAATGCATGACAAGTGCTATGATTTCATTAAAATATATTTAACAGTACAAAGAGTAAGATATAATCTCTCAGCCATGTCCAGTGCAAGTAGAATCAGGGAAAGAAAAAGATGTTATTGGTCTATATTTTTTTGACTTTTCTGACTTACACCTGCTTTAGGTTTAAACTTTTCTAGTTCTTTGAATCAGTTGGCAGTGAATTGTCTTTAAGATGATAAATTGCTTTAAAGAGTTGGTTTTCAGCTGAGCTAATTTTCAATGAGGCAACCCCCTGCCTCCAAATATAAATGTTCTGCATCTATATTTGAATGGTCTAAGCAGACATTTAATTGAAGATGTTGTCATTTTGCCTCTCAAATAATTTCAGCTCTTGATATTTTTGACAGGTCTTCATTTTTTTTCTAGGCCACCAGGTGGCAGCACAAGGAGAGGCAATATTTTTAAATTTTGGTCTCTCTGCCCCACCTCAAATAGAAGTAAATTTCATGCCATAGCATTATTTCGCAATCTCAGGGGAATTCTCGGTCTTAAAGTCCATCTATCTAAAGTTGCTGGGATTGAGAAACACAGCACTGTATTATATTGCCCAAAAGAAAATATGCATTTGAAGCAATATTATATATAATATTTTATATATACATATACATAATAAGTTTATGTATTAATGTACATATCCTATCTTTATAATTTTAATAAATAATTCAAGTGACTAATATAGCTAACACTCTATTCTCCTCCTATTTTCCTCATAACAACAAGTCTGTGAGTTGGACTGAGAGGAAAGTGCCTGGCCCAAGTTACCAGAACAGCTTTCAGGCCTAAGGTGAGGCTAGAATTCACCATCACCTGGTTTCTAGCCTGGTGCCTTAACATGACTGATTCTGGTGTAAACCTAGTTCCTAACTCCATCTAAGAGCTAAATTCCATTGTGCTTCTTATTGGTATTATTTTTCACTAAGTAGTTTATTGCTATTTTTTTCTTTTGGTTAGAGAATTGCCTTTTCAATTCATCATACACTGTTTTTTAAAAAGTTAAAAAAAATGTTTTTAAAAAAATCAAGATCTTTTGTGCTCCTTCTTCTTTTACTTCTTTTTATGTTGTAGGACTGGCATTTGCCCACCATTTCATCCTCTGCATCAGCTCATCACATGGTATGCAAACTGACTAATGCATCTATCCTAATTTTTGTCCATGAGTCCTGGGATATTGGGGGGATTCATACCAGTTATAAGGGATCAGATTTTAACATTGGTAAAGAGGGACACCATTGGCCAGGGGGGGGGGAGGTTCTTGATTAAAAATTTTAAAAATCTGGGACTTTTTTAAAACGCCGTGGGACGCGGGACAAATTGTCAAAAGTGGGATGTCTGGTCACCTTAATTTAGATGCCCTCAAAGGCAAAACTCAGGGGCTGAATTCTACAGGGGGAGGAGTAAAGGGGGGGGATATTGAGGGGCAGCCCAAAGCACCGTCTGTCCAAATGTTGCATCAGTAACTTTTCATAGACCATGATCAGAGGAGCAGCTGATCCTATGGAGAGAATCCTGCATTCAGTCCCAGGCCTACAAGTGGAAGTAACCCCTTCCTCCTTCCTCCTTGTACCTTCCTTCCTTCCTTCCCTCCCTCCCTCCCTCTTTCTTCCTTCTAGCCTTCCTCTCTTTCCATTCTTTCTCCTTCCTTCCTTCCTCTTGCCTATCTACCTTCTGTCTTCTGCTCCTTTAGATCTCTTCCCCTTCCCTTCCTTCATCCTTCAATCCTTTCAACCTTCCCTCCTTCCTCCCTTTCTTCTTTATTTTTCTGTTCTTCCCCTTCTCTTCCTTTCTTCTTCCATTATTTTTTATTTCCTCCTTCCCTTCTTTTTCCTTCCTCCTTCCATCCTTCCTCTTCCTTCCTTCCTCCTCTTGCTTATCTACCTTCACCTTATCCGTCTCTGCTCTTTCCCTCTCTTCCTCCTTTCTCCTTCCATCTCTCTTCTTTCCTCACTCTTCCTTGTAGCACAAAACCCACCTTTGCATGGTTGTGAGAACATAGGGAAAACAAAACAAAAAGCACAGCGTCCCTCTGTCCTCTGAATGGGACTCAGCGTGACTCCGATTTGAATACAAGCACACGGAGCCGGGCAGGCAGATAAGCACTTTCATTTGCATTCTCTGCTACCATGATGCTTTGCGAGGAACAATCCCCAGGGGTCCCCATGACTTTTTGCAGATTTTTCCTTTCGTGCTTTAAAAAAAAATCGGGCCTTTTTTAAAACGCCGTGGGATGCGGGACAAATTGTTCAAAAGAGAGACTGTCCCACCAAAAGCGGGATGTCTGGTCACCTTATACTAATAGATATGGTTTGTTTTTTCACACAGGCCCCCTGTGGGCAGTAGTCACATTCAGACTATGATTAATAAACTCTGGTTAACAAGCCACAATCATGGGCGGTCATTCAATGCGATAAAGCAAAACCACTTTTTGGATTGTATTATATATAAATCTAGCTTCTGTCTGGATTCTCTGTTTGTTTGTTTTTTCAAAGATATATATCCTACTTGCTCCTGGAGTAGAAAATTGTATGTTTTGCTTCAATTCTCATTCAGTATTTCCTGTGATTGACAGAGTAGAGAGCTTTTTGTGCTCACCTACGGTGCTTTGGTCGCCCAACTGTGTAAGGATTTGAAAAGGATGAAGATGTAAACAAATATTTGGACAGCATGTAAGTATAAGATGGCAAGGAGCAGCATGACAAATTTGAGGGAAAATAGCTAGTTATCTTTTCCCTGTTCTTCAATCTGTTTAGTTGGGTGTAGATATCAGCTTGGAAAATGGCTGTAGGATTCTGTTTCTATTCTCCAACCTGTTTTGAAGCTGACCATCCAATCTTCTCTATTTTACTGAGCTCGGAATGCTGCAAAAATTCAGAGATCTCTATAAGCCAATTAGTGTTGCTTTCATCTGGCCAATAGGAGTATGCAAAAATCTTCAGGCTATACCCTGAAACTAGTGAAAGTCCTAAGTCCGTGATGGCAAACCTTCAGCATGCGTGCCAGAGCTGGTATGCAGAGCCCTCTCTGTGGGCATATGCGCCATTGCCAGCTGCTCTTCTGGTTTCTGGCACATGCATGTGTGCACCGGAGCACTGGAAACCCGAAGGCCAGCTGACTGGCACGCACAATGGATTTTCCATTGTTTTATTTACATTATGAATTTTATCCTGCCTTTTTTCTAATATTTTTTATTTTATTCAAAAGAACGTTAAAATACAAAATTAAAAAAAATCCAAAAATAGACTAAAAACCACAAAACAATCAAGACATTAATAAAGTGCATTAAAAAGGGGGGAAAAATCCCAACACATACACACATGTTATCCGCCTAACTGAATACTGATTTATAAAGGTAAAGGTTCCCACTCTAGGGGGCAGTGCTCATCTCCATTTCAAAGCCGAAGATCCAGTGCTGTCCGAAGAAGTCTCCATGGGCATGTGGCCAGCATGACTAAATGCCGAAAGCGTAAGGAACACTGTTACCTTCCCACCAAAGATGCTTCTTATTTTTCTACTTGCATTTTTTACCTGCTTTCAAACTGTTAGGTTGGCAGAAGCTGGGACAAGTAAAGGGAGTTCACTCCATAACCGGCACTAGGGATTGAACTGCCGACCTTTCTGATCAACAAGTTCAGCATCTTAGCCACTGAGCCACCGCGTCCCTTTGATTAATACATTACTACAATATTGGTCCCCATCCCTTGCAAAACAGCCTTCCTCCAAAATGTTTAAACTTGTACATTTATTTGCAAATGATTGACTTCTCTTCTATATACTAAGTATATTAATGACAAAATAGTCAGCAGGAAGAAAATAATAATTAAAAAGACCAGGTTAAGTTTCAAAATGCTTTGGTAAAAACTGTTATTGTAATCTGTAGAACAGTAGAAAATTTTGCGATGGCATCTTATCTTATACACTGCTTCTTATATCCGAATTTATCCTGCCCATAATGCATGGAACACTGTGTACCATGTGTCCATTTATATTCACATCAACTGTCAGGAAGTTCACCTTTTTTCTCTCTCTTTTCTCCTTGGACAGGGGATACAACATCGGCATCAGATTGGTTGAAGATTTCTTGGCTCGTTCTGCTGTGAAGAAGTGCCGCAGCTTTTCTGAAACTGCAGACATAATTGCACAGGTACTCAAAGATGCTGATTCGTCTTCACTTGGCAAGGCTGAACCAAATTCTTACCATTTCATATTCAGTCTGACCCCCTAACAGCAGACTATAACCCAGAAAGAAAGATTCACAAGGTTAGCTTAATGTGAAGAAGGTAAAGGTTACTATAGAGCAGGTATGTCAAACTCAATTTCATTGAGGGTCCCATCAGGGCTGTGGTTGACCTCAGTGGCTGGGTGAGCATGGCTGACTGAGTGGGCATGGCCAGCTTGATGTCACTCACTGGGCGTGGCCGACTGGGTAGTGTTGGCCGACTGGGTGGATGTGGCCAGCTTGACGCCACTCCCTAAACTGCTGCATGTTTCCACTTTGGGTTCCTTCCACTGATAGACTGGGTGGAAGCCAGCCCAATGTTTCCTTTTGGCATTGGGTAGACCGGGCCAAAGCAACACGGGTAGACCAGGCCGAAGAGATGCTCACCTGATGTTTCCTCTTGTCATTGGGTAGACCGGGCCGAAGCGACACAGGTAGACTGGTCTGAAGTGACATGGGTAGACTGGGCCAAAGCAACGCAGAACAGCCCCTTACATCCAGGACGGCACCGCAGTCCAGATCTGACCACATCTGGCCCATGGGCCTTGAGTTTGACACCCAGACTATAGAGAATCAGAGAAACTGAATAAGCCCAAACTTCAGTACTAATTTATTAGCAAATAAGGGTTTCTGAGAGCTGTTTGCACCTCTTTTTCCAGAATAGAACACTAAAGGGCTACCCACCCTTTTCCCAATAAGATTGACATTAAAAGATCTATCTGCTCATCATTAGTAATATTTCAGATGTCCTTATTTCTTTCTCTCAAAGAGATCTCTTTTATGTTCCCTTTCTTACATCTGTTAGACTCCAGTTTGGGTGACTGCCAGCTAATAGAAATATTGGTGGAAAATTTGGAAGTTATAATCCAAAGCATCTGAAAGAGATTTAATTGGGAAGAGCTATCATAGCCTTGTGATTCTACCATTTGCCTTCATGCAATTTCCAAGACCAATTTCCAATATGTGCCTAAGAATCACATTAGTAGAGTTTTTACAGTTATATGTATTTGCCTTGAGCTGATTTTGGAGAACTTGTATTCCAATTTTTAAACTTTTATGGCACAAATATATCAGAAGCATTTTTTTAAAGCGAGACCTAATGCATAGTTGCAACAAAAGCACAGGAAAAGAAAGAACATTTGGAACAGTACATCAAAAAACAAAAAATCAACGCAAACATAATAAACTTATTTCTACTTATTTGATGTTTTTTCTCTTTAAATTTGAACTTGTCCTTATTTTTTCAGTAAGTTTTATTTTTTAATATAGCTTTTTTCTGAGTCCAAAGCAGAAATCTGGCAGAGGGATGAATGCTGAGATGCCTGTAGTGACATCAGCACGACACGCTTACAACCGTTGCAGCATCCCATTGGTCACATGATCAAAATTTTGAGGCTTTGCAACTGGTTTATATTAATGATGGCAAAACTCACTTAACAAATGTCTCACTCACAACATAAATTTTGGACTCAGTTGTAGTCATAAGTTGAGGACTACCTGTAATGAGAGAGTCCCTCTATGTTTGACCAATCCACCACTAGCTATGCCATTTTTATTTTATTTTTTTCAGTAAATCATTGCTTAACAAAATTCACTTCTATTTGGTGGTGGTTTTTTTTGGTAGAGATTACTGTGGACAAGGTGAACATTGTGTGGGTAAGTTTAAGTTTGTGTGGCCTTCAAAAGAATCATTGGTGGGATATAAAAGCAAAATATTCAATCATATTCAGCACTTTTTATGGCAAGGGATAAAAAGACTACATGCATTGACATAGAAAAACTTGCTTTTTTATTCCTCCTGTCATTGTTGCTTAGTCCAGTATTACCTTATGTTGAGGTTTGTTGTTGTGTATGAACAACATACACAGAGTACATAAACATAACTAAGCTTTCCACAAAGTTTTTATGTTCATATGTTGGTTTTGTCATACACTGAATATTTTGGAGTCTGCATTCTCTTATTTTATTTTGTTTGTGAAGACCTTGGAGAGTATTATAAAATGCAAACCACTATATTCTGGTTGACTTTCTTAACTTAGGTGTGCATGTATGCTGCATACACACTTGTTGATATAGCAAATGATATATTTTGCTGAAAATATTATATTCATTCTGTTTGCTGGAGTTCTTCCTCCTTTTTAACACAAACCTTTTTTTAAGAAAAAGGGCTTTGTAGAGTAAGGGAAGAACTTCTAAACCCGTAATGGCGAACCTATGGTACATGTGCCCGAAGTGGCACATGGAATCATGTCGCCTGACACTTGCGGCATCGCCCGTTTCTCTTCTGGGTTTCTAGCACGCATGCGCACATGATGATCAGTTGGCCTTCATGCGTGCAGCAGTGCTGGAAATGGGAAGAGCTGTCTTCTGTTTTTCAGCGTAAGCATGCGCGCAGGTCAGCTGATCATTGTGTGTGCATGCATACCAGTAACCAGAAGACCTTCTGGTGCGCTGGAAACCAGAAGTACATTTTCCAAAACATGCATGTCTCTTGACCAGCTTCTCTTCCGGGTTGTGACCCAGATGAGCGCTCCCTTTTCGGCACTCAGTACTGAAAAGGTTCACCATCACTGGTCTAAACTCATGATGAGAAAATGTCTTGGTTATGATTCTTCTAAGCTCTGTTCTTTCCAGCGTTAAACAAAGCTTAATTATTTACTTTGATTTATTTGAGGTTTTGCCATTTTTCCTGTTATGGTGATTTGAGTTCAATGGATGTTGAAAACTTGACAGTGGCCAAAATAATGTACCAGAAGAAGCCACTGCATTCCAATTCCAATAAAACAAAAGAGAAGACTAAGAAGAAGCAAGTAAAATTGTCTTTAGAATGGAACATCAAAGTGGCCATCACTGAGCCATTAATAAAAACAACATACTATGTTTTCTATTCTTAGAGGAGCCTAAATATTTTGAAGAAACTTGGCAGACAGCAAGAAGTCTTCAAAGAGTATAAAAGCCTCACTTCAAACCTAGAAATTATTCAACAATACAGACATAAAGTCTATCAATCCAAGTAGCTCATGCATAATTCATTCCCTGAACATTGTTTTAGATTGTCTAGTACCACCAGGACTTAAAATCAGTAGAATGGTTTTTTGATGCTTTTTAATAGAACAGGATCCTACTGAGTTTTCAACAGCAATTAAATCCCTGGACACTGTATAGAATGAACCTGATCTGGCTAGCCTTCAAATATTGTTGTGTTTAGAGATCTGTGGCTATGTCTATTGACCCAAGATGGTTTCATTATATTTCATCAAAGTCCAAACCATACAAACCTGTTCCTGAAGATAACTAAGCCATGTCACAGAGCTGATGAATAATAATGACAGACAGCTCCATTGCCTTCTGTGGTGCTGTGTGGATCATGGAGAAGTAACATTAATAAAGAAGATAAGTCACTTCTCAGACCTTAAGAAAGGATATAATATTGCACAAGTGAAGCTGTGTATACAATACTATGATTTCAACCAAGCAGATAGCAGGAATACTGAAACATAACTGGAAAGAATTTGTAACTCAAGTCCGTATACAGTCAAGTACCTAATCAAAGTGATGCATCTCAACTTCTGGCTTTTTAGGTATTGAGCATAAACTTCCTGACTAAGGTCTAGATGATGTTAAGGAATTAAGAACTGATCTAACCAGCATAGAGACAACTTCATCATATATCACATATTATAAAAATTAACTTCCTCTTTAATCAAATGTTCAGTTGAATTAGAATTAGTATGCAATACTGCATTCTAACCACTGGGCCACCACTCATAAATGATGAATTTAGTTTGTAATCTTATCTTGCAACCAAGATTATGGTCTTTACTAAAGGACTAAAAGATACACATGACAATTGATGGTTAAGTGATTTTTAAGTATCCAAGTAAGACCTTTCATACCTCAGGGGAAAAAGTGGCTGACTCACAAGCAAACTTGCTTGACCCAAGAACTAAAACTGCTTTCCTAAGATTATTCTATGAGAGAGGAAGCAGGATTCTTTCAATAGTCCTTAAGATATTCATGGTCAAAATGAGGTCCATTTCATAGTGGAATTCAGTGAGGTCCTGACTAATGTATTAAGATAGGCATCTAATTTTTGCTGAAAAGATGGTTACCAAGGATTGAAAAAAGAATGCTACTTTCCATGATCAAATATTGATTAAATAGGAATTTTAGATTTAGAATAATCCATATTGCTGACCATTTTTAATCAACTTGAAAAAGGACAGTTCATATAATAATCTTCATATAAAACACAATGCATCACTACTGTTACACTTTGTTGGGCACTCAAGTTTAACTTAGATTAAAAAGACATTACATTAAAACATTTCTGAAAGAAAATCCATTTGTGCTAATGAATTTATTTTCTTGCACAATCTTCTCCTGTTCTAAGAAAGATAATTGTTTTAGAAATTGATACTACGAGACCTTCTAATAAAATTAAGTCTTCATGAATTTTTTTAAGACAGCCAACCTACTAGTATCTCCTAATAATTTTTCAGTTAGCATAATCCTGGTTAAAGGAAGAATTTTCTGAAGCCAAAGAAGCAAGATAAGAAGGATCACCAACCAAAGATTCTGTGATAGGAATTATCATTTTCTCCCTTTTTTCTTCCTGCCAATTCTTCTGCAAACGGATTCAATGGTAGCACTCAGTGTGAACTGCTACCATTTCTGTTCTTGTGATCCTGTGGTGAAAAGAAAGGAATAAAAATCTTTTTCTCTATTCCCATTGTTCCTTTGGCTCAGGTACATTGAAGTGTTCCAATATTTGCTTCACTGGAATATGGAATGCTAAACTAGTTTAGGTTTTGTCAAAGTGCAACAAACTGAAAATGTTTCCGTGGAACACTCCAGATGGGATGTTTGGGTTTGAGAGCTAAAACAAAACATATTTTTCTATTTTATGCAGAACTCCAGACAGAAGCATAACTTTAAACAGACATAGCCAATAAGTGTGCCTAGATTTCTTTTTTTCTTTTTTACGCAATAACCAGGGGAGTTGTTTTCATTCAGATTGTGAATCAGTTTCTTTCCAGCTGAAATCCTGATGATCACATACACATGCTACTCTAGAGTGAGCTCCAGAGAAGAAGAGCCCCCATTGGCATCAGTCTGAATTCTCACTCCCCAGCCTCACTCTAAAGTTATTGCAAATGAAAAAATAAGTGTTGTCAACTTCATGCTGAGGAGGCTATAAACATTCACCCTCTTGGCATGCAGTAGTTCCCTTAATGAAAATCCTCAGTCCAGTATTTGAGAGGCTGCCACAAAGAGGAAGATGGGGTCAACTTATTTTCCAAAGCACCAGTGGGCAGGACAAGAAACAATGGATGGAAACTAATCAAGGAACGAAGCAGACTGGAATTAAAGAGAAACTTCCTAACAGTGAGGACAATTAACCAGTACTTCATCATTGGAGGTTTTTAAGAAGCGACCTGTATGAAATGGTACATGGTCTCCTGCTTCAGCAGGAGGTTGGTCTAGAAGACATCCAAGGTCCCTTGCTGCTCTATTCTCATTGATTGATTGAAAATTATGGTACATATCTGTAAATAATATAAGAAATGTCCAAATTTATTTAAGATAATTTATGGTTTGACCCAGTGATGACATGGCACACATTTTTCATTTCATTGTCAGGTTGCTTTTAAGATGTATCTGGGTGTCACCCCTACTGTGACTTGCAACAATGCAATGGGAAATGAGTTTTCTCTCATTCTGGCCAAGAATCCCTTAGTGGACTTTGTGGAAGAGCTACCAGCAAGTCGATCATCTCTTTGCTATTGCAGCCTGTTGTCTGGGACCATCAGAGGGGCTCTGGAAATGGTAAGAAAATGGCTCTTCCTACTCTGCTGCCCCCACAGAGCAGCCTCATATTTGTTTGTTCCTAACAATGATGCTGCCCTAGTGACAATATACAATGCACGACATCATGACACAACCTCCAGCCAATGTCCCCTCTAAGCTGCGCGCCGGCGCAGCCGCGCACATAACAAGAAAACACCACGCAGAAGTTTCAAACTGCAGCGCAGTGTTTCTTTAAATGTGACTGAAAATATCCCCCCTCCCTCCCTTCTCTTTCTGCACTGAACTCTCTCCTCCATCTGGCAATTGGTGAAATCAAGGAAGACTCTGCCTGGAGACCGATGATGCTGCAGAAGGGAGAATTCCCATTGGTCCTATGGGGCTTCAGCGGTTCTTGGGAAAACATGATTCACTGGTTGTAGCCTGTGTTTCTTTGCACACCCGGGGTTTCTCAGGCATTGCTTCATCTGCGATCCTTTCGCTTTGGGGAGAGAGGGAACCAGCATGGAATTGGACTGCCTGAGCCAAAGGGGAGACTTGATTTTTGAGCAGTACCAATCCTTTCCACTCTTTCCTTTCCCTTTCTGTCCTTCTTCTATCTTCCTTTCCTTTCCTTTTTCTTTTCCTTTCTCTTTTCCTTTCCTTTCTCTTTTCCTTTCCTTTTTCCTTTCCTTCTTTTCCATTTCATTTCCTTTTTCCTTTCCTTTCTCTTTTCCTTTCCTTTCCATCTTTTCCATTATCTTTCTCTTTTCCTTTCCTTTTCCTTTACTTTTTTCCATTTCCTTTCCTTTTTCCTTTCCTTTCTCTTTTCCTTTCCTTTCTTCTTTGCCCTTTCCTTTCTTTTTTCCCTTTCCTTCTTTTCCATTTCCTTTCTTTCTTTCCCATTTCCTTTCCTTTGCTTCCTTCCTTCCTTCCTCGGGGTCTGAGGGAGAGGGAGGGGACCCTTTTCCTCCTTGCCCTCCTCCCCAACATCTGCTCTGATGGCAATTATGGCTAAAAAAATTCAGGTGCTCAGGCATGAAAATGTGCCACTCAAACACTATACTTTTCCGCACACACTGAAAAAAAAATTAGAGGGAACATTGCCTCCAGCATTTGATACTTGCATTGTAAAACAGCTATATAAAAGGTAGAGTGTACATTGTGACATTGTAAGGCCTTCGTTGTCAGCCCCCCACCTTCATTCCCTCGGGGGGCATATGATCTGTCTGATTGTGTGATTATGCTGAACCATAATTTTGGATCATCCAGGTGTATAAAATCACCTATTATGGTTTGCAACCATGGCTTATTGTTTAGTATATAGTACAAACGTAGCCACGTAATCCTTGGCTGGCTTGTGTGTTTGTTTGTTTGTGTGTGTGTGTGTGTGTGTGCATTGCCTTCAAGTCAGTGTTGGTGACTGCCTGAATTAGTCCTTAGAGTTTTCTTGGCAAGATCTTCAGAAGTAGTTCGCTGTTGCTTTCTTCTTAGAGCTGAGAGTGTGTGACTGTCCCCAAGTCTACTCTACTGATTTTGTTTCTAAGACTCAGAGTCTTTCAGCTTCTGATCTTACGCCTTAGCCACTATGGTACATAGTGGCATAGTCTCTAGCCATAAATTGTTACCCATTATTTATTAGATAAACCAAAACTTGTCAGGGTTCACTGAAAACATTAAACTCAAAACAAATAAAATATATTAAGTGTCATGTGCAAATCCAATCAAATTTTCCTACTGATGCTATTAGCCTTTTGACCATTTGGCATTGAGGAAACAGACTAGATGAGGTTGATTGTCCTTCTAGGCTTATATCTTGCTTTTCAAAGACCTTCTGTACAAATGTTTTCTCTGTGTGGGATTTGTGTCTGGTACTTTACCTTTTGAGAGGTTAAGGTAGAACAGGAGAGCTTAAGTTTTAGTCTCAACTGGACACAGTTAGTTACTCTTTCTGTCTTAGGAAGAAGGCACCAACAACCTTTTTCTGAAATCTTGCCAAGAAAACTGCAGGGACTTGTCCAGGCTATTGCCAGGAGTCAACCCTGACTTGAAGGCACAAAACAAACAAAAAACACTTTTTAATTTACCCCAGTCATAATATCTGTATTCTCAGAGTCACTTGATTGTGAGATAGGTAGCTATATAAATATGATGAATGAATGAATGTTCATGGTGTCATTGACCTTTATACTTAAAAGCATTTCATTTCTATATATGAGCTAAATTTATCATATTGGCAAGTGAATATCATATAGGAGGTGTAGAAATGGTGCCCTAAAAAATTGGAAGGCGAAGGTAAAACTAGTAAGTACAATAGTATATGGGTATTTAGCAATATACATAGATCACATTTTGATCTTCACCCATGTTTTCAGCACCAGATAAAAGCTTTATTCTGTTTCCAAGCCTTAATTGCTGGAATCTCATATTTAACAAATAAATAAAATACCCCATTATTGTATGGCTTTCTTGTCATTGTGAACCTTTGTCCCTGTAACATGTATTTAGCTTTTTATTTTCAGATACACTTAACAGCTGAAGTGATTTTCCTTCAAGACACTCTGAAAGGAGATGATGTGACAGAAATCCGAATCACATTCTTGAAGAAGGCTGAAACCAAGAAATACAAGAGAAATAAATGAAACGGTTATCTGAAATAATTATATACATAAGGTCAGCCAAGCCTTAGTAGCTGCCTACAAAGAGGAATCTTCCAATACAGGAAGGACCATCCACTCAGAACATGACTAAAAATAAGCATTTTTTCTATCCAGGCCATGTATGCCCAGAAGCTTGTTGGAGGAACAAGAAATTAGCATACAATCCCACCCTCCAAGGGAATGTGTAGTGCTCCAAAATGTATTTATTATCAAGAACTGGATGTTGAATATCCGTAAAATCTCTGGTCCCTGAAAAATATCCTTGCATGCTGCTGCTTCATATTGGAGCCGTGCTACATCTTTTTCAGTGAGGTAAATTTCAGTGCAAGGCTGGGAAAAACAAGGTTTTCTGAGGAGTGACAATGCTCCTGAGGAAATTCCATGAAATGTAGTAAACAGGACTAAATGCAACCACCAAACCTTTCCATGCTCCCTGCAATCATACCTTCCCCAAATTAATATCATGAGGTAGGCAATGTAGAAGATAATGCAGCCCTAAAATAAGTTCAAGATGCTTTAGAAGCAAAATGCAATAAATCCATAATAAGCCCCTAATACTTTCCCTCCCCAGGATGCCTCACTGCTTCCCTGACATGATCCAAAGGCTGCTTCCTCAGCTTGATTCTTGCATTTCTTACCATCAAAATGATGCCCGTATATTTTGTCAGGCTTCTAACTGGCTTCTGCTTGGACTATCTCTGTTAATAAAAGGACTTGCCGATTGGGTTGTTGTTGTTGTTATTTTACTTTACGCTTTGGATTTTAAGACGTGTATAATTTTAAAGAAATGAAAAGGGTGAATTATATATAATAATTCTAATAAATCATATATATATATATATATATATATATATATATATATATATATATATATATATATATATATATATGTTATATTTATGCTGATAAATAAATAAAGGGAGACTAGTATAGATCTATTTCAAGCTATTTAGCTCTCATCATCCCAGTAAGGGTATGGCTAGCTGATGAGAGCTAAATAGCTTGAAATAGATCTATACTAGTCTCCCTTTATTTATTTATCAGCACAAATTATATATATATAATCTGCACCAAATTGTGCATGAACTTGAGAAATTATATTAGAGTGTAAAATATATTTTTTCTGTTTGGAGATCATTCTCTCAAAAGCAAATGTACACGTTAAATAATTGCCTTCATTTATGATAGAGGTTTACCAAAGTCTTCTTCTGACATAACATTTAGTGAGCAAAAGGAGGACCAAGATTTAGCTAAGAAATGTAGCTTCCATTTGTGCAAGTTTAACAGAAACATGTCTTCTGTCAAATAATCTACCCAAAGACTTCCTGAGCAAAAATTATAGGTTTTGAAAACTACTTCCTAGAGTATTATAAAAAAAATATATGAAAAATTTAAATTTCCAAGAATCCTGATTTGCAATATATAGAAGGATGGATGTATGCAATTGCCCTCTTTAGTGAGTTAGTTCCCATTACCTGTCCCAGCTTCTGCCAACCTAGCAGTTTGAAAGCATGTAAAAATGCAAGTAGAAAAATAGGAACCACCTTTGGTGAGAAGATAATTGTTCTGTGCGCCTTCCGCATTTAGTCATGGCGGCCACATGACCCCGGAGACGTCTTAGGACAGAGCTGGGTCTTCAGCTTTGAAACAGAGATGAGTACTGCCTCCTAGAGTCAGGAACGACTAGCACATATGTGCAAGGGGAACCTTTACCTTTACCTTATAGAGGTTAACATTTATCTTTGAATTCTAAATGCATAGTTTAATGAAAGATATAGTTTAAATATGCAAGTTGTCATACCAAAATGCCTCTTGACCAAAGGTTTATTAAGAAAAATACTTATAACTGAAATATGCACAAATTGATAACCAGTACAGAATTTAGGGGAGTGGGGGAATGAATTTTAGACTGAAATATAGGAAAGGGGGAAAAGAAAGGGCGGCTGAAAGATTATTTTAGTTAGGCTAGTACTCTCCTTGTTGCCTTATTTCAACAGCAGTAGCACAAGCAGATTTACAAAATGCAACTACCTAAATTAGTTGGGGGATTAAAATGGGTTTTCTGGTTCTCTACAGTTCTACCAATATCTAGGCCAGTGATGGCGAACATTTTTGGCTCACGTGCCAAAAGGGGGGAAGCACAGATGTGGGAATGTATGTGGGAATGGCACACCCATAATGCAATGCATGACACCCCCCCAGTGCACATGCACACATGACCAGCACTCCCCCCATTTTTTCACCCTCCCCAGGCTCCAGACGCTTTATAGGAGCCTGGGGAGGGCAAAAACAGCCCCCCTGGAGTCCCTCTTGAGGCTTCAGGAGCTTCCCTAAAGCCTACGGAGCGTAAAAAACGGCCCTATGGGCAAACCGGAAGTTCAGGAACGGACCGTAGGACCGTTTTTAGTCCTCCTGAGCCTTCAGGGAAGTCTCATGAAGGTTCCTGAAGGCTCTGGAAGACTAAAAAACAGCCCTATGAGCAAACCGGAAGTCCATTCCTGAACTTCTGGTTTGCCCATAGGGCTGGTTTTTTGCATTCTGGAGGACCTCTGCGATGGCGAGGGAGGCTGTTTTCGCCCTCCCCAGGCTCCTATAAAGCCTTTGGAGCCTGGGGAAGGCGAAAAATGGCCTAAAAAAGTCTGGCCAGCTGACAGAGCAACGGCTCACGTGTCCTGACAAATGGCTCGACGTGCCACCTGTGGCACACGTGCCATAGGTTTGCAATCCCGGATCTATGCTTTTGACTGAAGCAAAGAATCTGTTCTATCAATATGATAGCATTCACTGACTTGTAAGACCTCAGTGCTTTCTGAGACACAGCTTGTTTTCCCATGAACAATTTGAAAAGGAAATCCTGTCCTAAAAGCAATATGATATCCTATCATAGATTATGGGGTTCTTTTAGAAATAGTCCTGCTATATGTGTTCTCTTTTTAATTTAATTTGAATTGCCAGAATGTCTTATAGCAATACTTCTCAGTCTCAGCACTTTAATTTTTGTGGACTTCAATTCCCAGATGTATCTGGCGTGTGGAATTCTGGGAATTGAAGTCCACAAATATTAAAAGTTACTGAGACTGAGAAATGCTAGATTATATGTTAGTATTCAGACCTTTCCTAAAACTTTAATGTTTGTATTTCTTTTTATTCTGGAAGTCTTGGTGGGGGTCTTTTATTACAGTTTTGGGAAATTAGGCAATATACAGTGACATCAAGTCTCCGTAGTGTTGGCTAAATCAAGCAACAACCGGCAGTCACAAACATTCATGATGTTAGCCCTTTGAAATAATAAACATCAATGTCAGTAATAATCAGAACATCTGAACACCTCTTCAAAAAGCTACCATTTTTCAACAAAAATTAAAGAACACAACAAATTGCAATAACACGAATAAGAGGGGGAAGTTCTCAAGTTTTATGGTGCCATGAACCCAGAACCAAATCGGATCCACCTTTTTCATCATTTCATTTCCACAAATTCAGGAATCTGCTCTAAACATTAATAAAGCTAAATTGACATCCTTGAGAAATGCAATGGTTTGGGAGAGGAAGTCTCCTAGGGAAAAAATATTTGAAATAAAGAATTCGTTTTGAGCTAGATGGCATGTTTTAATAAGAAACGATAAGAAAATCCCATTTGCTTTACTTAGAGAATTAAGACATTAAGAGAACTCATTTAATATTCTCTTGAGCATGATGATGAAAGTATAAGTGAAAGTAAAAGAGAGACTTTCCCCCCACTGTATTTAATTATCCCTTCTTTTAATATTACTGATAAGTTACATAGCAATTTTAAAGGCCTTACTTGTTAAGAAGTATTAACTGCAATTCTAAACTCATTTGCCACACTACTCTTTTAACTAGCTTGATGTAATATACTTCATGTAGAGAATCCTACTGAATATACATTAAAATGTGGGAGAAATATTCACCTGTAAACGTCAATTATTTATATCAAGTTCAATTAAAAATAAGTAAAAGTTAACTACTAGCATTTTCAACATAATCCACATTAAAATACCAACTCAATTTTTCCCCCTATTCTACCTGACAAGTAAGATTTTGGAGAACCTGAAGCATGGTACTAGCTGAGGCCTATCTTTGCTTTGGAGACAACCTCGATCCCTTTCTGATGCACTTCAGGATTTACTTCCCTCTTGGCCCATGGCCTGGAAAATATTTTCTTACTGAATCTACAAAAAAAGCTTGAAGAAGTCTATGCCATGGGGTATAGAAGAATTGAAGAGAAATTAAATCCTATAACAGTATTTGATTGCATTAAAGATTAAGAAGTAAATATTTCATTTTACTGTTTGAAGTAAAAGAACGAAATATAAAGTTGCTTTATTTGATCCAAGTTAAAATAAGTCTCTCTGTCTCTTCCCCCCCCCCCTCTCTCAGAGGGTAAAAATTTATTATATTTATTTACACTTGCAATGAAGGCTAAAAGTCACTTCTTCATATATTTCTTTTCTTTTTCAATATAATATATTTCTTTTTCCTTTCTTTTTCTCTTTTTCCTGCACACTTTTCTTCTTTCGTTCCATTTTCTTCTCTTTAGTTTGTGTTCATTTTTTACTATTGTAATTAAAATTCTTAATAAAAACTATATTTGGAGAAGAAAGGACATGGGACAAAATTCATGATAGAGCAAACATTTTACTTCTTATTAAATGAAAACCTGACAAGAATCATAAAGAGCACATGTGCAGAAATGGGGGGAGGGAATAAACAAGAATCATGAACACTTGATACTTGTCAGCCCTTCAAGGTAGACCGGACTGCGAAACCAAAATTATGAAATCTAATGCTACTTTTATTAGAAGGTTACAATAACAAAATCTTGCAAGCGTAAAGGGGGTTTCCCCCTTCCACTTTTATGAGGCTAGAGAGGCTCTTGTTTGAGGCATTTTCTCAGGTTACAGTTGTTACAAAATTTGGACTTAAACATTTGCACTATCTACAAATTGCAAACAAGCAGGGTATATATCTCCTTCAGCAGACTTAATGCTACCATTAGGAGATTTTTGACTGACATATTTATGTATCATACTGTAGTAATTGTCTTTAGGATTAAAGGCAAACAAGGAGGAAATGTTATCCCAGGCTTTGGCACTTGGAGTCTGAAATGGTTGCAACTCAGTGGAATCAAAGAAGCTTTTAAGATTCCTCTCTGCTAACTTCGAGGCGTGTTCTTTGGCCATGGTTTCAAAAAGTTGTTGCTCCTTCTGCAGGTAGACTTTCCAGAATGCAAGTTGAAGGATGCTGACTGGAGAACGGCAGCGAGCAATGCAGCTGGCAAGAAGAGCCACTGTGAAGATGCTGGCAATCAAAACCCATCCAAATACCTTTAGAAGAAGCATAAGAATAATAATCATGCTTGCAATCAAGGCACCTCTGCATTACAATCTAGAATTCAAAGCCCCCATGTGTAGGGAGAAAGATTAATGCCTTTCTTCTTAACTGTTGCTTACCTCCTGATATTTATCTCTTCCTGTTCAATGCAGGAGCTGCTGAAGCAACACATTAACACTTGTCTCTACATTTTTGAAGCCTAGATATGTGATAGCTAAAACAAAACCCCAGAAGGTACCGTGTTTTTCAGAGTATAAGATGCAAGAGGTGATAAGAGCCGAGATGGCGCAGTGGTTAAATGCAGCACTGCAGGCTACTTCAGCTGACTGCAGTTCGGCTGTTCAAATCTCACCGGCTCAGGGTTGACTCAGCCTTCCATCCTTCCAAGGTGGGTAAAATGAGGACCCGGATTGTTGTTGGGGGCAATATGCTGACTCTGTAAACCGCTTAGAGAGGGCTGAAAGCCCTATGAAGCGGTATATAAGTTTAACTGCTATTGCTATTGCTATGCACCAGAGTATAAGACCCACCAAGATTTTTTTATTTTTTATTTTATTTTTAAACAAACAAACATAAACAGACATAAAACATAAAAACCATCCTCCAGTTACATACAGTGTGTCGATTGGTTACAAAACTTTTGTGCTTTCTTACCACAATCTTCACTTACAATTTATATAGAATCTCATTTTATCAATCTAATATATATGCATAAAATTATTATCATTATTAAACATTTATTTGACTACAACCATTATTACTTCCTTTTATGTGAAATATTCTAAGTTTAGAATAAATTTACATTGTGGCATTTCATCACATCATCCCAAAACCATCCAGTAATATTACATCTTTATATTGTGTTCTGTATAAAATTGTTTATCTTCGGTTACAAAACTTTTATGTATCCTCTCCATAGTCCTCACTTACAATTTATATAAAATCAATCTAGTGTATATATATATATATTGTATATATATAATTATTGTATATATATATATATATATATATATATATATATATATATATATATATATATATATAATTATAATTATTGTTAATCATTTATATGACTATAACTATTATTACTTCATTTTATGTGTAATATTCTAAATTTAACTAAATTTAAATTAACTTTTATTATAGAATTTCATTACATCATCCTGTATCCATACAAAAGTAGTACAATCTTATATTTTTTGTCATTTGTAGTATTTGTCTTCTAATTGTTTTCTTGGTAGATCTTATATGGACTTCTCTTGGTAACTAGTTTTTTACTGCATATCTTGTAAAGACTCAAAACTCCTCGTCTGTTCCTTCCTCTCGACGCACCAAGATTTTGAAGAGGCAATTTTTTAAAACAAATGTTTGCACTCTGCAGACCTCCCAAAATTTTCATTTTTCACAAAAATGGGTCTGTTTTTCCCCCAAAAAGGGCATGAATAGCCTTTAGGAGGTTTGTAGAGTGCTCCTGCGGGGTGAGGGCCCCCAAAATGAACAAAAACAGGTTTGTTTTTGTCAAAAAAATGGCATGCATAGTCTTTAGGAGGCTTATAGAGTGCTTCTGGGGGCTGGAGGAGGGGCAGCAAGATTGAGCAAAACTATCCCATCTTTTGCTCATTTCTGCCCTCTCCAAACCTCAGGAGCACTCTGAAAGCCCCCTAAAGGCAATGCACAGCCATTTTGGTGAAGAGGACAGGGTTTCAGGAGGCAAAAATTGCTGTATTTAGTGTATAAGATGCACCCAGATTTTCAGCCTCCTTTTGAGGGAAAAAAGTGCATTTTATACTCTGAAAAATACAGTAAGAACAGGGAGTATGTATGTGCCTGAATGAACTCCAAATCACCTTTTCTCCTTCAAATCCAGATTGCTGAATAGCCCTATTAGTTGCATGCCTTCTAATTCACAATGGGAGGAAATTCCCTCTGATGCTAATGAGGAATTCCCCTCCTAACTGCAATCATTTTCTCTGCTGGTAGGAAAAAATACAACTTTTCTCATTTCTTCACATAACAGCTTCCCTAGCTGGAAACAATTGACAAAATCATGTTATCTCTAATTTGCTATTAACTAATTGACTGACGGGACAACATCATCAAAGCAACTGAAACAAAAAGCTCCCAACCTGGTACCTAAAAGCCTTGAAACAGGCTGCCAGGGAAGCAATACTATGGAAGTATTTAAGAATGGAGATATTTGCCAAAACAATTGGTAGAAAAGCTCCTGGTGCTGTTTCAACAGTCCAGTTAGCACCCCTGGAAAGTTCTAAGTTAGGAAATCTGGCTGTTACACAACTTGGAAAAAGCCATATAAACTAACCTGTGATTGAGCTCTAAGGGTTGCGAGTATCTCCTGATCAGAAGAAGGGCTGAGACAAGGCACTTTAACCAGATTTTCGATGCATTTTTCTTCTTTGCCTTTGCACACATATTTCTGGAAGATGGAGCTCCCGGTAGCAGTACATTCATAGAAACTTCCTCCCAGCAAGGCCACAGAAATCCATGTGAGAGGAGCCACGGCAGCACTAAGTATTACAAGCCCCATCACTTCAAAGTGGCGCTGGAGGCGATTCCCACGAGGACATCTACATGGTCTTCCTTTGGCGCAACATCCAGTAAGCACCTTCCAAGAACGTACACTCAGGAGCAAGCCCAGCAGAAACAGAATAAGGGCTGGCATCAGCAGAAACACACCACCATAAAACATATTCCAGGAGTTGCACGGGCATTTGAACACCACCACAGAGAAGATACGCTCGCTGCCTGCAGTCAACAGAGACACTGCCCCATAGCCCAAGACATTCTTGTGATTGAGCATGAAATCCAGCACTGGGCGAAACTTTTCCATCCTTTGATTCGGTGCTGTGATGGTCCAGTTCAGCTCTGTAATTTGTGTTTACTGTTCAAGAAAGAGAAACTTCTACAAGCCCCTTAAGAGAAGAGGAAGAAATTTGTAGCTTTGATTTGTAACAGTTTCATTTTCATTTTCTGGGGCAAGAAAAAAAAAAGTTCATCCTGTTCTAGGTTAAGCAAATATCTATCAAGTAAAAAGGAGACACAGCATTAATCTGTTAAAATCTGCTTCGTTTCTTTCCAACTAAATAAGAATTATAGGATCATGGTATGTCAAGGTTGGAGGGATTTTAGAGAATTCATGTAGTTCAAAACCTGCCCACTGCATAAATCTATTTTAACATCCTTGACAAATGCCATCCACCCTCACCTCTGTTCAATCACCTCAAGCAAAGGAGAGTCCACCATCTCCCAAAAAAGTCCATTCCTTACATTAGGAATCTTTTTTTTCTGATGTCCAACTCAATCTGTTTCTTTGTAAAACAAACCCAATGCTTCTTGTTCTGAAATGATACTGAACAATTCTACCCTGTCTGGGTTAGAATTGTATGTGTGACTGAATTTCTTTTGCCCTGTGTTCTGCTTGTAATCTGCCAAGAAATGCAAATCCTTTTCATATATATATTGCTTCCAATAGAATTTTCACTTCCATCCTTTACCTGTAATTTTGATTTTTTTTTAAATCCAAATATAGGATTTTGTCCCTGTTAAAATATATCTTGGTGATTTCTACCCATTTTTCCATCCTCTGAAAATCCTCTTCAGTTACAATACTGTCCTTCGAGGCATTTGCTCCTTTAACTATTGACTGGTATCTACTTATGAATATTATCTTAATGGGTTCTTAGCAATTCAGGCACCAGATCAGGTCTGATCCTTGTTGGTTCTCTATTAGCTTTGTCATTCACATTCATTGAAGTCTTGGGAAAACCTAAATCAATCTCCTGACTACACCATAAAGTTTGCACTGCAGCTGCCAAAACACCAACACTGTCCTAGACTGCATTAATAGAGGAATATAATGAAAATGATGTGAAGTGTTAATATCCACTTTATAATGCCTTGGTAAGACCACACTTGCAATATTGCATCCAGTTTTGGTTGCTATGATATAAAACAGATTTTGAGATTCTAAAGAGAGTGCACAGAAGAACAACAAAAATGATCGGGATTGAAGGCTAAAGCATATGAAGAACAGTTGCAAGAATTGTGTATGTCTAGTCTAGAGAAGAGAAGGACTGGGGTAACATGATAGCAGCGTTCTAATATTTGAAGGACTGCCGCAAAAAAGAGGGCGTCTGAAGGCAGGACAAGAAGCAATGAATGGAATCTAATCAACAAGAGAACCAACCTAGAACTTTGAAGAAATTTTCTGACAGAACAATTAACCAGTGGAATGACTTGCCTCCAGAAATTGTGAGTGCTCCAACACTAGAGGTTTTTAAGAAGAGATTGGACAACCTTTTGTCTCAAATGGTATAGGGTTTACTGCTTGAGTAGAGGGTCTAGAAGACCTCCAAGATCCCTGCCAACACTGTTATTGTGTTATTGTTTTTTTAAGGATCATTCTTTACTGTAAAGCACATCATCACTGCAGCGTCACATGACATATTGGGACTTTTTCCCCATTTGCTAAACCGGGTATGGGTCAGGCTAGCATGGGATGCATCCAGCCCATGGGCCGGAAATTTGACAGCCCTGTTTTAAAGTAACAAGGTCATTCTTTACTTTAAATCATCAGGATGGTATCCATAGGCGTCTTCAATTTTGAGATTATGAAGGTATCAAAATGATGAAACTGGTTTTGTGGCATCACGATGCAAGTTCTACACTTTTGTATAGTACTTTCATAACCTGGTTGCTGAGAAATGTGTGAAATGGCATTGTGATGTTGTGATGCACATTTCATTATTTGCTTCTCTTGACCCCCTTCTGCAGTTATCCATGGTGGTACATTTTATATATTTAAATTTTTGGATTTCCACTTTTGATTCCACCTACTACCTGTTCCAATCCTGCTATTATCGTTCATTGTCTTAAATATTTTAATAAAAGTTAAGCAGGAGAGTATGATTTTTGTCTCACTCCCTTTCTATAGCTGAACCATTCTGTTTCTTCAAACTTTGTTCTTATAGTAACTTCTCCTTCACTGTACGTTTTCTTTAAATGAGCAAACAGGTATTCTTGAAACTGCAGCATGATCTTTATTTAGTATAAAGTAAACTTCCTCCTTAAAGTTTCTTGTTGTTTCCGTTATTCATCTTAAGTTAGATACAGAGATAGAGCTGGTTAGCAACTGACAACCACAATTAGAACGTTTCCATTGCTAAATAAGGTAGTTGTTAAGTGAATTGCCTCAAATTTTATGACCCTTTTTGCCATGGTTGTTAAATGAATGACTGCAGCTGTTAAGTTAATTAAGCAAATCCAGCTTCCCATTGCCATCGTTTGTTGAAAGGGAGCTGGGAAGGTTGCAAATGGTGAACATATGACCCTGAAGAACTGCAACGGTTGAAAATAAATGTCAATAGCCAAGCAGCTGAATTTTGACCGCGTAATGTGGGAATGTTGTGATAGCAATAAGTGTAAGGATCTATTGTAAGATACTTTTTAAAAAAATGCCATTGTAACTTACAATAGTTGCTGAATGAATGATTGTAAGTGGTGTATCTGCATTATCCCACTGTTCCAGTCAAAATGATAAAAGCAGTGCCATGTTGCAAGCTCTACCACTTTGGGGTATACTTGTGACTTTGTACCACTTGTAGAAAAATGGATGTTGCGTCACAGTGCTGTAATGTTCTTTTCATCAATCTGAAATACTCACCACAAATTCCACCGGTTATCAGTGTCATTTTGATTCATCTTATAGTTTTTACCATATTTCATTTCTTTGCTTGCAAGTTTTAATCCTTCTTTTCCTTCGAAAACCCAAGGCTGCTAACATTATGAGATACTTTAAATTTTTCCCTACAGGATCCCTGTGAGGTAGATTGAATTCCCAAAGTGTGTGACCCAAAGTCATGATTGAGCATTGTGGGAGTTTGAACTTCAGTCTCCCTCTGCAAAGCAAGAAGAGTTGTTTTGGTTTCTTCTACATGAACTTTCTCTGTCACTTTTCTGAAACTGCAAACTGTTTTAAATAAACAGAAGGGGAAATGAAGAACATAAGCATTCATTTACAGGAAAAACTAAACAGCGGAAGAGATAGGCTGTGCAGATTGAGACAGAAGTTGGAAGGAAACTGATTTGACCTCCTGCTCAGTGTCAAGGCGGCCTCCCTCAGTAACCAAGAAAGAAACCACTCAACTCCATTTTTTAGAATTAAGAGTAATTTAATGGTCATGAGTAGATAGCAGCTAAGCAAAGCAAGATCTAAGGCAAAAGCGTGCGTAATCATGGATATCAATATGTGACCCAACCCCCTCCCCCTGGTAACCCAATCCCATAGTCCAATCCGCACATCCCACAGGTGTCATGTGGGAGACATCTTCAAAAAGCATAATCAGGTTGGTATGCCGGACATTTGGCCTTGGCAGTAAATCCTCTATCTGCAGCATGCAGATGTAGATGGTGAGAACAACCCCCTTTTAACAGTCACTCCTGTACTGATACTTTCCCCCCCCCCCCCAAATACCATGCCCCTCTCCCCATTTCAATGGCAGCCGAAAGCAAGCAGCAAAACAGAGGCTGACATCCGGCCCTCCGTCAGGAAAGGAAGTCATCCCTGCAGGAAAAGAAACAAACAAACAAACATACAAAGAACACAAAACAGGAAAAAGAAAAAGGTAGAAATGTAAAAGTCAATTCAGGTCATGGCTTATCGGGAGAGGTAGGGTAGAATTTATGCAATAGTCTAGGAGCCCTAACGTGGGACTTATCGACACATTCAGCTTGGGAGGGGGGGAAATGTTTCCAGGAGACTAGATATTGAATTCGATTTCTACGTTTTCTAGAGTCCAAAATCTCCTTGATCTCAAAATGTTGCTCTCCTTCAATGAGAAGAGGGACAGGTGGTGTAGGTAGAGGAACCCGCAAAGAGGAAGTGAGTTCTGGCTTTAAAAGGTTTACATGAAACACTGGGTAAACACAGTTAAGATACTTCGGTAGTTCCAATCACATAGAAACAGAATTAATAATCTTCACAATAGGAAACAGACCAACTCAGTTTCTTAGACTTTTGGGTGGTTTGGAGAAACTTGGTAGACAAAAACACACGATCTCCAACTTTGTACTCTCTTTGTTTCGTTCTCTTCTTGAAGGCCTGTTTCTTGTGTGCTCGATGAGCAGCATCCAACGCCTTGTGGGTCAAAGGCCAGATTCGCCGGAGCTGGTCACTCCACTCGGAGAGGGACAAAACTTGTGGTTTTTCCTGGGGCAGTTCTGGAATAGGTAAAAAATCATGGCTAAACACTATTCTAAAAGGGGTGAAACTGGTGGTGCTGCTGTGCATAGAGTTGTTGTAGGCCACTTCAGCATGTGGTAATAACTCAGCCCAATTATCCTGCTGATAATTAATGAAACACTGGAGGTACTGTTCCAAAACAGAATTAGTCCGTTCACAAGCCCCGTTAGTTTGAGGATGGCAGGCAGAGCTTAGCACCTTGGAACAGGCCCTGGGGTTTTCCTGCTGGGCGCTTCACGGCAGCACATATGTGGCAACTGGCCACATAGGACTCAATGTCTTTTTTCAATGAAGGCCACCAAAATTGTCTTTTAATGAGATGTAGAATCTTCACAAACCCAAAATAGCCTGCCATTCGCGAATCATGGGCCCGCTATAGAAGAAAAGTCCTCATGCTAGCAGGAACATACACTTTAGCCCCTATCCAAGCTAGACTATCTTTCATGGTACATTCATTTGACTGTTGTTTAAACCAGTCATTGGACTCAAGGCCTTCCTTGAGTTTGCAGATGAGGTCCATTGTGACCTTGAAATTAGAGTTGCTTTGGCTTCTGGTAACCATCGGAGCAGCAAGACTCTTCGCCGGGATAACTGGGTGAACCATGCTAAGCTTTGAGCTATTGTATTGTAGGAGTCTGGATAAAGCATCCACCATAAAGTTCCTCCCTCCCGGGATGTACTTCAGGGTGAAATTGAACCGATTGAAATGTTGCACCCACCTCATCTGTTTAGGAGATAGCTTTCGAGGGGTTTCCAATGCCTCCAAATTCTTGTTATCAGTCCATACTTCAAAAGGGAGTTTAGCCCCCTCCAGGAAATGTCGCCAGGTCATCAAAGCCCACCTGACAGCAAAAGCCTCCTTTTCACATATAGCCCATTGTCTTTCGGTCTCAGTTTTCGAGAGGTATAAGCGCAAGGCTGCAGGTTCCCATCAGTGTTCGTTTGTAGTAACACTGCTCCCACTGCTACATCACTAGCATCAGCTTGGACGATAAATGGTGAATCCATGTCTGGGTGTTTTAAAACTGGTTCAGCAGCAAAGAGTCGCTTCAGTTTTTCGAACGCGGCTTGACATTCTATAGTCCAATTTAATGGCTTCCCTGGTTTGGGTTTGGCCTCCCCTTTAGACTTTGGGAGGGTCATAATGGGTAGGGCAATGCTGGTGAATGAGGGAATAAATTGACGATAAAAATTCACAAATCCCAAAAAACTTTGTAATTGTTTGCGGGTGGGGTGGGGCGCCCATTCAATGACAGCTTGGACCTTTGCTGGGTCCATCTCGATGCCATCATGGGAGATGCAATACCCAAGATAATCAATTTTCCCCTGATGAAATTCACATTTAGACAGTTTGGCATACAGTTGCGCTGCTTGGAGTTTTTTGAGCACTGAACGCACCAATTTCACATGTTCTTCATGTGTTTCTGTGTAAATAAGGATGTGAGATAGACCATCACACCCTTGTGCAGGTGCTCATGCAAAACTTCATTTATCAGTTGCATGAAAACAGCTGGTGCCCCCTGTAGGGCAAATGGGAGTACTCGGAATTGAAAACAACCAAGTGGGCAGTTGAAAGCAGTTTTCCATTCATCTCCCTCTTTAATTCTGACTCTGTAATAGGCTTCTCTTAGGTCCAATTTTGTGAAAATCTTTCCTTTACCCAATTGGGCCAACATATCCTTCATTAAATGTAGGGAGTAGACATTTTGTATACACACAGCATTCAGGTTCTTCACGGTAATTGTCTCGGGCTAAATCAATCTCCACATCCGCAGCCAATTCATACCAAGGCTGCAATCTGCGAGGGACCCCCCTGTTTACATAGTTCTGGTATAAGTCTTTGTTTAACCCATCCATAAATCCATCCATCAAAGCTTCTTCAGATCAACCCCGCATGTACACAGACAATTCACAAAATTCTTGTATATATTCAACAATTGGCCTTTTCCCCTGGGTAAGGGTATTAAATTTAGTTCTTGCTTTTCGCTCCGTGAGCGGATCATCAAAGCGTTTTCTCAGGGTGGCCATAAATCTATTATAGTCTCTCAGTAGGGGGGAGTCAGCATTATGCAGGGCCACCATCCAAGCAGCTGCCTTATTTTCCAACGCCATTATTCTTACCTTGGCTTCCTCAGTTGGTAGATTGTCTCTGAACTATTGCATGTAATTCTATACTCCCCCAAACTTCACACCCACTGGGGGAACTTTAGCCATCCAGCGTCTGCAGGGGGCCCCTCCCCCTCTTGGGATGTTTCTGGCTGCTGGTGCTGCTGGGGTCAGGGCTGGGTCATCCTGATCAGTTCCACCTTCTGCCCCCCCCCCCCCGGCTCCTCTCAGGCAGAACAGGACCTCTGCAGATCTCTCCTCTGTTTCTGGGAGATCTGCTTCTCTTTCAGGACCACTCTCATGGAAGCGCCACCTCTCCCAAGCCTCTTCAAAGAGTTTCATAGTCTGGGACATCATAAGGTTCTCCTCACCTGCTTCCTGCCAAGCAGCTGCTGGTCATCTCTGTCTCCTTGTGGTAACTCCAGCCGGAGTTTCCTCAGGGTCATACTTCTGCCCCACTGCCAATGTTCATCTGGGGTGAACGGATCGTTCTTCCAAGTGTAGTTCGGCCATTAGCTCCATTTCCAAAGGGCACAAGAATGCAGCCGCTCCCATATCTTTCTCCTGGTCGCTGCCTTGGTGGGACATTCTTCAGGGGTTTGGGATTTTGTTGCACTCCCCTCGGAAGGTGTTAGCTCGAGGATGAGCGTGAAACTAAGATCCTGCTTAATGTCAAGGCGGCCTCCCTCAGTAACCAAGAAAGAAACCACTCAACTCCATTTTGCAGAATTAAGAATAATTTAATGGTCATGAGTAGATAGCAGCTAAGGAAAGCAAGATCTAAGGCAAAAGCGCGCGTAATAATGGATATCAATATGTGACCCAACCCCCTCCCCCTGGTAACCCCATCCCATAGTCCAATCCGCACATCTTCAAAAAGCATCATCAGGTTGGTATGCCGGACAGTTGGCCTTGGCGGCAAATCCTCTATTTGCAGCATGTGCTGTAGATGGTGAGAACAACTCCCTTTTAACAGTCACTCCTGTACTGATACTTCCCCCCCCTCAAATACCATGCCCCCCTCCCTGTTTCAATGGCAGCCGAAAGCAAGCAGCAAAACAAAGGCTGACACTCAGTTTCTTAAACCTCAACTTTGTAAAGGTGGACAACATCTGTTGGATCAGGTCTACCAGCCCCGACATAAAGCAGCTGGATGCTATTGTGGATAATGATCACAAATATAAAAAGGCTTTAGGCAAGCAAGGAAAGATCAACTAAGCTTATGAGCCAAGAGAAAGTAGGAGCAGCAACTCAGACCTTTAGAGCAACCAGGTTTACATTGGTTCCACAGTGTGATCCATCCCATGTTCAATCCTCCAAGCTTTTCTGCTTCTTCCGTTACATCAATTCTTGACAGGTAACATCCCACCAATTATTGAGCATATCACTTGAATATAGTCTTCAGACCTAAATATCTACTGTATCTTCACTGTACTTTCTTCAGGGATGCCTTTTGTCATGTTTCTGATCATGTACTGTAGTTTCAGATTATGCAGTTAATGTTCAACTGCTTGTAGATTGTTTTAACTAAACTATTTACATTTCCCTTTTATGGTTCACCACATTACCATGGAAAAAGAGATGTCAAGATTCAGTAACGCTCCCTAACACCTGGCCATATGCTAGAATGAGAATTAGTAAGAGCTGAGTCATATTAGTAAAACACCAGACAAAATGGATAGGACGGACTAAAAGATTGAAAGCATCAAGGTTTGATTATGTTGTGCTCAGATGATATATGCAGCTGACCCTGTCCTGGTTCAACAGCATAACAATCTAGGGACCAGAGTTTGCTTCAAGGTCTCTTTGAGGTGCAAATTATCATTTGCAAGCAGTAATGGGCATCTGCAGGAGGGAAGTAATTGACAAAACATGGATTGTTTGATTCTCATAATTTATATATTTTATTATTTATTTATTAAATTTCTATGCCACTGGTCTGATACAGCAACTGTGATATATCTATAGCTCACTGATATAGGTTGCCTGCAACATCATCTTTATTTCCAATTACTTGTCTGGGTTACAATAGGCCCACAACTTTTCTCAGAAGATAAAAGTGATGAGTGCCTCCAGCCTAATACTTTATTTGTAGATTTCTAAACAATCTATTACAATACAAAGATACAGGGATAGAGGAAAATAACCTGCAGGATGGAGTCCATAAAGAATGGCAGATAGGCCCTGCAGAACATAAATTTGGACTCATGTCCCTGATGGCAGTCATTTTGAAAATGGGTAAACCCCCAGAGGCCATTTTGCAAAAGTGCCCACAAAATTCTTCAGTTTTCAAAATTCCAAATATGCCACCAGATCTTAAAATTGAGGACACTTTCCTGTTCCAATATGTGTGATAGTTGTTGTTAGTAAATTCTGATTATTCTTTATTAACACGATTTGCTGAAGCATATAAAAATGCATATAAAAGTGATTTTTTTAAAAAGCAAACTACTTTTGCAATTATATCCACCAGATGGCTCTTTTGAGCCATAAAGGCCTGAATTTCTCCATTTTCATTTTAATATTAGTGCCACTCTACATTATATATAACACACAAGCACACATATACTAATACAAATTAATATAAAGTAAAAAAGAAAAAGAAAAAGAAAGGCATGAAAGACAGAGATGGTTAAACTGCAAGAAAGAAAAAGAAAGAAAAGATCAAAAAAAGAAAGAAAAAAGATACAAGTATTTCTGATCTTCTTTAAAACAGTAAGTACAATTATAAATTTACCAAACACTGCATGGTTACAAAATAATTTTTCCATACTGTCTAAAACCATAAATCATGTTTATCTGTTTGTTTTACCAGAAAGACCCTAAGGGTTTTGCAGTCCCTTAGGGACTGCAAACATAGATCTTGTGGTTTTTTTTCTATCAAGTTGACCATCTTAGCAAGTTCTATCATTTTCACCAACCATTCCTCCATGGTAGTAGCACAGAATCTTTTCATCTTTGTACATACTATAATCTTGCTGCAGTCATCACATACAAAAACAAAGTTCCACGACTTTGTCCAAAAGAAAGACATCTGGTCTCAATTACATATTAATCTTTAAAATCCTTTGTATTAGAGTGGTAGTTAAGGCTACACGCTAGAAACCAGGAGACCATGAGTTCTAATCCTGCCATAGTTGCAAAGTCAGCTGGGGGGAGGGTGGACAGTTCCCTCCCTTTCAGCTCTAGGAAGGAGACAATGGCAAACCACTTCTGAAAAACCTTGCCAAGAAAACTGCAGGGACTTGTCCTGTCAGTCTCCAAGAATCAGACATGATTGAAAAGAAGAAGAAAATGTATCTTATATTCTGATATATCATCATGGTTCATCAGTAAAGTTTTATAAATATAATGGCAGTGGAAAAAATGTGATGAGCAACAATGGAATTTTAAAAATTTGGAAAGGAATCAAAAATACAGATTTTTTTAATGTTAATATTAAATTTCAAGATGTGGCTTATTCAACGTATGTTACAGGCTCTTACATAATCCATGCAAATTTCAGAAAGAAATATACCGTATTTTTCGGAGTATAAAATGCACTTCCCCCTCCCTAAGAGACTGAAAATTTGGTGCGTCTTATATTCTGAATGTAGCTTTTTCAAAGCTTTTTTTTTCAGTCCTAATGAGATGCTAATGAGTGAAGTGATTTTCAGTGCTTTGCCTGCTTTTCTCATTGCTTCTCTCCAACGATCAGCTGTGCTTTAGAAACTGTTTTTTTTATCCCCAACCAGGGATAAAAAGCGTGCGCACACGTTCAAAATCAACAAACGTATGTGCTGAATCTGACCAGACTAAGGACGCCAGCCAGATGAATACCTGGTAGGCAGATCTTTTCCCCCTATTTTCCTCCCCAAAAGCTAAGGTATGACTTATACGCCAGTGCATCTTATACTCTGAAAAATATGGCAAGTCAGGTTCTGTTCAAATAGAACAAGAAGTTTAAAATTTTGTAGACTTTAGTCATTTTTAAAAAAGGAAGACAATTAACCCGACTTGGAACAAACCTTCTCAGCCAATATGTAGATAAATGTTACCCAAACACAGCTGCAGTTTTGAAGTCTGTAGCTCAGCAAATTAATTTGTTCTTTAAAAACAGTGGAACATCTAATATTCAGAGTGTACCACACTGGAATACTTAAACTTTGACTGACCTTCATTGCTTTAAAAAATATCTCTTTTAGGCAGATGGAACAGGATTTTTTTTCCTTTTCCTATTAATGATCTAGAGAATCTGTTCTGTTTTGAATTTAATTTTAACCGGCAAGCATATTCTAAGTCCAGAGAAAGGATGAATTTGCTATTTGGCACTTGCATTTTACAGAACCAACGGTGGGAATGTTTATGTATTCATTTCCTCGTGCCTAATTGTAAATGCAAAACCTGCAATGTGTGAGGCCATTATATGCCAAATTTCCTATCCCACCCCCAACCACCATTATTTGTATTGTGTGAACTAGGCATTTCTTAAAAATAGGGATGGAGATGAAGCCACCTATTGCACTATGGTTTTCTCTTTTTTAAAAAGAAATTGAGTTTGTTTTGTCTTATTTTCACATAAGCTTGGAATTTTTTTTAATGTGTATGAAAATCTATTTAAATCGCATTTCTAATTTCTATTTTGGGTGCAATTTCACACACTACATCCATTTCTGCAGGAAATGACCCCAGTATGTACTCATTTATGAACTACTTTCTCTAACTTGCATATTTATTATTATATATCACCTAATGAGAAGGAAGAACTTATTGGAGAAGAGCCTAATACTTGGAAAAATTGAGGGCAAAAGAAGAAAGGGACGACAGAGAATGAGATGGGTGGATGGAGTCACCAAAGTAGTAGGCGTGAGCTTAAATGGATTCCGGGGGATGGTAGAAGACAGGAAGGCCTGGAGGAATGTTGTCCATGGGGTTGTGATGGGTCGGATACGACTTCACAATCAACAACAACAATCATCTGAAATCAGCCACTCAGACATACTTTCTAGAGCTATTATGTCACAACTGCTACTGTAGGTTATGGAAGGCACAGATTGGAGTGTGTTGATAGAATGCTACAGTTCATTATGTGGGATGGAATGTAGTCTGGAATCCAAGAAGGGAGGAACTGTTTCTCAGAGGGCAAAGATGCAGAACTTGGAAAGGAAGTGGCTTAAGATGTCCCCCACCAACAGTTCACAGAGTATGTCTATAGTTATGTAGATAGTTACTTTAGTCAGGCAGGATTCTCTCTTATAGGTGAACAACTAAAAAGAAACAACTTAGAAATAACACCACATCTCATTCTTGGGGTCTTGATAATTTCATTTGCTTTTTGGAATTGGGAATGTGCCCGGATACTTTTACATATCCATGAGACATTTAAGAAATGTTAAGGCTGTAAAGTTACTCCTGAGCAACAAATTCTGTAAGGTTCATATGTAAAGAAAGAGGAATTTGTATCTTCTATACAAGAGCAGTAATAATCAATATCGAAGTATATGCATAACTGACATTATTTATTTAGCAAAAGACATTTGGGATAAACATTATTTTCTTTAAAACAAAGTTTTTGGTTGTCGAAAGCATTCCTTGTTTGAACAACATCTAGTACCTATGGGCCTGATACTCAAATCTAGCAGGGTCAAAGTCTTCATTTATCAATTACTTCCAATATGCTACCCAAGAAAAGGCTCCAATTTTTATAGAGAAGCACAACAAATAATATCATCTTACGCATTAAATGCAACCTTCTAATATACCAATATCAATGACTACCAGATGTAGGTTCTTCCATCCTCAGTGATCTTCTACTTTCTAGAACCTTAACAATTTTATATTCTGCATAGTTTGTCAAGTAAACTAACTGACACATTAATATACATTGATCACTGAGTATTTGATAAGTTATAAAAAATTATGAGGACCTGATTTGTTTGACTGTTTCATAAAAATACTATTACTGTCTGCGACATTAGATTATGGAATACTTTGTAACTTTATAACATGTATGCCCATACCGTTTGGATCCTGGACTCAAAAAATGATAATATGCTATGCTTTAGCCCTAATTGTTTCCTTAGATCAATGGGAAAAGAGGTTGAATACAAGGAGAATATCTATGGAACATGGATTCATTTAAAGTTAGATACAGCTCTTAGCCCAGACTGTTTTTCTATCTCATGACAGGTCACATTTGAAAGAGGATCCTCACAATTAACTAGGGTGGAAGCAAAATAAATACCGTATTTTTCAGAGTATACGATGCACCTCCCCCTCAAAAAAGAGGGTGAAAATCTGGGTGTGTCTTATACAGTGAATACAGCATTTTTGGCCTCCTGAAACTCCACCCCAAGCATCCCGTTTTTCGTAAAAATGGACACACAAGGGTTTGGGAGGCTTGAAAAGTGCTCCTGGGGGCTGGGGAGGGCAAAAACCAGTGAAAACAGGGCCCTTTTTGCAAAAAATGAAGTATGCAGAGGGTTTGGGAGGCCTGTAGAGTACTCCTGGAGGCTGGGGAGGACAAAAATGAGTGAAAATAGCCCCTTTTTCAGAAAAATGGGCCTGCTTTCTCCCCCAAAGCCCCAGGAGCACTCTGCAAGCCTTCTAAACTCTCTGCACATCCTGTTCTTTGCAAAAAATGGGCCATTTTTTGCCCTCCCCAGCCCCCAGGAGCACTGTATGGACCTCCCAAACCCTCTGAATCTCCACTTTTTGCAAAACAAAAAAAAAAAAACAAAAAAAAAAAAACCAGGCCCATTTTTGCAAAAAACATATGTCTTTTGCTTGTTTTTGCCCTTTCTAGCTCCCAGGAGAACTTTGCAGGCCTCTCAAACTCTCTGCATGCACCCTTTTCACAAAAAATGGGGCATGCAGAGGGTTTGAGAGGCCTGCAGTGTGCTCCTGGGGGCCAGGGAGAGCAAAACCTTTTTTTAAAAAAAAATTACCTCTTCAAAATCTTGGTGCGTCTTATACTCCGGTGTGTTTTATAGTCTGAAAAATATGATAGGTCTGAAGGCTAACTAGGAAGAAATGATATCCACATTTTTTTAAAAAAATGCTAATTGTAATAGCACAGTACTTTAAAACAGGCAAAAACGGTGAAAAGGAATCTATATCACTGAGGACTATTATCTGAGGATTATCCATAAAAATAACAGCCAGTAGATTTTGATTAAATCATCCCAGTTGCATACGGTTAAAAATAATAACTCAACTCAGTGACAAGGAGAATTGCTTTTGGAGCAGAAAATTAAATGCACATATTGAATTCAGAATAAAAGCACATGACATTCATTTATAGAACAGACTTGACCCGTATGTTGGTGGTAATCTGAGAAATGTGTCAAATGTCTCAATGCCCATTAATTTCATCTTCTCTGATTAAAAGAGAACAATTATTCCATAGATATTTCCTGGAATACATTCAGAAAAGAAAATATATTCTGCACCTTTGCATAAACATACCTAACCATAGAATAGTCAAATAGCATTTATAGTCTTTTTTTTTTTTTTTGGCTAGCATTGTGATTGGGAACAAGAAGAATATAGCCAGAGTAATATACAGCTGTCGATTAACAAGATTGCATAAAGGCATCTTTGCCCATGTAAGCTCTTGGCTTTCTGGAACCAGGTGAGTTGCATTGCTAGCATAACAAAGAAAATGACAATATTCAAAATGAGGAAAAGACGTGTGTAAGATGCTGACACCAAAGGAGCACTGCTTCGAGCAGTGGAAAATATTTGGGACAGACCAGGATGAACTTTGATTGGCACACTGTTTCTCTCTTTCGCGTATGTAATATCTCCAAAATCCAGAAGATCTTTCATTTCTTCTTCTTCATCCACAGGCAATTCTTTTTGGGCTAAGCTTTGTGCTTTTTGTCGAATTTTTCTTTCATTGACTTCGATTTGTGCAAATATATCCGGGCCGGCATCTACAAATTTGTAGCCTTTAGCCACTTTTTTGTTCTTTTTTGCTCTGCCTTGTTGCTGCTGAGAAATTGCAAATATTCTGTCAATGACTTCTTCTGTCTGCCTTTTATCTGAAAAGCGGAGTAGGCGTTCAGCTGTCTTTCTGAAGCTATCTGTGTTCCGCACACGTGAAAGGATCTGCTTCTCTAATAGCTGGAACACAGGCTTGAAATGCTGAAGGTTTTTCTCTACTATCTCAATATTGTCTTTTACTGCCGAAACCGGGGAGTTCCTAATTGCAGAAGCTCGCTCAAACACAACTTTTTGATGGTCTGCAATAACTTGTGCAAAGACAGAGTGGCTTTTATTGTCATCAGCCCACAGATAGATGGCATAAGCATGCTCACTGGTGGTGACAAAAATATCCAGCTGCTGAGCATTCCCATGGACACTGAAACTCTGGACGTCTATGGAGGGTCCAATGAAGAGGTATACAACTCTAGTGATTGGGCTATGCAGATGAGTAGTGACATTCACGTAGTTTGTCCCGTTGTAAGGATAACCTCTGGGATACATTCTTGATGCAATGGTAGCTTTTTGACTATATCCAGTATCATCCATCCAGTACATCTTGTAGATCCCATCCTGTTGCCGAATGAAGGCTCCGTGGACATTATCAATAACTGTGTCTTCAAAAGGCACATCAACATTGTGGAAGAAACTAGTTGCTACTTTGGCAGGACTGTCATCTTGAAGACATATTTGATCCACTAGCAAGAGAAGCTGGGGATGAAGAAGTAATAGGTTTCTCTGTACACTTTTTAACTTTAGTTTAGGGTGGTAGGCACCTACTCCTTCTCCTCTGATAAAGATGATCTCATTTTTTTCTATAGCAGCAATTACTTTCCCTTGGCAATCTGCAGCCAGATCGTGTTTATATTTCAACCACTTTGATGAGCAATCTTCAGTAACTTGTCCTTCCCAGGGATAAAAGCAACTCTTTGATACAGCTGGAGAAAACATAAGCACATTATTTAAAAACGTGTATTTTGGTCCATACAGAGCTTCTGTTATGAAAGGTACACCATTGGGGGCAAAAGTAAATGAGTTCTGATCTGGATGCTCATGCCCAGCATTGAAGTTCCTCCAACCTTTGATCCATTCTTTGTACTTGTTCTGGTGAACCATGTCATAGATTGCACGTCCTCCCAGCTTTCCTGATTTGAAGGAGAGAAAGGGGCTGTTGATTTCGGCTGGCAGAGCACTTCCATATGTTACAACTCCCCAATCCTCGAAATAATGAAGTTTGGGAATACCATAATCTGGTGGAGGGACAAATCCCAGGCTTGAATCATACCTTTCAAAACATAAAGAGAATGAGTTGTTGATCAGTGAATTTCAAGACAGGATAGAAATAATAAAAACATTAAAAGAAACCACATTACTACTATCAACTTTTTTTACTTTGTAAAATCATTTGGAAGTGTTAATATGGAACAATATTCCACCCTGCAATAGTCTTTAATGAAGAAGATTATGGTAAATTTTTGTTTTTTGCTTTGTATAAACAATATATTAGCTCACATTTTAGGAATTCATTCTTTAACATGGTTCAGAATTTCTGGAAAAAGCACATCTCAAAAAGAGTAAGCTGAATTTGGAAAACTTGGAATGCAAACTTATTTAGAAAAAATATGCTCCATTCCTGGCTTTCAAATATCTGTCTGGTTTAAATGATGTTTGCACTTGTCCATTAGCAATCCTTCTGCTTTCCCAAGTATAAAACTTGGGAATATATATTTGTTTGGTAAGAAATTTTTTTGGCACATTTTCAAGATTGGTATTTTGTTTCAAGCAACTTTCCTTTATCTGATATGATGAAAATATCATATTGTTCTGGATGAAAATAATGGGAATTCCACATACTTAGAGGACATTGCATTGGGTTGAATTGGGACAGATATACTGTGTAATGGGGAAATAGCTTAAAGTTCAATACCCTATTAGAGTATTTCCTTTGTTGCCTGTTAAATAGCTTGAGAAAAAGATGAATGTTTGTATAGTCATAAGAACACCCAGGTGGGAAATTAGGTGAGGTGAACAGGTAGCAAGATGTACTAAAACAAATGTTATTCATCATTTTAAAAAAAGTTTTATTATCAATGGAAGATAGATAGATGATAGTTACACCAGCGTATACACACACACACACATATTCACCAAACCTTCAACCTGAATCTATGCTGTGAAAAAACCCACTATGCAAAAAAACCCTGACTATGCAAAATATTGGGCTCAAAAGATGCCTAAGTGGCATGGAAATAGAACATAATGAGTCCTTTAAACCTGCCACCAATCCTCTTAACTAATCAGGGCTTGTTTAAATCAGGGCTTAAGTGGACACATGGCAAACCTCCCTATTAAAATAACTAACACTTCCATATTTGCTTTCAAGTAAGCTTCTTCTAAGCTTAGTTGGATTTACTTCTAAGTATATTTGCAAGAGGATTGCACACTAAAGCTTCCTACTCTAAAACTCCTGCCAAGCCATAAGTCCTGTTGAATACAAATGAATTTACTTTTTAATTGTCATACTCTGAATAATAATTTAAAAATGATTAAAGCAATCCATATTGACTGAAAGGAATTTTGCAGTTATATGTATTTATAGCAAAGCAGGAACAGTTATGTTTCTTACTTTATAATAAATATTGAAATATTATCTGTGATCCTCAATTGTTCAGAGTGCCTCTCAATCTCAGTTGGACAATTTTTAGTTACAGAGACTTGTCTGGTTACTAAGTAAAAGATACATTCCAGCTTTCATTTAAGGACATCTTGCAAAACAGAATGGCTATTTCAAACTGCATGTGTATCCACTGTATTTTTTAAAAAATGTTATGATTTCTACTTTCTGTAACTTGCTACACTGCTAGATAAAAGCCCAAGCATCATAAAAAGATTAATGCTCCCTACATCAAAGGCATTTTGGAGTATGTTAAAAGGTAGTTCCAGCTATTTGAAAATTTCTGAAGTATGCAAATAAACAAAGTCCTTACAAAGCATCCTAAGCAAATTCAAGGCCGCAATACCAAAGGAAGATAAAACAGGAGTAATCTTACAAAATAAAATGCAAGTGTTGCCGCATAGGCCAAAACAGACAAAAGATTAGCAAGATATACATGTATCCTTGAGAATCAGGCTGTGAAAAGACTCAATATGGTTTCCTAATCTAAATAGGATAATCGCGAAAAATTCTCACGAAAGGGAATTCTTAGAAGCCTACATAGTGATCAAGAGATGTATCAAAATTGTATGTATTAAAATTATGAGCACATCATACCACAAATCACAAGCAATCAACCAAGACCTAGAACAACTACAGCCTCCTTACCAACCAAATAATGAAAGCCAAACTATATTTCAACAATCCCAAAATAAAAATCATCACCAAGCAATGCCATCAAGCAGTTATCAAACAAGAAGCAACCAACACAGAGATAAAATAGAGCTGACCCATTATTGGCCCAACAAATAATTTACCAACAAGGCATTAACCATTCGCAAGCAACATCCATTCACAGGATCATCCCATACAACACATGCAAAGCAAGCAAAATGGAAGAATACATAATCTGTGCTAACCAACCAACAACTCTTGTTTCAAGAGTCTGCATGCCTCTGTAACTAGCTGTTTCTGTAAGACTCATTTCATTCCCTGCTCATCCACCTCCAACATGACTTATCTGTTTCTGGAACTAACTATCTTCTCATTTCTGATAGAGAATATAATTTCATGGCACATATTTGGAAAGCTCTAACTCATCTATTGCATAAAAATGTCCACCTGACATTTGCCCACTTTCCATAATCAAATGATGAATCAAAGTAATGCCACACTAGAGCTGTTGGGCTAACTTCTCAAAAGACAATTGCCATGATCTTTTATATATAGTAGCTGATAAGCTGGTGTTGCCTGGGTATTTATTTATCCTAATCCTGTATTAGACAGAAAAAGCCCTGATTTTGTTGAATATGTCTGGACCAAACATAATTTCTAATGTTGTATTTTCCCCCTTACCAGAGGGAGCTCCCTTGTGGAGTACTGCGAAACCATTACCATGGAAACTCCACTGCGCTATACAGTAGAAGCCATTTTATGGCAGTACAGTAGAAGCCATTTTAAGGCACAATAGGCTGTATCTTAACAGAACACACACCCCGAGGGGTGTTAGGGGTGTCTCTTACCCCACAGTATTTGTTTCCAGAGAGTAAATCATTTGTGTACCAAGTTTGGTTGAGATTGCTTGAAGCATTCCAGAGTTATGCTGGACCATACACACATATATATACACACACAGCCATTTTTATATACACAGATATAACTTAGTTCGCAAAGGCCAATTCAGTTCCTGTTCTACTCAGATGACACTATTTCAGGCTATATACAATTATCACTCATGCTGTTGCTAACTCTTCCAGAACTCTTCTTATGCGCAGAATACATGCACAGAACATGTATTGATTTTCTTCAGTAGAAGTACTTATTTAACCTGATGTTTTCTTGGGAATGTACAGCTGAGAAAGAATGGAACAGATTCTATACATTCCTGACAAGTGTATCAAAACTTATTTCTATGCCTGCCTTTTCTCTTCTCCACCATCTTTGTAGCTCATTGATTAATGATTTACTTATTTCATACCAGAGAAATTCTGTGTGAAGTGTGCACCAACGCTGTCCTTTGGAAGGTGTCCCTGGGCCTTCAAGTATTCTGTTCCTTCGAATCTGATCAGCCAACCAGTTTCCACTGCCATTGCGCATAACAAATTTATCTAGGAAAACCAACTGGCTTTCCGGACCATAAAACCAGTTGTAGTTAGAATCTGCAATAGCAACAGTTCTTTGGAATCCTAGCAGGAAAAATTAAAACAAACTTATATGAAAGTAAACACTTTACTTAATATTACATATTTAAGTGATAGAAAGTAGAAAGAGTTCCCAATTATTTACAATATTACATATAATATTAATAATATTTATCTATTTGTAAGGTTCTAATAAAGCTTTAATAGCATTTTCCCTCTAAAATGTCTGATTCTTAAATTTCAGACTATGAAACATTAATATGATCAGATTTACACACAGAATGTCTCGAGAATTCTTTGTAGCATATTAAAATCTATTTAATGCCTCACTTAAATTGATAATCTTTTTAAAACTGTATTAGAATAGAATAGAATAGAAGAGTTGGAACATCCCTTAGAGGTCTTCTAGTCCAACCTTCTGCCTAGGCAGGAAATCCTACACCACTTCGGACAAGAGTCTGGGCAGAGTCTTCCTTGATTTCACCAATCACCAGATGGAGGAGAAAGTTCGGTGCAGAGAGAGAAGGGAAGGAGGGGGGATATTTTCAGTCACATTTAAAGAAACACTGCACTGCAGTTTTGAAACTTCTGCGCGGTGTTTTCTTGTTATGTGCGCAGGCGCGCAGGCGCGCAGCTTAGAGGGGACATTGGCCTCCAGCATCCTAATTTTCCTTGTTGCTCTTCTCTGCACTCTTTGTACAGTCTCCACATCTTTTTTACATCGTGGCGACCGAAACTGAATGCAGTATTCCAAGTGTGGCCTTACTAGGGCATTATAAAGTGGTATTAACACTTCACGGCATCTTGATTCTATCCCTCTGTTTATGCAACCTAGAATCGTGTTGGCTTTTTTGGCAGCTGCTGCACACTGCTAGCTCGTATTTAAATGGTTGTCCACTAGGATTCCCCTCCCATTATTATTTAAAATTAATATTGAATACAGCTAAGTTATATCATATTAAATGTTTCTCTCTACATTTCTCCTTCATTTGGGAAAAATTATCTCTCATTTTTCAGTCTAGAAACTTCATTTATTAGTTAATGATACGTTAATTTATAAGATATTAATTCACACTATGAGGTGTATCTTTTTCCCCATGATAATGACAAGTTTTCTCTACTCAAAAATGGTTCTTATGAGACAATTTGAAATTGACATATTGGCTATGCTTTATATATAATTTGGAAGGTTTTACAGTTCATCAATTTTTGAAAGTATGAAATTTTTCCTTAAATTTTTTCTCTGTTAAATTAACATTATGAGGTAATCTAAATTTGAAAATAGCAAGGCTGTTGTGTTTATTTGAGAACTTTTGTGCAGCGGAGAATGCATTATTTAGAGCAGATGTATCGAACATTCAGCCTGTGGACTGGATCCAGCCTGCAATAAGCTACAAAGTTGGCCCATATGGCTGTCCTGGAGATGGTGAGGGACCAGCCCTTGCTGTCCTGGGACCAGCTATCCCACCCAATTGGCCACGCTGACCAGCCATGCCTCCCCAACCCCCCGAAGGACAAACTCCTGATGTGGCCTGGAATGTGATTAAGTTTGACACCACTGCCCTAGATGCATGAGGAAATGCATCAGGTTTCATATTGATAAGTACAGTTAACTGCTGTATTATGCTGAAATTTTAAGAAATCTGCATCAAATTTGATGCATTCCTGATGACTACCTACTAGTTTATATAGATAAGATTTGTATTCTATTAGTGAATTTAACAATTCAGATTTCCGCCATAAGTTGACAGATGTCATGATTAAGATATCAAATCAATGAATCTTTTTATACAGAGATTATACAAAGATTCATTCATTCACTCATTTAAATTTCCAGGCCTCTTGTATAGGACCCAAGATTGAGGATGACATATAGTATTGCAGACTAATTCTGCAGACTGCTAGCAGTTCGATCCTGATTGGCTCAAGGTTGACCTTTCATCCTTTCAAGGTTTGTAAAATGAAGACTCAGATAGTTAGGGGCAATACGCTGATTCTGTAAACCACTTAAGAGAGCGCTGTAAAGCATTGTGGAGTACTGCAAGTCTAAATGCTATTGCTATATGTAAAACAGTCTGTTGTGATATATACCTTTTTTTTTTTTTTTTTGAGTATACGAAGCACCGGAGTATAAGACGCACCAAGATTTTGAAGAGGCAAATTAAAAAAAAAAGGTTTTGCACTCTGCAAACCTCCCAAAATGCCCCCCCTTTTAAAAAGGACTTGTAGAGTGCTCGGGGGGGGGCAAAAACGAGCAAAAACCACCTGTTTTCGTGAAAACGGGCCCTTTTTTGCCCCCCAAAAAGGGCATGGATAGCCTTTAGGAAGCTTATAGAGTGCTCCTGGGGTCGGGGGGGGGGGGGGGAAATTGAGCAAAAAATGGCCCATTTCTTTGCTCATTTCTGTCCTCCCCATCCCCCAGGAGCTCTCTGAAAGCCTCCTACAAGCTATTCATGGCCATTTTGGTGAAGGGGGAGGGATTTCTAGAGGCAAAATAATGCTGTGTTCAGTGTATAAGACGTACCCAGATTTTCAGACTCCTTTTGAGGGAAAAACGTTGTCTTATACGCTGAAAAATACGGTAACCACTAGCAGTTGGGCTTTTTCCCTAAGGATTACCATAATAATTGATTATAGGATAGTTTGTGTCACTTGCCTGGTAGAACTGTTCTATACATAAAAGCAAAATGTTGCTTAAGCCAGGGATGTTTAAAGTGGTTAATATCAAAATGCCTTTGGACAAGAAATATGTACTGAAAAAGAGATCTGGTGGTATAGCTGCCATAAGCTACACCTTCATACAAGGAGCCATCTGTCACTTCATGTAGTAGAACTATAGATTTCTCCATGATTGTTACGACTTGCTTAGTCCAAAGGTATGCTTCCTGAAGATAACCTGTAAGAAAAAGATGAACAATGTTATATTAGTAATATGACCTTTTAAAGTGTGAAATATTTGCAAGTTATTTGGGATTGAAATGGGGCTTGTCTACATGTGGTTTTGTATGGAGCTTTTAAACTGGATCTATTCATTGTCTTTATCAAGGGATTTATGTCTTATCAATTACTGGTAATAATAAACCAAAAAAAGAAAAAATGTACTCATGGTGAAGTTTTTTTTTTTTTAAATCAAGAGAGTTGCAGTGGAAAGAGCAGACTTAATAATGCTTGGAAATATTCGAGAAGGAAATTAAAATCTATAGTACATAAAAAATATAAAAATATTTACCATGTCTAAATTTGATTTCTAAATTTTTCATTTAGAAAAAATCTAGGAAACAGTTAGATAAGAAATTAAACTTTAAGGAGTAGAGATATTTATTTAGAAAAAGAAAAAATAAGAAAACATTATATAAATTTATAAAATTATGCACAGTATGTAGAAAATGGCACAAGAAACCTTTCTCTTTCACTTAAAATACCTGAAATCTGTGGACAGTGAAATTCATTCTCTATCTATTTATCTATTTATCTATTTATCTATTTATCTATTTATCTATCTATCTATCTATCTATCTATCTATCTATCTATCTATCTATCTATCATCTATCTCTAGGCAGTAAGTTTGTTGAAGGAATAAAGCTAGTACTTTTTCTCTCTTCATAACACAATGGTCACTGGGTGAATACCCTTAAGAGAAAATAATCTTAATTACTAGAGAATAAATTGTTCAGAATTTATTTGCATGTTAGGCTACAAGAAATCTCCATGTTTGAGACAGTAACTCAATGAGTATCAATTCCGTGGGACAAACTAAGAAGGGCTGGAGGCTTCATCATCTTTCTGTGTCTTTTACAGAAGCAACTGACTGGTTGTGGGACTAGTTGTTGGACTAGATCAGGTGTATCAAACTCAAGGCCCAGGGGCTGGATACGGCCCATGGGGTGCTTAGATCTGGACTGTGGAGCCACCCTGGAAATAGTGAAGGACTACCCTGCGGTGCCTCTGCCAGTGAAAATGGAGCTCACGAGGGCTGCGTGCGGCTCTCCCGGCCTCAGTTTTCTCTGGCAGAGGGTTGCAGGAAGACATCCAAGCCAAAAATGGAGCTAGGGAGCCTGTTTTCGCTGGGACTGTGCTTGGACCGCCACAGGCATCCCCCGACACAAGTGATGTCATGCTGGCCATGCCCCCTTGCCACGCCCCCCAAACACAACCCTGATACAGCCCTCAATGAAATCGAGTTTGACACTCCTGGACTAGATGGATGCTTTATGCTATCATCCCCATTCTCTTAAGGCGCTGTATGAAGAAGACAGAATATATATATACCCAAGTACCTCTACTATAAACAGATTGAATTCAACCACATTCTGAGAATCAGAGATTAATGATTTTGAGAGTTAAAAATGTATGTTCATCTACTTTCGAAATGGACACCTTTTTTAGTCCAAGGACCATATCAGACCTTTAAGAAGAGTATAAAATACTGCACTATAAAAATTAAATAAGGCCAGTACAAGAGCAGGAACACAATAAAAAAAACTAAATTGAATGTATATGATTCTAAAATTAATTTTGCTTTAAAATTTAAAACAGTAGACATGCGCCTATCCCACACTTTAAACAATTTTCCACTTCTGATGCATTAAAAATCACATTTCATTTGCAATTTTTGCAGGAATTCTAGGGTCATACCTGAAGCTTCCAGAGACTTCATTTGGTCTTAGGAACTCACATGCTTTAAAAAAGAGTTGTTCATTGTTCAAGACCTACCTTGATTCATTAGAACCAGGCTTCCTACCAGCAAGGCCAAACAGTTGGTAGGCTGATGGTTATGTAGGTATTGGAAACCCCATCCACGCCTATATGAGGCTTCATACATATATCCTGAGGCATTGGCAATTACTTCCAGAAATTTTTCCTGCTGGGACTTGCTAAGGTAGTTATATAAAAAGTCATAAGCAGTGGCAAATCCAACCAAAGAGTGAGCAAGGGGAACCTCATCCCATGGAGCATCCTTCACTAACCTGTAAAAGAGGAAAGGCGTCACTTCTACACAGCTTATAGATGGCATGATGGAGAAACATTACTATTTAAACTTTACAGACTTTAAAACAGAAAACTGAGAATGGCATCAAACAGCTGATACTGAGCATGCAGATTTCCACTCATACATTCATCTTTCCCTACTTTCAGTTTTTTCATTGCTTGGGGCTAAAGACCCATGGCATATAAAAATTGCATACAGATTAATGTAACGTAATTTAGAAATGTGTAGGAAATAAACTGAACCCTGCCTCCCACAACAGAAAAGATGGATATCATTTGTAAGCCTCCCAGGTATCACACAAATTTTTTTTTGAGATAAAGAAACTACATCATTAAAATTGTGGGTTTTTTCTGTCTGTACAAAACCATGAATTTAGATTTAATTCAAGAGTTTGTAAACCTAGTTTCTCCTCTGAGATCAACATTGCAATTTCAAACAATGTATAGTAGTTCATTCTGTTTTTCAATTCATTAAAAACTAGTTTGAAAATTCATCAGTCATATTTGCTCTAAAATAACCCTTTCTGAATCAAATTGTTGTTGTTATCCAGAGAATCAAGAAGACAAACTTCTTGATTTGCTTGTATTAAAAAATCAATATGTTTTCCCTTTTAACATATGAGATGGTATCTGACATCACATTTCCTCCATCATGTGAGGCCAAGCAACCATTTAGACATATATTTTTTTTAGACATTTTATTAAGATTTATAGGCCGCCCTTCTCCCTGAGGGGACTCAGGGCGGCTTACAATCACAGGGAAAGGGGTGCAATACCAAAAGACAAACAGTGAGTGAGCAAAATAAAATAATAAAACACAACTTGCATTCAACAGTCAACACTCGGGCAAGTAAATTAAGAACCTATCCCCAGGCCTGCTGGGAGAGCCAGATCTTAAGGGCCGTGCGGAAGGTCTGGATGGTGGTGAGGGTACGAATCTCGACGGGGAGATCGTTCCACAGGGTCGGAACTGCAACAGAAAAGGCTCTCCTCCGTGTAGTCGCCAGTCAACATTGACTGGCAGATGGAATCCGGAGGAGGCCCAGTCTGTGCGATCTAATCGGTCGAAGGGAGGTAATCGGCAGAAGGCGGTCTCTCAAGTACCCAGATCCACTACCATGGAGTGCTTTAAAGGTGGTCATCAATACCCTGAAGCGCACCCGGAGATCGACAGGTAGCCAGTGCAGCTCGCGGAGGATGGGTGTAATGTGGGCGAACCGCGGTGCGCCCACTATCACTCGCGCGGCTGCATTCTGGACTAACTGCAGTCACCGGATGCACTTCAAGGGCAACCCCATGTAGAGCACATTGCAGTATTCCAGCCTAGAGATCACAAGGGCTCGAGTGACTGTTGCGAGAGCCTCCCGGTTCAGGTAGGGCCGTAACTGACGGACCAGGCGAACCTGGGCAAATGCCCCCCTGGTCACAGCCGACAACTGATGGTCAAAAGTCAGCTGTGGATCCAGGAGGACTCCTAGGTTACGGACCCTATCTGAGGGGTATAAAATTTGACCCCCCAGCCTGAGTGTTGGAATATCGGCCAAATTGTTGGGAGGGAAACACAACAGCCACTCGGTCTTGTCCGGGTTGAGTACCAGTTTGCTAGCGCTCATCCAGTTCTTAATGGCCTCAAGACCCTGGTTCATCACATCCACCGCTTCATTGAGTTGGCACGGGGCGGACAGATACAGTTGCGTATCGTCCGCGTATTGATGGTATTTTATCCCGTGCCTCCGAATGATCTCGCCCAGCGGTTTCATGTATATGTTAAATAGTAGGGGGGACCGAACCCTGCGGCATCCCGTATGTTAGGGGCCTCAGGGACGATCTCTGCCCCCCGACCAACACCGACTGCGACCTGTCCGAGAGGTAGGAGGAGAACCACTGCAAAACAGTGCCTCCCACCACCTCCCGCAGTCGTCGCAGAAGGATTCCCAGACTAACCAGGGAAGGTTAGTCTTCAATCTTTGCAGAGTTCATATGATATCAACTGAAACAGTGATTACATGGTTAATTTCTTATTCGCAGAACAAGATTTCAGTTAATATTCTAGTATCTAATATTATCTTTTTAGTTCTGCTTTTTTATTCAGCCTATAGTATGACCTATAGTCTTGCTTGGTTTCCACACCATTGATCTTACATAAAAGCAATAAAAATGTTACTGATATTTTGGTTCTAGATTCTTTTTAAAATGTTTTAGTATCTCAACTGTATGACACTAGACATATCATTGACTGATATGGGTGGCTACAGCGAATGTATGAATGAATGAATGCTTTGTTTCCCTGTCACTACAGTTGTGCTTTCTAAAAAAATACTGGAGCTATAACCAGTGCAATTAAACTGCTTGGACATAATTGGAGTCTATTGGACTTGAGTGCCTTATAAATTCAAATATATAAAATAACTATTTTTAAAAAAATGTTTTTAAATGGCATCTCCTAAAATTCCCAGTAATAGTTATCTGGATGGAGAAATTATAGCAGTTAAATTGTACTCATTGAAACAGAGACTGTGGAAGATTGTTCTGAGAGGCCACCTATACAAATATATGAAAATGATTTTGTTCTTTTATTGTCTTCTCAAAGAAGCTAACTGGAAATGGAATGGGATATTATGAGTTGTATTTAATTATGAACTATTCTACTGAGGATTTTTTGCAAGAGGAGAAGCTATAATAAATAATCCAACATTTATATTTTGCTGTCACATAGCCCCCAGATATTTGTATCATGTGGTTTTTCTCTACAGAGTATCACTCAAAAGTGGTAGACAATATTATTATGACAATATTATTCACAATACTATTATTAAAGCTTGCACTTTAATAAAAAGTATTGAAGTACTGATGATTCCAATGTAGGATCACATTATCTTTTGCACATTAAAAATAATAGATCTCTTCATATTTGGGACAAAACATTTCCTGATGACTCCAAATAAGGTTCAGCAATTATTTGGACAGGCAGTTTTACCAAGCAACGGGAGAACCTCTTCAAAACTGATGGTTGTAATGTTGAAGTACAGAATCTTCTCAAAGTCTTAAGCTGCTTAGAGGGCTTCTCCCATGGAATGAAGATGGAGATGCAGAGCAAACACTTCCACAAGGACTGGTAGCTTTTAAATGATCTCGATAGCTTCATCTTCACCACACATTGTAATAATCAAGTTTACAGCTGCATATTTTGATTTTGAGAAGGATATGATGGCTCAGTGGTTAAGACACTGGACTTGTTGGCTGGAAAGTCGACAGCCCAGTTTCAAAACCCAAGTACTGCGCAATGGGGTGAGTTTCTATTCGCACCCCAGCTCCAGCTCACCTAGCAGTTCAAAGTATGAAAATGTGACTAGATAAATAAGTACCATTTCGGTGGGAGGGTAACAGTGTTTGGTGCGCCTTGCCATACAGTCATACTGGCCACATGACTACAGAAATGCTTACAGACAATGATGCTCCCTTGGCTAAGAAGTGGAGATGAGCATCGCGCTCTAGAGTCAGACATGATTGGACGGGGGAAACCTTTGCCTTTATTTTGATTTTAATTACACATTCTTATTGAATTTGTGAATTATTTTGGCAAAGTAGAATTTTAGAAACCTGTTGGCTAGATCATCAATTAATTAAACACTCACAGTAGCCCCTGTGGCCCGGATATGCCTGAAACATATTGATATAACATTACTTGCCAGAAGCCTGAAGATATATTTTAGCATATGCCAAGCATTTATAGAGTTTTAGCTACAGAACATAAGCCGTACTGTATTTTATATAATTTATAAACTGTTCATGGAATTGTCTATGATGACAATTATTTTCATCCAATATGTTGAATGTCTTCTAAGAACTGTAGAGTCTGATCAGGGAATTATAGTACAATACACTGAGAGAGTCATTTTGATCTAGGCTAGAAATCAGAAGACTGAGTTTTAATCCTGCCATAGGCATGAAAGCCAGATGGGAAACTTTGGACCAGTCACTCTCTCTCAACCCAAGCCCCATTACAGGTTTGTTGCTGTGGGGAAAACAGGACGGGGAAAGGAGTATCAGAGTTATTTATAAAACTAATTGGAATAAAAAAATCTCTAAAGAAATAAATTTAACTGACAATATAGAACAATAAAATTACAGTGATAATTAAATTAAATTAAATTAATAGTGTTACCTCTGTTTCAAAAGAGATTAAGGTAAAGGTTCCCCTCGCACATATTTGCTAGTCATTCTCAACTCTAGGGGGCAGTGCTCATTCCGTTTCAAAGCTGAAGAGCCAGCGCTGTCCGAAGATGTCTCTGTGGTCATGTTCCCGGCATGACTAAATGCTGAAGGTGCACGGAACACCGTTACCTTCCCACCAAAGGTGGTTCCTATTTTTCTACTCGCATTTTTACATGCTTTCGAACTGCTTGGTTGGCAGAAGCTGGGACAAGTAACAGGAGCTCACTCTGTTACACGGCACTAGGGATTTGAACTGCTGAACTCCCAACCTTTCTGATCGACAAACTCAGCATCTTAGCCACTGAGCTACTACATCCCAAAAGAGATTACAGATAAGCATTTAGAAGAAAAATAGGCCATGCGATTAACTGAAAAAAGATACAATTAAGGTACAAATTATCTGAGCACAAATGAAGATTTCAAGCTGTAGTCCAAGAGCCAGCACCATTTAAAGTACTTAGATGCTTTATCAAGATTATTTTGTTTTGATAAAGTAAAGGAAAACAAAGATGACTTTCAAACCACACAGAAATTTAGAATTTCACCATTGCTTACAAGCATTTTCCTAAACTGGAGAAAAGTCAATATTCTGTTTTGGACCTCCAAACTGAAGTTTCTAAATTCAGAATGGACTTTCAAATGCTAGCTTATGACATGTATACTGCAATACACTAAAAATGATCATGCTTACACAAAACTTAGACGTACACCACATTTACACAATACAATACGAACAGGAGCTTCCTGTTCTTTATAATAGCAATTATCAATCGATAACCGCTCATCTTAAAAGTTTTGTGTGTGTGTATTTTACATGTTTGTTAATAAAAAAAATAAAAATGATAATGCTTGTTTTAGATATAAGTTTTAAAAATAGGTATTCCCTAAAAACACAGTTATGAAAAGAAACCAAAGCATTTTAGACTCCTTTACTCCTCTTAATATATTCCAAATATGCACTGTATAGTTATGTTTTGCAATAAAAACAAGATAAAAATCTACCAACTAGGCTGAGCCGCCATTCTTTCCATGTAGTCTTTGGCCATGTCAATAGCTTCCATGTTGTCTGGATAAAGTATGCAGAACATTGCCAGGGCACCCAAATTGTTGCCATATATTTCATTCCACCGAGCACTGAAGTCTTTGGGATCCCAGGGAGGAAGATACTCCAAAGAGTTTGACAGCATGATTTGCACAGCTTCAACCAACCGAGCTGCAATGTGTTGATGTGTAGTGCCTGCCTTATATCGGAGATCCTGTATCTCTCGTCTAGAGAAGTAGAGCATTGGGTAGTTGTCGTAGTTGGCATTGACAAATGGAACAACAGTGCTTGGGTTGTTGTCAGTGCTGCAGATTAGTGCAAAGCAAACCACATGTATGAAAAACACACTGGGAGCCCCCCGTGTGTGAGTCCTCATTGTGGCATTAGAGCTCCAGGTCTTGAAGGCAGCCAAATCATTTTTGAAGGAGCCTAGATGGCAAAATAAGAATGAAAAGTGAGGTCAATGGAATAATGGCTGACATTTTTGTCTAAGACACTGGAAAGTATATGGGAAAATTCAGGTTTTAAATACAAACAATACCTCTATACCAATTTATTTTACTACTGGTTCACTCGTGTGTGCATGCACGCTTCCGTGCATGCGCAGAAGCATCTGGGTGGGTGTGTGGAGCCTCTCGCCGCCACCACTTCCGGTTCGCCTGATCCTGGGCAAACTGATAGAAACCCATCTCTGCTCTAAGCAAGTTCTTTCCACAAAAATTAGGAGCAGATGTATTACAATACATACAGTGCACAGTATAATTAAACAAAATCCTATGTACTGCTTTGTGTCTTCAAATACTATTCCTGACTAAATTCATTGGCCTAAATGGCATCCCAGTGACTGGTTGATAAATAAGCAGAAATAAAACTATAGGCCAGGAAGTGAGAAAATAATCTTAATGGATTATTTAAAAGTTATACATAACGTTTGCAAACATGATATATTATCAATTGTATCTTTTTTTAATCTAGTGCAATGATGGCTAACCTTTTTTGGATCATGTGCCAAAAGTGGGGGGAGCACAGGGGGACCGTGCACGGGAGTGCTATGTGTGCGACACCCCCTTATGTGCCTGCAACTAGCACAAATCCCTGCTGCTTTTGGCATGCTTTTTTCGCCCTTCCCAGGCACCAGAGGCTTCCTAGGAGCCTGGGGAGGGTGAAAACAGCCTCCCTTGCCCACCCAGAGGCCCCCCGGAGGTTTCAGGAGCTTCCCTAAAGGCTCCAGAGGATGAAAAATAGCCATACAAGCAAACCAGAAGTCTGTTCCTAAAGTTCCGGTTTGTCTGTAAGGCCAGTTTTCGTGCTCTGGAGGCTTGAGCTGACAGGGCAACACCTTGTGTGCCCTAACAAATGGCTCCGCATGCACACATGCCATAGGTTCGCCATCATGGATCTAGTGTTTAATTTCTTCAAACTGTATCAGTAAAATCCTGCTGAAAAATTACAGTGCTGGTAGCATCTTGCATTAATATAATTTGGCGAACAGTGTTTGGGGCTTTTTTGTTTTACTGCAGGAATAGCCCTGAGATCTTTAGAATCTCTGATGCACTTTCGAACCTATATGTGACAGTATAATTAGGCATAACTAAATTCTAAGATGTAAAAAAATTTTTTGCACCCATCAAAATAATTTAGAATGCCTAATGTAAAACATTTCTTACTGTGCTTGCAGGAAAGCAGGAAGAAAAGAAGAGAGACAGGGATTATGTGAACCTCTGCCAAGATTGTGAATGTTCAATTGGCTGAGGTTCACAGCTGTAGAGTAAAAGATCTGGAATGTGGGAGGTGTCAGCAAGGGTCATTTTTAAAGACTCTGGTTGTGACACGTCTTCATTAAGAGAAACATTGAAAAAAACCATACACAGCAGAGTAGAATCCTGGAAATATATTTGAAATATCTGGCCTTTAGGGCATGCATGTTTTTTCCCATTCAGTCAAAAGAATCCTTCCATTTGGCTTGCTGAGATTTACAGCTTGCTGCTAAAAAGTTTAACATTAAATAGAAGCATGTATTTCCGCAAATATGTGCCCATTTTAAAAGGCTTGAAAATGGCAAACTGCATGGAAGTAAAACAAACGAGTGTTTTAAACATAGCCATGTACCCTCCCCTTTTTTCAAAATTACAAATCATTTCAACTTTGGTCTTAGATGAAACTGCCTAGGAGTTCCCAGAGGAAAGTCAGAGAATTCCTGAAATTCTCCAAAGGGGAAAGGTTAGAGAAAACGGGACCAAGAAAGATAGATTTACGTAAATAATGAACACTAGTTTTCAATTATTAAAACCAGAAATAGGCCAAGGGAGAAAGTGTGACATTGAAAACCTACTGTACAATTTTATTTTTCCTGAGGAAAGCTGTTTCATAAAATTCAGCTACAGGAAAAGTATGTAAGAAGCTAAAACAAACGGAAGCCATTACACAGTGATCAAGTTTTCCAAACTAGGGGCCAATTTTAGGCTAATAAATTATTGTTTTGAGGGCAGAAATAAGGATGCAAATATTGATGACTGCTTATGCGATTGTCATGCCTGAAAAAAGTGCTGAAGAGAATTTAAGAATTCTGATCCTGGTGGAACCACGGTGGTTACAATGTACAATGCAGCTCATAGGCTCCATGGAAATTAATGATCTGGGTGAACCAAGATAAATCAGTTCTGATTATTTTCTTCATTTTTTAAAATTACTTGTCAAAGGTAATTCCCTTCTTAATTTGTCATTTTGCCACTTGAGGTGACACATGCCAACCCCTGAGTCTGGCTGGCGCCTTAAAGTCTCACTACTAAAGCTTTTCAGGCAGTGGTGGGTGGTACAACCTGAAGTTCTTATGGTGTGTAAATTCCACCAAAGACTATCACAACTTTCCCTAGAAGGGCACTGGACTGTACTAAAGCTTATGTGACAATGGGAGAGGAGTATTTAATACATAGAAAACAATCACATTAACAACAATATAATTTTAATTATATTTTATTTTGATTTGGTGTTATGAAATACATGATCTTCCCTATTCCAGTCCATTTGGGGGACTATTCAACAGTCTAATATCAAATAATCAAAATGAGAACATTTTATTTCTGGTAACTATCTGGACTTTTAACTTGATTCCTGGTGGCTATATGGAAATGCCTATGTAGCTTTCTTGTCAGCAACACAGAAATAATTTGTCATGCTGTCTTTTGAGACTTATTTGTTTGTTTGTTTATTCGTTCATTCATTCATTCATTCATTCATTCATTCATTCATTCATTCATTCATTCATTCAAAGTTACTGACTTGGTACATCCTGATGGTCTCCCAAACAAGTACTAAGAGGTTCTGACACCAATTAACTTTTCACCTCCATCAATGTTGACTAGCCACTCTTGCAAAACATTTTGCATGCACGAGCAATAGGAGCAATGGTTATAGAGAAAGTAGGCATCTTCTTGCCTTATTTTAAAGACTTATTATTGCATGTCTGTTAAATAGCATTTCTCGGATTCTCTAAGTCTTTTGTCATTTCTTTCTGCCCTCAATTCAGTTTTCTTTTTTATTCTGAACTGTACAGTTTAGAAACTTCCCTTTACCATCCCTATCTTAGGATCATCGCTACTATAGATAGTAGTAACTTGGGCTTCAATACTGATCATGTTATTTCCTGAATAAAGCTTATCTTTTAAACTCTTAATTTTAGAGTTTCTCTGCCACACGTTCCTTCTACTGTGTAATGCTAATCGCTGTCAGTCAGTTTCCATCTACAATATTTAACAAATAGAAAAACTGTTTTTGAGTCCTTCTAACCTTAAATCACTCCTGCAATTACTGACTCTCCTCTTTTACAGCATGAACCAATTACATTATTGACCAATGGACTACAATGTAAGGAGAAACAGTCTAAAAAAAGAAGTCTAAGAATTAGCCTGCTGAATAATATATTCACAGGGCAGAACATAAGATCCTGCCAGAAAAGTTTGCCACAGTCTTGAAAAGAACACTTTAGTATCAGGTGAAAATATTTTCTTCACAATGGTATATTTTACAAGGAAATTCAGGCAATCAAAACCAAGTAAGAGGCAAAGATACTCCTCCCCTTTTGCATGCATATATTCTCAAACATACAAGTAGTTTCTACTTTTTCAAAAACAATTTGTACATGTACTAGACTGAACAAATGAATTAAAGAATCTCTCTACAGAAACACAGAAGCATTTCTGTACTCAGCACTTTGATAGGAATCCCTAGTTACTTATTATCAGTGATGAGATTCTGCCAGTTCGATTCGGGAGAACCGGTTGTTAACTTTCTAAGTGGTTCAGAGAACCAGTGGTCAGAAGAAATGTCACTTCGTTTTTTTTCCATTTTACAGGGCTAATCTTGTAAGATAGGCAGGAAGGAAACATTCCGGTGTTGTTTCTAGCCTAATCTTTATTGCCCTGCTTACAGAAACTGCCTCTCCGGTTAACCCTTATTACATTGTAACAGCTAAGGCAAAGCGCCCATAATTGTGAATGATCTTGAATTGGCCACACCTACCCAGTCACATGACCACTGAGCCATGACTACCCAGTCATTAGGGTAGAGAACCGGTTGTTAAATTATTTGAATCCCATCACTGCTTACTATGTTATTTACTAGTGGTTCTGAGAGAGAGACTGTAGCCAGGCAGTCTGCCCAGTTACATTATGTCAACCTACATTGTTTTCACACATGAAATATGATTATTAAAAAAAAAATTAGATTTTTTTTTTAGATTTTATTTATTATTTATAGGCCGCCCTTTTCCCTGAGGGGACTCAGGGCGGCTTACAATTCACGGGAGGGGGAGTGCAAGACAAAACATAAGACAATACGTGAGTAAAAAAAATTAAAACAATAAAACGCAACTTTCATTCAACATTCGGGTGGGGCGGATTAGAATTTTTATCCTCAGGCCTGACGGGATAGCCAGATCTTAAGGGCTGTGCGGAAGGTCTGGACGGTGGTGAGGGTGTGAATCTCCATGGGGAGATTGTTCCAAAGGGTCGGAGCTGCTACTGAGAAGGCTCTCCTCCGTGTAGTCGCCAGTCGGCACTGACTGGCGGATGGAACTCGGAGGAGGCCTAATCTGTGCGATCTAATAGGTCGAAGGGAGGTAATTGGCAGGAGGCGGTCTCTCAAGTACTCAGATCCACTACCATGGAGGGCTTTATGGATGGTAAGTAGCACCTTGAAGCGCACCCGGAGATCAACAGGTAGCCAGTGCAGCTCGCGGAGGATAGGTGTTATGTGGGCGAACCGCGGTGCGCCCACTATCACTCGCGCGGCCGCATTCTGGACTAGCTGAAGTCGCCGGATGCTCTTCAAGGGCAGCCCCATGTAGAGCACATTGCAGTATTCCAGCCTAGAGGTCACAAGGGCTCGAGTGATTGTTGTGAGAGCCTCCCGGTTCAGGTAGGGTCGCAACTGGCGTACCAGGCGAACCTGGGCAAATGCCCCCCTGGTCACAGCCGACAGGTGATGGTCAAAAGTCAGCTGTGGGTCCAGGAGGACTCCCAAGTTGCGAACCCTATCTGAGGGGTATAAAATTTGACCCCCCAGCCTGAGCGATGGAACACTGGCCAAATTATTGGGAGGGAAACACAACAGCCACTCGGTCTTGTCTGGGTTGAGTACCAGTTTGTTAGCTCTCATCCAGTTCTTAACGGCTTCAAGACCCCAGTTCATCACGTCCACTGCTTCATTGAGTTGGCACGGGGCGGACAGATATAGCTGAGTGTCGTCCGCGTATTTTTTTTAGAATTTTTTTTTAGAATTTTATTAGAATTTGTAGGCCGCCCTTTTCCCTGAGGGGACTCAGGGCGGCTCACACAAAAACTGGGAAGGGGGGGAATACAGACAGTAGGACAACATGTAATAAAATAGCAAACAACATACATTCATCATTCGGGAGGGGCAACTATCCTATCCCCAGGCCTGACGGGCGAGCCAGTTCTTCAAGGCTATGCGGAAGGCCTGGACGGTGGAGAGGGTACGAATCTCCACGGGGAGCTCGTTCCAAAGGGTCGGGGCTACTGCTGAGAAGGCCCTCCTCCTTGTAGTTGCCAGCCGACACTGGCTGGCCGATGGAATGCGGAGGAGGCCTAATCTATGGGATCTTATCGGTCGCAGGGATGTAATTGGCAGAAGGCGGTCTCTCAAGTATCCAGATCCACTGCCATGTAGGCTTTATGGGTGATAATAGCACCTTGAAGCGCATCCGGAGATCAACAGGTAGCCAGCGCAGCTCGCGGAGGATAGGTGTAATGCGGGTGAATCGGGGTGCACCCGCAATCACTCGCGCGGCTGCATTCTGCACTAGCTGAAGTCGCCGGATGCTCTTCAAGGGCAAGCCCCATGTAGAGCACATTGCAGTATTCCAGCCTAGAGGTCACAAGGCCCGAGTGACTGTTGTGAGAGCCTCCCGATTCAGGTAGGGTCGCAACTGGCGCACCAGGCGAACCTGGGCGAACGCCCCCCTGGTCACAGCCGTTAAGTGGTGGTCAAATGACAGCTGTGGATCCAGGAGGACTCCCAAGTTGCGAACCCTCTCTGAGGGGTATAAAATTTGACCCCCCAGCCTGAGTGATGGAACAGTAGCCAAATCTTTGGGAGGAAACACAACAGCCACTCGGTCTTCTTCTGGGTTGAGCACAAGCTTGTTAACCCTCATCCAGGTCCATGACGGCCTCAAGGCCCGGCACATCACGTCCACCGCTTCATTGAGTTGGCACGGGCGGACAGATACAATTGAGTATCGTCCGCATATTGATGGTATCTAATCCCGTGCCTGCGGATGATCTCTCCCAGCGGTTTCATGTAGATGTGAATAGTAGGGGGATAAGACCGAGCCCTGAGGGCACCCCAATAATTTAGGGGCCTAGGGGACGATCTCTGCCCACCCCACTAACACCGACTGCGACCTGTCCGAGAGGTAGGAGGAGAACCACCGTAGCACGGTGCCTCCCACTCCACCCTCCCGCAGTCGTCGCAGAAGGATACCATGGTCGATGTATCGAAAGCCGCTGAGAGGTCAAGGAGGACCAGGATGGAGGAACGTCCTTCATCTCTGGCTCTCCAGAGATCATCCATCAATGCGACCAAAGCGGTTTCTGTGCTGTAACCGGGCCTGAAGCCTGACTGGAAGGGGTCTAGGTAGTTTGCTTCCTCCAAGGACCGTTGGAGCTGGAAGGCCACCACCTTCTCAAAACCTTCCCCAGAAATGGAAGGTTGGAGACTGGACGCTAGCTATTAAGAACAGCTGGATCCAAGGATGGTTTCTTCAGGAGGGGTCTCACCACCGCCGCTTTCAGTGTGGCGGGGAAGTTCCCCTCCCGAAGGAGGCGGTTACAACCGCCTGGATCCAGCCTCGTGTCACCTCACTGCAGTTAGTAACCAGCCATGAGGGACACGGATCCAGGACGCAGGTGGAGGTACTTACAGCTCTCATGGCCTTGTCCACATCCCCGGGGGTAACGTCCTGAAACTCAACCCAGAGCTGTCTACTTGGTCCCCTTGCGCCTCGGCTGGAACTGCAGGGGTTGGAGTCCAAGTCCGACCGAAAACCGAGCAATTTTGTCCGCTAAGAATTGGGCATATTCTTCAGCTCTGCCCTGCAAGGGTTCCCCCGCCTCCCTTGTTCAGTAGGGAGCGGGTTATCCTAAACAGGGCGGCTGGACGGGACTCAGCGGATGCTACCAGGGTGGACTATATGCGATCTTTTTGCTGCCCTAAGTGCCCTGGTGTATTCCCTGGTGCAGGCGGTTACCATTGCCCGGTTCGGTTCGGACTTATCGGACCTCCCAACGGTGCTCTAGGCATCTCCTCCGGCGCTTCATCTCCCGGAGTTCCTCGGTAAACCAAGGGGGTCTCCGGGATACCGCCGCCTCGGAGGAGCCGCAGTGGCGCAATCCGGTCGAGGGCCTCCGACGCTGCCGAGTGCCACGCAGCAGCCAGAGTCTCCACCGGACTGTGGGCGAAAGTGTCAGGAATAACCCCAAGCTCTGTCTGGAACCTTGACGGCTCCATAAGACGCCTGGGGCGGAACCACCTGGTCGGTTCATCCTCCCTACAGTGGGGTTTGGCCTCCGGAAGTCGAGCCTCAGTAGGTAATGTCTGACCACGGACAGGGGTATGATGTCACTCCCCCTCAGACCAAGATCACAAATCCACTGCCTCCGAGAGAAATACGAGGTCAAGCATGTGTCCCGCTGAATGGGTTGGGCCCTCGAATTACTTGGGTCAAGCCCATGGCTGTCATGGAAGCCATGAACTCCTGCGCCCCATCAGAGTTTTCGCCGAGCGACGGCAAAATTAAAGTCCCCCAGGACCATCAACCTAGGGAACTCAATTGCCAGCTCGGCTACCGACTCGAGGAGCGAGGGGAGGGCTGCTGACAACGCTGTTGGGAGGCAGGTACGTTAGCAGCAGACCACTTGACCCTTGAGGTCCAAACTTTAACAGCAAAGACTCACACCCGACAATCTCCGGAGCAGGGACCCTACGAGGAACTAACGACTCTCGGATAACCAGCGGCACACCCCCACCCCTTCCCTGGGCTCTCGGCTGATGCAGCACCTGAAATCCTTCTGGGCACAGCTCTACAAGGGGGACTCCTCCCTCTGGGCCCAGCCAGTTTCAGTAATACATGCCAGGTCTGCCCTCTCGTCTAAAATTAAGTCCCGGACGAGAGGAGCTTTATGTACAACAGACCTGGCATTTAGCGACAACAGCCTGAGACCAGGGTCCTGACTACTTGCGCCATCTGGTCTTGGAGTGGGACTCTAGGGCCGGAAGGAGGGATCTCTGTAATGTAGCGAACCCTCCTTCCCCGGTAATGGCCTGCCCTAAAGTCCCCGCCGTATCTGCCCCTCCCTGTTACGACCGCAATACCCCGACCCTCTCCCGTGTCTCTGGTCCCCTCAACCACCCCCGTGGCCTCCGCAACTCCCGGCAGGTCCTCCGAATCACGCATACTCATACACTCCCCAAGCAGTCCCCCACGTAAAAGTTAAAACACAAAATTACAACAATTATGATCATAAAAGTGGACATTCATTCATCTCAAGCGTACCTCATGCATAGCCCATACAAAGAAAGAAGAAAAAGATGAAAGAAAAGAAAGAGATTATAAATTATAAATTGCGCAAAAAATTAATTAATTTAAAGTGCGAATAGTTCTGGGAAGGTCCAAAAAAGTCCAAGATGGTTGAGGCAAGGAGAGGGCCTTCTATGTACTGTAAGTACCCCCGCTCGGCCGGTAATGGCGCTATCTGTGTTAGCAGGTCCAAGGCGGCATCAGGCAACAATGGCCGTGGCAGATGGAAGTCCAAATAGAAGAGCAGATGAAGATATACTCCAAAAAGTCCAAAAGCCGCATTCCAAAAGGATTCTAATCTCGCCCAGCAAAGGCCCTGCGATGGCGATGGCCTAGTGGAGGGGGGAATGCACCAACAGGGGAGGCCAAGCCGAGGGGAGAGGAAGGGGGGTGCAATAGCAACAGATGGAGACAGCCTCCCATTCTCTCCCAGTGCTGTTCCAGGCTAACCGCCTTCTCCCTGGGGCGATGAATAGTCCAATGCAAGTCCACAGCAACCAAACACAGACGGGATAAAGAAAGTAGCATAAAGGGGGGGGGGGAGATTCTCTCAGCCAGCAAGTGGAGGAGAGTTAAGGCTCTCTCAAGTCAGACAGGTCACGACGAACCTCCAACAATAGTTACCCAACGTCTCTAGCCGAGTTGGGCCGCAACGCCTTCCAAGCGGCACCCGGACGGTATCTTTAAACGCTGCTCTAAATCAGCTGGGCCACGGCGTCTTCCGGGCGTCCCCGAACGGCATCAGCGTCTTTCGCGAAAGGCAGCCTCGGAGAGCAGAATCTCTCCAGTCCGCTGCCTGCACCAGACTCTCCGTAAAATCGCTCGTGCCCTGGTCTCTCTTCAGGCTCCGAACGGCACCCGGGTGGTATTTTATCCCGTGCCTCCAAATGATCTCACCCAGCGGTTTCATGTAGATGTTAAATAGTAGGGGGGATAAGACCGAACCCTGCGGCACCCCATACGTTAGGGGCCTAGGGGACGATCTCTGCCCCCCAACCAACACCGACTGCAACCTGTCCGAGAGGTAGGAGGAGAACCACTGCAAAACAGTGCCTCCCACCCCCACCTCCTGTAGTCGTCGCAGAAGGATACCATGGTCGATGGTATCGAAAGCCGCCGAGAGGTCAAGGAGAACCAGGATGGACGCATGGCCTCCATCCCTGGCTCTCCAGAGATCATCGTTCAATGCGACCAAAGCGGTTTCTGTGCTGTAACCAGGTCTGAAGCCAGACTGGAAGGGGTCAAGGTAACTAGCTTCCTCCAAGGACCGTTGAAGCTGGAAGGCCACCACCTTCTCAACAACCTTCCCGATGAAGGGGAGGTTGGAGACTGGACGGTAATTGTTAAAAATGTTGAGAGCGGCTGGATCCAAGGATGGTTTCTTCAGGAGGGGTCTCACCACCGCCGCTTAAGTGCGGCGGGGAAGTGCCCCTCCCGAAGGGAGGCGGTAACGACCGCCTGGATCCAGCCTCGTGTCACCTCACTGCTGTTGGCAACCAGCAGGAGGGACACGGGTCCAGTACACAGGTGGAGGCACTCACAGCTCATATGGCCTTGTCCACATCCCCAGGGGCAACATCCTGAAACTCAACCCAGAGATGGTCTGTCAAGTTATCTCCCTGTGCCTCGGCTGGATCTGCAAAGGTGGAGTCCAAATCCGACCGAAACCGAGCAACTTTGTCCGCTAAGAACTGGACATAATCCTCAGCCCTACCCTGCAGGGGGTCCCCCGTATCCCCCGTAAAAACCATATCAGCAGCTTTTTGTAGTGTTGATGTCAACTTGGAAAAAAAATAATTTCCTCCCATAAAAGTTCAATTATTCAGCAGACTGCACAGAGAGAAAGGCTAAAATGTATGGTACGCATACTTATTTTCCAAAAAGAATCTTAATTTGCCATGAAATAAATTACAGTTGACAAGAGAATATGTTAAATCACACATTAAAAGCAAAATATGTGCTCTGTCGATTGTGGAATAAAGAACTCTGGATGCCATTTGATTATCTCAGTTTCAACTTATTTCACAACAAATTGGGATTCTTTGGAAAACAGAGGAGTATCAATACTTTTGACCACATTGGTATACGAAAACACAATAAAGAATATATTAATATTCCCTCAATATTCATATTTTATATTTGCTTACTATTTTCAACAACTGTACAGACCCTTTTAGCCACATAGTTTGCAATTGTTCTATTTATAATGATGATATTAGCAGGTGTAAATTATCTAAATATTATTAGTTCACAAGCTGAGAAAGATTACATTCTACTGCTTTTTGAAAGAATATACCAAGAGTCCAATTTTGAATAAAAATCACCAGAATCAATTATCTTGCTCAAATGGAGTTTTGGCAGTCATAAACAGACTAAGCAAGATTTTTTATAGTATCAAACTCTGTCATTGTCTTAATCAATATGTGTTGGAATAGCACAGGATAGTAACAGGAACAAACTTAAATTAGCTAGGATGCTATACTGGCTTATGGGTGAATTGTATTCCAATCAACAAAAAGCCTGAGTCAATGAAAGAAGCCAGATAATGATTCTCTCCCTCTCTTCGTCTTCACCAGTTCCCAGTAAAGGTTATCATTATCATCTCTACTGGCTATCAGCGCTCACCGCTGTATCTGAAAACCTGCTGTATGAAGCTGCACAGCACCACCATATACCTTCAGCTACATCATTGGCAACAGATGGACAGGAGACTGCACTTTGTACTAACACATATCAGATATTTAATAAATGAGTGGCTAATAATATTTCCCCTAACTATCTCAGATTACTTGAATCAGTCATTCAGCATTAATATTTTCTGGTAACTTCGATTTTACTGCTGGAGCTCATATTGAAAGAATATAATACTCGTTTAGAGGCAGATGCCCTTAGAGTGTGGTATTTGTTCTTCCTCAGCTCCAATTCCCATAGAATAATTATGCAAATGCAAAAAAGCATATCAGAGATTCAGAGATATAGCACAGTAGTTAAAAGGCAGTATTGCAGGCAAACTCTGCCCACAGCCTGGAGTTTGAGCCTGACAGGACCTCAAGGTTTGACTATTCTTCCATCTTCATTGGTAAAATGAAGACCCAGATTGTTTGGGGGCAATATGCTGGAACCGTAACCACTCAGAGAGTGCTGTACAACAATAGCAATCTTAGTGCTATCGCTACCACTATAATAAATGGACAACCACTTAAATATGAGCCAGCAATGTGCTGCAGCTGCCAACCCCCACCCTCCACAATGCAGTCATAGGCTGCATCAATAGAGGGGTAGTATCAAGTCACGTGAAGTGTTAGCACTGCTTTGGTAAGACCATTCACAGAATATGTGTCCTTTTTGGTCACCAGGATACAAAAAGATGTTGAGATTCTAGAAAGGGTAGAGAGAACAGCACAAAGATGTTTAGGGAGCTGGAGGCTAAAACATATGATGAATAGTTGTAGGAAACTGGGTGTTTCTAGTCTAAGAAAAAGAAGGACTAGGGGTGACATGACAGCAGTCTTCCAATATGTGAGAGGCTATCACAGAGAAGAAGTGGTCAGCCTATTTTTCAAAGCATCTGAAGGCAGGACAAGAAGTAATAGATGGAAACTTATCAAGGAAGAGAATCCAACCTAGAACTTAGGATAAATGTCCTGACAGTGAGAACAATAGTGGAATGGCTTTCCTCCAGAAGTTGTGGGCACTCCATCATTGGAGGTTTTTAACAGAGTTTGGACAGCCATTTATCCAGAAAGAGAGAGGATCTCCTTCTTGAGCAAGGGTTGGACTAGAAGATCTCCAAGTCCCTTCCAAGTCTTTTATTCCATATTCTATAATTATCTGACTACCCCATATTGCTTTATCTACTGCATATTCCGAAATAAAATTAGAAAACATTTTGCAACAGGTGGTTGCGATTTATTATATTTTATATTTTTTGAACCACCCATTTCCCTCAGAGAGGGACTCTGGGTAATATTGCTACACAATATCATCTCCCATTTTCAGATAATAGACCATCACACATCAGTAAAGGCAAATAGGAAAATGATATATTTTTCTTCTTTGTACAAAAAGCTCCAACTGTTTGGAATTGAACAAGTAGGCACCATTAATAAAACTGCAATGTAGTTTCTTCTCTTTAGATTCAATAGACTTATTGTGCCAACAGGTAACACCCACAAATGGTTGTGGGGAAACTATCAGGGGATAATGGCGAGCATAGGCAAGCAAGATAGAGCATAAGTTCATTGGCCTCTCAACAGTGAATTTTGTCTCCTGCCTCCTATTTTATCCCACTCAACTTCCTTAAAAACTGATCCAGGTTATTTTGAACATTGCTGTTCTGGTCACTATAGCTCAGTTATGACATATTTATTTTATTTAAATTTATTGTCTGTCCAACTCCACTGGGTGGCATAATAACTACAGAAAAACATATAAACAGCTAGAAACATTAAATCAAATAGGCAATCTAAACAAATATGATCTAATAAACAACAAAATTAATGTAACAGAAGCCATGGAACATATCATAAACATCAACCCCTGGTCTGGGACCAAAGCCAGATTTTCAAGGTTTTCTGGAAGCTTAGGAAAGAGGGTGCTGTCCTTATCTGTGGGGAGGGATGCTGTTCCAGAAGGTGGGGGCTGTTACAGAAAACCCATCCTTCCTAGGTCCCACAATGGAGCAATGTTTAATGGAGGGAATGATGGCTTTAAACACTCTGCAATTATATTGTGAAACCTAGGTATCTCTATCTCCTATATGTTGCCTTCTTATATTCTTCTACCACTTTTTTTTCTTTTCCTATAATAAATATATTTAAGGAAGAGAAAAGTAGAATAACTGTATTGATTCTATACCATCTTTTTATGTAGTGAAAACAGCACATTTTAAAGCAAGGAGTAGATATAGGGCAGGATAATGGTATTATGAAATCACAAAATAGGTGTAATCTGATGTGTGGGGAGGGGACAGATTTATTCAACTTGTTTAGATCTATAAAACAGTCTTAACATTCATATGCATTTCAGTGGAAAAGGAGCAGGAAATTGTAGTTTTCCAATTTGACAATATATCTTGTCAGCTGTTTCTTTTTAGTGTTTTGTAGCCAGAATAAAAACCAAAATTTATGCCATTTTGCTTGAGATATCTAGTCTTTATACTCTCTCTATCTTTCTTTCTCTCTTAACTCTAACCTACCTTACATAGTAAATGTCAAGGAGAAAAACTGCTCTCTATACCACCTTGAAGAAAACATATTGATGGCTCATTGACCAAATCAACCCATACTTCTCACTTGAAGCACAATTGACCAGGCTCAAATTTTTTCTACTTTGTACATGTATGAGAAGACTCAAGTCTTTGGTAAAAGCTCGGAATGATTGAAAATGGTAGAAAGGAAGGAAGAAAGAAAGTCTAACAATAAGGTGGAGGGATTCAGTAACAGTGTCAGTCAGTGTCCCTCATTGGGAGACAGTTTAGGGATAAATTGTGAAGGATAAATTCTATTTATGTCTTCTCTAGAAATAAAAAAATGACTTATGGTAAATAGTTAATCAATACCATTTGAATTCTTGGGAAAAGAGCAGATTATTGCTCTGGCCAATGAACTAATTCTCTATTCAATACATATGTTGCTACACTGATAGAACAGAAAGGATGGTAGCAAGCAAGGTAGGAGGTAAAGAGGACATGTAATGGGCCTGATTCCTGGAACATTTGTAGAGTCCCATCTCCTACTTGTGTCAGTGTGGTTAATCATATAGCCATCCGATATTTTGTTTTGTTTAACTTGACTGCTAATCAAAATTCCCCAAATTGTGCTTTGCCTTCTGGAAGCCACACATCTTTTTTCCCCCAGATGGCTTCAAACAGTCATTTCCTGTTTCCTCCTGAGTTTAATTTTTCACTGAGCCACTAGAAAGTTTAATATTGCTGTTTAGCTTCAGTCTTTCAGTCTGCAGATTATGGACCTTTTTTTTTATGGAGGGAATAATCTGCAGAACAGGATTGTAATCCATTTCCCAGACCACTCTGGCTTTCAAATAAAAGCCTTATAATCAAGGCACCATGGAGGCAACTTGTGCAAGGAGAATTAATGTGACAATTTGAGTGATATTCGCCACTGCATTTTACTGACTGGTAATACTGTTAATGCATTATTGACATACCATACTGTTAGAGATGATGGGGGAAATGTTATGATACATGCGCTAGGAATGTCCACCAACATTGCTATACAGGTAGTCATGACTGTGAGATCAGAATTTCTATTGCTAAGCAAGGCGGTTAAAAGAGTAGCACCTAATTTTATGACCTTTTGCCACAGTTGCTAAGTGAATAACTTCACTTGTTAAGTAAATCACAGAGTTGCTAACTTTGAATGGTGGTAAAGACTGTATTATTTTTTTCTTTTCTACAACATTTATGAGGCTGGCTCTACTATCACTGGTCATGAGTTTGATTACAATTGTTACACAGACTTTAATCTTCATATCCTGCCCATTCACATAGCAGCACCAATAGCTGTGCTGACACCATATGCTACATATTTTGTTACTCCTTATACTTTATAGCAATAGAACTTATATACCGCTTCACAGTGCTTTACAGCCCTCTCTAAGACAGTTTACAGAATCACCATATTGCCCCCAACAATCCAGGTCCTCCTTTTACCATCCTCGAAAGAATGGAAGGCTGAGTCAATCTTGAGCCAGTGGGGACTTATACTGCCAAACGGCTGGCAATCAGCTGCCAGCAGAAGTAGCCTGCAGTACTGCACTCTAATCGCTGTGGCTCTTATGGTCTTTTACAAACATTTGAGTGTAAATTTATTTTTTTAAATAATGAGAAATGCTGCATGATACAACTTGCAGCATAAACAATAGACATTAATGCTTAGAAATAGGAGATGGGTATTAGGTATGGATAGGGTTGAGAGGGCTTTATGGTTTTATGTTGAGGATTTTTTAATATTGCAAATTGCCCAGAGCCACCAGAAATCTGAGCAGCCATATAAATGCATTTATAAATAAATATAAAAAATTGGGATAAGAATCTAATAACATAGAATGAATATTTTACATTCATTTAGGAATAGAAAACATACATGCATACTTGTGGAAAGAATTCTAAAGTGTCATCTCCACAGTCCAATTACCAATAAATGTAAATAAAATTTTGGACTCCTGCTTAAATAAAGCAAATGTTATACAACTTTTGGTGTTTCTACATGAAAATCAGGAAAAGGTTTGCCAGTCTTAGAAATATGGCTATAAATTTTAATTTATGTTCATACATTAACACTGTCTTAATAAATTATGCTGATAATTTTTATTCATTAAAGTGATTCCCTTCAATTTAGAAAATTGTCCATTTGGTTTATTGAGGTCTCATTCAAACCGACACAAACTATTTTTTTTTCTGGATTATCTTTTTAAGTGGCTGCATCTTTTCTGATATTTGGCAGACTTCCATTTCTTCATTCCATGCACTTTAGCAACATTAGAAACCATAAGTTACTGAAAAGTTGAGTGTTTATTGCTGTTAAATCAGATAATGACTATCAAATCGCCTAATTTATAGCAGAATAGCTCTTGCTATAAAAATTACTATCATGATGCAACCCATACGCTTCTTTCACCAATGCAGGGAGGAGAACAGGGTGGATCTCATATTTATACCAGTCAATGATTTCCTGTGCAGATTTCAGAAGCAAACATTTGGTTACTTTCACTGCCCATTGCATTTCCTGTGCATATTTCAGAATCCAAGCACTTGGTTAGTTTCACTATCCACTGCAGATTTCAGTAAAGCTAAAAAGGAGAAAAATGCACACAAGACCACAAAGGATTTAGATACCAAACCTGATTGGTGGGCAGAGGAAAAGTGGAGTAGATAAAAGGGTGCTAGGTTTTATATGCAGGACTTAAAATACCATGGAATTCTTTTGTATCATATTGTAAATTTACAAGGGAGAACAAAGTTTAAGATAAAGATATGGAGCTTTGGCAACTATGTCCTGAACTCTAGGCAGGATTAATTGCATCATGCCATGGAAGGGGACGAAAAAAGCCCAGAAAAAAAATGTGAAAGCCACAACAATATTATTGTGTTCCCTTTTACAGTAGAGAAGCTTGGGGAAAATAAAAGGAAAAGTATTACAGTCTGAGAAATTGGATTTAGCTGATAATGTGGGAATACTATGTGGTGATAAGGTTTTGGAATGTAAATACTTCTTTACTGGCAAAACAGATGTTTAAGACATTTTCCCCCTGAATTAAGTACAATATAGCAAAAGTGATCTTTGGTTGGAGCTGACTTTAATTCTGTTGCCCTTATAATGCATTCTAGGCCGGTATCTGAGAGAAATTCCCACTGAGGCAAAGGGTGTGGGTGTCTATTTCAGGTAAGATGTTTCTCTTTCTTTATCTTTGGGATATTTATATATTATATAAATGAAATATATAAACTACAGATCTGTAATAGTTTTATTTAATTTGATACTTTTTCAATTCTATGCAATTTAAGAAAAGTAAAAGAACACTGTGCTTTTTTTATTGCATTTCATTACTTTTGCTGACTCCCCAATTGAAAAGGCACCAATTCTATGGTCATATGTATATACATGTACATATGGAATCACCACACATATATTAGTTTTGGAGTCAATAGATGGAGCATTATTTATGTTGGTCACCAAAGCACACAATACCCTTCCTCTTTCAGAGAACATTTATATCTCATCTAAATGTACCGTATTTTTCGGACTATAAGACGCACCAAGATTTTGAAGAGGTATTTTTTAAAAAAAAAATAGTTTTGCCCTCCCCGACCCCCAGGAGCACTCTGCAGGTCTGCCAAACCCTCTGCACACTCCATTTTTTGTGAAAAACAGGGCATGCAGACAGTTTGGGAGGCCTGCGAAGTGCTCCTGGGGCCTGGGGAGGGCAAAAGCGTGACGCATGATGGGTTTGGTAGGTGAAAAATTGGTTTATTTTTTGCAGAAACAGGGTGGGCAGAGAGTTTGGGATGCCTGTAGAATGCTGCTGGGGCTGGGGAGGGCAAAAACACCTGTTTTTGTAAAAAAAATGGGCCCTTTTTTCACTTGCTTTTGCCCTCCCCAGCCCCAGCAGCACTCTACAGGCCTCCCAAACCCTCTGCATGTCCAGTTTTGCAAAAAAAAAAAAAGGGATATGTGGGATGGGGTTTTGGGAGGCCAAAAATGCTGTATTCAGTGTATAAGATGCACCCAGATTTTCACCCTCTTTTTTGGGAGGAAAAAGGTGTGTCTTATACTGTGAAAAGTACACTAATTTATAATCCGTGTCTATGCAACATACCCAGGCATAATTCCCAATAAATTGACTACATATTTCTATACTTGGATCAGTGGTGGGTTTTAAATCCCATTCCAACTGGTACAGTTGGAACGGGGCCGGAGGCGTGCTTATGGACGCGTGCAGCGCTCATGCATGCAGCGTATGCATGCGTCTTAGTGCCTTCACAATGTTCTGCAACACTCCAGCTGCTGTGCGGAGTGTTGCACAGGCGTTGTATGTGCCATGAGCATGCGCAGAAGTGCAGAAGCCTTTAAACACCGGTAAGGAGCTCGGATGGCCCTCCGGAGCACCATACCGGAATGGTATCCGGTGCTCTGGGCTGGCTCCGGTATGCCCATACTGGGGCGTACACCTGCAACCCACCACTGACTTGGATTTATAACTCTATATAGAGAGGTAGATTTCTCATTTGGCCATGTTCGATTTTAGAGGGCAGTGCTCATCTCTTTCTTAGCCGAGAGAATCAGTGTTGTCTAAAGACATTTCCATGGTTATATGGCTGGAATACCTGTGCATGGTTACCTTCCCACTGAAGTGATATCTATTTATCTACTTGTATTTGCATTGTTTAAACTGCTAAGTGGGCAGGAGCTGGGGCAGGAATGGGAGCTCACCCTGTCGTGTTGTACTTGGGTCTTAAACAAATTCTACTTACCTTCCTGTAAAGCAAAGTTGTTTAGCAATCAGACTGCAAAGACCCATCAAAGACAAGTTCAAGGGCTCAAGATTGTTAGGAATAAGTTTAAAATAAGGAATAGAAGCTTTCTTTGTGCAAGTCTTTACCACTGGATTCCTTCTTTGTGCCCTACAATTCTATAGTATACAGTATCATCATGGAGTGAGCAGTTCCAGACATTGGGAGTTAAATTGGTTGATTGGGTGCATCTTAATGATGCCTGAAGAAGTTTTGCCCTTTTATTTTCTAACACCACACAAGTGTTTTCCAAAACACAGTTTAACAAAGAACTACCCAATGACCATACTTTTGCATATAAGTCACTGTGGAAAATAGTTTGCTGTTAGGCAACTGTTTAGTTAAACTAGGAATCTTACTTAATCTGCTTTTATATAGTGTTGTCACTAAAAGAAGAACATTATGTCATGAACTTCTCTTTTTTAAATAATGGGACAGAAAACGAAACTATCTAATCTTATGTTTCTGCTTTAGTGCTTTATTTTATAACTAGCTTTGTCCCAAGCACACAATTTTTGGAAGATGCTAAAAGCCATAAATACAACTTAAGAGCAACTTCAGGATGCTATCTTACCTTCTAGTCTTCCCCAAATTGATGTCCTTTAGAGCTGGGACCACTATTCCCCAAATTCTAAGCCTAAGCATAACAGAAAATTCTGAAAACTGCAAAACCACACCATCTAGACTCAAAGGTGCATTTTCAAGAGGCAACTGGACTTTCTGGTTTTTCTTTTAAGATGTTTCTCTTCTCATCCAAGAAGTTTCTTCTTGGATAAGAAGCCAAATGTCTTCAAAGAAAAACCAGAAAGTCCTGTTTACTCTTGAAAATGCACCTTTGGGACAACCATGACCTGGATGACTGAGAATCTCAATACACATTTAGCGACACACCATCTAGAGAACCAAATGGGACAATGCTCGAGGATATGTCTCATTGAGTACAATGAAACATGCTTCTCAGCATACATATGTAATACAATTCTACAAATACCACATAATCTGAAGAAAGTTAAAATAGCTCTCAGTATAGGAAGACAAAATCAGACAAATAATAAAACCCTTGCTACTGTACTGTACTGTACTATACTACTATACTATACCTATTAGTATTATTATTACTATTACTATAGTTTTTTTTCCTTTGCCCCTCTCCTACTTTTCTCTCTCTTCATCTTATCAGAAGCTTTTCAAACCTGAATTAAAAATTCATTGAGAAGGTCAAAGGTGCACTACCACATCTTTCTAAGTTTTAAAACATAAAATAGGTCCTTTAGTAACAATGAAAAAAACATTGACAAAAGTATATTAAAACAAATTATGAGATAACGAAGAAATGTAACTTCAGTTTGTTAATTTGAAAAAAGTGGGAGGAAAGACTTTGGATGTAAATTCTGAGGCTGACTATCTCTGTCTCTCTCTAGTTAAATTACTTTGTTCTGCATGCAGTAGGAAACTCCTTTGTTCATCTCAGTTACTTCTTGCTCTGTTTTAAGATAGGAAATATTAATACAATATTTAATAAAGTAAATATAAAACAGATTTATCTTATTTTTTTAAAAAAAGCTCCTTCCAAAACATTAACCATCAAAATCCTATCCTCCTTTACTAACCAAGTTGATACAGTACATCAGAGAAATAACTTACACATCATAGTTAGAGTCACTAGGAATGATAGTGTAGGTTAAAGCCTACAGAAGAAAAGCCTGTGGAAGGAAATGGTAGCTGTCTTCAATAAACTAGTTGGTTGTATAAAAGGCAAGGTAGAATTGTTCCAGAAGACAAGAATTGATGGGATTAAATTACAAGGAAACTGATTTTGGTTGGACATTATAAAAAGATCCCTAACAGTAAAAGCTATTCAAGAGTGGAAGAGACTACCTTGGATGTGTGACAGACCCTATTCACTAGAGATGATTAAATACAGGCTGGAAAGCTGCCTCTTGGGATGCTGTAGTATAAGATTGTAGCATTGGGCAGGGGGTTAGACCAAATGATTTCTGATGTCATTTCTAAACTTTATATCCTTTTACTGTGGTAATTAGGTAGTGTATTGAAAAAAATATTAATGGCAGAGTTTAGATATCAAAATATCGCCCAATGACCCTCCTTAAAAAATGAATCAGCACAACTCTTTACTTTTATGCACTTTATTCCCCAATAGGTTTATATAGTTTGTAGTCTTAACTTTCTCTTCAGTTCAACGTAGGCAGATTGCCTTTGGCAGATAAATCAGGTTTCATAAAGGATGATAGTAATGGATTGCTACATTTTTATTTAAGCTATAGTATTTCTAATTTTGCATGTGATAATTCCAAAAATAGGAAAACATACTAAATGCAGCACTGCAGGCTACTTCAGCTGACTGCAGTTCTGCAGTTCGGCTGTTCAAATCTCACCGGCTCAGGGTTGACTCAGCCTTCCATCCTTCCGAGGTGGGATGAGGACCCGGATTGTTGTTGGGGGCAATATGCTGACTCTGTAAACCGCTTAGAGAGGGCTGAAAGCCCTATGAAGCGGTATATAAGTCTAACTGCTATTGCTATTGCTATTGCTATACTCTTCAGGACAAGGGGACGAATCCTAAATACATTGTATACGTTGGCTATTTCCATACCAGCTTACTACAATAATGATATTGATATCAGCTTTTTAAAAATCTGTTCTCAATTCAGGAACACTGTAACTCAATATTACTGTGTATCAATAGTCATTTACAAGGATCTCTGTGTAGGAATTGGCTGTGTGAATTCAGTCTATATACAACTATAGTACATTTAGAACAATTTTTAAAACAATTTAGAGGGCACATTTACCTGTACTTAATCAAAAGTGAGTTCAGTGGAGTTTTTTTCACTGTCCTGGTTCTATATAATTTCAGCCTATTTTTGTGGTCAATAACATTTTAATAAACTTTACACATAACACAAATAAGGCAAGGTTATGTATATGTTTATTGTTCCATCTAAAATATATTTACTAGAGGCCTGAGTCATAGTTGCTCAGTGACATTTACTGGTATTTCTTGAATCTGTGTTCAAAGAATAATGTTCCTAAATGTCCGCAGCAGGCAGAAAGTCTGCAAAACCCATACAGCAGTGATGTCCTTTGGGACAATTTCACTTCCAAAAACATTAACCTCTCCACTTCAACTTTTCAAAACTCTACCCTAAATTACAAGCCTTGCTTTTGGCTTTGTACTTCGCTGGGGATCTGAGTAAAGAATCAAGAAAGCCATATATATAAAATGTGTGGAATTGGGCCAGCTCCACACATTCTTTTTAAATCCAGAAGGCTCAAATAGTTGATTAAATTCTATTACCTTAGAAATAAAGATGCATGCCAGTAACATAGGCAAGCTACTTTGAAGATCTCAAGCATGTGTTACCAAGACTGACTTTTGGCCATACCGATCTGGGTATTTATGGGAACTGTAGTCCAACTCACATGGTAAGAATCAGCCCCAGGATGTCTGTCTGGAATACTTTACTAATTGGACTGCACAGGATTGCAACTCCAGTTTCTGGAGCGCTGATATAATAACCCATTTCTAACTTCGAAGAGATTCGCAATCTACTCATTAGTTCGTAATGAGTGAAATGTCCCTGAGCAATTGCTAGACCCTCTTTCCCACACCCCAATATCTTTTTTAACGTACCCCCCCCCCTGCCTATTGCTGACCTCCAAGTGTGGGCCAAGAAAAAGACGTCTGGTAACGGGCCGCCTGTCGGTGGACGGTGGAAGGAACGGCCGCGTCCTCTTACCTCTCTCCTTCTCAGCTTGCTCTTGGCGCAGCCTTTCTCACTCCACGGCGGCAGGAATGCTGAGCCACCGGTGTAAAAGGCGACGCGGGGGCAAACTTCTGCCCGGCTGGGCGAAGTGGCGGCCGGTCCGCGACGGATGCTCAACCGGCTAGGTTGAGCGGACGGACAGCCGGACGGATGGATGGAAGCAGCTCGGGCCGCGCCGATCACAGGACAGCGTTCGCAGGCGCCTGAACTCCGCCAGAGGGAGGAGACCTCAACGTCACCGGAGAAGGGGAGAGAAGAGGGCGAAGGAGCCCCTTATAGTCCCACCTCTCTCCCGATGGCCCCCCTGGCGGATTTCGCTTTAGGCTGGCCGGAGTCTCAGACGCCTGCGAAGTTCTTTTCCCGCCAAAGTGGCGGAGGGCGAGGGCCAGCCCCCGCCCGCAACGCTTCTTCCAGAGGAGAAAGGAAAAAAAAAAGATGTTCACAATAATTTCGCTTTCTTGTAACAAGGCTGTCCGCTCCTCCCAGGCTCCCGGAGCAGGGCTAAGGAGAAGCGACGCATCTGTGGAAAGCAACCCTTTCTCCCGGCCCTACTCTGCCCGGCCTCAGCCGAGTCTCCTCCTTCTCCCCTCCTTTCCCGGGTCTCATTTTATTCAGCTCTCGGTCTCCTTGGATCTTGGTCGTTGGACGGTGAAGTTCTCGTATGAAACAGCCGTGGCTGAACGTTTTTTTTTTCCTTCTTTGCTCGCCCTTTTGGGTACCAAAGAGGGGGGGGGGGAGACGAAGGACACGAACCCTAACCCTAAAGCATTAAAAGAAACCTCCACGAATTTCTTCCCGTGTCTTCAGGGCGCAACTTCTCATCCTTTTGCTCCCAGAGCCCTTCCGATGGCAAACGACGTTAGTGACAGCCAACCAGTCCCTTCAGTGGTCTACCAAGAAGTGAAGATAGATGTTGGCTTTTTTCCCCCTCTCGTTTACTTTCTCTGCTTAACTACATCTCATTTTTCCTCCACTCCAGGAGGAATCAGGTAAATCAGATCATAGCTCCTGACCTTTGAAACAAAGGAGAAAGAAACAGCATTTTCAGGGAAAGGAGTTGCTCCTGCAAAATGGGGTCATGCTTCTGCCCCTCCAGTACACTGAGTGCTTTTCTGTCCTCTCCATATTACAAGAGTGGGTTAAGTCAGTAATACAGGTATAGTCCTCAACTTACAACAGTAAGGCCAATTAAAATTACAACAACAATGAAAAAAGTGATTTACGGTCATTTTTCACACTGCATCACCATGGTCACTTGGTCAAAATTCAAACACTTAGCAACTACTCATATTTATGATGGTTGCAGTATCCCAGGATAGTGTGGTCCCCTTTTGGGATCTTCTGACAAGCAAAGTCAACAAGGAAGCTGGATTCACTTAATAACGATGTTACTTACTTAACAACTGCAGTGACAGAGGTCTACTGTCGACCTCATCCCATTCCTAAGAAGTCTTTAAGGGGCGTGCATAAGTGAACCAGTGTGCCTACTGTCCCTGCCCTAATATTCCCTTGTATTTGTATTCATTTCATGTATTCATAATCATGTATATAGTTATACAATATCTGTTATCTAATTCATGCTTGATGAAGTAAAATAAACAAATAAAAAACAACTGACAAGAAAGGTGATAAAATGGGGCAAAATACATTTAGCAACTGTCCCCCTTAGCAACAGAAATTTGGGGCTCAATTGTCAAGGTGAGGGAATTTTGCTTGTTGAGCTCAGTCTTTGGCTGACAGAGGGGATGGCCACTTCATTTTCCCATTTGCATCCCTGAATTCTCCAGACTGTAGCAGAGATTCCATCCCCTGAGCCAAATCCCTTAGAAAATAAATCTGGTTATATTGAGGCATTATAAGCTCTCTAACCCATCAAAATGGTGGTGCTCTCGTTATTTAAAGTGTACAGGTTTCTCTCAGCCTGAAAGGCTGTCAGATAAAATGCAGAAAAAAGGTCTCTAGCTTACTGTCTAAATATAATATGACATACATTTACTTGGAAAAAAAATAGAGAAGTCATTCAACATTTACTTATGGGCTAAGAACAAACACAGTAAGAGACCAACACGGCAAAACAAGAAGAGTCACATATTCTTAGTATTTGGTGATTCCTGTTAACATTGACCAGCTATGGCCTTTTCAAGGAAGCTGAAATGATGTGTCCTGCCTAGATATCCATTCCACAGAAGATGATTTGACATTTCTGAAGAAATGACTGATTTGGGATCGATTGAGCTCAAATTGTAGCAATAGTCTGTGGTGAGGTCCTATCTCCATGCTTGGTCCCTGATGATGTCTGTCAGAAGAAGAGGTTTACCTCAGCTGTTTGCAACACTCTGCTTTTTTTTCTTAAAAAAATATATTCCTAATATTTTATCCTATATTTTTAACTAATCAGATTGTCGGTATATGAGAGCCAGGCTGGTCTAGCGCAATGATGGCAAAGGTGTGCCAAATTTTTTTGTAAAGGTGTGCCAAAATTGTGCGTGTGTGTACTGTTACGTGTGCACGTATGCCCATACCCACAATTCAATATGCCCCGCCCACCTGCGCATGTGTGCGCAACCCCTGTGCATGTGTGCGTGGCACCCCGCCCTACGGGGGAGGGAGTTTTCACCCTGCCCAGGCTCTGGAGGTTTTCCTGAAGCTTGGGGAGGGTGAAAATGGCTTCCACCCCCTGGAGGCCATCTGGAAGCAAGAAATGCATCCAACTTCCAGAAGGCCTCCATAGGAGGCCATTTTCACTCTCCCAAGGCTTCAGGAAAGCCTCTGGAGCCTGGGGAGGGCAAAAAACAGGCCCAACAACCTGAAGGACAACCGGAAGTTCTGCTTTTTGCCCTCCCCAGGCTCCAGAGGCTTTCCTGAAGCCTGGGGAGGGTCAAAACGGTCTCCCTCGGCCCTCTGGAAGGCCGAAAATCAACACCGGAGCTGACAGCTCCTGTGCCAGCAAATATGGCTCCGCGTGCCACCTGTGGCATGCATACCATAGGTTCGCCATCACGGGTCTAGGGTTTAAGGCACCAGGCAAGAAAGCATGAAACTGAGTTCAAGTTTTGCCTTAGCCATGAAAGCCAGCTGGCCATTCACTCTCTCATCCCAAACCACCTCCCAAAGTTTGTTGTGGGGAAAATAGGAGGAAAAAGAAGTATTAGGTATGTTTACTGTCTTGGGTTTATAAAAAAAAATAATAAAGGTCGGATACAAATAAATAAATATCACTCCAAGTAAGTCTCTACAATAATTCAGCACAGATAGTTTCATCATCCTCATTTAGAAGTGATCAAAATAGCACATCTAATATAAGTAGTAGGTAACATGTTTCAGCTCCTGCTTAAGTCTTCAAGAACATCAGCAGATCCAATTAGCACAAAGAACTGCAACATGATTGATCTGTTGAACTTTACTTGCCATTTATAACTCTTTTTTATCCCTTTTCTTATCCATGTTAAATCACTTTTATTATCCATTTTATCATCCAATTAAGACTTCACTTTAATTTATAATGGTTAGAGGGTTAAGTGTTGTTTTAACCTTGTGTGTCTTCTAGAATCACCTTCATGAGATATAAATCAAATAAATAAATAAACCTCCCATCTTCCTCTATTCCCCTCAAGCCATAATATGCTGTCTCATCAGGGCGGGTGAGGAGTTATCTGTGGGAGGGATGGGTAAACACTAGGAATTTATGCCAAGAGTATGGGTGTTCTCCTGTTGAAAGATATGCAAGGCCAGGTTTGGGGACAAATAGTCTGGAAAAATATCTATATGGTCACTAAGAGTTCACACTAATTTGATTGCATATCATCCTCATGATTGTCATTCCCCCACCCCCAACATTACTTGTTTTTTTTAATTACAGAGAAAATTAATTGAGGAGAAAATACAGTAACTGCATAATAGCTTTGACTGACATGGCTGGAATTCATACCGTGACAGGTCTTATTTTCTTTCGACCCCTGAAATAAGTGCTTGGCACTTATCTTATTATTTTTGAGGTGCAGGAGGTAGCAAGCGTGGTCACCTCATAGCTGCTGCTGTGTTGCAATATTTTCGGGGAGGCTTTATTTTTTGTGGAGGGCTTATTTTTTGTGGAGGGCTTATTTTGGGGGGAAGGCTTATTTTCAGAAAAACAGGGTACAAGAAAATCTGCCTTCAAGGAGAAATATTGCCGAATGTCATGCATATTTCATATGTTTGTATATTGGTGTGGGAGAAATCATCACCGCCATTATTATATTCTTGAAATTTTAGGAAATGTTAAAAATCATGGAAATTCTGTAATTCTCATTTACTATGACTTCTTATAAGTAAAGGATATTAACTATAACTTTATCTTATAAACAATGGGTTTATGATGATTTAGCTCACCAAATAGATGTTACAAGCATATGAAAGGTATGTTTAAAATGAAGACGAGCAAAAGTGTTTTTACTGGAATGAATAAAATGCTTCTACTTTTTGAAAACGTAGAATATTTTGCATTTGAAAATACATATTATTTCTTTTTTTATTTGCTATTTTAAAGTTGTGAACTCATGTGATTGCTCTCCAGTATTTTCACTGCACACTACTTGTTTTGCTTTGTTTGCCAAATCTTGTAGTAATTAAGCATATACACCAACATTCTTTTAATAAATAACATAGGATTTATAATGCAAAACAAAAGATGGGGCAGGAAACAGCCTTTTGCCAGGTTGCAAGAACCAATCTCCACTGCCACCTGGCAAGCTGCTGCTATTTCCTGTCTCCTCTTTTTGTTTTGCATTACTGTAGAAACCCAATGTTAATTATTTATAAAAACCTTGGAATGCTTTTAAGGGGAGCTATTGAAGCCATATTTTCCACAGCATGCCTATCTGTATGTCTTCCATTCTAAGACTAGCTTTTATCCATAATGATCTTTGCCTGCACAAGGTATTCTAATGCCAATGTAGTGGATCCCTGGAGTGCTGGGATCAGTATTGCAATGTGATCAGACAGGCAACTCTCTGATGCTTTTGGAATAATCATGCTATTTTGATGGAGGAGGGGGGGTTGAGGAAAGTAAAATAAATGAATAATACATTCTGGATTTACAATTAGAGTGTACTTTTGATTGGCTGCTTTACATCTTATATATGCATGCATTGTTTATATTAATGGTCTATATCCTGCCTCATTCTGAGAAGTTTCAAAATACAGTAATTCACAAAAGGGAAAAATATAATAAAATATGTATAAAAATGATTGTAGGAAGTAAAGCATCAGGAAGGGATGAAAGAAGGAAGGAAGGAAGGAAGGAAGGAAATATTGAATATTTCAACACAGACTAAAAACCCCAAAACTGTGCTGTACAATGCATATGTACTTACATATATACCTCTTGTACTGATATGAGAAATATTTGTAGTTTAGGATTGAACTGTGGAGTCCTTGGTGTTCTCTGAGCTTGGTGGTTTTCTTGCAGATGTTTCATGACCAAACTAGATAACATCATCAGTGCTAGAAATCTGTGGGGTTTGCTCTTATTTTTATATATTAGTGGCTTGCCCAGTCATGGTTGGTGGGACTGTTCTTAATGGTTCCTTGAACAAAACATCTCCTCACCAGCATCAACAGTCATATGAGCAGAGAGTAACACCAAAATAAACACTAGACCAGGGGTGTCAAACACAGGACCATATGTGGCCCATGATGTGGTTGGATCTGGCCCATGGGGCCATCCTGGAAAATATAAGGGGCTGACCCAGATCGCTTTGGCCCGGTCTACCCAATGCAAAGAGGAAACATTGGGCCAGAGTGTTTTCAGCCCGGTCCACCAAGTGCGAAGTGGAAGCGTGCCAGCAGTTTGGGGAGTAGTGTCAAGATGGGCATGCCCAACTAGTCAGCCACACCTACCCAGTCAGCCATATCCACCCACCCGGCCCCTAGAGGTCAACCCATCACAAACCCTGATGCAGCCCTCAATGAAATTGAGTTTGACATCCAGCACTAGACCATAAATCAAGAAGTAACAACAATCAAGGAGGAACTACCAGTGCAGACAAATAAGCTAACAATAAACAATAGTCTAATCAAGGAACCACCCAAAACACTCCCACCAAAACTGACAGGACAAGCCATTAGTACATAAAAATAACAGTGAACCACATTCCCTTCCAGCACTGATAATGTTACCTAGTTTGGTGATGAAATGCCTGCAAGAAAACCACCAAGCTCAGAGAGCATCAAGCACTCCACATACCTTTTTTAATATAGGCAGTCACTGGATACATTTGTTAGGAAGAAAAAATTGGCGAATGTTCATGAAATGGCCCTCTCTATTCAGAGCAACCTTCTTCTTTTTAGAAAGCATGTAAAGACAATCTTATATTCAAATTAGTAATTGGCACACTTATTTATATGTAGAGATAATTTAGGATATATTCTAGTTCTCTTATTTTAGGGATTTTAAAGGCTAAAGACAAATCAACATAGTAGTTTTGTTGCATTTCTCCCCAAGCTGGAGCTAGCAAGTTGTCATGCCATTAATCTCCCCCTTCTTTGTTTATGATGAACACAAGATTCTGTTTTGTCTTTGTAAAATGCTTGATTGAAAAATTATCTGGTCAACCTGGAGAGCTTAATTATACAGAGCCCAGTTTCAAACACTATAGAAAGTGGAACAAAAAGCATGATTCTTTGGATTGATTTTTTTCACTTTTTTTTCATGTAGCCAGCCCTTCAATCTAATAGGTGGCTGTACAAGTAGCAAGGAGATACAGAAATAGAAAATTGTAATGATGAAGTACTTGAAAATTCACCTGTCTAGTTTCAAGGCTTTGCAATCTATAGAATGCAAAGTCTTGAAACTGATTGGTCCATGGGTGTCAAATTTGCGACATCACGTTGCAGTCATGTGACATATCACAATGTTTTTTCCCTTCGCTGAGCTGCGGTGGGCATGGTCTGCGTGTGACACATCTGGCCCGCAGGCCACCAGTTTGACACCCCATCCAGGGCTTAAGACATGTAATAGAAAATGTATTTGAAATAACTCAATCTGCAGCTTGCATGGCTGTAGTTCTCCAGAAAGATTAATCTTCCTAATATCCTAAAACTAATTTTTACAGCTCCCACACTGATTCTCTTAGCTAAATCCAGCTGTTTAGGAACATTTATTCACTGGCTATATTAAGGCTGCAAAAATCCAGATGACCACTAGAGATGGCAGCCAAGAGATACAAACCCCATCTAGTGATTAAATCTAGGATTGAACAGTTGTATCCATAGTTACAAAGAATAAAAGGAGATCCCTTGATAGTATAGTAGGAAATAAAAACAAATGCATTTCACAAGGAACTAGTTTATTGTGCAGCCCAGTTGGAGAAGAATTATTAACAGTGGGCAACACTAACTGAGGCTTGAATATTGACTACCGATCACAGTCCTCAGAATGTCATACATTAAAACAGTATGAACAGCAACACAGCATGAAAAATGTTTGGGTTGCAAAAGGGGTCTGCTGTGAAAGTAACAAGGACTAAAGGCATGATTTCCAGCTGAAATTGTAAAGGAACATGGCAAAACATCAGTGTAAATGTGATCTCAGATTAGCATCTGGAATTTAACCCATTACTAAATAATTGGCCAATGTAATATTTTCATTACTTATATACGGTGTTCATGATATATGTGATGGTTTTCACAGATACCGTATATATCAATATCATGTTCTGAATTCTTATATCTTAGAAAGGCAGCCATCTTTATAGGGTCTCATTGTAATTTCACCTGGGAATTATCACGGCCTGATATCCAACTATTTTCCTTTGATTTATTTGTCCATAAAATCACCATCTCAGTTTATAGAACTATAAATGGAATTAAATCAGTCTTTTATGCTTGTCTGTTTGTGTGCTTATAGGTTCATGTAGCTGTGCCATGAATGCATTCCAAAATCCTGCATACATCTTCACATATTTCCTTCATACTTTTATTATTTCCTTTGGCTTTTATATCATTTTTTTCCTGATATAAAACTGAAATAGTAGAAAGTGCAAAGAAAATGCCTCCTCTTATGAAATTTAACTGATTTCATTTCTCTTCCCCCCTCCCTCCCCCTCCTTAGCAAATTTTAAGCTTGAAGCCAATAATCAGTAGATGAAGGGAAATATCTCAGCTCATTTTTGCAGGCAAGAATACAGTGCCACATCAGCAAGCTCAATACAACTGGAGGAAGATAAAATTATCTTTGGAAAACAATATCCAAGCTGGTCTTAAAGATTTCACATTTCAATAGTTGTTATGAGGTTAGTTATTATAAAACACATATTGAATAGCATTCAATCCTATCCTCAGTTTTCCCAGTTTATATAAATGCTTTCCTGTGCTCTCCAATCCTAAAGTTATTACTTGGGGGAGGGGGGGAGATGAGACTTTGTTTTTCTTTAATGTAAATATAGTGGTGTCAAACCCTTTTAAAACTGAAGTGCAATGAATTTCATTTATCCAATGAATCCCTACCTGCAATCTGAAGTGATTCAGGCCACAGTTTGCAAATTTGCCAGAGGTGAATGAATTGTATTACTTAAAATTATTTTACCGTAATTAGAAGTAGCCTCTGGAGAGCTGCTATTACTGCTGCTGTTTTGGAATTGTCAGGGGCAAACTTTACAAATAAATGGAATCCAACATGATTTTATTTCCCCAAATCTTTGGTCAGGGAAGAAGTGCTGAAACTAATTATTCTACAGGAAGAACATTTTAAACAAGGAAAGAGGGAATGAGATTAAAAGAGTTAAAAGGTTGGGAAATAAAATCATGCTGGATTCTTGCATTTTTATCATTTTTGGCTCTGAGAATTGTAGTTTTGGCAAAGTTTAGACATTTTAAAGCAACTTTTAAAAATATTTTTTGTTTTGCTGATAAATAGGCTGCAAGGCTTTGGGAAAATCACAAATTATCCCTAACAATATTTAGCTGCTGATAAGACAAGCTACATTTATTATTGAAACTGCCTAGAGTACAGTTTGTAATAATTTACCATCGGAACTGTATAGTATCATTTTTGAATAAAATTCAATAATCAACATGTAGTTTATAAAGAATCTTAATCTTCTGAAATAACTCACTTTGGTCTCTTAGTTTTAAGTGATCAAAAGACTGAAAATGCTGAAAGAAAAGATTTCTTGTGTCTCTTATTTCATCTCAATGTAGGCATGCTTTTTGGAAATTGCAGTGTACATTTATTGAGTGTGTAGAAGTGGATTTTGTTCTCTACTAAAAACAAAATCTTTGTGACATAAGAATGAGTCATGAATCTAAGTAAACATTTGGCTTGAATTTTTTAAACAATATCATCCTCTGTCAACAATATTTTCTGATTGTAATTCTGATCTATCTGTAGCTGTAAAGTTTCAGGTTGGTGGTAGAGCTGCTGTTCATCATTCAACCAATAAAGTTATCTTTATTGAAAGTGTAGGCCTTTATTTTTTCCATAGCCCTAATAGTTTTACTTAGTGTTTTAAAGCATTTGACTTTAGAATTAAAGAGATAATATAGTTAAAATAAATATTAAATATTACACATTTTAAAATCAGTTTTTCTGTTACCATTACCAAAGAATATAGTAGATTAAACATGGGTCTTTAGCTTACCCATGAACATTTTTGAAACTGATAAATTGTTTACATGTTCTTTTGCATTGCCTTTGATAAAGGAATGTTCTGGAATGTTGTTGGGATTTCACACATCCCACCCCCCCACACACACACTACTGACACTTGAAGCAATCTGTCCCATTATTTAAAAAGGAGAAATGAAGGAAAATTGTGCTTTTGCTACGATTGCTAGACATCTTTGAAATAGGCAGATGAATTTTTATGCACACAATATTTTCTTCTGCATAGCTGCTATGGAAGTGGCTCCTGGCCATCTTTTTATATAGATGACTGTTATTTGATATGTTGTAGGAACCCATTGATTCCCTTACCATCATATTAAACCACAGTATGGTTTATTGGTTTGGGCATAAAATATTACCAAAGGTTATCTGGTCTTGACTGACTCAAGAGAGTGGTGCTCTTCTCTAAATTTCAGCTGAGGGAGCCTGCATTGTCTGAGAGATGCTTTCATCATCATGTGGCCAGCATAAAAATATGGAATGCAGTAACCTCCTTGCTGAAGTGGTACCTATATATCTACTCTAATTTGCATGCTTTCAAACTGCTAAGTGGGCAGGAACTCACACTATTGCACAGTGCTTGGGTCTCAAACCCTGGCTGTCAACTTGGTAGCTGACAAGCCTAGCATCTATATTATATTATATTATATTATATTATATTATATTATATTATATTATATTATATTATATTATATTATATTATATTATATTATATTATATTATATTATATTATATTATATTATATTATATTATATTATATTATTATATTATATTATATTATATTATATTATATTATATTATTACATTAAATTGCACAATATTACATTTATAATATTAACAAAATACATTATAGCATGTGATTTGTTAGTCTGAATTTATAGTGAAATATATTTTTTATGCTAACATCTTAAGAGCATATTCAGCATATCCATCTGAATGCTCTAAGAAACCCTTTACAGATCTGTCTGCTGAATACACAGGGGTATGTTGTAGTGTAAGTACTCCCAGTACTTACACTACAACATAATACTCTTCAACATCTTCATCAATGATTTGTATGAAGGAATAAATGGGGAACTCATCAAATTTGCAGATGACACCAAGCTGGCAGGAATAGCCAACACTCCAAAAGATAGACTAAAGATACAGAAGGATTTTGACAAACTTGAACATTGGGCACTATCTAATAAAATGAAATTCAATGGTGAAAAGAGTAAGGTTCTACATTTAGGCAGGAAAAACGAAATGCACAGGTACAGTATAGGTGGTACCTTGCTCAATAGTAGTAACTGTGAGAAGGATCTTGGAGTCAACTATTTAAATATGAGCCAGCAGTGTGCAGCAGCTGCCAAAAAAGCCAACACATTGCCAACACAGAAGCAATGGGTGGAAACTAATCAGGGAGAGAAGCAACTTAGAACTGAGGAGAAATTTCCTGACAGTTAGAACAATTAATCAGTGGAACAGCTTGCATCCAGCTTGAGGACCCGGATTGTTGTTGGGGGCAATATGCTGACTCTGTAAACCGCTTAGAGAGGGCTGAAAGCCCTATGAAGCGGTATATAAGTCTAACTATTGCTAATATACTTTCAGATTTGGCACTGTAGGCCTTCCTGTTGTTTGGAGACTAATTAAAATTATTCATTTCAACCATGGCTTCAATCCAGATCTATATATCTGGAAAGGAAGTAATCTCATTTTAACTTACTGTATGCCTGTCAATTAATATTTCCTCAAAAAAAAAGTACTACTGCCTATGTTAGCTCTATTTATGTACATTCCTGCATTTGTGTAACTTCATTTTTTGTCCTTTTTTGAATGGGAAGCTACTTTTCTCATGACACCTAAGATATATAACAGGAGAAAGTGAATGCACAACCCTACACCATGCAAAGAGGCTTCTTGGCTTTGTAAATTTCTGATAAATATAATTCACTTATATGTCATGTATTTATTTGACTTCTATCCTATCACTCTCCAAGAACTCAAGACATGGGGACTACCTTTTATTTTATCTCCAAAGCTGTAACCTTGTGAGTTAGGTGGGGGGAGAGGGAGGGAGGGAGGGAGGGAGAGAGAGAGAGACCCATAATCACTCAAAGAGTTTCCCTATTGAAGAGTGGACTTTTACCTCTTAGCCTCTTAGCCATTATACACACATTGTCATTATGTTTCTATTCCAGAATGTAGCCATGTGAATGGCACTCAAACTACACATCACTAATTATAGTAGCATGATTCTAATATGCTTGTTATTCAAAGTTAATTGTTACTCTATCATTAGACTGAACGTTGTAAAATAATTCTCCAAATCCATTTTGGCTTCACAAAATCTTTTAATCATGTCGAACTCTGGTTTTCATTCTAATAGAGATGCCCCAGTGGTATATTCATTCGCATTAAGTGAGGGAATAAAAACTATCAAATTAACGTGTTTCAAACCAACGGTAACATCACTTAATTTCCTGCTTAAAATTAGTTTTAAAATCTGTTTTATAAATGAAGTCCCTCTATTTGTTTATCTTTGCACAACTGGATTATTTATTTAAACACGTATGCATACACGTGCAAAAGACTTTGAAACAGATGACTTCCCTGACTAAATAGATAAATTCAATCTTGACTTATTTTCCCAAATCACAATGTTTAAATGAAGTGTTTTGGATTGACTATCCAAACTCAAGAGTTGTCTGGTTTAACAGAGATTGGAATCATGAATGGCACTGGTTTTTATATCCCTGTTGCATAATGGTCATTTTGGGTGTTCTAGCCTTTAATTTGGTCAAGCAACTTAAACATTAAAATGTTTAGAAGTGGTTAGTCTGGTTTTCATCTTTCCAGTGACAAGTATGTGAAATTCACTTGTTGGGTTGGGAGACCCATGTTTGAACTCAGACTAGGGAAAGAAAGGGATTTATCCTGATTCCATTGAAAATGCTTTTGTTAGAGCACTGAAAGAACTTCAGAAGTTTGTCTCTATGAATAACATCTGTTGACCAGTTCTTCAAAAAAACCTCTATGGTTTTATACTAAAGCACATGTCAAAAACCAAATTAACCCTATGAAATATTCATATAATTTTAAGTAGATGTCCATCTATAGCTTCGCCATGTATTCTAGGCATGCTGGAACCATTCTGGACTGCTTGTAAAAAAAAAAAGCTGGAAAAATATTCTAGGAACTGCCTGTTAGTTTTTCCTTACAAATTCCAATTTTATTTGGGTCTAATGGTTTCATTGTTCCAGAAAAAGATACCATGAATGTTTGTAGCCGAGCTGTGTTTTCTGTCTTGGAGGAAAATATATCCATTAAGGCAGGGGTAAAATTCATCAGGTTCTGGAGAACCGGTAGCGTAAATTTTGAGTAGTTCGGAGAACCAGCAAATACCACCTCTTGCTGCCGCCCGAGTGGGTGGGAATGGAGATTTTGCAGTATCCTTCCCCTGCCACACCCACAGAACCGGTAGTAAAAAAAAAATGAATTTCACCACTGCATTAAGGGGAACCTTATTTGACTACATCATCCTATATAGTTACTTAATTTGGCAGTCTTCAGTAAATTATATAGCTTGCCAGAATGCTTAAATGTCAGATGAGTTGAGTGGAGAATAAAATGGCAGAGATTCAAGATATAAGTGGTTTTATTTTTCAATATCCCCCCCCTCCAATGAATTAAAAAGAGGGAGATATGGACTGGTTCCACTGTATGATGATGGTTTAACTTTTCATTAATTCCTTCTCTTTCTGACCATAACAGGTCCTTAAAATGGAAAAAAAAAAGTCATGAATTTGTAATTTTTTAAAAATACCTCATAGGCACCTATCAATGTTTAACAATATATCAGTGTCATTAATTATAATATTTTATTTATTTATTAGACATCTATACTGCTTAATAGGGCTTTCAGCCCTCTCTAAGCGGTTTACAAATTTTTTTTTTAGCAAATTGAGTCAGCAACTTGACCCCCCAGTCTGGGTACTCATTTCACCCACCTCGGAAGGATGGAAGGCTGAGTCGACCTTGAGCCTGAACTGCAGATCACAGTCAGATGAAGTGGCCTGCAGTACTGCACCCTAACCACTGCGCCACCTCGGCTCTTATTGCATTCCACATAGCAGATTCTTCTTTTTCTTCTATAAGTAACAGAATCCAGAGCCACTCAAGAATAAATAAACTTTATTTTCAACTTCATACAGATGAGAACTGCCAAAGCAGACGGAAGGCTTCAAAAATAATGACATTTCAAGTTTATACTACCAGATCCTTGAACTGTGATTTATCCTAACAGATCACCCTTTCTGAGGGAGTAGTCCACATGCAAGAAAAGTTTAATGTAATCCAACGTACCGACATTTGTCTTACTGAGAAAACACGAATGGACATAAACATTGGCTAGATTATGGTATAATCCTATATTTATTTACTTAGAAGTACATTCTAACATTTATTCCTACATGCTCATAAAATTGCAGTCTTCATTGCAATCCTATGTCTACTTATGAGAAACTAAACTCAACTGGTTTGAAATGCAATCTCTTCTGAATAGACAAGCACATTCATGTATCAGAATAATGCAAACACTAATTTTTGAATCTTAAAAAACTCAGAATAATTTCATAATCCCAACATACTATTTCTTTCTTACAAATTCGAATTCCAGGCCATCCTTCTAAATAGTTACAGATTTCCTTTTATACAAAAGAATGATGATGTAAAAAAGGAAGATACCATCCTGGAAGTAAACTCATAAAAGGGGATGTAAGATATGTGCTTTTTTTCAATACCAATGGTGAAGGCAGTTTTTAGGTAAATGTGTAGCAGCAAAACAGTGTTCAGCATCTTAATCTTCTTAAATATAAAATTTTATGTTATATTTTCCCTGAACAGGAAACAGGTTAATAATATATTTCTCACAAGAGATTTTCTAAAAGTCGATTCATTTAATTTGACAGGTTTTGATTCTAATTCAGATTAAAAATATATTTCACGCTACAAAATTTAATCAGACTTTGAAATGAAAGGCTAATTATTATTCTTGCTCATTGTGCATTCAGCACTTTCTGCATAATCCTCAAAATCCTAAATCTATCAGACTTAGTCACACATATATACCACTTTTTTCAGTATGAAGAATGAAGGAATTGGACCTCACCCCAGGATTGAATATGTACAAAGCTTTCTTATCATAGAATATTGCTCATGGTTAACAGCACATGCTCCCCTTGTGTTATTATGGATACAAGGTGGTCATGTAATGTATGAACTGGAAAAGGTACCCAGTATATGAATGTAAGTCTGCAGCAAATCTTTGGAACACAGAATGAAAAAAAACCATTTTAGACAGTGGATTGATGTATCACAATCAATAGGAAAATAGGAAGCTTCTTTTTCTTCAACCTGGTTAGGTCCTTTCCAAAATGTCTTTTGAATTTATATAGTAGTTAATTTGCATGATTCTCAGTAGCTTCCAATATTTTTGCTTAAGCATGATGAAGATTCAGATTTGCTTTTCTTTAAAGATATTTTATTTGGTTGCCATTCGCTCACCAGCTGATAACGACTTCGGAGGTTTGGGATAGTAACCAGTAGTTATTGAACTATTTGAAGAAAATCTAGCAAATTGATAATCCAGTGGTAAATCTGAAACAAACATATATGATTAGGAATTATACTTGTGTCACATCTAAACAATCCCAGGAGCTCCGAAGAAAAATACATTTGTTTCTTAAGCTTTTTAATTTGTTTGCTTAATAGTGCAACAACAATTTAATCTGACCCCAAACTTATAAGTTTTGGGTTTAGAGCATGGGTGTCAAACTCGCGGCATCATGTTGCTGCCATGTGACATTTTGCCACATTTTCCCCCTTCACAGAGCTGGGGTGGACATGGTCTGCACGTGATGCAACCAGCCCGTGGGCCATCAGTTTAACACCCCTGGTTTAGAGTTTTCATGCCTGAGCATATAAAAATGAATGTTTTGCTTTTCCTTCTGTGAATATCATTGTTTAAAATAAAGCAAAAGGTGATTATAGATAATTTGAAATATGTATCATTTAGTGACAAATTAAACATTGCATCATTTATGCAGGCAAGGATGAACCATAACAATAAATAATATACTTGCTAGCATATCCAAGAAAAATAATTTTGGATTATATATAATACTTTGCATTAATTATTTAATCCTAATTTTAAAAGAGCAATATTATGTTTCTCATAATCATATTATACCTACAACTTTGGAGATTCTTTTCTTACAATAAAAAGTATATCATTAATCTAAGGCACCCATGGTTGTTGTTATTCATGAAACCTTCTAAATTATTTTGATAATTAAAAATTGATATACTGTATATCAATTTTATTTATATATATATTATTTACAACAAATTAGCCTGCAACTGAACACCAGTTGCATCTAGATCTTTTAAAGTTCAGAATAATTTATATAATAAAAATATATAAAATTAAAAGAATGGATAGAGTTGCCAAGTGACAATAAACAACAAAAGAGAATATTTGTAGCTCAGGGTTAAAATGAGGGATCCTTGATGCCTTCTGAGCTTGGTTATTTTCTTGTAGACATTTTATTACCCAAACTAGGTAACATCATCAATGCTATGACATAAACCAGTAAGAATTACAGGTCAGTTGTGGCAAGAACTTCAGAAAGCTGCATGGAAACAGGTAACGGGGAATTTGACAACAGAGGATTGTCTCTTTTTACATATCAACTTGTTACAGAATAATGCTGAAATGTTTTTGCATGGAAATTTTTTTGCTCACTAAATATTAATGTGCCTTCATAGGCCACACACAATTCTTTTTGAAGCTTTATTGCCTTGCAGCTCCTCTTCCCTCCCCCTAATTTTATGATAAAGAAGTTCTGCCGAACTTCATCACTTCCTCATAAGAATGAACAAGAAATGCTTTATTTTTGTGTACTTCCTTATTTTCAGAATTTTGTTATGATTGAGAGACATCCGATCCTATATTCAGAAGATCCAAATGAGGCTCCCCGCTGCAAAAATTCCAAGTCCTTTTTGATCTCCCCCGCCCCCCGCCTCCAATCATAATGCATGCCTGAACACACCAGGGTGTTTTAACAATTTGAACACCACAATTTAAGATCATGCAAAATACTGAAACAGAGTCAGGCTTCACATAGGCTCGGCTGCTAACTGTGATTTTCTACAGATTTAGCCACTTTAGGAACTGACTTATTGTATGGAATGCTCACCAGTATTACTCAGGAAGGTTAATGTTTTTATCACAGAGAAGTATGGAGAAAATAAAACGTGTCCATAGCACTGTACAAAAAGAAAATCCCTTAGATAGCTCTGTGCTTCTGGACTTAAACGTAAGGCTTTTTCCTTTTGCTCTTCCCAATCAATAAAGAAGTCATTTTTTAGACCAGGGATCCCCAACCGCCGTCTGCGGCCTACTGCTGGAATGTAGTCCATTTGAAACCGGGCTGTGGAAGCGGTGGGTGAGTGAGCGAAACTGCATTTCTGAAAGCGGTGTGTGCACAAAACTACCCCCCCGCCCCCCAAGCTGGTCTGCTGAGCTGGAAATAATGTAGGCTGCTGCTTTAGATGGCCTTTGGGGATCACCTGACATAATGATGCTCTACGTGGGAGTGCTAATTCCTGTTCTTAACAGTCTAAATTCTTATCAATAAAACTAAATTGATAACATTGCATGTGTACTTTTGTATTGCGCAACACCAGATGTTCTAGATTATATACCATGGCTAGCAAAGAAGCTGGTTCAGCTTTATGAGAACTGTAGTGCATTGAGGGTGTTCGCCATTGTTTCAGACTGCACCTTCCTTTATTTGCTAAACCTATTTGATTGAAAACCTATGTGAGTCATGATGGCTCTCAGAATTTATGAATTAAACATTAAGTACAACAATCAAACTCTGTATTGTGAACCTATTTTTACAAGATTGCTTTGCCAGGCTTTCTTTTGAGACAAGCACAGACATTTCTAGTATACATCCTTGCAGGCAGATTTCCCCAACCTACATCTATCTGTAGGAGGAACAATTATATGCCTTGGGCCATGTACAAAGTGAGATTTCCTAAAACTTGTTCTTTTTGAAAGGGTAGGCCAAAAAGTGTGGCTAGAAATATTGTGTGACGTTACGTTTAATTTCTTTTGTGCAGTAAAATAAATGCTACTTGGAATCACTTTACATTAGAGTTTTCATAATATAGGGGCAAACATTAACTTGTGTCTGGCCAGAAATTTATACTATCTTTTATATTTGTATGGAAGATCCTGCTAAGTCTGGACATGTAATTGGAATAACTCTTTCTGTCTTTGATACTGTATGTTTAACACAACACAATTGAAAAGGAATACTTGCATTTTATCTTTTTAACAATAAATAACATTTTTATTTTGCAAGATAGATCTTAATTCCAAAGGAGGTTGGTGATATCTCTAATCATCCGCGTCAATGATACAAGACACAGAAAATGAATCAATAGAAATTATTTCATTTCTTTGGTCATTCCCCCCCCCCCTCTATTTGCTGATAAACACATAACATATTGGGAACCTCTCTCTCTCTGATACTCATACAAACAAGACACATATACAACATACACACAGAGAGAATTTTATGGAAGGATGCCAGATAAGGCACTACCCAAGTTTGTTTGAAGCTGCAGATTGACTACTTTTCTTCAACAATTTTCCCCAAGCAGGGAAGATTGGATATTGGCTAAACATTATGCTGAATGGTTGGGTCCATTGGGTTCTTGAAAAGGGAAGCATACTCCTTCCTTCCTTCCTACCTCCCCTCCCCCCCATCCTACCTATCTACCTACCGTACTACAGTATGCCACTTCCTGATGATCCTGTTTTTTCAGGAATCATAGTCACTCTTCCCAGTTAGCCATGCTTCTTTCAACTTGACAGGACTAACCCAGTCAAAATGCAACTCCAAGAGTAACTTTATCTGTCAGTTGCCTAGAATATTCTTGACAATGGCCCTGCAGATGGTGTGTATCCTTCCCCAGCAAGGAGCAGGTCACCTTAAAGAGGGGTCCTAAGTGGCTGATAGCAGACATGAAGAAATAGCAATAGCAATAGCAGTTAGACTTATATACTGCTTCATAGGGCTTTCAGCCCTCTCTAAGCGGTTTACAGAGTCAGCATATTGCCCCCACAGTCTGGGTCCTCATTTCACCCACCTCGGAAGGATGGAAGGATGAGTCAACCTTGAGCCGGTGAGATTTGAACTGCTGAACTGCAGATAACAGTCAGCTGAAGTGGCCTGCAGTACTGCAGGCCAAGAAACAGTTATATTTTGCTTCCTCTTATTACCATGATGTAATCCTTATTGTGAATTCCCATTCTAGGCAGGGACTAAGTCTTGGTCAAATTGCCTACCAGATCATTAGGAAAAACCTGATAATTTGATATGCTGAGCAGCGTATACAGCCTATTCCATAAATGAGGATAAATGGGGTTGTGACTTTAAATATATACCTCTCACCCTGGCTGGCTGATAAGGAATCGAGCTGTGTAGCTCAATGGTTAACACATCTGCCTGAGAGGCAATAGAGCACAGGTTCGATTCCCAACATAGGGTATGGCTAGCTGATGAGAGCTAAATAGCTTGAAATAGATCTATACTAGTCTCCCTTTATTTATTTATCAGCATAAATATAACAAATGTAACAAAAAGGCAACAGTAAAAAATATTGGGTTTCTGTCTGAATGGTCTCTTGTGACGAGCCGAAGACAGAGAATGGAAGTGTGACCTTCCTCCCATATTTGGGCATACCAGGGGTTGTGACTTTAAATATATACCTCTCACCCTGGCTGGCTGATAAGGAATCGAGCTGTGTAGCTCAATGGTTAACACATCTGCCTGAGAGGCAATAGAGCACAGGTTCGATTCCCAACATAGGGTATGGCTAGCTGATGAGAGCTAAATAGCTTGAAATAGATCTATACTAGTCTCCCTTTATTTATTTATCAGCATAAATATAACAAATGTAACAAAAAGGCAACAGTAAAAAATATTGGGTTTCTATCTGAATGGTCTCTTGTGACGAGCCAAAGACAGAGAGTGGAAGTGTGACCTTCCTCCTATATATATATATATATATATATATATATATATATATATATATATATATATATATATATATATATATATATATATATATATAATAAATAATATAATATAATATAATATAATATAATATAATATAATATAATATAATATAATATAATATAATATAATATAATATAATATAATATAATATAATATATATATCTCCTCATTTATGTTTAGTGTCACAACCCCTGGTATGCCCAAATAAATATTATTTATCAGCACAGATACAAAACACGCACACACACACACACACACACACACACACACACACATATGTGAAAAAAACTGCCTTTAAGATTTGTGCAGGTGATATTCCATGAGAGGAGGACTTAGAAAGTCTACCTGATCTTATTGGACAACACCCTCCCCCCATTCCCACCCCCACTCTGGGATTAGTTCAGCATGAACTAATGCCAGACTTTTACAGATAGACCTTGATTTATGACCCCAGTGTAACTCAGACTTGTAAGTAATTACAGTCATAGGTTGAGTCACTATGTGACCGGGTTTGATTTTATAACTGTTTTTATAATGTAAAATGAGTCACTATGATTGTTAAACAAATCACATGGTTATTAAAATGACCATATGGTAGTTAAACAAATCCAGCATATCCAATTGATATTTTTTGCTGTTTTTCTACTGGGAAAGGGCAAAAACCATTGCAGATTGCAGTAACATGCTGCAACCAGTCTTAAAATATGAGCTTGTTGCCAAAACTCCAAATATGATCACACGTGTGCATTAGTCATAACTTTGAGAATGGAATATAAGCATCTTTTTTGAAGTCTTTCTTAACCTCCACCTCCAGGGACTGTTGGAAGGCTATAAATCAGGTTATAAGTCAAGGACTAGCTGTGCACCAGCAATATTTTCACAACTCTTACAGCCATGGGACTTACAATGGTGGCTGCCGATATCTCCTTCAGCCTCTGCCACTGCTCTCTTGTTGTTGCATTATTCTCATTCAGTACTGGGGATGGGTTGGCCCTCCTTTGTGTAGCCTCTTGTTATTCAACTATTATTGTTGTTATTGTAAATAGTAATAATAACTGCTAAAATGGAAAGGAGCAATACATGTAGCAAAGATATATGCAAAGGATTTTAGTCCATATCCATTTCTTCTTCTGGTCAATACATGGTTTATGATTATGGAATAAAACTTAATTATTAGAGATGGAGATTGTGAATGCTATATCACTTGCTGTTTTACATAATAAAGCATTACTTTTAGCAAAAAAAGTAAAATATTTTGTTTATGGCTCTGCTATTTGAATCATTCTTGTGGCGAGCAAATCAAAAATACAATATGTTTTAATGAAGATACAAATGATTTCTCTTCACTGTTTTCTTTTTCCTTTCTCAAACTCAAACCATGCTTTAGTAGAATTTACTCTGGGATTTACAATGAAAACCTATGAATATTTACTAAAATGTAAGCTCGGAGCTGCCAATCCATAAAAGATTCTGGGGAGAGCATTAGAATTCCAAACATCAACATTAATCTGACATTAATATGAATTTGACTTTAAAATTAATGGTTTGAAAATTTCAGGGATTGGTTTAGGATTATTATTCTTACCTGCTATGGCTTCAATGCTTGGGATTGTAATTGTGCTATAAGTATAAACAGATTTGCAAGACCATGTATTTACTAAGGTTTCCTCTTCGTTTTCTTTTCTTGAAATAGTATCCACAAAGAAAGAACCCCACTGTTTAGAAATGGAATGGAGAGCTTTGGGTTGACGTCCCTGGAATATAAACAAACACTAAAGTAAACATAAAATCCATATGTGCTCTTATAGTTTCACATGGTTTCTATGTAAATGGGATCTCTCTAATATTCAAGGCACTACGCACACAAAAAGAAACTTGGTGAATGCTCAGGAAAGTCCCAATAACAAAATCAGTCAAGAAACTCTAGAGCCTCCCCCAGGCATAAGAAAAGATCACATTTTGAAATTCAATCCAGTGCATTAAAGAAATTCTGCTTGTGACATTTTTTCTTATATGACCTGTATGTATTAGGAATTTCAAAGTGACAATGTGCAAAACGTATTAAATTGTCTGCTGTTATTTTGTCTATACAGCCAGCAGCTCTTTTTTAGGCAAACTGTTCCCTGCTAGGGATGGAAAGAACAACTAGAGGGCTGTTGCAAAAACATATTTTAGGCATCTATCAAATCAACTCCCATCTGTTCAGAGTTGGATTCGAGGCAGATTGGGTTGAAGAACTGAGGCATGGCCTTGTTAGTTCCCTGGGAAGAATTTCATCTGGTAACTCCTATAGTAGATCCTTGTTAATCTGGCCACCCAAGGCCTCCTGGAAGGTTACATGGTTGGATCCATGCAGTGGTTACTTCTGTGGGAGATTAAATGGTTCTACCTATCTGGTAGGAAGTGTTGTGTACCTCCTCCCTAAACCACCATTGTTGGACATAAAAATTTTGGCCACTTTTGTTAAGTCTACCTTTTCCATTTTCTGGGGAAAGCTGTTGAGAAGGTGGCTGAGTTGCAAATTAAGAGGGATTTATAGAAAATGAGTTATTTGAATTCAGACACCGCTGACTTGTTCAAGACATCTAGCAGAGCTAAGACGTGGATCGTGCAATCTTGCCTCTATTTTAAATTTTTATATTCAGTTTTAATGCTTTTAATATTTTATTTGTACACTACCTAGAGTCCCTCCATGAAAGAGATGAGTTGTTTTTAAATTTAATGGACAAATAAACAAGCAAACAAATCTCCTTGATCTCTCAGTGGCCTTTGATACCATCTATCAGGCTATCCTTTTGGACTGACTACGACATCTGTAATCACTGAAGTAGTAGGCATGAGCTTAAATGGACTCCAGAGGATGGTAGAGGACAGGAAGGCCTGGAGGAATGTTATCCATGGAGTCACGATGGGTCGGACACAACTTCGCAACTAACAACAACAACAACATGGGCTTAATGTTCTCTGGTGGGTCTCCTCTTTTCTCCAGTTCCAGCTGACAATACTGTGAAGAGAGAAATGGAATCCAAACCTCTTGACCTGCCAAAGGGCTGGTACTCTTGCTTCTTCTGTTTAACATGTGTTTTCTGTTGCCTGCCCTCTGAGCTTATTCTCTGAAGAGAAATGAAAAGTCTTTGGATATGAGGACACTCAACAGAATGATGAGAGCTCTCCACTTGTGTGCACTGGAGCTTCCATATAATGATTACCATAATAATTTATTGCACATTATTTTTCAATTTAGCTAACTCAAAACCAAAACACTGGAACAGAATCTATTTTAAGTAAACATTAAAATGGATTTAATAATGCAATTACGAACTGTAGAACCACACACAACAGATTAAGGACCATAGCTCAAGGTGATTTAGCTTATCAGTGATCATAGCTTCAGTGTCACCCTTCATTTTATCCCGGCACCAATAATTTTGTGGGATAAATTGGGGTCAGAGAGTGACTGGGTGAAAATCATCCATCTTTGACTGAGGGGAGACCTACAATTAATCTGTGAAATGTACTACTACCAGTATTACTGAGTGAAATGTAAATTAATGTGATAAGAACTGGCTCTTGTGAAACAAATTTGCTTTTTACAGAAAGAATAGAACAATGTCTTTCTCTGATTCCTGTGCAGTTAAACCCAGGGAGATTAAAATTATCTTAAAGTAAACTTTGTATAGAAGTCAATAGAAAATGCCTTTGAGTCATCCAGGGCATTCTTCCTGAAAAGCATAAAGCATACTTATTATCCTGTGTTGCAAGTGTTTATTTTGAATAAGAGTAAGGGTATGTTTCTTTCCTTTGCTAGTTTTGCAAAACACAGGAAGGAAGCAGTAGTTGAACGCAGTTCATTCATCTTCCTACTTTGATGTACTTCTTCAAGAATAAAATAAAAGGAACAAAATACATTTATAATGACATGAAAGACAAATAATACAAGAGAATTGTTAAGCAAAATTCTAATTATTTTAGGGCACATAATGTATACCAGTTTTTTTTAACTTCTTTATTTATTCTATGACTTTGTGAAGTAGACAATTATCGTCTATTTGCTGAGGAGGCAGTAAGTGAATGTGGCTTCTCCTTTGACTTTGCTTATCAGAAAATCCTAAAGGATGATCACATGACCTGTAACCCATTACAGGAAGGAAGGAAGGAAGGAAGGAAGGAAGGAAGGAAGGAAGGAAGGAAGGAAGGAAGGAAGGAAGATTTCTAATCCTCCTTGATAATGTCCCACAAGGAAATTCAATGGGGAAACTGGCAGGAAGTCAGAAATCACTTTTATTCTTATTGCCCACCTATGATCATTTTGCTTCTATTTTTAGGGAAGGAAATAGCTCTGAAACATAACCCAATGGAAACATTTTAATTACTGAAACTATGTTTTTAATGCACACAAATAATGCTTAGATCTGTATATGAAACCATTCAGGGAAGGCTACCCTAAATCTGTGGCCTTTTAAACATTTGCTGAACTAAAACTGCCAGCATCCTGATGATCTATTATATGTCCCACAGTACTGTTGAAAGCTGCTGAGAATTAAGACGAGAAGTTTTCCAGCCTTCTAATATCTGATAAGCACTTATATCTTTACTGCAATAAAAATAATAGGCACTGTAACCATCATAGATATGAGCCAGTTGTCAAGAGTCTGAATTTTGACCATGTGACCTGCACCAATTATAAGGGTGAATAACAGTCACAAGTCACTTTTTTCAGTGTTGTAACTTTGAACAGTCACTAAATGAATTGATATACATTGAGGACTACCTGTAGTGGTTTTCAAAATGCTATGCCAACCCCTCCCATAATGGCGGAGGAGCTGAGTTATACCAGATTATCCTTACCTCATACTTTCCTTTCTTCTCCAAGGGTTCAGACCTTGACTCTGTAAGTACCAAAGCACCATCTCCTCCAAGCTCTTCTAAAATAAGGACAGTCTCCCAGTTACTATAGTGATGAGCTGAGAAAATATCTGAGTGCATGCTATCACCAAAGTAAACGACCTGGAAATAGGGAAAGACAGCAATTTTATCTAATAAATAAATATCTGCATTTGAACATTCAGCACATATGAGTCCTTGTTGATCATCTACAAATCACATAGGATCTACCAGTAAATTCCAAATTAATTTCTATTATCCCTGACTTAAAATACGTTAATAATGACTAATTAAACTTGCAATGTAGTGGATACAGACTTGAGAATAAAATACATTAAAACATAACTGGAATTTCTTTGAAAGGTGATCATACATTAAATTAAGCCATCTTATGTTAAATATTACAAATAAATATGAAGCTTGCTTGTATTTCCTGTTAGCTGATAATATTTATATAATTGTTATTACTATGGCTTACTTCTAGATCTCTAAAAATTGGTTTCTAATAAGATGAAATTGTGTTCAGAGGTGAGTCCCTACCAGTTCAGACCGATTCAGCCAAACCGGTAGTGATTTGGCAGCCTGAGTCACAGGAACAGGCAGCGACCAAGGCCTGCACTGCCCCAAACCAGTTCTCCTAGAGGGCCGCCATCTTGATTTTCAGTTCTGAGCATGCGCAGAACAATTGTAATTGTACGATTTTTAAATGCTTTGAGCATGCACATACCTATTATTGTGCAAATGTGTACACCTGCGGAGCAGAATTTTTGCACACACCGAACTGGCAGTAATGCCAGGACCACCCGTGACTGTTGATGTTGAGAAAGCCTTCTTATGAGGAGGCTCTGCTCTCATGCCTTCACTTCTGTTTTTTTAAAAATACCTTTGGTTCTACTTTGCCAGTCATCTTCTTCAGCAACTCATATAAATGAGTTGAGTTACCTTGGGAATACCAGCCAGGTTTGTCCAGGTTTGGGAGAGCTTCCTGTTCTTCATCATTCTCTGAAACAATAAAGGAAATTTATCTATTTTACTGAAAATGCAAGAAATAAAAAGCCCTCCTCTGAAATAACTAAAGACACATTAAACAAATTTAATTTTTGAGAATATACCAAGTTGGGGAAAAATAAGAAAGAAAAAGAAGCTCTGATTTCCGACTCTCTCTGTGACAGTAAAATAAGGAATTAAACATTAAGTGCTTTTCTATTTACTTTGTATTTTATAATACTTTACAACTCAATGAAAATGTTAATTTTAAAAAAAAAGAGAATATACCAAATGATACCTACATGCCCCACAAATTATAGTTCACTTCACTGTTTTTCATCTTCTGGTGGAGTCACCAATAGCATTTACAACTTCCTTGAGAAAGCTTTAAAGGAATAGGTCTTAAAATTATACAATAAATTAATTTTGGATCCTGGAAATTGCATGTATAAAGATTCAAACTGGGGCTGGGATAGGTTAATAAAACAATAAGATGGAGGTTTATATCTGCATCAAAGTAAATTAAAGCAAAGTTAGAAATTAATGTTATAGAACCATTATGTAGAGAAATAAATTAGATATGGGGCAGATAGGACAGGCACAGGCAGTTAAGAAGGATGAGAGGACAGATATCTAGTTTAAGAGAAAGACACAGATTTTTAAACAAGTCTAGAGGAACTAAGTCTGTTTGCTTTCTGTCAGAATAAAGCACTTATTTATCACTGTAATTTTAAAACAGGTTTTTGCAAGTTTTGCTCCCAGAATATTTTGAAATGCACATTTTTGATACAAATGCTGCACCCTTACATTAATTATATGTATCTCACATAGCCTGAATGCATCTTACAGCCATGAAATGGACATGCAGTCTAGAATCCCAAGAATGAAGCTGCTAATATGCAGAGTATGTTGGCTGGTTTTACTGGAATAAAACTCATCTCAAATTGATCAAGACTTTAAACAGTTTTTATAACATGAAAAGTGAGTAGTTCCACACAAAACAGCTGTTTTTTAGGGGTTCTTTATAAAATGATTAAAAGGAAGTCCTAATAACAACAAATCTCAAGTTCTTAATATAAGCAGAAAACTGCTTTCACTTCATTCTTTTTTTTAATAAGCAAACAAAGATGTGCTATTCTTATTATTTCTTCATTTATTTCTCTTATTGATTCAGGATCGTCGATCAGATCTTTTTTCTATTAGTACAAATAATATCATTGTTTTGCAAACAGAGATATTTAAACTACTTTGTTGTGGAAACATTTGAAAATATTTAAAGAGGAAAAACAACTTTTAGGTGTAATCCAGTGGGAAATCACCAAGTACTCCAAAGGACAGAACACAAGCTACATGGCTCTCCAAGGTTCAAGAGAGCGTATTCACTTTCACAAGCAGAAACTATTCGAAGTTGCCCAGCAATTACCTCTGTGATTGTAGCTCTGAGGTTATGAGAGTTGAGAAGAGAATTGATGCCAGGAAGACAGTATCAGCATATCATGGAAGCATTTGAATCTGTGTGAACCAAAGTTGTCACAGTACCTCAAATAAATAAAATTTAAGAGTCCTGCACTCGTCTCATGATCCAGGTTATTGCTAAAGAAAACTGTTATTTAAAAATAATAGGAAGACATAACTTATTTATATTTTCTGAACTACAGCTATGACCGTGGAGTATGTATGCATTTATATGTAGGCATTAATATGAAGGTCAGGGAAATTTGCCTTAAAAAGCATATGAGATCTTATGCAGCCTTTTCTTTAATGAAAACTAATGAACAATTGTTATAAGAAGAAGTGAAACAAACATTGGAGCATTAGGGAGTCAATCCTCTAAAGCATACCCCATTGAGCTCAGTGGCATTCACTAAATCATTCCAATAGTAAACTATCTAGGTTCCCTTAAATAACCTCTATTGAGGGGAAATCCACCACTATGGTGGGCATTATCCAGCTCCTACCACCAAAACATGCCTCCTAATATTCTCCTTCAACTTTTAGTTGAAGTCCCAGTGATCTTCTGTGAGAAGAATCTTCCTGTGATGAGGACTCCCTGGGACCAAGTTCCCTGAACTGTGGCCGCTCTCAGAACTGTGCTGCTCCTCTGGACTAATAGCAGCCAGGAACTATTGAAGGGGCGTGTTTAGAGCTTGGCTCTTGGACTTGCAGTGAATGGTGAGACTTTTTTGAGAAAGTTGGAGCAATAAAGGGCAGTTAAGCCTTCATTCTGGCTGTGTTGCTTCCATGCCCAGCCCTGGGTAGTCATAATATCTGTCTTCTGAACCTACTTTTGCTCTTCACATCCTTTTTAAAGAGTAGGATCTAGAACTGATGCCTGGAGTCCACGTGTGGTTTAATCAGTGCAGAGTTCCATAGATCTGTTACTTCACCTCATTCAATTGCATTGCTTCTGTTAATGCAACACCATTTTTTAATTTTTAGAACAAACAGCAACTTTATTCTCAGGACAAATACTTTTCAGAGGTGGTGGGGCAAATTACTTTTCTCAGGTTGTGAACCAAAACCAATATTGTGAACAAATATCATTGTGATTTGCACCTCCTGTCTTGCCCAGTTATTTTATAAAGTAAGCTAGATAAATTAAATATGATCTTGTAATACAGATTTGAATATAGGAGGAGACAATGTCAACTTGGCTCTCTAAAATTATATAAAACTGTAAAACTATATTTGTATGCAATTGAAAAAAATGTGGCTATTCTAGAAAACAGAAATAAGTAGCTGGCTATATGCAAGAAAGAAACTGGCTTCTAAATAATACACAAAACTAGTAATCAGGACCCTGTAATCCTGGGATCCCCAGCCCCCGGGCTGTGGCCCACTACCAGGCTGTGGCCTATTCAGAATCGGGCTATGTGAGTGGCAGGCCGGTGCACATGCATGCAGCTCTACTTGCACAAGTCAAACTGCGCACATGTGCGCATGCATGTCGACCCACCACTCGCATGGCCCGATTCTCCTCCCCCCACCTTGCTGCAAAGGTTGCGGACCACTGTTGTAAAGGAATACAAGAGAATACCCCACAGGGGTTGAAATGAGTTCTTGGTGCTCTCTGAGCTATTTTATTGCCGGTTTTTTATCATCAGTGGTAGTGAATTAGTGCGTTTGTGTGTGCTAGGGTTTGCTATATATAGTTCGCCCTGCCAATGTGTGTGCGTGATTTTGTCTTTAGAAATTTCTAAATTCGTTATTGTTTTCTGCTTGTTCGTCTGATGTTAATCCCTAACTTATGCGTATGCTAGAGAGGATGTATTATGGGTATTCTTATTTCTCTCAGTGTTTTTATTGCCTATTTTGAATGCTGTGTTTGTGTTTGTGTGTCTATTGAGGGCTAATTTGTTCAAATGCCAAGCTTCCAGGATTCCTTAGTGATTTTTTGGATTTAGTTTGGTATAGAATGCTCTCAGTTTCTGAGCTGAAACTATGCTCAAGTCTGTCTCTGTGTTATGAGATTAAGAAATCTTCACTCTGTCTGCAAATTGGTGATCGTCAATATACTCTGCCAGTCTTCTACCTGACATAATACATAATAGCTGTGACAACCCTTACATTATCTATTGTACATGACTACTGTTTTTTCTCCTTTGGCTATTGCCCTGCCCCTGGCAGGGTAAGTTACTATATATAACAGGAAACAAACCCCATACTTACTAGCATTGATGATGGTACCAAGTCAGATAAAAAATCATTTACAAGAAAATAACTATGCTTAAAACAGCTTAAGAATTCCATTGATGTGGATTATAACCTGATTATAAGGAACTTTTGATATTGTAGCTTTCTCAAGTGAGTTCCTTTGTGTCCTTAATGGAACATTTATCTTAGGAACACTTGGTTGAATAAACTAGACATGTACTCAGTCCTCAAGAAAGAATATTGTGCCTTTAGAAGAAATAACGATTTAGTGCATTTTGCATAACTTTCTTATTGCTCTAATGCCAAATGTAACATTTAATATGAAACACAGCTGTTTATATCATGTGAGTGCATGAGTGGTATTTTGGGGATATAGTTAGATTTAATGGAGAAATCGCTGGCAGAATATGGTAGAAAACTGTATAGTATTAAATACAGTATGTTGTGTTGCCATCTATGGCTCAATTAATAGAATACTGTCCTTGAATGAGCCTGTTAAGAGAGGGGGGAGGTGTTTACTAATTCCTGCCCTTGCACTACCATAGAAATTATTCCAAAACTTAAAAAGTCATCTGACAACTGTGTGAAATGCACGTAAAGCTGCAGAGAGAATAACGTTTACTTATTCACCCTTTCTCCAGTGGGAGTCTCTGTTGGATTTCAGTCCTTCTTACAAGTAAGAGGAAACTCTTTATCTTTTGTTATTTATATGGAGCTGTTTCTCCAGGACCTCAAGGCAACTCCTTCCTTCATTTTTTCTTTCTAGAAACAACTGTCTGTGGGATGCTGAACTGAGGTAAAGTGACTAGACCAAAATCATCCAGTAAGTTCCCATGGTTGAGGGCAGGACTTGAACCTGAATGTCTCTAGTTGTAGTCCAACACTTTAATTACTATACCACACTGACTTTTTATGAATAAAAAGAAAAATATTGTATTAACCCTTGTTTACTTGAATTTCAATTGTAGAAAGATCAGTGATCCAGCTAGAATTACTTTCTTCTGTCCCTTTGAGGTTGCCAATGCAAGCGCATGTATATGGTACTCTCCTTTATGCTGCGCATTTCATTCAGGGATTTGCTACCCTGTTTCCCTACAATAAGACCTCCCCAGATAATAAGCCCAATCAGGCTTTGGAGAGCATGCACTAAAATAAGCCCTGCCCAAAAATATTGCAACACAGCAGCAGCCATGAGGTGAGCATGCTCGCCACCTCCTGCATCTCAAAAATAATAAGACCTCCCTGAAAATAAGGTGAAGTGCTTATTTCGGGGGTCAAAAGAAAATAAGACTCTGTCTTATTTTCAGGGAAACACAATAATATAAATATAATCATCAGTATCAGCATCAGCATCATTTTAGCCATTGTCTGTCCATGAAGACTTCTTCCACATGTTTCCAACCAATACGATCCTGAGCTTTCTTTTGCCAATTGGTCCCACAATACTTGCTGATGATGTCACTCCGTCTTCTTTTAGGTTTCTTTTGTGACTCTTTTTATCAAGTGGAATCAATTCTACAACTGCCTTAGTCCACCTGCAATCAGTCCTTCTTGCTATATGACCAGCCCATTACCATTACGATTCTTTTACTTTTTTGATGATATTGTTTACTTTTGTTTCTTCTCTAATCCATGGTAATAATATATACAATATATATATGTGTGTGTCTGTGTGTATATATATATATAACATACAATTATATATAATATATAATATTATCTATCTATCTATCTATCTATCTATCTATCTATCTATCTATCTACATCATATTATATTATGAACAAGTAAACTTGAAAAAAAAACGTAATTTACTTTTGTTAATGTTCTAATGTGGTAATGCAAATAGCATATTCCACATGACTACCTTAATGTAAACATCTTAAGATACATTACTCAGTCTTAGAAATGTACAATATTGTTCAGTCAACATGTGGCATTCTATTCCTGGTAAAGGCATTGCATTTGGGACTCCCTAGGTTTCCTGTAACTGTGGTCAATATAAAATCTGTCCTATTTCTTAGAACGGGTATCAAACTAGTGGCCCAAATGTGTCACCAGGGGTGGGTTCCTGCCAGTTCTATCCTCTTCTATAAAAGAGGTTCCACAAATCTACCGTGCTGTTTAGAACTGCCCGTCTGCACCACGCCTGTCTGCACCACGCTTGCCCCGCCTGCCACTCACTGATTGGCTGGCTCAACAATCGCCCCGCCCGCCTCTAAGAGTCCTATCTAAACCTTAAAGTCTTAAAGCTGTCAAGTTTGTACACCCCTGGGGTTTTTTTTTCTAAAGGGTTAGGGATGCAAGGGTCTTGTAACTTGACAGTTTTAAGACTTGCACGTTTCAATGCCAGAGTTCCTGAGCCAACATGACTGGAGGAGGAATTCTGGGAGTTGAAGTCCACAAATCTTAAAGCTATCAAGTTTGAACACCCTGGTTTTTTTTTCCTACAGGGTTAGGGGTGCAAGGGTCTTGTAACTTGACAGCTTTAAGACTTGCGTGCTTCAAATGCCAGAGTTTCTGAACCAACATTTTGGTTGCTAAACAAGAGCGTTGTTAAGTGAGTTTCACCACATTTTACAAGTTGGCCATGCCCACCCGGTTACATGTCAGCCAAGCCACTCCCACTCGGTCACATGGCTGGCAAGCCACTCCCACCCGGTTACATGGCTGGCAAGCCACTCCCACCCGGTCACATGGCCAGCAAGCCACTCCCACAAAGCAGGCCACACCTACATAAGAGGTTCTAAAAATTTTTGAAACCCACCACTATGCGTCACGTGCAGGTCATGCCTACCCCCGGTTTAGTGAAGGGGGGAAAAGTTACCATATGCCACGTGATGACAATGAGACGCTGCAAATTTGACACCACTGTCTTAGAAATAAAACAAGAGTGGGCTGGTGCACATGAACATTCATGTGCAGCTCAACTTGCACCAGTTGAATTGCATGTGTGCTCTTGTCTGCTGCTGGCACGGCCCAGTTGCGAATAGACGACAACCCGGTAGTGGGTTGTGGTCCAGGGGTTCGGGACCCCTGTTCTTTGTTATGCTTTATTTAAATTTCCAGTAGGCGAGACTGAAACTCCTATTCAGAGCTTATTTTAAGGCAAATTGAATACAAACAATAGAAACAAAATTTTAAAGTATCAAAAAAAAACCAAAAAAAACCCCAACAACCTAACCAGGAGCAACCAGGAGTTATTGCTGAGTATTTCAAAGTCATCACATGTACTCAAATTTAACCTCCAGCATATAAACTTATTAGGCTTTCCATATGCAAGAATCAGATTTAGGTGGGATATAATCCAATTCAATAAAGCATTTAAGACTTGCCTAAAATTCCTAGCCATAATTATTTGATCTATAGTGACAACAAAAAGATGTTCAAATAATTCATATAATATGGATGGGATTTTTAAACTTCTGTTTATGCAAATAAAATATTTTATATTTACAGAGGCCTAAGTAAGGTTGAAAAATCAAAAATAAATTTATTGAGTCTGAACCATAATATTACATTGTTTATTATCTGTTTATTATGAAACAATTTAATCTGTCAGGTCTTTCACATCATTCTCAATATCTGCTTTGTATGATTCATTATTCTGCTTCAACGGCATAAACAGAATTAAGTTCTTGTTTGCATGCATCAAAAATATTATATAATTCTAATGTATGCCATCTTGTGTGTCTAGTGGTGAAATTCAAATTTTTACTACCGATTCTGTGGGTGTGGCTTGGTGGGCGTGGCAGGGGAAGGATACTGCAAAATCTCCATGCCCACCCCCCTCTGGGGCTAGCTGGAGGTGGTATTTGCCGATTTCTCAAACTACTCAAAATTTCTGCTACCGGTTCTCCAGAACCTGTCAGAACCTGCTGAATTTCACTCCTGTGTGTCTAATCAGAAGTTTCTTAACCAGGATAGATTAAATATATATACACACTTTTTTTTGGCTTCACTTTCTTCAATATGTGAATTTAAAGCACAAGTTCATTTAATCTTTTTCCCCCCTGCATTTGTTGGCAGATATTTTGGTGAAAAGTCTGTATATGTGTTTGAATATGTTTCTCTTTTCTATATCTTTGCTTCCCAAACTCAGGCATTTTGGTATGCAATTCAGAGAAGCAAAGGCTCACTGCATCTTAGTTTACTTATTGGCTTAGGAACTGCAGGTTTACCCCCTCCCCCCCATTTTAATACAAACCAGTAAGCCAAACAAATGTCTTCCCCACTCAGACTAGAAATAGTATGCTCTCCAGTTATTTTAGGATTTTTTGGCAGCTCTAATGTGAAAAAGAATAAGATAAAATAAAAGGAGGACAACTATCAGATGGCCAGTAAAGTTGCTTACAACTTCTTTGCTAACTTCCATATTAATATGTTTAATTCTAGCTTACCCAGAGTCCGGAAAGGTCTTTGATTTGGTGTCTGGGAAAAGAAACCAGGTTTCAGGGCATTTGTGATTATAATGTCAAAAAGGTCTTCAAAATCATTCCTGCAACAACAAGAACAAATTAAATTGATATTTTCATCTGCCTGAGTAAGCACAAACATTTCAATTATTGTTCTCCCATGATGAAAATTGCGACAATATATTCAGCTAAAGACTAGATATATGCAGGTATATCTTGTATGGGTTATCTGCATGCAGTTAATAAATAGTCAAGTCTTTTGAAGGATTTTTAAAAATTTAGCCTATGGTTGCTACAGTAGCCAGGAGATTACAATGCTAATGCAGAGTAGTAGGTCACTGCTTGATTGGCAGCTCTGTTAGGTACATGTTTGCATGCTTCCTACAGTGCGCCACACGAGAGGCATACTAGCTTTATGCCAGAAAGAAATGAGCAGCTTTTCCTGCAATATCATCCAAGGCCCTTCTCCCTCCACTGACGCTGCCTCGTAAATGAGCATCACAACTGGGAAAGTTCAGTGCTAGCAGGATTTCTAACTGCTACACAAAATGCTAGCTTTTTGCTCAATCAAAATGATACCTATTTATCTACTCGCATAGAACATGCTTTCGAACTGCTAGGTGGGCAGAACCCCTGAAGTGAGTGATGGAAGTTCACCCTGCCACACAGTGCAAGGACTCAAACTGCTGGAGCAGAGATTATCTCCAGCGTCATAAAGCCATTGAACCACCGTGGCTCCTTTTTGAAGGAACACATCAGGAATGTAGTAAAGAGTCAACAAAACATGAAATAAATGGGCCAAGGTGGCGCAGTGGTTAAATGCAGCACTGCAGGCTACTTCAGCTGACTGCAGTTCTGCAGTTCGGCTGTTCAAATCCCACCGGCTCAGGGTTGACTCAGCCTTCCATCCTTCCGAGGTGGGTAAAATGAGGACCCGGATTGTTGTTGGGGGCGATATGCTGACTCTGTAAACCGCTTAGAGAGGGCTGAAAGCCCTATGAAGCGGTATATAAGTCTAACTGCTATTGCTATAAATATCAATTTCCAATGAATTATTGAGTTATTATTAGGAGTTAATGACATACTAAGAAATCTAGATTAATTAGCTGCTAGCAACCAAATAACAAGGCCACATACTTATATTATTTACTTAGAAACTGTATGTGGTTACCCATCTTAAAATACATAATTCTGGGATGTTAATGACAAGCCACAAAAAATGCATTACAAATGATCTTAAAAGAGTTCCTTAGGTGAGGCCAGCCACACAAATTGAATAAATAAATAAAAGTACAATTAAGAATAATGTTAATGCAGCGCCTCCCCCCACCTTTTTTGTACCAGGGACTGCATGCAGGATCTGAGCCCCCATGTTATTCATACTTTCTAATTGGTCCTGAGGATGCTTGACAATATTGTACAATATGAGGAATATGGTGTTTGCAGAATCATTGCAAAAAAAAAAAAAAAAGAAGAAGAGAGAGAAAAAAGAAACATCTGGAAGGAATTTGGGGGATTTCCAGTATTCTGTGTATAGAAATTCAGAAGTGTGGAAAAATGAAGCAAAATGCTTTCTATAAGGCCTTTCTATTCTGATACATTTCTGCTGAATCTGCTCATGAATGTCAATGAAATCGCAATGGAAGCTACCAAAGTAGTCCCTAGTAATATTACTTGGATATTACTTAGATCACTAATATGACAGAAGTCAAGCTACTGTTTTGTGAAGCCTTCTGAGGAGTTTGTTCTACTTACACAGAAAGAAACAAGCAATTTGGTTTCAGACTTCATATTTAGTATTCAGGTATAATAGAGCTTGGTATCTATTTATAATAATCATCTCATTCTAAAACTCTTTCATACACATGGCATAAAAGGACTTATTGGATAGGTTTCTAACCCTCTCTCTCAAGAAGGAGAAGTAGCAACCTCAAGTAATATTGTTGGTGGCTTCCAGCCATCTTTACTCAGGTTGAGAGATTTAGAGGAATGCTCCAAATAACTAACAGAGCATGCAGGAAGAAAGATTTCACTATCACGAACTGTTTTTAACTGCTACACTACTTGCAGGCACAAAGAAGACTGAAGTAACACAACGTTCACTTACCCTAAAGTGTACTGGCATAACAGTCTGCAATAGTCAGAATGAGAGCTAGTAATTAATAGCAGAATCTTTCCACTCTCCTTCAATCTTCTTAACCATTTTTTGACAGAATCAGGACAAGACCGTATATATTTTCCTGGGTTGCTTTTGACTTCAGGAAAATATATTCCAGCGTTTTCTGAAAGGTAGAAAGTAAGATTATGGTCGAATATTTATTTATTTATTGAATTTATATTGCTGCTTATTCGCCCATGGCTTACAGAATATAAAACCTCATTTAAAACAATAAAACTAATAAAAAGACTCAAATAAATTAATATAATATATAATAAAATCACCTCCCACCCCCCTCCTCGGCATCAGCAGATCACATGAGCCATTTAATGGGCTCCATCCTGCTGTGGGTTCCCTAGGCCCGCTGGCAGAATCAGGTCTTTAGCGCCTTCCGTAAGAGTATTAGAGTGGAAGCCATTCTAATCTCTGGGGGAATGATGTTCCAGAGAGGGGAAGCCACCACAGAGAAGGCCCTTCTTCTGGGTTCCACCAGGTGTATCTCCCTAGGGAATGGGACCTGCAGCATTCCCTGCCTCCCTGTTTTTGAATATGCCACATGTTTGACCTATCAATGTCCAAAAATCTGTTTTAGCATTTGTCTCAGCATTCAGTGCATTCAAACACCACTCAATTTTAAAAATGCTTAGGTTTTTAAAAAGCAGCTGATAGAATTCTTTGGGAAAGGTATTGAAAGGGAGCTGCCATAAATATTCGGGCAGATGGAATTTGCATAACTGAGCATTCCTGGTTTGTGGCCTGTTAAAGAATAATAACAAGAGCAAGGGAATGGAATTTCAATCCACAGTTTATACCTGGAAAAACTATGTTGCTGGTTGCAACTATAAAATCATTAATATATTTTCCTTACCAAACTGAATTTAATACAGACACAACCTCAACATTACCTGGATATTGCTGTGTTCCTCCAGAACAGAGAAATTTCTAATTAGAACAAGAACTGGAATTTCCTTAACTATTTCTTAACTAAGAGAAACCAGCTACTGGAAACTTTGAGGTGAACAGGAACTCCTAATCTGTCAGAAGTATGTTCTTGTACTTGCAGATTCTCAATTCTAATTCTAAAAGAAATATTTTAGACACAGAGAGTATAAACAGTAGGTTCTACCAATTTCATTGCTGGCTAGGCAATGCAATGTTTATATGTCTTATACCCAGGGGTGGATTCTGGCAGTCACTACTGCCGGTTTGTTCATTGGCGTGCCACACTTGATTCGCGCTGTGTGTACATGCACAGTGCAATAAAAATTGTTTTGTGCATGTGCAGAAGCAAAAAACAAGATGGTAGCGCCTGCACCAATGCCAGGAGAACCAGTTTGGGGGCGTGGCAGGCTTGGGTCACTGACGGTTCCAGCGATCCAGGCCGCCAAACCACTACTGGTTCGGCTGAACTGGTTATACTGTATACACTACTACTTATACCGTAAGTGAAAATCAACTCATCATTAGCAGAATTTTACATGCTTCAGGAGGGACACAAGAAATTGAGATATAAACCCCATCCATTTCAGAAAATGCTAAAACAATGACTATTCACTGGCTTGCTGCCTCTCTCCTAGGATATATTGCTTCCTGTTTCTGTGTGGAACCCCATGTGAGTTGACCTTTGAATTTGGGTTCTAGGGATTTCTTAATTGAAATGGAACTGTTACTTCCATCTTTCCAAATTCTTTTATTCTGACTCTTACAGGGTGATTCGCTTCATCATATCTAAGTCAGGGGTGAAATGCTCGGAAGTCTGCTACCGGTTCACTTCGCTACCCATTCACTTCGCTACCAGTTTGCTTCATGTGTGCATGTGCACCATTTACCCGAACCAGTATTAAAAAACTGCTAGGTAGTTCCAATGATCAGCTGTGCTGCACAATTTCCAATTGTGTGGCACAGCTGATTGTCGCACAGCTGATCATCGGAGCTACCGGTTCACCTGAACTGGCAGCATTTCTTTACTACTGGTTCGGGTGAACTGGTAGCATTTTTTACTACCGGTTCGGGTAAACCGGTCCGAACCGGTAGCATTTCAGCCCTGATCTAAGTACTCCATAAGGCAGACTCTGTCCAGTACAAAACAGAAAGTATGAACATAATTTTACAACTCTTCCTCAAAGCTGAGTACTAAAAATGAATGTTTTGACTAGAATTTAATTAACAAACTTCTTAAACAACATTAAAAAAAGAAAATTTCAGTATCCAGCAAGCAAAGGTTCATATGAAATAGAACGATGAATACAGAAATTCCTATTGTCTGATCAAGTACTTGAATTACACTTGGGCAGAATTTCCAACGGCTACTAAAGCTGTTTGACTGCAATTTGCAAAGCCAAATCAGTTAATATTTCTACACATATTCATCTTTCCCACTAAATATCTGTGGTCCCAATTAAGAAATTTTAGACATTACTTTTCCATGTGGAATGTACACAATTCTTTTCTGATCAAAACCAAAATAAAGATTTAATCTTTGTAATCTCCAACTATTATATGAGAAGGGACAAATGATACTTAAAACTGTAATATTAGTCGGTAACAATGCGAGCTTGGCAGATGCTTTAAAACAGCACCTGGATTTAAAGCACTAACTTCAACGGGACAAAATTGCTTGCATCCCAAAGCATTAAATATTATGTAATGAACCTTAATTGAACCAGATTTTGGATGAAGTTTCCGTGACTAGTCCCTTCTTTTTTTGTGATTTAACATTTTTATTGGGTTACAAGATGAAATAAGATACAAAATGCAAAAGTAAATAGGAAAACGTTGGGGAGGGAGAAGGGGGAAGAAAAGTGAGGGAGGGTAAGAGAAAAGGAAACATTGACTTCCGACTCTCCATGTTGCAGTAAAATAAGGCATTAACATCAAATCACAACTTTTTGTTTTTTCATAATAATACTAACAAGCCATTTCTAGAAAGATCTATCAATTTAATATGTAAAACCCAAAATCAAAGTTTCATTCTTTTCACTTCAAGCACAAAGTTCAGAAGCAGTCTCCATGTGTGAATAAAAGTACTTACATTCTTTTCTTTAATCAGAGTAGTCAATTTTGCCATTTCAGTCATGACTGAAATGGATTTGAATACTAGCTTATTAGAAAACTACTTAATTTTTATAAGGAAATCATAATAAAATCCAATCTGTTAAATACCTCTCATTGTGCTGAAGCAAATCAAAAGGACATTCTGTAAATAGAACAGAGGTCAGGTTTGATTCTCCAGATGTAAAGGTGTTTAACTCAGTGATGGGCTTCAATTTTTTTTACTATCAGTTCTGTGGGCATGATTTGGTGGGCGTGGCAGGGGAAGGATACTGCAAAATCCCCATTCCCTCCCCACCCTACTAACCTGCTTTCCAGCTCCGTTCTCCTGTTTAGGGCAACAAAAGAAGATCAGCTGGGAAACAGCGGGGGTGGGACCAGCCTATTTGCTGGTTCTCTGAACTACTCAAAATCTCTGCTAATCAGAACTGGCTGAATACCACCTCTGGTTTAACTCCTAAAATGGGTCTAATCTAGCCCTATCAGCTGTGGAAAAGGAACATAATAATCCAAGACCTTAGGCTGCATTCTGCTCTTAAACCCTTGGCTCCTTTCCCCATATTGTGAGGAAACTGAATTTTTTCAAGTGATAAAAGAGGAAAATTCAAGAGTTTTCATATTAATTATATTTGATTTTGTTTAAACTGACACATTTAAATGAAATGTTGAAATGCTTGTATTAGCCCCATCTATTAGTTGGGGAATAGAATTTGCAGCACTATTGAGACTCCAAATCCGGTCCTCAACCTGATTAAAGTTCAGCTTTTCTACATATATTGTTTGTTTGTTGTTTGTTTGTTTATTATATTTATATGCCGCCCTTTTCCCCAGAAGGGGACTCAGGGCGGCTCACAACTCAAACCAGGAAAGGGGGATACAGACAAAAAATTAAAAACGACACATAACAATGCATAATTTAAAACACACAACAGTCATACCATTCGAGACGGGGGCAACAGCTCTTTAGCCCCAGGCCTGTCGGAACAGCCAGGTTTTAAGGGCTTTGCGGAAGGCCTGGAGGGTGGTGAGGGTTCGAATCTCCACGGGGAGTTCGTTCCAGAGGGTCGGAGCAGCCACAGAGAAGGCTCTCCTTCGGGTAGTCGCCAGTCGACACTGGCCGGCGGATGGAATTCGGAGGAGGCCTAATCTGTGGGATCTAATCGGTCTAGTGGAGGTAATTGGCAGCAGGCGGTCTCTCAAGTACCCAGGTCCAATACCATGAAGGGCTTTATAAGTGACGACTAGCGCCTTGAAGCGTATCCGGAGACCAATAGGCAGCCAGTGCAGCTCGCGGAGGATAGGTGTTACGTGGGTGAACCGAGGTGCACCCACGATCGTTCGCGAGGCTGCATGATATAAAGAATTGGTCACCATGGGAGAGAAATCTAGAAAACCGTCAGTCAAAAAACCCCCAGAAAGTTACTTCATAAGTGGGAAATATTTGAAAAGGGTGACAGATTAAGCTTGTGGTTTTACTTTATGATACTTGTTTTGTCTTGTTCATAATTCATAGATGAAATGATGGATTGATTGGTGGACTCGCAACCTTCAAATTGCAAACTAGGCTTAACAATGAAATGTTTAGGAATATGCAAATAAAATGTTTACGAATAATACTTCCCCTCCCTCTTCTAGTTTATCTTTCTTGTTAATCTACCAGTTTCCTGTATGATGGAAACTTTTTAATTGAGTGAATTCTAATCCAAATACAGTGCAAAATGGTAGCCCACAGTTTTTCAAAATCCAAATATAGTCCTATGAGTTCTAATAACAATGAAACCACACTGTTTCTCCACCAGAAAGGAAGTTATAGTTTTATCTGAAAATGAAATAACTGTCCAGTATAATCTGCCTACTATTTTGGAAACTTATCACTTGATGAAAATAATCAAATGTATTAAAGCATGCATGCTTTTTGAAACAAAGACTTGTCTCCAAACTTATTTTTGGAGATTTCTGTAAGCTACTCAGAAAGTAAATTAACATGTTTGTACTGGGATGTAATTTTTTAAAAACTTTCCTTTAATTTGGTATTTCTAATAGATTGAAGCCCAAGATAAGAGGCATAATTCTATGAAGAACTATTTAAAAAAACCTAGTTAGTCTGGCCTAGAAAAATGCTTAATTAAAATCAAGCATTCAAATTAAATATTGGGGATGCCCAATTATAAGTTCTTTACATTGTAGGAAAAGATGGACATAAAATATGACATTTAATGAAAAACTAAACATTACTATACACAAACAAATGAGAGGCATGACAACTTCTGGTTTAGTTTATAATCATATATTCTACATAGTATTGTTTTTTAGCAACTGCAACTAGTCAAAATTATGCTATTGATTAGCTTTGAAAGAAAATAGAGCATATAACATTGTTCTTGCATCAGTTGCTAGTAAGTTTGCTTTTGGGTGAAAATCACAGCATTGGTTAAAGCCTTTACATTCCTAAGGGCTTGGAATCACTTTATTCCACATAAATCTGTCTGAGTCATAAAACTGGGAAGCTTTTCCCCTGAACTGTAAATGTCCATATGACCTATTTTTTCTTTTCTTTTTTAAAAATAAAACTATCTGTACTGTTAACTACCTTATTCCTGATTGATAGTCTCAATCTTCGAGTACTACCTGCATTTTTCTAACATTTTTTTTTGACAGATTGATCCATTTAGCTCAGTGTTTTTCGAACTTGATAGCCCATTTGGTCTAATGGTTAAGGCACCATGCTACAAATTGGGATACTGTAAATTCTAGTCCTAACAGGTACAAAGCCAGCTGGGTGGCCTATAGTATTCCAGTATTTGAGGGGCTGCCACAAAGAAGAGGGGGTCACCTTATTTTCCAAAGCACCAGAAGGCAAGAAAAGAAATAATGGATGAAAACTAATCAAGGAAAGAAGCAACCTGGAATTAAGAAGAAACTTCCTAACAGTGACAACAATTAGCCAATGGAATAGTTTGCTTTCAGAAGTTGTGAGTGCTTCATCACTGGAGGTCTTTAAGAAGGGACTGGACAACTACCTGTTGGAAATGGGTATCCCATTGGAGTAAGGGGTTTGACTAGAAGACCTCCAAAGTCCCTTCTAGTTCTATTCTATTTGAAGACATTCTAAAACCTTGAGCTTTCTACTCTCTCTTAGCACTAAGAAGAAAGCAGTGGCAAACAACTTATGAAATCTTGACAAGAAAATAGCAGGGACTTAGCCAGATAGTTGTCAGGAGCCAAAAACAAACAAACTCAGAGACAATAACTATTTATTTATTTTCAAACTTGGCAACTTTAAGATGCGTGGACTTAAGTCCCAGAATTCCTCAGCCACCTTGCACATGAATTTTGATAGAAACACATTTTGTGCAGAAAAGTTTTTTGTGCACAAAGGAATGTACACACTACATTATTTTTAGAGAAAGCTAAATAACTATTTATAAAATAGTTTAAGTGCTTTGGAAAGAAACATTATAAATCTGATTCCAACGAAGCCCACAGATGATTCCTATTTACGATTCAGCACGACTTTTCCATATCATTCAGCTCCCTTTGGAAAAAGTTACCTCATGTCTGAAGGCACTGGCTAGGCCAAGAGTCTGACTTGTCACAACAGGAGGAGGAAGAAGCACAAATGCAAAAGGCAAAGCCAGAGTTCTCGGCAGCCCTGGCTGCAAGATCCACGGCACTTGCCAATAGCTCTGCAATAGGAAATAGGGAACATCTGGCAGATGCTTCAAACTGGGCACTCGCACAATCGCAGCAAAAATGAGTAAGCTCTGAAGGCTGACCACCTCCGATATGTTGAAATTTTTCCTCTGCTCAGATATTTGTCCGGTGGGTGGATGTTTATATCGTTTTCATTCTAGGCCTGGAAACCGAATGCCAATGAATCAGAGGTGAGTTCCTACCAGTTCGGCTGAATAGGTAGTAACTCGGCCCCCCACGCATCCGAAACGGTCCTATCAGCGCTGCCGTAGATGCTACCAGCTTGTTTTTTGCTTCTCTGCATGCACAGAAGCATTTTTTTTAACCTACTGTGCATGCACGAATCTAAATACTGTGCATGCGCGAACCAACAGTAAAATAATCTGGAACCCACCCCTGCAATGAATCCATCCCGCTATTTCACTTTTTCATTCTACCTCTACTATTTATAACTTCTAGGAGATGCAATAAAACAAGAAGCAGCAATAAAAACTTGGTATTTGGCAGTTACGGGAAACATTTTATACTAAATGGGATGTTACCCAAGTCAAAGAACTAAGGATGACTTCAGAAAGATAAAATCCTAGAAGGGAGAAGGGAAGGGTGTGTGTGGAAGACAGGGACAGAGACAATATTTTTGCAAATATTTTGATGTATCCAATATGCTTCAAGGACATTTTTTACCATGGAAATTTTATAAAACTATTATTACCCTTTGCAAAAACACACAATCAACCACCACCACGACAAAACAATAACATAACAATAGCAAAAAGAAAAACCACTCAAATCCTTCACAACTTTAAATACTTTATTTGGCATTTACCTCTTTCCCTTGCTGGAATTTATGTATATATTATTACAATTCTCGTTATGACCTTTATCTGGGCAAAACAGTGTACTCAGGGCAACAATTTCTGAACCAAGGTACTTCAGATCGCTATGTCCCAAATCTGGGAGCCTTGACTCCCGAAGGAATGAAATTTGTGGCTGCTTCAGTGCAATTGGCTGATTCTGCAGTCATGTGATCTTCATTTTCAATATTCTATGATACTTCCTAGTCCCATGATGGCAAACCTATGGCACATGTGCCCAAAGTGGCACGCAAAGCCAAGTCATCCAGCAAACTGAACCTTGCCTGTTTGTCTTCCAGTTTCTGCAACGATCAGCTGTCCCTCACACGTGCAATAGTGCCGAAAACTGGTGTGCTCAGGCATGCTGACCATCTGATTGTCAGGTGTGCATGCACGCCAGAACTCAGAAGTCCAGCTTTTCCGGAGCGCAATCTCTTTGCACGCACGGCAAAAAAACCTGCCTCTGCATGCATACTGGCCAGCTGATAATCAGGCGTGCATGTGCGCTAGTACCCAAAACTTCGGCTTTTCTGGAGCGCCCCCCCCCCAACAAACATGCCCACGTGTGACATTTCTGTGTGACCTTTTCAGTACTTGGTGCCGAACAAGTTCGCCATCACTGTCCTAGCCAATCTCACAATCCTTCGCTCCGACCCCTGCCTTGCAGTAGCCACTTACCTGCCTGATGGGAAAGGAAATGAAGAGAAGGGCAGGGGAGGGCAGGGGAGGGGAGAGAAGGAAGGAAGGATGGATGGATCAGGGAGATAGCATATCCCTCTTGCATGCTTCCATGCACCCTTCTTGACCTGTGCCTTCCTGGATAACTTCTATGGCCCATATGGCACCTCTCACACATCCTACACACATTCCCCAACTTGCACCACTCCCGCATGCTTTCCCCACCCCATGAGGCACCTCTTGGCCACCCTTCCACAGCCTTCCTGACCCACCCTGCCCCCATGGACACTGTTGTGACCTGCATGGTACCTCTTAAATGATTGTTAATTACCTGTATTGTTTTCAGATATTTCAGTTAATGGTACAAAATCAGCCTGAACTGGTCTACTACTTAGTTTTTCAGTTTTTCAGTCTGAATTTAGTACTTGGTTATATTTAAAGGAAAATGTTAAATATTTGAATGATTTGTCAGAGGAAAAATAGTTCAAGGGAAGTTTCTTTTCCAAAATATAAGCAAAACACTTATTCATGCATCAATAGTTGAAATATTTACGACTATGATTTGCTAACTTTTAAACATTCCATAATGTCCACCAAATGTCCTAATCTCATGAGGCTGAGATTTCTGTGGAGAACTTAAATCTTCAGCAACACCACCAGAAACTGTATTGGCTGTGCAAATTTTTCTTGGCTTATCTGGTAAGTGATTACAGATTTGAAAAACATTATGTAGCAGAAATACAAATATCATCCACCATATATACTATAAAATATTACAGCTTACCTTCATGATTTTTAAACAATTACTAATTTATACGATTGTGTATTTGCACTGACAATCATTTTTAAAATATTAAACAAAAACAGCCTATTAATTTTACTTTTTTCATTATGCTCTTTAAGAACTTTATAATTTATAATTATCAACTTTTAACATGAGATCTGAGATATTGGGTTAGCCTACTTTTTCCAAAGATTTACTTATAATCTTTAATTAATTAAAAAAATATATTTTTCTTTCCAGATATTTTGGCTGCATTAAGGCATAGCACCATTCCACAGTGTATCTGATTGCTCTTTTACCTCCTTCGCACAAGTGAAGGAATTTGAGGTTTTTATAAAACTATGATATGATGCTAGTCCCAAACTGCTAATTAATATTTCAAATTGTATGCTCTCACTTCAACCATGTCACTCTTGGTGGCTTGCAATTCTGAAACTATAAAACAATAAACTAAAACTAAAAACAATAACAATAAAAACAGCCAGAAAATGAAGCAGCCAAAATAGACAACCAACAGTAAAGCAAGAATCCAGGCCTTTAACACATTCAGAGCTCTATGTACGGGTATATAGCCAAGTTTTTAAGAGTCTTGCAAAAGGGCAACAAAGTTGGGGCCTTTCTAATCTCCAAGGAGGGAATATTGCACAAAGCTTGGGCTACATCAGAGAAGACCCATCTTTCAGTTCTGTTGGTCGACATCTTTGGCTGATGGGATCTGCAACATGCCCAATCTTAACAGTATAAGGCTGCCTATCTCATATAATGAGCCTAGGCAGCTCACAATTGATAAAAATAAGAGCTAAACCACCAAAGATGCCCGACCAAACACTCCCATCTCAGCCCCCATCCTAAACAATGCATGGGGTAAGAACCAGGTCTTTGTGTGCTTCTAGAATGCTAAAAGTGTAGGGATCCAAGTCAGGTGGGAGTTCTCTATAGACTCCAACATAACCATTTGGATGATACCAGGAGACATAGCAATATAAACTTCTACTCGGCAAAGGTGAACATTGGGTCTGGTGTTGGTGGTAATGCAGGGCAAATGCTAACATGTTTGAATCATAATACAAATAATGTAACTTAAATTGTTGGATCAGATGTTAGGATGCAAATTAATGACTTAAATTATATGAGCACATCATTTGCACAATGGTGTTAGGATTCATATGTCAAATATTTTAACATTGTTGTAGCTTACTACAGATATCTTATACCAACTAGTTGCATCTGTAACATTGGCAGTGCATTCATGGACTGTCTTCTTTTGGGACATGTCGTGCTGCTAGGGAACGACTATGGCAATGCCACTGGATCCTAAGGCTGGAATTAAAATGCAGTTCTATAAAGGATTAATTATTTTCTAATAGCATCACAAACATCCTTGTGCTCGCAAGACCAATTCTATACCAGTAAAACCCATTTCAATAGTTTATTAACAAACATTAAAAGAGCATTAAAATAATTACAGGTAGTCCTCTGTTTATGATCATTTGATTAGTGATGGTTGCAGATATGATGGCACTGAATGAATGGCGGTTACAACTGCTATTCCAACAATCCTTCAGTCATGTGATTGCAGTCTAGGAGCATTTATGACTGGTGGCAGTGACCATAATCACATATTCCTCATTTTCCCTGCTGGCTTCCCTAGAAAGTCAATAGGGAAGCTGGCAGGAATGGTCACAAATCATTGGAGTAAATCTGTCCCATATGCACCCTCCTCCAGCCTCTCTGCACATATGCTGCACCAACCACTTATGTACCCTTGTCCACCCTCTCTTAGCGCTGCTGGACCTCTGACCCTCATACAGTCCTGCATGCCCTCCCCAAGCCTTCCACAGCCTGCTCAGATCCTTGTATACCCTCCTCAAACCTCGCTGTGCCTCCCTCTCCCCAAGGCTTGTTTGCACCTTTGGCTATCCACCTTCCTTGAGTACCCCCCCCCCAAGGAGTGTCATGCCTCCCTCGCCTCCTTGTGCACCCCACATTTGACAGGAACCACTAACTTATCTACAGGCCTGCTTGTGAATTGTCTGGCACCTGCAACTTCCTACCAACTTTCCCACTGACCTGGTTGTGGGAAGCCTGTAAGAAGTTCCTTGTTTAACAATCATGGGATTCAGTTAACAAAGGCAACAGGGATTGCTTAGTGATGGAAAATCATATTCCAATTGCCATTGTAAGTTGAGGATTACCTGTATACTGTTATGTCTCTACTGAAAAATAGGATTTTAAATGCTGAAGAAGCTTACAAACCACTACTGATTATACACATCTTATAATAACACAGTGAAGGAAAACAGAGACTGAACTTTATTTTTCTTCCTTTTTCAGGAAAGGATATGTGGCAACACGGTCTTTGCTTGGTGAATCACTGAAGTTGAGCAATTGTAGCCTTGTTGAAATGTAAGGACAGCAAACAGATACAAAATACTGAAAAAAACTGCAACTCACTGAATTCCCAGGGTGTTGCAAAATACAAGCTTAATATACTGTAAATGCAAAATTGTTTAAAATGAAAATGAAACGGAATGCTTATTACTAAAAGCGGAACAAAAAGACTGCTTTTTGCAACACTCAGCTCCATTTCAAACAGTTGCTGATGTTGTTCATTGTATTTCCTGCATAATTCATTTGGTCCCATTTCTACCCCCACCCACCCCCTACTTCTGTTTGAATGTTTGCCTTTTAATAACATTAGCGCAGATGGAAAATGGAGCTAAATCTCTCAGATTGTTGAGCCTGTTTATGACATAAGGCTTTCTGGATTAGTTGAGAAAAGGACACTTGAAAATCATTAAGGAAAAAATGCATTCCTTTACAAGTTTATCCTTTTACTAAAAATGTATTTTACTGCCACCTTGTGACAGTGTTCTGAATTTACTAAATATTTTGAGGACTACATAGTCAACGTTCTCAATCAGAATAGAGCTGGAAGGGACCTTGGAGGTCTTCTAGTCTAACCCCCAGCTCAAGCAGGAGACCCTCTACCATTTCAGGCAAGTGGCAGTCTAGTCTCTTCTTAAAAATCTCAAGTGATGAAGAACCTACAACTTCTGATGGCAAGCTGTTCCACTGATTAATTCTCCTGTTATGAAGTTTCTCTTTAGTTCCAAGTTGCTTCTCTCCTTGATTAGTTTCCATCCATTGTTTCTTGTCCTGCCTACAGGTGATTTGGTAAATAAGTTGGCCCTCTCCTCTTTGTGGCAACCTCTCAAATATTGGAATATTATTATCATGTCACCCCCTAGTCTTTCTTTTCTCTACACTAGCCAAACCCAGATCCTGCAATCGTTCTTCATGTTTTAGTCTCCAGGCCTTGAATCATCTCACCTGCTCTTCTTCACACTTTTTATAGAATATCAACATATTTTTTGTAGTGGGGTGACCAAAACTGGATGCAATATTCCAGATGTGGTCTTACTAAGGCTTTATAAAGCGGTATTAATACTTCATGTGATTTTGATTCTATGCCTTTGTTTATACAAACAAGGATTGTATTAAAGTTTTTTGGCCGCTGCTGCACACTGCTGCCTCGTATTTAAGTGATCATCCACTAGGTCTTCAAGGTCCTTCTCACAGTTACTGTTTTTGAGCTAGGTCTCACCTAATCTGTACTTGTACCTTTGGTTTTCCTGCCTAAGTGTAAAACCTTGATTTCTCTACATTAAATTGCATGTTGTTGGATAGGCCCCATAGTTCAAGTCTGTCAAGATCTTTTTGGATCCTAAGCTTGTCGTCTGAAGTGTTGGCTATCCCTGCCAGCTTAGTGTGATCTGCAAATTTGATGAATTCCCCTTCTATTCCTTCATTTAAGTCATTTATGAAGATATTGAAAAATACTGTGGCACCCCACTGCTACTTCCCTCTATGTAGATGTAGTACCATTAAGGACTACTTGTTAAGTACAATTTGTCAGCCAGTTACAAATCCATATGGTGGTAATGCTGTCTATCCTACATTTTTCTAGCTTTCCAAGAAGTAGGCTGTGGTCTACTTTGTCCAATGCCTTGTTGGATGAGAAAGGAAAGCATCCATTTAATCTAAGGAGCCATTTGGAAAAAAAGAAACTGGAAAATTCTTAAATAGAAAAGTAATTTGTTTTAGTATTAAGTGTTCAATTATTTAAGCATGATTGTTCATTGTGCCCATATAGTTAAGAAAAGTAATTATTTATTATGTTGCACTGACAGTCTCTTTGGCAACAAAACAAAATACATGCATTCAAATTCAACTGATATGTAATAAAGTACTGGGATGTAAACCTTTAAAAGCAATGTTATCAAGTAACAGCTGGCAAACAGAAATCATTATAAAAGTGAGCAGGGCTGTTATTCCATTGTAAAAACATTCTCCTGGAAAGACAAAGAAATATTTCTTAGCTTACTATTCCTATTATTATCTATATGGGAAGCTATACTTAGTCATTTAAATAAAAGCAACAGTATTAAAAACTACTATAATTTTAAAATCACTTTTTACACTTTAGCAGAAGAGACTACTGTTGCAGTTTTCCCAAACTACTAAAAATTTAAAGCTCTCACTCTGAATTTTTTTTGAAGATTTATTTCTTATTTTTATTTTATTTATTTTGTGAAGCATGAATTAGATAACAGATAAACATGATTATGAATACATGAAATGAATACAAGGGAATATTAGGACAGGGACGGTAGGCACATTAGTGCACTTATGCATGCCCCTTAAAGACCTCTTAGGAATGGGGTGAGGTCGACAGTAGACAGTCTAAGGTTAAAGTTTTGGGGGGTTGGGGAAGGAACCAATGTCAGATAGTGCATTCCAGGCATTGACAACTCTGTTACTGAAGTCGTATTTTCTGGAATCAAGTTTGGAGCGGTTTAGATAGATTTGTATCTATTGCGTGCTCCTGTATTGTTGTGGTTGAAGCTGAAGTATTCATTGACAGGTAGAACATTGTAGCAGATAATTTTATGCACGCCGCTTAAGTCGGATCGAAGAGGGCAACATTTTAAGTTGTCTAAGCCCAAAATTCTAAGTTCAAACAGAGTAGTAGAGGGTTACACCATCCTAGACTACATTAATTTCTTATACAAAGGGATGTATTTTGTTATCTAGCTTTCAACATGGAAATCTGCAGAAACACTGTAAATCTTGGTAGCCTTCAGAGAGTGACTGCCCACTACACAATAGCAATAGTAGCAATAGTTAGACTTATATACCGCTTCATAGGGCTTTCAGCTCTCTCTAAGCGGTTTACAGAGTCAGCATATTGCCCCCAACAACAATCCGGGTCCTCATTTTACCCACCTCGGAAGGATGGAAGGCTGAGTCAACCTTGAGCCTGGTGAGATTTGAACAGCCGAACTGCTGAACTGCAGTCAGCTGAAGTAGCCTGCAGTGCTGCATTTAACCACTGCGCCACCTCGGCTCGCCTATGTTAGGACCAGAATTCACAATTGTCTGGCTTTTAATCCATTGCCTTAACAACTAGACTGAATTGGCTCTTTTGGAGACCCATCCACTTATTCATAACATTATCTCGTTTGTGCTGAAAGTTGGAAGTTGATGATGGAAGTTGGAGTAAAATATGTAAAATTCATGGCTTTAAATGAATACTGTTTTCTGCTTTAATTAGACTGTAATTATTAGAACCTTCAACAATAAATAAAAATAGTACATTAAACAGTTTGTCAATGAAATTGCTATTAATTGTTGATTATGTTGGTGATAATAATGACTATATGTTATCTAAGTAAAATATCCCAATGACTCTCTTTAGAGATGCTGCTATTGCATGCTCTAAATTGGAATTCATTTATGATCCTTGTAGGATATCAAAAAACTGCAAAATGAGGGAAACCTTCGAGTAACTTCTATATATTTTTAAAAGAAGTTTGTATAGAATCATAGAAATATAGGGCTGGAAGGCACCTTGGAGGCTTTCTAGTTCTGTCCCCCCCCCCCCCCTTCAAGGCAGAATACTTTATTGTAATATATATTTGGGTATATACAATTTAACTTGAGAACTTTTAAGAAAGCCTCCTGAGGCTATTTATCTCAGAATCAATGTAATCTTACAGGTTTAACAAACAAAAGCACTGTTTAGTATGTGTCAGGCCTCATTTTTACATTAAATATGAGATTTGTATCCCTTTTAAGTTATTTGCAAATAAGCACAACTTTTTTCAGTTATGAATTTTGTGTACCACCAGAGGGAGCAAGCCACATATAAGAAAGCATGTATGAATCAATCAAGGACACACACACACACACACACACAGACAATTTCTGGACATTCTTTTTCTGACTCAATACGGCAACATATGCAACAATTTGAATTAACATAACATTTTACAAGCAGCATTGTTGGTTTTAAGAATGGTATATCAACAATGGAGAAACTACAACTACAATTGTACTGCAACACTTACCATTTTTGTGTATTCAGCAAATTCAACTGAGAGTAACTGAGCTCTTAATAACTAAAAGGACCAATGTGCACAGGACTTTTTCTAATTGTTTAAAGTGTCTTCTGACACATCATCATCTCTGAGTCTTAAGAATTCAACTTGAGAACTCAAAATAAATTTGTGAATGCATACTACAATCAGTAAAGAAGCATATTCTGTAAATAAAAATCAATCAGGATTTAAAAATATGGGATATCAATAGACAAGATGCTGTCATTTGAATAAGAATGTTACATGAGTTATTCTGGACAATGCAAAAAGTGAGACATGTGTGTTGATTGGCTATAATAAGGCAGAAATGACAGATAAAAGTTGAGGAGAGAGGGAACATTCTGTAAATGTGATAAAATGAGCTACGACTATGATTGAGTTGTTGTAAACTAGTGGCAGGGACATACACCACTCAATTTTGAAGAATTTGTTTGTAGTAGGGTATATGTATACAGTCACAAAAAGGGATGACCATCAATAAACACAGGATCAAAAATAGAATTGCATGCCCAACTCAACAGGTAAACTCAACAGAAATAAAGAGAGTAAGATATTAGTTATCGTGGATTGCAGTGCTGTATATGCCATTCTTGATGGAAACAGAAGTTAAAAAATATCCAAGGAGATAAATCTCTGCCTGAAAAGCCTAAAATGTATCATCCGTATACATTTTTCATACATATCTGAAACATAAAATATTTTTCCAGACATATCTGAAGCATAAAAGTAAATATTTGATATAGAAAAATCTAGAAAAGAAGGCAGAAGATAAAAGGACGATAAAACAAGTTGCTTATTCTGAACTTCGCTAGCTAAAATATTTTCTTTTAGGAATAAATGTTCTGGAGAGGAAATAATGCTTCATAAAACCATTATAATTTCTCCTTCTGCTGCCTCCACCTGTTTTGTTGAAAAAACAATTATCACACCAGTAACTATTATGTACAGCCTTCCACTCATTCCCCCAGAAAGAGAATTACCCTCTCTCTAATTTGGCTTCAGGATGACCTAATCTTTATTTTGAAGCAACTAAAATGAACGAAACACTAAAGTTTTAATATAGAACTGTATAGAAGGTGGAAAGCCTGATTGACTAACAATCAGGTGAGTGACAGCTGCTGCTGTCTAAAACAACTTTTAGCTACAACTCTTTGTTCTTTGTCATGAACTACAAAAACAAAATCTTATTCCTCCAAAATTAATTGACTGATGGGAGTTCAGTCTTCACATGGACTGGAGTCTCAAAATCATTTTAAATCTTATATTATTTTATACCAGATTTTTATTTTTTATTTCATTTTATTTTTAATGTTTCAAAATATGCTGATTTTTAAAAATCTGAGGTAATGAAAATAATGATCTTAAGACCACTTTCTCAATAGGACAATTAATCCCTATTATGCTCATGATTCCAGAAAGATTAATAAGCAAAATTTGTCTGTAAATTAGAACACATTGTCCAAATTCACTAGGAAGCAGATTATGCTTAATAAATTGGAAATTATACTCTCTCTCTCTTCTGTGATGAATTTGAAAGTATTTGTTTCTGCTTTAATTATCAAGAACACATATTATTATATCCAATGGTTAATTTTAATAATAGAACTAGCCTCCTTCAGATAATGTGTTATAAAGCTGTCTCAACAAAGAATATTCCCCAAATTAACCACAGTTTAGGCACATATATAATGCTCATTGTAAATCATCCTAGACTGAAGTGGAAATATACCTTCCCAGTTGTTCTAGAAGAGGGAATGAGATAAAAATAAGGTTAAAAATTATGATATTTCATTGTCCAAATATTGTCACATTCTTACTTCAGATGGAATTTTTTTAAATACAACCAAATGCACCCTACCCTTTAGTAACTGTCTGCTATCTTTGATAATTTTTCACAGAATTGGCATCTCCCATGGCTAACTAGAAAGTCAAACTTGTTAATTTTTGTTCAGTATTTGTTATATTGAGTATAACATTTAATTAAGTCAGTATAGGGTATGGATTTTGTCCTTAAGCAGGATTGACTCAGCCTTTAAGAAGGCATAAATCAGAAAATTTCCTACCAAGATTGCTTGTCACATTTTAAAGTAGTTTTACATTGTCAAAACAGATTAAGTTACCATCTGTCATGGTAAAACTGAATTTTTAAGCAATGAGAAATTCTTTGATAATCCAAGGCTTGTTAGAAAGAGAGACCAGAATTTCCTTGTAGATATATTTTTCCTTTGTATTTCTTTATAACTATTGGCAATGTTCAAACCAAGATGAGCACAATATATAAATATAAAAATGGTTTAATGTTAAAAAGGACTAATAGTTTGCTTTTAAATTTAGTTGTCCTAATCATTTTTCTACTACACATTTGCATACTTTTTATTTTTTATTTTAAAAAAGATCTATCACTATTTTTTTCAAAACAAACAAAAAGAAAATCAGTTTTCCAATTGGCAGCATACTTCAGAGACAGACCATAAATATTTTGCGTTTCTTTTTGTATTCTTGTGCTCCAGTTTTTCAAGCAAGAGCAAGCAGGACTTTGCTCTGTAATGACCAGATAAGAGCTTTCTTTTCTTTTAAATATTAGATTTTAACATTTGATGAAGATGGGGAGGAAGGAAGAAGGATGCAAAAAGGACGGGGTGGGGTCTATTATTAATCTATCAACTACCCTCAACAGAAACTCTTCCATTTGCGCCCCAAGCCAACTGGCAGAGCCAGGTCTTTAAGATTTTGTGTAAGAATAGAGGGTTGGAGTTGACCAAACTCCGGGGTGGGGGGGGGAGATGTTCCAAAGGGCAGGCACAATGGCAGAGAAGGCTCTTCACCTATATCCCACTGGCCAGAATATCCTGGCCGATGGGGCCTGAAGCATGCCTCCTCTGCTGGAACAGTGGGATGGGCCAATCCCAGTGAGATGAGATGGTTCAAGTAGGCTGCACTCATGCCATGAAGGGCTTGAAGGGTGATTACCAACAGCTGAATTGCACCCAGAAGCAAACTGGTAGCTCGTGGAGCAATGGTGTTATATGGGGCCCCAAGAATTACCCACGCTGCTGCACTCTGCACCAGCAGTAGCTTCTGAATGCTCTTCAAGGGTAGCTCCATGCAGAGAATGTTGCAATAGTCCAACCATGAGATGACTAGAACTTGAATGACGAAGCGCAGGAACTTCTGATCCAGAGTCCATAAGACCCCCCCCAAGTTGCAGACCGGAATAATCTGGGATAGTATCACTAAAAACCTGGATTTTGGGGCTCTATGTACCCAAAGCTATTTTGTCTTGTCAGGGTTCAGTCAAAGCCTGTTGTTCCCCCATCCAGGGCTAAACAGCCTCCAGGCACCGCAAGAAGGCAGCAACAGCTTTCCAAGTTATATATTACAGGCAGTCCTTGCTTAATGTCCATTCATTCTGCACAGTGGTGAGTTTCACATTTTGTTGTCACCAGTTCACCACATATATGCCCATCCTTCGCCCATGTGCTTTGCTCATGCTCGCTCGGGAACAAACTTTCGGTTTGCTCGTAGGGTCGGTTTAAGCCCCCCTCAGAGGCTTCAGGGCTTCCCTGAAGCCTCTGAGGACTAAAAATGACCCTATGAGCAAATCGGAAGTGACTTCCAGTTTGCTCATAGGGTCGGTTTAAGCCCTCTGGAGGCTTCAGGGAAACCTCCTGAAGGTCCCCGAAGCCTCCGGATGGCCTCCTGGGGTGGGGCTGTTTTCGCCCTCCCCAGGCTCCTATAAAGCCTCTGGAGCCTGGGGAGGGTAAAAAAGCATGCAAAAAATGGGGGGGGGAGTGCCTCTCATGTGCGCATGCGCACTGAGGGGGTCCGCACATTGCATTATGGATGCGAGCACACACACCTTGCACTCCCCCACTTATGGCATGAGAGCCAAAAAAGATTTGCCATTGCTGAGCTACCCTGCTACCACCAGCTACCCTTGACACCTGGCCCTGCCAGCCACTACCATGCCCACACCATGCCCCATGTTTATACTGGCTGGAACCTTCTTTCACACTAGTATATCCAGGGCTTCTCTTGTGGGCCAGCCAAAGCCTCCGTTTGAATGTCAGAAAAGAATTACCTGGCTGACTTCAGATTTTCTAAATTCACACCGTATTTCATTTTTCCCCAAGATCTGATTACTTCTCATAACTCTGGCAAGCATCATAGTCAAAAAGAGTTTTCAGAAAATACATAAATAGCAGTTCCCTTAACGTCTGTGGAGATTCTCATTCATCAGGGTCATAGTTGTCTTAAAGGTACTTTTTCAAAAGACAACTGAGCTGGGTTTTTTTTTTCCCCTTGAGGAAGAAGAAGAAAACATTTCACTTCTCATCCCAAAAGCTTCCTCAGTTGTGATGGTGGGGGGGATGGAAGGATAGGTATCTATCCACTATCACAACTGATAAAGCTACTTGGCTGAGAAGCAAAACTTTTTCTTTTTCCCCAAGGGGAAAAATAAAAAGTCCCGTTGCTTTTTTTGAAAACCTTTGAGACAAGCAGAATCCTTGTTTACTCAGATCAATCTTTTCAACTCTTCCTATTGCTTCAACTAAAGACAGTGTAAGCATGGGACAAATAGCTTGTTTGTTTTCTAATCTTTTGATTTCCTCACACCATTATTTATCACTTACTATTTAAATAATATTTTTTCAATGTGCCACAGGTTCACTTACGGGAATTTATGTCAGTGATAAACACTCAATCTCCTCTCCTCTCCATCTGCATCTTTAGTAAGCCCTTACAAACATGTTAAAAAAAACCAGCAAAGTAGCTTAACCTGGAAACAGCGATGTTTGTAAATTGAATTGCACCTTTTGTTCATCTATATCCACCCATACAATGAATGTAGTGTGAGTGGAAAGTATCCTTCAGCCATCTTGGATTAGAATGTGAAACAGTGGTGGGATTCAATTTTTTTACTATCGGTCCTTTGGGTGTGGCTTGTGGGCGTGGCATGTCATGGCGGGTGTGGCTTGGTGGTTGTGGCAGGGGAAGGCTACTGTAAAATCTCCATTCTCTCCCCTCTCCAGGGGAAGGTTACTGCAAAATCCGCATTTCCTTCTGATCAGCTGGGACTCGGGAGGCAGAGAATAGATGGGAGCGGGGCCAGTTAGAGGTGGTATTTACCAGTTCTCTGAACTACTCAAAATTTCCGCTACCAGTTCTCCAGAACTGGTCAGAACCTGCTGAATGCCACCTCTGATGTGAAAGCAAGACATATAAAATAACATAAATTTGGAGGGGAGTATTAAAATGAGCAGTTTCACATTAGAAGAGGTGAAAACATAAAATTTTCTAAGAAAAGGTTAGGTAGGCTATGCACAAATAAAGAACAGATGTATCTCAGTCTTAGTAAGTACAGTGGTGAGATCTAAAAATCCACTACAGTTCCATCCAAGGTCTTTGGTACAACCAGTGGTACAAATCCTTTTTGCCACAGTCGTTAAATGAATCACATGGTCATTAAGCAAATCCAGTTGGTAAGTATGTGATTCTAGGAAACTGCAACTATCATAAATGCATGCATTTATGGTAATTAGTATGAGAACCAGCTGTAAGTTACTTTTTTCATACTGTTGTAACTTTGAACAGCCATTAAACAAATGGTCATAAGTCGAAGGCTAGCAGTACTACATTTGTGAAATGGATGAACTGGATCTAAATCAGGACTGTGAAACCTGTAGCTCGCGGGCTGGATACATCACATGCTGGCCACGCCCACACCCAGTTTAGCAAAGAGGGGAAAAGTTTATTTTTTAATACTGTTCAAGGAAAAGGGAGAAATGCAGTACTTTGCTTAATGTATTGAGCACTTTATATTACAAATACTACTTCTTTATAACGCAGGTAATATGTATATTTATATATTTATAAATATATATGTATATTTACATTTATAAAGAGAGTCAATTTTGTCTAGTGTAGAGCTAGAGTGATCGTGAGTTCTAATTCTGCCTTGGCTGCAAAAGCCAACTGGGTGACTTTGGGCCAGTCACTCTCTCAGCCCAACCCACCTCAAAGGATTGTTGTTGCGGGGAAAATAGGCGAAAGAAAGAATATTAGATAGGATCACCACCTTCAGCTTATTTATAAAAATAAAGGCAGGATAAAAAAAAAATTAAAAAAAAATCCACTCTATAAATCAGGGGTCCCCAATCTCTAAGCTGTGAAGGGATTGCAACTGGGTTGCGGAAACAGCTGGAGAGCACTGGGCAATAGGCGACCACACATGCGCCTTTTGCACGAGCAGCAGGTGCACATGCATGCCATTCGTGCAAATGGAGCTACGTGCACATGGATGTGCTTGCTGGCCACTTGCATGGACGATCTCCTCCCCCCCTACACTTCCCGCTCCGCAAAGCCGGAAATGTTGGGGAACACTGCAATAAATAACGGGAACATATGCATAATACTGCATTATTCAAAAGTTGCAAAGTAGTGCTATTTTTAAGCTTGGAACCACTTTTAGAAACTGAGCGTTAAGAGTTTAAATTATTAAAACGAAGGAAACATAAGCAATGTAAATAATAGCCCTCTCCTTAGTTAAACATTTTTTCTCCTAAATATTGCCCCCTCTTGTACACATACAGGACATGATTTATATTTAGACTCCATTTAATTATCCCGTTTTGAACAATTTAAAGGTAAATACTCGGCAGCCTGCAAATACCGGATAAGTCCTAGGTAGGCTGTGGAAGTCTGGATGGAACAAAGCAGACTGAAACTGAATCCAAAGGAGTTCTTGTTTGTCATGAAACTGCCTGGTTCTCTGCCTGCTTCAGACTCCTGCTAAGCCCTTTTGGCTGGAGACTGCAGTCAGAAGGACTTGGGTTCAGCTTTGGCAGATGCACCAGCTGTGGCCGAGTCTCATGCTCTCACTGCTATTCTAATGAGCTTTATAAGGGGCTGCCTTTAAAGACAACTGACGAGATTCAATTGGCACAAAATGCAGCAGCTTACATGCTGGTGGCTGACAGCTACTTCAGCCATCAATATTAGAAGGTCTGGGTTCAATTCAGGTTTCTGGGTATAGTTTAAGGTTCTGGTTTTAATTATAAAGGCCAATGTGCTTTGGCTCCTAGGTATCCATAAGACTATCTCCTCTATGTCAAATTGGCCCATTATGTGTCTTTGTATGAAACTATATGAAAGAGTAGGGAAGACTTAGAAGCAAAACTTTTCCATGGTGCTTCTTCCACTTGGAGGTCCAAACTGCATCTAAATTTTTTATGGAGCTATCTGCTTTAGACAGATAGAGCTGATGCAACTGATTATCTGACTTTAATGTTTAGGTTTGTGTTGGGTTTTATATTATTTCTTAACTGTAGCTGTATGTTTTTGACAACTGTGTTGTTAATCTCAATGCCATCCAGAATTGGTGGCTCTCTATTTTGTTCTCTGTTTTTCAGGTTTGATGGCATATAAACATGGTTAGATAGTTGATAAATATATATGAATATACATACATACCTAAGCTACTTTTCCCAGTTTGATGTACTCTAGGCTTGTGGAAACAACCTAAAATTCCTAGTCATTAGGAATATATTTAGTTGGGAAGTCTGGTAACTCTAATATACTGGCAGGAACCAAGTTGAGGGATGGTGGCCTATGATATAAAATTTATGTTATCATTATTAAACCTATATGAAAATTGGTAAAAGTTTCTCTCTGTTTCATTTGCAGAGGTTTCCATGAATAGAAATTTTCAGAAAAATGATTGTCAAAAGTTCCTCTTTTTTTCAAGTCTCTGCATAGGCTACCAATCCTCTGGAGGAAGTTTGGAAAAAGGAGTGCATGGAGCTACTTTAAAAAATGGTAAATTAGGAGGAATCATCATCATATCTGCTCCTTGTTTTCTAGCGTGCAAACTTTGGCTAGATCAAAGAATCTTCTGTCAGCAGACCAGATATAACTACATATTCTGAACTTGTCATATATTTGGATTTGTTTTAAATACAGCTAAAACACTAGGAAAGTACTTGTATAAAATTATCTGAATTTAACTTTAATTTTGAATGTCCTACGGAGATTCTCAATCATCCAGGTCATGATTGTCCCAAAGGTGCTTTTTCAAGCAGCAGTCAGAACTGAAGAAACTTCTTAGATGAGAAGTAAAATGTCTTCAAGGAAAAAACAAAGAAAGTCCAGTTGCCTCTTGAAAATGCACCTTTGGTACTTTGAAGTTATGACAGAAGCCCCCCCCCCTCCCTCAAAATTACTTGCAAACAATTTTTGAAATTATCACAATCATAACAACTGCCACAAAAATGGCAAAAAATTCAGGTCTGGTCACATGAAGTATCAACTTATGATTGATCATAAGTTCAGATCTAGTTTATAGTCATACATCAAGAACAGAGGTGGTATTCTGCCAATTTGCATTGGTTTGGGTGAACCAGTAGTGGTGGCGACACGAGACTCCACCCACCTACCCAGATGTCATCACGGACCTTCTGTGCATGTGCGAACGTTACCTAACCGGTAATGAAGATAAGATGATACCATTACTGGTCAAGAACTACCTGTATATAATTTTGAGGTCAAGGAAAAAATGTGAAAATCAAGCTTTTACGAGCTTTAAAGTTATTTCATGATCTGATTATGGGACTAGCTGAAGCACACAAGTTGTATTCAGTCTCCCACACTAATATGTAGTTGGGGCCATAACCTCCTTCTGCTTTTCAGTTTCCTTGATAAAATTTTTTCTGTATTTGCTGTTCTGGCATGAAAAACTGATTGAGGTTATACAAGAGGTCAGAGTGGGAGGATATATTTGCACTTACAAATAAATCTTCCACCCGGAGTTTCTTTCTGTACCTGGCTAGCAGTCTCACAACAGGTATTTTGTTTTCTAATTTTGAAATGCTATTTTGTTGTTGCTGGTTTTAGGGGAGAAAAAAATAGTCCGTAGTTTGCCAGGACCATGAATAGAAGCAGTGTCTGACATTGAATATAGGTTGGTTTTCAGGCTTACTGTTTCTCCAAGCACCTCTACACAGATGACTTTTTGGAGGTGTTGTCTATTCTGAAAGCAACAGTTGAAGGGTTTGATTATTTATGCCTATGAGAAGTGTTTGATTATGGGTGGCTTTAAGTCAATATAGGCATAGCTAAGGAATAGTTGCTTTGATCCTGTTCTAAAAAATGAATTCAGTCTAGACATCAGGACTGGAAAGCACAATACTTCCTTCCACTTGTAGAAACAGAACACTTCTATGGTGTTTGGAATATCTCAACACTTATTGGGGACCTTCTTCCAATTAAGCATGTTTATCTATTTACTATGTTTGCCTGCCTGCCTACCCGCTTGCCCATCCATCCATCTATCCATCCATCCATCCATCCATCCATCCATCCATCCCTGCATGTATTTAATAATCAAAGTTCCTTGGGCACATGTTAAAAAAAGCATGCAGTCCACTGCTTGACGAATTCCTTCCAACTCCACCTAGGATCATATGACCAAGAGACCAGAGGGCTTAAGCATGGGGCAGATGGTACCATCTTAACAAATGAAAGCAAATACATGTGTCTCGGGATAATGTTGCAGGATTCAATCTGGGTCAGTCACCAGGACCAGAGGTTTAGCCTTCTGAGCTTTTGGACTGGTGCTGGAACCTATCCTCAGAGAACGTCTTCTCTATCAGAATGTGGCATTTTAACACACTGCCCAACTTTCTCTCCTACAGGGATCCACTGGTGGAATTCTTAGGATTTTTTTTTCTCTAGAGCCTTTGGATAAATCTGATCCATTTTCATATCTGAAGTTTCTTTTGCTGGCCCCCTCCCCCAGCCACATAATCAAACTTGGTCCCATTCTCTTCTACTTAGGTGAATTATCACACTGATAAGCAGAGAGACAGGCCTAAGACCATTCATTCATTTTCCAAACACTCCTTTAAGTGAAAAAGAATAAAATCTCCCTCCTCTTACACACGCACACATACACAGTTAATAATACAATACAGAACTCTTCATAATACATTTCTGCTATTTCTTTCTTTAAAATATGTAGAATTTGCTGCAAGCATTTTCTTGGTTTCAAAATATCAGATTAAATATACAGAATTCTATTACCACACATAAAATACTTAAAAGTCTTTAAAAAATATGAAAGTACCATTTCAGGAAAAGCAAAGGGCACTGTTTCCCTAGGGATTGCCTTACACTGCTTACAGATCAAAAGGAATTTATAAAAGTATCTATACTTTTTCATTTCCTCCATATATACTTATTTGAAAGTCAATCCAACTGAGTTCAAGGGAGTTTAATGGTTTGTGGGTAAAGAATTGCAGTTTTAGTAGTTCACAAATATGCTTCCTATTTTATGTAGTGTTCAAATTACTTTTTCAATCCCTGGCAGTAACTTTATAGCATGTGAATATGGATAAATAAGTGCATTCACGACATAGAACATACACAGTGACTGAACAATAATACTATTTATAGGTACTGGTTTCAAGTATTTCACTGAACAGCTTTCTCCTTGTGCATACATCTTTTGAACTTCTCTCCTCTCTATTGGTCTTTTATTTTTTTGTACTTCTGTGCAAAATAACTACTCTGTAATTTTACTTTTTGATAAATATTTACAAATCAAAAATCATTTACTTTAACCCCTAGCACCAAGAGATAGGTAACTACATAATAGTTGATGCCAAATTGAATGGTATACATCAGTGGTGGGTTGCAGGCAGTATGCTCCGGTACGGGCATACTGGAGCCTGCCCAGAGCACTGGGTACCGTTCCGATATGGTGCTCTGGAGGGCCCACTTGCGCTCCTTACCTATCCTTTAAGCATTTGGCGCTTCTGCGCACGTGCATTGTGTGTATGGTGCCTGCGCAATACTTCGCAGAGCAGCTGGAGTGTCGTGGAGGCTTGCGGAGGTGGTGCAGGCAGGCATGACGCATGCGCGCGCTGCTCACATATGTGCGCGCACCGCACACAAACATGTTGGTAACACCGAGCCCGTTCCAACCCTACCGGTTGGAATGGGATCCGGAACCCACCACTGGTATACATAGAGATGTGCACAAACATATTTTTTTAATCTATATAATTAATATTATCTAATGTAAAATGTGCAGTATAGAAGACTGAAAGTGTGAAAATAAACTTTGTAAATAAACAAAAGCAGCGAGAGACCCTAAATTGCTGAAAAAAACTTAGAATGCAGGGTTTTTAATAAAAATTCATGCCATATGTATTCGTCAACCTCAGAGAAGTCTAAAGACTCTCTCCTAAATATTTTGGGAAACATTTTACATGCTTGGTGTACAAGCAGCAATTATTATTTTCAAAGAAGATTCTAAGCTAACTGTAAAGGAACAAGGGAGATTTCAAGCTTGTTTCATGTCTAGAGATGTACACACCTATGGAAGGCTGACTAAGTGATAATCCTGATGATGTCTAAAGAGAATGTCATGTTTTTGTTTTTTAAACTTTTCGTCCGCATGTTTTCCTATTACTCAAGCATTATATTATACCCAAAGTTCCTTGCCCATTGAATCATACAGTGTTTCATGTATTCATTTTCCAAATTCAGTTTCAATCACATTTTATTGACCTGGGCAATAATGTGTTCCTCATAAGACACAGTACAATTTCAAATCCACTTTTTGCATTGTCAAACCTCAAATATTGTTTAATCTAAATTAAAATTTTCCTTCAGTTATGAGTATGTAGGCCAGTAACAAACACGTCCTAATGATTCCAACTCTTTTGACTTGAGATTATGTTCTTCTTTTTAAAAAAAGATATTATCTGAGCCCACCAGTCTGGTCTGACCATTATTTCTCTTCTAAATAATGCTTTCTGCTGTGACATCAGGAAAAATTACACTGAACTATAATTTAAAAGGAAATTTCTACAAAATGATGTATCTACTGCTAGCATCTGATAAATTGTCAAAGATATATATATGTATATATATGTATGTTGTAAATTTAATTATAAAGAAGGAACTTTTATCATCTTTGGTGAATTTGTGATAAAGCAAAGATATACTGGGGCCAGATTCATATTTTAATGCAGAATATTCTTAAATGAATATAAAATTAAAAGCAGAAGTTTTTATTTTAGGACTACTGGACAAGGAACTTGGGGGGAAAAATCTGGAATGTTGTTGCTGATATATTATTCACAAAAGTGAAATGATGTATCAATCCACACAATGGAAGAATGGATGTCAAAAGTGATGGACCTAGCAGAGAGGCTAAATTAACTGCTTTAATCAAAGAAAAGAACATATCCAGTTTTGTTTGCACTTTGGAAACCACTTCTAGACTTTGTGCTCGGGATTAAAAAAAAGTGAAATTTTGACTTTGGGATTTGCTGAGCAGATTCATTTATAGAGAACAAACGTCTCACTTAGCAACATAAATTCTGGACTCAATTATGGTCATAAGTCGAGGACTACCTGTCTTAAAGTACCTTTGAAATGTCTGTGTTACTTTCCTCACATTGCAAATGAGAGACGGTGAAACTTTTAGTTTTTATCTTTTGTTAATGAAACTCAATGCAACTTAAAAATGAAGCCAATCCAAATTCATCCATGACTTAAGTTGAACATAGTTCTGTACTTAGACCAGTGTGGTCACTGCCAGGTTTGCAAAAATTTAATGTAACTCTTTTCATTATTATTATTTTTATTTGTTAAAAATATAGGGACATTTTATGAAAATCATTTTATGTTCATATCTAATAGGTTAAATATTGTCAGTCTTGAATATTATTTATACACTACATAAATATTCTATGAATGCATCTATTTTAATATAATATCAATAAATATCACCCACATAAACAAAAGATTTCTTGGCTCCTCCATAATTTTTAAAAGTGGTAAGGGGCCCTGAGAGGAAAAGGTTTAAGAAATATGACATTAGACCATGGCCTATAACTTCTAACATTTATTAAAATACTATTTGGAAGATCCAAAGGATAAAGAAAGAGGACGTAGACATAATTCTCTTTACAACTTTCAGAAGTGATCAAGAGCTTACTTCTAAACTATACAGCAATTCCATCGATGGATTCTAAATAACAAATCCGATGTTTAACCTAGTATTCCTTAACTCACTACAACACTCAGGTGTAATTACAATCATAGAAGCAAGTCCATTCGCTTCTATTTCATGGTAGAAAACGTCGTATTCCTATGATCAGCATTTGAAATATGTTCAGTCTTCCAAATCTGAATAATGGCTACAGAATTTGTTATTGTTTCATCATCTACTCCTGCTAGAATTGGACTTCACTAGCAAACTTCTTTTGAGAAATTTATTGGATGCAACTACAGGTAGTCCTCAACCTACAACCGTTCATTTAGTGATCATTCAAAGTTACAACAGCACTGAAAAAAAATGACTTACGGCCATTTTTCACACTTACGTCCGTTGCAGCATCCCCGTGATTGTGTGATCAAAATTCAGATGCTTGGCAACTGACTCATAGTTATGACGGTTACAGTGTCCCGGGGTCACGTGATTCCCTTTTGCGACTTTCTGACAGGCAGAGTCAATGAGGAAGCCAGATCCACTTAACAACCAGGACACTGACTTACCAACTGTAATGATTCACTTAACAACTGTGGCAAGAAAGTTCGTAAAATGGGGCGAATTCGCTTAACATTTCATTTAGCAACAGAAATGTTGGGCTCAATTGTAGTGATTGGTTGAGGACTACCTGTATTATGTACTTTTCATTTAGCTAAATCAATCTGTTTATTGCTGAACAAACTTTGAATGATAGGTTTTCTCCATCCTCTTGTACTCCTTAATTATAATATTTCTGATTCCCCCAGGAATATTGAACGTGACTGTTTTAGGGATCAACTTGACTTGCAACCATTCATTTAATAACTGTTAGACGTTACAATGGCACGGAAAAAAGCGACTTATCACCAATGGTGAAATTCAATTTTTTTTACTACAGATTCTGTGGGCGTGGCTTGGTGGGCATGGCAGGGGAAGGATACTGCAAAATCTCCATTCCCACCCCACTCCAGCGGAAGGATACTGCAAAATCCCTATTCCCTCCCCGCTCCTGGGAGAAGGATACTGCAAAATCCCTATTCCCTCCCCACTCCTGGGAGAAGGATATTGCAAAATCTCCATTCCCTCCCCACTCCTGGAAGAAGGATACTGCAAAATCCCTATTCCCTCCCCACTCCTGGGAGAAGGATACTGCAAAATCTCCATTCCCTCCCCACTCCTGGAAGAAGGATACTGCAAAATCCCTATTCCCTCCCCACTCCTGGGAGAAGGATACTGCAAAATCTCCATTCCCTCCCCACTCCTGGGAGAAGGATACTGCAAAATCCCTATTCCCTCCCCACTCCTGGGAGAAGGATATTGCAAAATCTCCATTCCCTCTCCACTACAGGGGAAGGATACTGAAAAATCTCCATTCCCTCTCCACTCTGGGGCCAGCCAGAGATGGTATCTGTCAGTTCTCTGAACTACTCAAAATTTTCGCTACCGGTTCTCCAGAACAGGTCAGAACCTGCTGAATTTCACCCCTGCTTATGACTGTTTTTCACACTTGCAACATCCTCATGCTCACATGATCAAAATTCGGCCACTTGGCAACTGGCATGTCTTTATATCAGTTGCACTATCCTAGGATCATATGATCATGACTTCTAAACTTCCCAGCCAGCTTCCGACAAGCAAACCTAATGGGGAAAGCCACAATTGCTGAACAATCGATTGATTCCCTTAAGAGCTGGAGTAATTTGCTTAACAATTGTGATAAAAAAGGTCGCAAAATGGGGCAGAACTCACTTAACATCTGCCGTGTTTGGCAATGGAAATTTTGGGTTTGATTGTGATCATAAATCAAGGATTTACTTGCAATATCATTCTTGCAAGATAAAACCTATCACAATAATATCTATGAAGTACAGACCCAAATCCTGGCAGACACAGAGGGAAAAAAGCAATGGAATTCTAATGATAACATGTTTGTTTGCAGCCAATAACTGGTCATGTAAAATTTCTTCTCTTGCAAGGAAGTATATTCTGCTAAAGAGAAACATGTATCTTCATGCTGAACAGCACCCTGGGATGCATGGGGGTCGGGAGTCTAAGTCAGTTTCTGGCAAAATACCAGCGTTTCAAAAAATATTGTAATTTTTAGCTTAGCTTAACTTAAAAAAAAAAAACTTTTAGCAAAGTAAATAAATACAGCGTCAGGAATAAACCTAACCTGATTTTCAAATACCAGAGATATAATAATAGTGCAAGCAGTTTTTCATGGGCTTTTAAACATAGTACGTCAATGCCAAATGTTGATATATAAATAAACTTTGGTGCATGTATTTCCACTGCACTTCTATTACCTCTTGACAGTTGCGTAAGTGGACGACAACCACTATGGTTAGAAAGTCAGGTCTTGGTTAGACAAAGCTAATCTTGGACTTTGCACTTTCCGTGTTGTTTCCACTTTTAATGGACTTACACTACATGGAAGTGGAAGGGAAAGAGGGAAAGTACTGAGATTTAGTGTAAGGTATAAAAATAAGAAATTGGGAGCAAGGATTTGCCTTTGCAAAACTCAACTAATTCAAAATGTTCTGTACTTCATTTGAAGTTTTTTTTTAAAAAAAATAATATTTAAGAAACAAACAAGTTTCAGAGTGCTAAAATACACTAAAACAGGGATGTCAAACTCACATCGTCACAGCAACCTCACATGACGTATTGGGATTCTCCCCCTTCACTAAACTGGGTATGGGCGTGGCCAGCGCGTGATTAATTTGGCCCGTAGGCTAGGAGTTTGACAGCCCTAAAAATGTCAGGAAGAATAGTACTGAGAAATTCTTATTGTGTTAACCAAAAATAAAAAGGAACAATATTGGTATCTCATTTAAAGAAACAGCATGTAGTTTTGAAAGATACTTCTGAAAGCTACCAGTTAGGGATAATTTAAATATGTTACTTAAACATTGAAAGTGGAAATGGCAAAGATGCTTTTACCATTTTGTGCATGTCAGCAAAAGCTACAGAATGAAAATTACAGAGTGTAAATTAAAAGTTTGCTCTGTTAGGAACATAACTTTTTCTTTGCCCCATCTTACAAAGAGCTATAAGTATATGTTTGAAAAGTAGTTCATCTAAAGTTCTTAACAGATATAGCTGGAAAAAACCATTTGGCATTGAAAATTGTCATGTAATAGAAAAGATATAGAATAGAAAAGATATATCCACATGTATTTTGTGGATTATCACTGTTGTATCCAGCGGTGAGATTCCAAATCTTTTCCAATCAGTTCTATGAGAGAGCGCTTTATGCGCATGCCTAACATGCGCTTTGCGCATGCAGCACTCTAAGACCACTCTTGGTGTCAGTGCTGGTGAGCTGAGCTGTTGTTTAGCTCAGCTGAGGTGCGGCAATCCACTCTGCCACGCAAATCAGTTGAGCTAAAAAACAAGGGAATATAGGACAGGGAAAAGCGGAGATAGGAGGCGGGGCCAACCAGAGATGGTATGTTCTCAGAACTACTCAAAATTACCGCTACCGGTTTGCTAGAACTGGTCCAAACCGGCTGAATACCACCTCTGATTGTATCTCTAGTTACTTAGAAACCACAGTTCCATTGAGAATAATACTGCATCCTGATCAGGTATTCATCCTAAAAGATTCTAGACAGAGTGATAATGTACTCTGAAATATGAAATAAAATATAAATATGAAATAAAAATGATATAAATCAGTAACTGAAGCTCATCAGATAGCAAACATGAATTAATTGCTTCAGATGTCAAGTCCAATTCATTCTCATATATGCAGATGGAAACAAAATATGCATCCATCTTAAAAAATATAACAGTAATATAAATTTTATAGGGGTAATATAATTAACTATAATACAAGGGAGTTCTTGAGAAGTGAGGAGGCAGATACAGAGCATACAGTAAACAAAAATCCCGGTTTTAAAAATATACAGATATTCCAAATCTATCCTGTTTTTTAAAAAAACAAATTCAAACACTGATTTATTAAGCTAGAAAATAAAAGAGCTAAAACATTTTGTTAAATACTTGAGCACCTGTTTACACATGGGGTGTTCTTCATGAATCAGATGTTTGCTGGGGACAAGGTTGAAAGACATGAATGTTTCTATTCATGAATTTTGCTACCTGCTGAAAAAGTGTACTTTGAGAAATAGCTCCGCAACAGTGATGGAAGATTTCTCTTAATTACGTGGTTTTTGAGGAAATACCTTGAACCTTTTTACCTCCAAGGAGACTGGAATTAGCCATGACCTCTCCTTATAGCTTCTACTCAGGATGTCACTGGAGAACACACATCGAAGGAAAGCAAGATCCTCATTTAGAAATAAGGGAGGGGGAGGCTATTTTTTGTTTGTGGATCAGCATAGTCATAAACCAATTTGACCAAATACTTATTTTATCACTTGGATGTATGTACATAGATTTCAGTGTCAAAAATAAAATTAAGGGAAGTAGTGTTTAAAGGTAAAAAAATAATAATATTCGCTATCAGCTTATTCACTTAAAAAACAAAGAATCTACTTGACCATTTGTGTTTCAAAAACAGATTCTTTCCAATATTTATTATTATGTGACTCAAAGGAGTTTTTCTTTTTATGCTGGAAAAGTTTCAAGCATTGCAGTTTCCACAAATCTCCATCTTCCACTCACCTTTTTTGCTCCTCATAAGAGAGAGAAACTAAGGTTTTTGGCAGATTGTGCTGTTCCTCAATCTCAACTGTGGTGCAGACAGAAAGAGAAATGGAAGTAGAGGAAAAAAGATAGTAATTTGCAATTTGTGTCTTTGTTTTCTCTTGTCCCATCAACAGATCTATCTATGATGATGGTCAATTGATGAATTGTCTACTCTAATGAGTGCTAGGTAGCAACAAAGAGGATTTTTCCATCTCTTGGCTGCCAGGATTTGGCAGAAGTCAGGATTTGGGCAGCAAAGATATAGCCAGTAGACAAGTATTCCTGAAGAGCTGGAGTTTGAAAACGGGATTTAGTTGTGGAAATCTATGTGAGAGCTTTATACTATCCAAGAACGTAATATAAGAACCACTTCATATATGAAGTGAGAACTCAGGACTTCCCTGGAAGCAGCAGTCAATGGGAAAGGAATTCCCCACCATGCAGGCTACAGAAATACAAGAACTGAGTCCATTTCATCACATGCCTTGAACCATAGCTGTTCAGTTTCAAGACTTCACAGTCTCCAAGTTGAGCAACCCATTTAAACAAGAAATTCAAAAGTGGTTGTCTTTTCTATAGACAAAAGAAGACTGAAGGGTGGGTTAAAAAGGGGGAAATCCCACAGAAAACCTTCAAAACTTACTGAAGTCTTAAAAGTCCTGCTCAGAGCATGTTTTTAGGACCCGTCTCTGATGCACATCAATGTGCCCTGTATTTCCTGCACACAATACCTTAAGGTGTGATAGTAGGGAAAACATCACTTCCAAAATGTGGCACTTTAGGAAGATAATGAGATGCAGTATGAGCCATGTGTTCAGGGAACCATTAAAACAGTGTCCACACTGTATGGCAAAATGGCTGCATAGATTTGCCCATGAAGAAGCAAGTAGCCTTGTCTTCCTCCTGTATGTGGTGGCTATAACTGAATACTGTTTAGTATTCTGCTGAAAGACTTAGGGAGATTACAGAGAGTATTAAAACTCATTCACTTTGTATCAACACAGGTTGTATTTATATAAACTAAATATGTGGATTTTTCATCCCAAATTAACCTCTCCACATGCAAAACATAATGATACAAATGTTGGTCATTTTCCAGGGGTTTAGGGGGTCAAGATACAGAGGTCAAAATATTTTAAATGAAAAGTCATACAAGCAGATCTTAAATTACTGTCAGGGTGTATTAGTGTTGTGAAGAGTTAAGCTAAAATTCAGTTGGCATCAGTGGGACCAAGTCACAACCAGACCTTAATCTGAAAAATCCAGTATGCTACTGATAAAAAAATATCTTAATAGAAACAAAAATTACCCATAGCAGGATAACTATCAATCAAGCCTATCACAAGAAAGGATATTAGAAAGTAATCTAACTATGACTGAATAAAATTTCTATGATTAATTCTAGTCAGGCTGAAAGCAAGTGACGAAAGAGATATTATTGGTCTTGGAGACTTAGGGGTGATATCTTTTTACTATATTCTTTCCTGCTTACCTGATATTCTCAGCCTGAGCAATTATGTGTACTTTATGGGAATGGAGTAACAAATGAGTAGAGATGAAAATAGCAAAGCAGAAATGGGTCCAATAAGACAGAACTCCTGATGACGTCATCTTTCCTATTCTAGAAACAGAATTTGGCACATCCTATTTTGGCTTATGATTGCATCACAGGAAGAACCAACATTAAAAAGAATTTGTCTACCATGGTTAAACCCACCAGCTCTTCTATTCACATAAACTGATTAAAAATATGTATTTTAATTAAGCAGTTCTGTGTATATTTAGGAAACTTAAGACATTATTTACTTTTTAAATATAGAAATGTAGTGCATAAGTTATTTAAACTAAAGCCTCAGCATCATAACTGGTTGCAGGTAAACAGATTCCAGAAAAACAACTATGCTATTAGAAGATGGCTGGATGTAATAAAAATATCCTTACACTAAATAAAGTGCTACGATAAGGAATCATCGTAAATGACCACTCGAGTTATGTATTTAATGCCAAAAATGAACAAACCTCTATTTCTTTGTTGATGTTTGGTAAGAGCTCTGTACATAGGATGTAAATAATTATGATATACCTATTTTAATAAGTATTGCACTGTAATTTTTCCTATTTCATAAATCCCACTGAAGTTACTATAATCTGAATTTATTTTCAGGGTTGCTATGGCTAGCAAAAAGGTACTAATTATCAGCACCCATAGAAGTTTGCACAGGTAGTCCTTGTTTCATGACCACAATTAAGATTACCAATCTGATTGTTAAACAAAATGGTCACTTAATGAAACCACAACTGAGCTTATGATCTTACTTTAGCTTTCCTTTGCTTTACAGATCTGTGAAAGTTGTTAAGTATGAGAACTGGTTATAAAGCTAACTTTGTTCATCACCACTGTAACTGTGAATGGTCAATACACAACACATACACACAGAGCTGGCAAGTTAACATTGTTAGGAAGCTTTTAAAACTATCCAATATCTTCAGTGCTGGATAAGTTAATGAATGAAATGTATTATCTACAGTGTGTGTGTGTGTGTATGTTTGTGTGTGTGTGTGTGTGTGTATAAAATGTTCTTCTGTCACATAGTATTTTGTATAGCTACCACGTCATGTCTAAATTAAACAAACTGTTCTGAAAAGCAGCCCATAAATTATTTAAATCTAAATTACCATAAATGAACATAAACATAAACAGAAATATGTATAGATAATGCTACTAATATAAATGATGTATTTTATAAACTATGACAATAAATGCTAAGTGTTTAAATAAAACCAAAAAACATGACTTCTAAATTACTTAAATATTCTACTCCGTTTCTTAAATAGAGTATTCTGCTGCACTGATGGAAGTTCGGCTGTCACTTGTGAATAAAGGAAGAAGTATTGGATGGCCACTTTCAGCTGCCAAGAAACACAACCAAAAGGTCCATTCACATTCATGTCCTAACTAACGAGCCACTACGAAACAAGAGTGCTTGATGAGTCAGATTCTGAGGTCATCCAAACTGGCAATTCCTATGTTTAATCAGAGGCCCTGAGGACATCAATCTGGTCTGAATTGTGAAATTCCATTCCTGAGGTTTTGTGCTCCTTAGCTCTCAAGCATGTGGTGCATTATGACGGATCCTAAGAATGATGGGATAAATGATGAAAGCAACCAAATCACATCCACTTTATCTCAATTTTCCTTAAGCCCGATGTCTTGTATTCCATATGTAATAGACAACAACCCCTACTGTTTCCTGCATCTATTACTGGGAATTGGAGAAGTTTTAATCCAAGATATCCAGAAAGCATCAGGATGTACTAAGGGTTTCAAAACTAATACGGGCAGGGAAAAGGGATAAGTGTGACACAATTAAGAAATAAAAGATGATTTAAGAATAGAATCTTGCCCTGATTCCTAAATATAGATTTGTCTGGTTACAATTTTTAAAAAAATCTGTATTTCTGGTAAAATATTCAAATAAGAAAAAGGAGAGTGGGAGTCCATTTCCTAAAACAAACAGTTATTACCAATCACAAGCAGTAATACAAATAGTACCATAATTCACATACAAACCTACAAAAGAACTACATTTCTGTCAGGTAAAAGACTCATTTCAGGATTTGAAGGGAAAAATGAAGTCAACATGGGTCTGTGTACTTCTGTCTTGACCGAATGCATGTACACAGAAACTATTAAACTTTTTTCTGTTTTGTTTGCTGTGAGAAATCTGTCAGAAATTTTTGAAAATAAAAAGCAGGAACATATGAAGCCTTGACAGACAGTCCCTTCAGCTGCCGTGGATACAGAGACCAAGTGTGGAGTGTGGTTTCTGCACTTAAGGCATGATGGTTCCAATGTATCATAAACAATAAATCATAGATCAAGATGATTGAACAGATCCTTGATCCTTCAACAGGCCTCCATTCATGGTCATAAATGGAACTTCTACCTACTTAGATCAATGCACCTAATATTCAGTGAACGGAATATGGAGGTTACAGTTGGATTAAAGCACAGAAGAAAACTACAAATATGGCTTCTAGATAAGGTAGAGCAGGAAGCTGTTTCAAGTAGAGTAAGCAGATTTCCTGTGCTATTCATAGGCTGAACTAATTGTATACTTTGCCCGGCATTGTGTGGTGATGTAGTGTGACTTGTTCCTGGACTGAGGAAGGCCTGCTCAGAATTCATGCCTTAGTCACCTCCTAAATGGATTACTGCAATGTGCTTTTGAGTATTTCGAGGCTTCAGCAGGTGCAAAATGTGGTGGTATGGGATGTTATAGTGCTGGTATATATGATATCTCTGTTCCATGAAAGAGAATTGGCTGTTGGTATGCTTTTGAGTATAATTCAAGATTCTGGTGGCTTTCTCTAAAGCTCTTCATAGCTTGGACCATCTCTTCCCACTGCTGTTTACCTATCCTGTTAAATCTTGCAGGAGAGACAGATTCTGAGTCTGTCTGTGCCATCCCTTGGGTCCAAGGAGCAGAGCCTTTTCTGCTATAGTGGCACCTTCTGGCACATTACCATGTTTCCCCAAAAATAAGACAGGGTCTTATTTTCTTTTGACTCCCGAAATAAGCGCTTGGCCTTATTTTAAGGGAGGTCTTATTATTTTTGAGGTGCAAGGATGATCACTTCGTGGCTGCTGCTTTGTTGCAATATTTTCAGGGAGGGCTTATTTTCAGGGGAGGGCTTAAAAGCCCGATTGGGGTTATTATCTGGGGAAATCTTATTTTCAGGGAAACAAGTATCTCTTCAGAAATTAGACTTGCCCTGACCCTGCTGGCCTTTTGCAGAGCTCTAAAAGCCTGGTTTTGCCATTGAACCTGAGGTCCTGATAGCACGGGTGACCCCTTGTTATGGCTTATTTGAGTGTTATTGAGTCTTCTTGGATGCTATTTTATGTCATTTTTATTGTTTTTAATATTGGGGGGGGGTTTCTGTGTTTTGATTGTGCATTGTCTAGAGTTATAGAGATACGATAGGCAGCTGTTGTGGCCCAGAAGGAGCCGTTGAAGCTGCCGACAGACTCCGATAGCAAGGGACCCTATGAGTCGGCTCTTGAAGATGTGGAGGACCCTGGGGAGGGTTCAGACTCTGAGCAGGGACCAGAGAGGCTGGTTGGCCACCAGTAGGCACCTGAGGCATGGAGCAGCGGTGAAAGTGAAAGGGAGTTTGTCCCTGGCGTCAAGCCCTGGAGCAGTGGGGAGGAGCTAAGGGAGTTGGTCCCGAATGCCAGGCAGACGGGCTGATAAGCGCCGGCAGCAATTATGGAGACATAGAAGATAATTGGGGCCAGGTGGTTGTGATTAGGCTCCTCCCAAGAGACTATATAAGAGACTTTGAGAGGAGACCTTTTGCAGGACACAACCGTTATACTAAAGCTGGAGAAGCTCTTGTGTGTATTTCTTATCAGTGGAAGTCTGGGTTGCTGTCAAAGTCTTGTCTGTGAGTTAATTACTGTGAATAAATTGGCTAACAGTAATCTTGTGTCGGTGTGACTCACTGTACAGAGGGGGGGTCAGAACAGGCAGTCTATGAATGTATTAAAGAAATAAATACAGTGATTACAATATAATGTAATCACACTGAGGAAAAATATATGCCTACTATAAAATGACTCATAGTTGAACAATCAATATACACAAAGCCTCTTGGACGAGATGAATATACCTTTCTATGCTGTGAAAACAAAGGCTTTCAAATTATACCACCATTACTGTACATTCAAATCTGGAACACAGCCTTAAAAGTACTTATAGAATATCTATTGAATTATGGAAATCAAACATTCAAAGGAACAAGAGCCTGCTTTCTCTGTGGAAATGAAGGAGGTTGCTTTATCAAGCATGGATACATCCAGGGGTGGGCTGCTATGGGTTTTCCAGGGTTCGAGAACCCGTAGCTAACGTTATGGCCAATTCGAAGAACTTCCAAATTCCACCCCTGGCTGGCCCTGCCCACTACACCCCACCCCTCCCAGGAGTCTCCATGCGGCCCATTTTGGATATGAGGTAAGTGCAGGGTCCATGTGGAGGTTCGAGGGAAAAATGGGCCTCCCGGAAGTCTGGGAAAAGCGAAAATGCTCCCTCCCACCATGGTGCAGGAGGCTGACTAGGCCATGCCCACCAAGGCCAGGTCACCCAGCAACCAGGCAGAGAGCTTGTTACTGAAATTTTTGAAGCCCATATCTGGACACATCATCATATGCATTAGGGGAAGACACAGTTACTTGAGTGTAGGATATAGTTACTAGGGCAGCATATGAAAAAGAAGCTCTATAAAACCTATTAGCAAAGTCATACCCTTCTTTCTCAAAGCATTAAAGAATCCACTGCTCCTTTCACATGGGAATGTGACATCCCATATACAAAATGCAGATGCTTTGTCAAATTAGTGCAGATTTTGTGACATATCAGTGTGATGTTCTTGTCCTCACTAGCCTCCTATGGCAGGGCTATTTTAAAGGCTCTCCTTTGCTGGCTCCATTTCTATAAGCATGCACAATTTTTTGCTAACAGTCTGAGAGTCTGTATTATCTGTGCATGCACACGCCTGCTTTGATAGCCAGGGACAGTTTGAAAGAGGCTGTGTAAGCCTTTTAAAGAGCACTGCGAGTTAAATGCATCAAAAAGGATTGATTCACTTGTGCCAACAGAGTTTCTGAAGGAGTGTACCTCTTCCAAATACTTTATTTGATAAATAAATAATAAAATGCTTTATACAGTCTAATAGTTGCACCCTTCTGATTAAGTTTTTTTTCTGTTTTCTGTTTCAATCACTGGGGACTTGGGGCTTGGAGAACTTATTTGATGGAATGCGTCCCTTCCTATTTAAAAAATATGCACGGAGCAAAATAAAATAAACCCTCTAACACAAAAGCAAAAAACTGCCTATTTCAATAGGATAATGTTCTGACCGAGGCTTCCCAAGAGCATAAAACAAACTCCTTGTCCTAGCAAAAAACCCTTTTATTAATTTACAGTGAATTCTGCTGGCGAAGTCTTTCAAAGGAGGATTTACGGTCACACACTTTATCTGGCTTGGAAAGCTGACAGGCTGATATCTGCAGAACTTGGCAAGGAGTCTTGAAGAGTCACTAACCAATTATCAAACTAATTGTCTCCTGAAAACTCCACTGTCTTTCACTCCTCTTTTATTTCCTCTGGGAGGGGTCATTCATATCTGGCCTTACTCCCAAGTTGACCCCTGCTCTTTAGCTGTTCCCTTTGTCTGGCAACTCTGCGCATGCGCACACTGGGAACAGCTGTTGGTTTGCCTCACTGCTGTCTGACTCTGACAACAGCTGGTATATGGCTCTGGCTCCTTCTCTACCTCCGACGCAGAACCCTAATCTGAGCCTTCCCCAGACTTCAGGATTTGCCCATGTTCCTCCCCAACCTCCTCACTGTCTGAAGCTGCTGCCAGCTCTGCTGGCAGGCCACAACAGATAAACCAATCCTTTTATTCCCACAATTCAATGCTAATTTTTTGCAATGCTCCCTTTTTAATACAAAATAATATCCTTTTTTGAACTAATTATTAATAGGAAAATGGAGAAACGGGAAAAAAAACCTTTTCTCAAAAATTTGGGGAAAGCAAACATGAAAATGGATGAGTTAGAAGTTTAGACAAATTGCATCAAAGAAACCAACTAATCTTTAAAGATTGGTGTAATTTTTATCATACTTTATTGGCTGGGATTATCTACCAATCCCCCTCCCTCAAGATAATAATCTAATTCTGGCATGGTTTTCCTACTCTTTTCTTCTTTTGCTGCAGGTGAAGGAGAAACTTCAATCAAAACAGACCCTAAGTCTTTTAAGGCACAGGTACTTGCTAACGGTAAGCTACCAACCTCTCCTCAGTTTTAGTACAATCGAAGTAAATTCATGAATGGAGATTGGCATCCCGAATAATAATAATAGAAACCCAACCTGACACAACATGTTTGGTCAAGAAAACTTTCCACCATAATTAGCATTTTCTTGGTTTGAAGGTGGAGCTACCACGCAGTGCAACTTCATCACCGAAGTCACAAACAGTATAAATGACTCAGGATGTTCCTTGAAATAACAACTTCTGATCTGCACACCTGTAGTAGGAGGACTCATGAGCCAAGACTGCTCCACTCCACATTTGTAATTCTGCAACATGCTGGTATGCTACAATTCTATCTGGCTTGGCTTCCAGAGGCTTTTCATGTGCTCACTATGAACACATGTGACACTTGAGAATATTCTAATTACAGTTAGTGCAGAAGGCTTACCTCTGCCTAAGTTGCTAAATGGGCATGTTTTCTGAAACAGGGGGAGCCAGAGTCTGTTTTTGAAAACTTCAGGGGGATTATTTGGAGACAGGAATGGCAGCTTTGTAATTTTCTCCTCTTTTTCTTTCAGAATCTATTTCCATACCATTGGGTTATTATGCAGTTCATGTTGAACATGCAATAAAATATAACTAGTTTTCTGATGCTTAGTACTCCTACATTAAAAAAAAAAGTTATTTAAAGCCTGTACTCCAATGAGTTGCAGTAAGGCAGAATGTCTATGTATTTACTTTAACTTTGTAGGGATAGAAAGAATCCAATTCACCAAATATGTACACAAATAGTATTTTTTTTTACTTCCTTCGATGAAGAGTGGATTTAGGAATATGAAGTCACATCTATCCTTTCTGTTGATGCTGCTCTCCATGAACATAGTCTGGGGTGATGAACACTTTTATCCTCAACGATATCAGAAACAACCAAGTGCACCAATCAAAGGGCCACCTTTTCAGCCTTTCAACGTAAAAAATCCTGGTAAGTGATATTTGCTTCTTAAAGTGGATTTGTTAAGAATGTTGGCGATAAGTGATGATCAAGATACTTGCTATTCCAAAAAGAGTTGTTTTGTGAGACAAAAAGCATTGGTTTTATAAAAGGTAAACTACTCTTGTTCTTTTTAAGATACTTGCCACCATAAAACTGAATACAGAGGAATAACTGCAGGGAAATAGCATATAGGACATGAAATGTTTGAATGCTCTGTCTATAAACTTTTCAGGATCATGCATAGATAACTAGGTGGTTAAGAAAACCACTTTGATACACTCTTTTTCCATGAGAAAAAAATTCAATTATAAGAAACTGTTTAAATATATATGCCACCACGTATTTTAAAGTAGTTCATCCCAGAGAGAGTAGATTGTGTGGTTTTTCAAAACTTGCTATTTAATTGATTAGACGTTCACTCCACTTTTATTACTTTATAAGTAAGTCAAGGTGAACATGCCTAATATTCCTTCCTCCTCTCCATTTTTCCACAAGAACCCTATGAGGTTGACTGAGCTTAGAGAGAGAAACTGGCCCAAAATCACCTAGCCAGCTTTCATGCCTAAAGAAGAACTAGAACTCCAGTATGCTGGTTTTTAGGCCAGAAGGTTTGCCAAAACTGGCTCTTCAGTTTTATGATCAGATAGATGTTCAACTGATGCAGGGATGAAGGACTAGAAAGCAATATAGAACATATTCTAAGGCTAACCTTTTCTGGGCTGAGTGCCCAAAGCGTGCGCCAAAACCGCCAAAATGAAATGTGTGTGTAGCTCAGCGCATATACATGTGCCCTCCGCACATTCCCCCCTGTGCATGCACACACAGCCCCTTACACATGCCACGTGCCCTGCCCCTGTGTATGTGTGTGTGCCCTTCCCGCATGCGCTCTGCCCCCTGTGCATGCACGGCAGAGACCCAAAGACCAGCTGGCCAGGGGAAGGCATGTGTGCATGCATGGCAGAGCTGAACTGGGATGACGGCTTGCATGCCATCAGAGAGGGCACTCTGTGCCACTTCTGGCATGCATGCCATAGGTTCGCCATCACGATTCTAAGGCATTCTAATTGTGATTTTAAAACACCTTCTCCAGGCTATACTTTTACGGTCTAGGGTTCAAAAGACTCAGGGCAGAACAGGGGAAATACCAACTGAAAACATTTTTTCACTTCCTTTCTTTCTTAAAACATAATGATTACAATATAAAAGATGTACCAACAACAACAAGTGCATGAAAATGCTAAAAGTAGCACCTATCACTAAAACTAAGCTCTGAGATTTCTCGCAATGATTTTGTTATCCATCCCACTTCAAAAGAGCAGTTAACAATAAAATGGAAAACAAGATAATTTTCTTAGCATAATACTAAGATTTTAAGCAAAAGTTCAATATATATATTTTCTCCTCGGTAAGACAGGTTCATTGACAGCCACAGAATATCTAATGTGACCACTAGGTGGTCAACCTTCTAGAAAACCAATAGACAGCCCGTGGAACTTCAAAGGGTGGTGATTTGCAAGTCTCTGGATCTAATGGAAACTGAAGGTCAACAATATTTGGCAACCTACCATACAGATTTCTCTATTGTCCTGTCCTGCTATTCATGCATGGATTTAGCTTTCCATTCATTTAGCTAATACTATTTAGGAAGTGAGTTTACAAAGGAATCCAAGAGGATTTATTTTGAATGCAAAATCCAAGCACTTCATTCAGTTCAATGGAAATATAATCTCATCAATGAGAGATTATTGTGATGCTGAAATTTCACATTTCACCATAGTAACAGGAATATCAGGCATGAAATATTTATTTTTTTCTGAAAAAGTTCCAAATTCAGGTTTTATTGTATGTTCTAACTTCGATGGAGAAATTCATTTGTTAGATAGATTTTGAAATGATAACATATGCTTCACATTTAAGCCATGTATTATAAGCTGATGAAACCTATATTTGTTATTTTTTTAATATTCCATTTTTGTTTTTAAGGTTTTGTTAGCAATCATGGTAGGAAGGAGTTGCATTAATCAAATAAATAGTTCCATCCTCACAATCATCAAGATCACTACAAGTGGGGTACTTGTAGCTTTCTGGATACAACCCTTACAATGCCATTCGTGCCATCCTTCCTTGCCATTATACCATGTTAACTGAGGGCACTAAGAATTGTAGTGTCTAAAGCTGTGATTGGGAACCTATGGCACGAGTGCCACAGATGGCATACAGAGCCCTTTCTGTGGGCATGTGAGGGGTTGCCCCAGCTGAGCTCTACTGCGCATATGTGTGCACCTCCTGCCGGACAGCTGATTTTCAGATCTCTCCTGCGCATGTGCAGGGCGCATGTGGGAGATGTGTGTGCATGCGTGGGAGATGTGGCCCTCTCCGCGGTGCGGCCCCCCAGCCTATTTTTGCTCCCGGAGGCTGCAGGGAGGCCTAATAGGCTCAAAACGGGGCAGGGGGGGTGTCCAAGCACACTTGTGCGGGGGAGTCATGTGCGCATTGCATTATTATTGCAGCGTGCACACGCTTTCACTACGCGACAACAAAAAGGTTAGCCATCACGGGTCTAGAAGATGCTAGATAATATGGCAGACTTACAAGAAAGGAATTTTTATGAAATATCCAGTAGTGAAATTACAGGACACAAAGTATCTAAAAAGTTTTGTTTTGCAATTCTCAGATTTCTTTGTAGGATGCTATGAAGATTTTTGTTCAGATTCTTGAAACTGCAATTCCATACTGACTCTTCCATACTCTTGCCATTTTTAGGGAATTAAATCTTAAAACAAATTGTTAAGGTTTAAACGTGAGCCTTTCTAATGCGGTTAGGCAGGAGTCTACTTTGAAAGCATGAAGGTTGAGAAAGTGAGGCACAACCCTTTGGTTGGAAACCATTCCTTGCTTGATTTAATAATTGCCTTCCCCACTGGCAGTGGGAAATGAGAATGCATCACACCAGAATGCTGGCTAGGGAATTCTTGGAGTTGAAGTCCACTCATCTTAATGTTGCCAAGTTTGAAAAACATGAACTACAGCATGACGAGGAGGGTGAGGATCTCCCATTGCAGCGCCTCTCAGCATAGCACCAATCTCAAGGAATCCTTGATTTTTCAAGTGGGGAGGAGCCAACAGTGACACGGAGATGTGTTTCTCCTCTGCTGGCAAAGATTTGGTCCTCTCTGCTAGAGACTGCAGGACTTGATCTAGAGAGCTTAAGTTAAAGGAGCATGAATTTCAGTTTAATATTATTTGGGATGCTTCTAACTCAGATACTTGGTTCCTTTATAAAGGAAGTAGCACAGTGATGGTGAACCTATGGCACGCGTGCCACAGGTAGCACGCAGAGCCATTTGTCAGGGCACACAAGGCGCTGCCCTGTTAGCTGGCCAGCGTGCATGCGCACTCTGGCCAGCTAAGTTCACCCTTTTTAAAAGCCATTTTTCACTCTCCCCAGGCTCCAGAGGCTTTATAGGAGCCTGGGGAGGGCAAAAAGAGCCTCCCCCCACCCCCGGAGGCTTCATGAGCTTCCCTGAAGCCTCTGGAGCACAAAAAACCGGCCCTACGGGTAAATCGGAAGTTCAGGAATGGACTGTTTTTGCCCTCTCCAGGCTCCTAGAAAAGCCTCTGGAGCCTGGGGAGGGCAAAAAAAGCATGCAAAAATGGGGGGGGGGTTCGCACCTGTAATGCATGCATGCACACTGGGGGGTGTCGCGCATTGCCTTATGGGTGCGGCACGCCTGCACACGACCTCCCCCTGCACTACCCCAATTATGGCACACAAGCCAAAAAAGGTTCGCCATCGCTGAAGTAGCAGCTTTTACTGCCTGAGCATCCTATACTATACTAATACAAGCTATGTGAACAGGGCTGATACTCAGGAAGTGGTTGCATCCTGAAACAACATTCCCAGTAATGTAACATAAATCACTTTTCAAGTTCTAAATCAGGTGTATCCAACCTTGGCAACTTTAAGTTTGTGGATTTCAATTCCCAGAATTTCCCAGTATGGCTGGCTAGGGAATTCTGGGAGTTGAAGTCCACAGATTTTAAAGCTGCCGAGGTTGGACACCTCTGTTCTAGATGCTCGGTATCCTACTGAGCTTTATTACTTTTAAGTATTTGTAGATATGCTAAATTTGGACATAGGAAAAAAAATAACCTGCTCAGTGATCTATTGATAGCCATATTATAATGTTCATAGATTCATGAGATTTTTTTTTGTACAGTTCCTGGAAATAATTTTCACAAGGCATGTTTAGATACAAGTTAAAATAAGACCAAGTAGATTTACTAAATGCACAAAAAAGTAAACCTATCTTCTTAAAAATACTTATTTAAGACTAACAAGAATGGATTAGCTCTTCCGGATGCCCAACTGACAAAGATGTGAAAAATGTATATGTGGCTTTGCTATTTTGTAGTAAGCTCAAAAAAGATTTATCAAGAGAATACATCTTAGTCACTGTAAGGCTATGCTCTTCCCAACATAAATACTGTAGTAATTACACAAACCCCTTCAGACATCTACAAACTTTTACAACATAAATTATTTTACTTACTTGGTTTGTTATTGCTGCTCCCTTATGCTAGGTTTGCCAAACATGATTCCAGGACTCTGGAATGGTTTCCAGCAAAACATTTGCTCAAAACTTTCCATGGTATTCAAACAGATGCCTTCACTAAAGTTCTTTTCGTAGGTCTTTTCTTTTAGAACAGTTCTTTCTGTTAACCCATGGAATTGTGCATTGGAGAAACATAACTTCATACCCAACCTAAAACTTTCCATGTCTGTTAAGATGACAACTCCCAGAATTCCAGTGACTATGAATTTTGGGTACAGTAATCCAATAACATAGAATGCATCTGGTTGGGAGAGCTGGTTTAAATTATGAAAAATGTAATAGAATCTTGAGATCAGATCTAATTCACACACAAACACACACACACACACACACACACACACACACACACACACGATACATATATAAATGATGTATGTTGATGGAAGTTGTATTTCTGTCCATAGATTCTGCATTTCTCTGCAGAGACACATTCCCTTTTTTCCTATGGCTTATACATGGTTGCATGGCTCCCTCTACTGGTTTAAAAATACCAAAAAAACCTGCATTAGCTTCAGAAGCTTAAACATAAACATATTGAAGTTCCTGTTCCAAAACCACGTAAGAGTAATCCATTCTGAATTTATCTCTCTTTTTCAAATAATGTAATAAATTACTTTTCAGAGGCTGCATTAAAACACAAGGATCATGTTCAACTCACTGACTGCCGAACTTTCAGGAAAGGTGGCATATGTCTTTGGGTCACTTATTCTCTATCGGCCCAGCCCACCTCACAGAGTTCTTGTTGGAAAAATAGGGCAAGGGAAATAGCGAACATTACATTCACAACCTAATTGAATATGCATCTAATAAATAAATAAATAAATAAATAAATAAATAAATAAATAAATAAATAAATAAATAATAACAACAACAAAATTCAAAGACCTACAAATAGAAATAGAATACTAGGGAAAAGGCAAGCAAGGGTAGTACCCATAGTAATAGGCACCTTGGGTGCAGTCCCAAAACTACTGGAGCACCACTTGAACACCATAGGCATTGACAAATTTGCCATCAGTCAATTGCAGAAGGCAGCTTTACTTGGAACTGCTTTCATCCTACAACGATATCAAACATCCAGATTTGCCTAGCCCAGGTCCTCAGTAAGGACTCGATAGGTAGACAAAAATGCCAAACCCAGACTGAAAATCTGGCTGACTGTGTGAATAACAACAACAACAACAACAACAACAACACTTTTGCTTTCAACTGAGCTTTGCAAATGAATTTCAACAAGATTGCTATCCTAGAACTGGCTTTGCCCTTCAGCAGAATGTTTCTATTGCTGGAGAAGAAAGGATGGCGGATTGGATCTCAGAAATTCTTGGACAACCAACACATTAACCAGTCTGTCCCTGTCTTTATTCTAGCTGAACCACATCTCCTGCCTTTCTTCCTGGTAGAAATATCATGGTGAACTAGGTACAGGTAGTTCTCAAGTCATTGTAAAGGAGCCTGCCCATCACAGTCGCAACTTGCGACTGTCAATTTTATGATCTTTGTGTGGCAGCCTTTATGCGAATCACCACGGGTATTAAGCAAATCAATGGTTCACTAGGGGTGTGATTACTGCTGATCACCAGGATACATTTAATAAATAAAGGCAAAACCATCGTTAAAATTTGGTCATGTGGTAGCAGGATGCTGCAAATGGCTGTAAATGCGGCCTGGTTGGCAGGTGTCTGAAATACAGTCACATCACTGCACAGGAGGGTGACTGTCAGATTTTTAAAAATCCAGATTGTAAGTACCCCTCTAGGTATACATTTGTGAACTTGAAACGATTGCTAAGTGACCAGTCATAATTTGAGGATTACCTATGTGGGAATAAAGATAATCTTTTCATATCAGGTTCCATATGCTTCATAAATAAATCATATCAGGCAATTAATTCTCCTGAGACACTGCTACACTTATTTGTTGTTCCAAGGTTTTGTATGATTTAACTTCTCAAATTAAAGAGATCACAATCATTCACACAATCAAGGCGCTTGTGAAACTTGCCTTCTTTCTCTGTATCAGAAAAATGTAGACAGGTTTGAAAAAACAGAGATTCAGGCTCTTAAACTTCAGTGAATCTGACGCCAAATGTCTCAAGTGCAAAAAATAAAAAGTTAAGGAACACGACCTCAGTGGCTGACAAATGCTTTACCAACAGATCTCTGTTGTTTTACCACAACTATGAACTTTTATTGTAGAGATTTTCTTTCCTATGAGAAAATACTACAGGTTCCAAAATACAGTGCACTAAAATCATGAACAGGGAGCAGCCCTCAGCCTATGCCATATCTAAACATTTTGAAATGCCATGCTCATTGAAGCCAATGAGCTGGTTTCAGCTTATTTTCATAGAATATTCATTAAACCTTCACTAGTTAGTCTTTTTTTTTGCTAGCTATTAGTGCAACTTTTCTAAGGTCAAAAATTATTCAAGTTTCCTTCCTTCCTTCCTTCCTTCCTTCCTTCCTTCCTTCCTTCCTTCCTTCCTTCCTCAAACGACTCAATATGAAATGTAAACAAACCATCATTTTGTTATAAGAAATAACTGTAACTGAGCTATGTCTTAAGTGGCACAGGGATTTTTTAAAATAGTCATTGTTATTAAAAAATAGCAACAAATGTTTGAAGTCACTAAAATGAGGACCCAAATTGTTGGGGCCAATATGCTGACTGTAAACCACTTAGAGAGGACTGTAAAGCACTGTGAAGCAATATATAAAGTCTAGGTACTGTTGTTACTTGCCCTTCTGAATCATTTCATTCCTATAGGATGTTAACTGTCTTAATGTTGGTTTAGGTTCACAGGCAAGGGGAGAACAAGGCCCGCAAGGCCCAGCAGGCCCCCCTGGCCCCAGAGGGTTCCCAGGACCTCCAGGAGAACCAGGAAAACCAAGCTATGGAAGCCAAGGGCCTCCAGGACCTCAAGGACCCCCAGGACTTTCAGCGGCGGGAAAGCCAGGAACCGCAGGCTTGCCAGGAAGACCGGGAGACAAAGGATTCCCTGGTGAAAAAGGAAGCATGGGGCCTCCTGGTCTTCCAGGGCCAAAAGGTTCCCCTGGAGCTCCTGGTCCTGCGGGAATTTCTGTGGCAGGGAAGCAAGGACTCCCGGGACCCCAAGGACTAAGAGGCATCCCTGGGGAAAAAGGTGTTCCAGGCACTCCTGGTATTAAAGGGCAAAGGGGAGAAAACGGGCACGGGGTTCCAGGTCGGCCAGGGGAGAAAGGCCTGCCAGGGCCACAGGGGCCTCCAGGACAAGCAGGGATAGGAAGGCCTGGGGAACGGGGGTTTCCAGGGCAGCCAGGTGTTAAAGGGGACAAGGGTTCACCAGGCTTACCAGGCCCTGTTGGACTTCCAGGTCCCCAAGGCTCTCCCGGGAAACCTGGAATGCCTGGAAAAGGACTCCCCGGCTCAAGTGGGTCACCTGGCCTCCCAGGAACTCCTGGGGCAAAAGGACCCCCAGGTCCTCCTGGCTCAACTGGGCCCTCTGGTCTCCCAGGGTTTGGAAAACCAGGATTGCCAGGGATGAAGGGAAACAGGGGGCCTGAAGGACTCCCTGGAAGTCCAGGAGCTAAGGGAGAACAAGGCCCAGCTGGTATCCCTGGAAGATCTGGACCAGTCGGGCCACCTGGGGAAACAGGTCCTCGAGGGCTAAGAGGCGCCACTGGCGCAAGTGGCAGAGCTGGGCTCAAAGGGGAAAGAGGCCCAACTGGTCCATCAGGATTCCCGGGGATTAAGGGAGAAAGAGGCTTGCCAGGATTGGAAGGCAGATCAGGGAAGCCAGGGTTTCCTGGATCCAAAGGCTATCCAGGTGTGGCAGGATCTAAAGGAGATCTAGGCCCCACTGGGCCAACTGGTTTACCTGGACCAATGGGCTCACCAGGACCCAAAGGTGCAGCAGGAATCAACGGTGGGCCAGGCTCTAGAGGATCACCTGGTATACCTGGTATAAGGGGACCTGTTGGTCCTCCAGGTATTCCAGGACTCCCTGGAGGCAAAGGGGACCCAGGTGCACCAGGATTACCAGGTCCAGCTGGGATTTCATCGAAAGGCACAGATGGACCTATGGGACCACCTGGACCACCAGGTTCCAAAGGCCACCCTGGGGAGCCTGGACTGCCAGGCCCTCCAGGCCCCCCTGGTCCTTCAGGGCAAGCCCTGGCAGGAGTGCCAGTTATAAAAGCTGGTGCAACTCAAGGTCTCACTGGCAGGCCGGTGTCCGCTTTCACTGCCATTCTCTCCAAAGCTTACCCTGCATCTGCTGCTCCTATCCAATTTGACATAATTTTGTACAACAAGCAACAACACTATGACCCCAGATCAGGCATCTTCACCTGCAGGATTCCAGGGCTTTACTACTTCGCTTATCATGTCCATGTCAAAGGCACACATGTTTGGGTTGGCCTGTACAAGAACGGCTCACCCATCATGTACACATTTGACGAGTACAAGAAAGGATACCTTGATCAGGCTTCCGGAAGTGCTGTTGTTGATCTCATGGAAAATGATCAAGTCTGGTTACAGCTGCCCAACAATGACACAAATGGCCTTTACTCTTCAGAGTATGTCCACTCCTCCTTCTCAGGTTTCTTATTTGCACAAATGTAATATTCAGCGTAACAGAAAAATGCATGCAGGTATATGTGTGTGTGTGTACTTCTACATATACAACGGAATTAACACAATTACACCCGAATACAAAATTACTTTTCTAAAGTTCATAATGCATGATTTTTTAAAAAATTTAAAAAAATATTCACAAAGTACAATCATACTGTATGGCAACACTGAGACATGCATTTTACTTGCCCACATACTGAAAAGCTAATCAAGATTATTTTTACCAGTTATTCCCCCCCAAAAGGGCACCACTATCAAAATCTCCTTTCATAGATGTGTAGACAGTAATGCCATCAAAACAAACACATGCGCATAGCTTTAAAAAACGCAAGAAATGCAATATGTTGTGTTAATTCTATAACTCTAAACATTTTCGGTGAAATATTTGCATCACAAAATGAATCCATTTGGTTCCAGGGTACCCCAGGTGAGCATATAAAGTGGTAATCATGTCCAAATGCGCAGGTACTAGTAATGGCTGATCATGAGTACTGTAGGTATATTTATTGCTAAATTGACAGTATTATAATCCTCATAAAATATTTCAATACTACCCTTTACAGAATGATGTCTGTTTACATACAACATTCAGAGAGCGATACAACTACAGCTAACATCATGTTAACAGATTTACCTTATGGAGTGTGAATAGTTATTAATAACTAATTGTACCACTGTGCAGTGTATATTTCATCCCACAGTAACATCTTGATTCCAAACCATTTGTACGAAATCACTATAAATGGCCTGTACTGTGTTCTTTTAAAACCAAAATTCTACAGTTTGTTCTAAAAAAGGTTCTAGTTGTATCTGTCCATTGTGATTTTAAAAAAAATATAAATAAAAAAATGAAACATTTCTTTCAATTTCTCTGATCATTTAGCAAATTTATTGAGAAGCTAACGATAGAAATAATTGCTATCTATATAATTTCTATCAAAATATAATTTCTCTCTAAATAATTTCTTTCAAAAGATTTTGGTAGAAATAATGTTGTCAATTGTTTTTACTGTGTTGTGGTGTTTACGTTACCCTGGGAATTTCTGAATGCAGGTTTTAACAGGTCGAAAAATACACATTAAGATATAGAAGCGTTCAATCCTGTGCTGGATTCCTATTATGCCAAGGAAGGACAGGAGATAGATATTTACAAAATCAGGTGAAAAAGTAGGAAAATGTGTAACAATTAGATGCTGCAAATTTTTCATACGGCTCATGGCCTAATGCCTGCAAAAACATTTCTTTTTCTCTACCTACTACATAAACCAAATTTCCAGTGTTAGCCTTGCAAAGTAGTCCATATAAGAAGTCTGAGTACTAGCTCCATTTTTATTGTAAGATTTGCATTAACAGAATCTTGCATGTCTGAAAATATCCTTCCCTTTGTTCATGTCTGCTTTCTCCAAGACTAGGGAAGGTCTCTTCTGAGATGCTTTTATCGCCTTTTCTTTTTCGGACTCAAAGTTCTCTTATCAGACCATTGTCTAGGCCCATGAGGGCGATGGCACACGTGCCAGAGGTGGCACACAGAGTCCTCTCTCCTGGCATGCGTGCCGTTGCCCCAGGTCAGATCCCTGTGGCGTTTCTTTCATGAGCTTCTGTTTCCCTGCAAACGATGAAACAGAAGCTCACGAAAGAAAAAGATCTTACCTCTTACAATGCTGCTGGTGTTGAGATGCTCTGCCTCCCACCAGCCAGTTGGTCTACAGGTCTCTGCTACGCATGCCTGCACATGTGCACATGCATGTCTGTGCATGCACAACTTTTAGTTTGGGCATGCACACACACAGAGTTTGGGCACTCGGAGTCTAAAAGATGTGCCGTCACTGGTCTAGGCTGCAGCTCTTCCTCCTGTCTCTCATTCCCAAAAACCATTACACCCAGTTCTTTACAGATATGGGGACGTTTGAATAGTTTCATTTTCTAGGCATCCACAGAATCAATAACTCCTCTTATTTATTTATGTTTGACTTCCCCTCTAAGGGCCCCTTCCCAGAAACTGTTCCTGTATTAGCTACAAGTGGCTTGCCCTGTCAATGTCAATGGGGATGGGGTCTTGGAGGGTCTTTAGTTGGGCTTACTGTTAGCTAACTTGGCAGCTCCTTGACTGGGATATTGTTTGCTGCTTGATTGCTACCATTCCAATTCGGTCCCCATCAATATATTTTAATTGTGAAAATGCACAGCCATTATGAAGGGCCAGTTACATTTTGACAGATGCATGAAAAGCACCTTCAACAAAGAACAGCCCTTGAAAGGCAGGGAAACCACTCACCTTTAAAAGCTGACGTTTTATAATTATACTGTATGGCAGCAACCATATCCTTCCAGAAGTCATATTTTCTCCTAGGGCTGTGCTGCAAGCATAAAGAAACCCCATTGCCTTTTTCATTGTGAGCAGTTTTTCTAGCAAGCAGTGAGAAAATAAGATAACAACCACAAGCACAGTCTGAAATACAATGCAGCCACATAGGGTTCCCTCATTCAGGATTCTAGCCAATCCTTTTTTTTTCTTACTCCAACATCCTGTTTCTGTTCTTCATCTCTTCCCCCACATTAATTGAACATCCAGAGTTATCAATGACATGTTTGGGAATGCCTCCTTTTGATGCCAGCAATACACATTTAAGAAACAACTTTGCTAATTACCGTATTTTTCAGATTATAACACGCACCTGACTATAAGATGCACCTAAATTTGTTTTTAGAAGAAAAAAAAAGGTTTTTAGCCTCCGAGCGCCACATTTTTAGCCCTTTTTTGGGCCATTTTCAAGCCTTTTTTCTACCCATTTTTAGGCTTTTTTTGGCCCTTTTTTGAGGCTTTTTGGCTCGTTTGGGGGCTTTTTGGCCCATTTTGGGGGAGTTTTTGGCCCATTTGGGGGGCTTTTTTCAGCCCATTTTCGATGCTTTTTTGGCCTGTTTTTTCCAAAAAAGATGGGCTGAAAAAAGTCTGGAAAAAAAGCCGAAAAAAGGCTTGAAAACAGGCTGAAAAATGGCCCAAAAATTGGGTGTGCAGAGGCCAAAAAATGACCGGTGGGGGGGCTTCAGCAATATTCAGTCTATAAGACGCACAGACGTTTTCACCACCTTTTGGGAGACAAAAAAGTGCATTTTATAGTCCGAAAAATATAGTAATATGCAGGACTGGATTCACTCTTATGATGCAGTGATCATCTTGAACTACCAATTCCCTGCATGAAACAGTCATTTTAATATTTAAAAACAGAAAAGCAAAAACACTATTCATCGCAGGAAGGGAATATCTTGTGTAAAACCAATTCCTCACAGGCAAAACTACAGTACGTAAATGGTGGTTACTAATCATTACAACAAATTATATCTGTTTACCTATGGTTGTTTTGGGAAACTTTCTTCTTAATGATATCTAACATGAGCATAAAAGCCTTGCTTTTCATGTGGGTCTCGGGATGAAGCAACATTGTCCCAAAAGAATATGGAAGCCAATATAAACAAAGGAATGGGTTTAATTAAGTTTAGAGACTTGATAAAAAAAATAAAAACTTCATTTCACGCGTGCCTGCTTGCCATAGAACATGCTTCCCCTTATCGGACCTACATTTTTAATCATCTTTTCAGGTTTTATACAAAAAAAATTTTTTGAAGCAATAAATGACAAGTTAGTAGAACATATACAGTAATAAACATACTAAAAAGATTTTTCATGCTTAGTCCATAAATCTTCATAACAGGAGATTATTTAGGGCTGAACACAGAAATGAGCTCTGAGTTTCAGGGACAAGACAATAAGCAGAATCAGTGCCCTATTTATAGGTAGGGCTGTCTGGAATGTAAACAGAGACAAGCAGGACACTATTTACTTCCCTAAGAAAAGAAATGAATTCCTTCAGAATTCTGTAGATAAGTGATTCAGTTCTAGCTTATTGCTGTGACTCACTGCTGTAAAGCAAGGGTAAAGAATTTGATCCCTGAAAGAATGTTCAAGCTTCATGTAACATGTGAGAAGGAAGAAGAGAAGCAGAAGGAACATTAATTTAAATGTATCGTCCATGAACACCAAATCTGATGCTCCAAACCTGATTAGAACTTACTTTGTCTAAACAATCCACAATCCGTCCACAAAGAAGTGACCCAGGCATATCAAAGTAATTGTCATAGGAATAATATTTAGCTGTAAAGACAAGAAATTGAATGCCTATTATATACCTAGTGGACATTTTTGTGAGGAAAATTATTATTTACTATAATACCAGTATCTGCAAAAATTCCCCTTGTATCACAAATAGTAAATTGCTCAAGAGACACCAAAATGTTGGAGAATCATACAATGAGAATACAATTCCAAATATCACTGCAGGAAATCAAAACCTATACATGAGTTCTGGGATACGTTATCGATTTCCAGAAGGTTAAGTGAGGGAAAAGTCTGGAAACACTGTTTTAGTGATGAGACTAGATCTTTGGTAAAGATTTGTCAGTCTCCCACAATGTCTACTCCCAAAACAGCTGCAGCTTTTTTGAAGGGTAGTCCCCCTCTTCTTTTTTTTTAGAAAAAAAAACCCCTCACAACTTTATCTATCTTAGGCTCTCCCACTCATCAGATCATTTCAGACTACAGTATGTACGGAGCAAGCTTCAGCCTGAGTTCTTCATCAGCTTTTGGAATAAGCTTTTAGACACTTACTTACATATTGTATATATAATATATAACATGTATATACCTAATTTTAGCCTTATATGTAGCTTTTGGATATAAGTCTTTTATGGTGAACTTTCAATAAATCTTCAGAAAAAGAAAACTTCTCAGTTTTAATATTGTGACACATTAATTATAGGAAAAATCTTATTATATTTGTGGGGGTCCTTGATGCTCTCTGACTTTGGTTCTTTTCTTGAAGACCTTTCATTACCAAACTAGGTAACATCATCCATGATAGTAAAGAGTGGGGTTTGCTCTTATTTTGTATACTAAAGGTTTGCTCTATCAATGTTAGTAGTAATGGTCTTGGTGCAGTGGTGGGTTCCGGATCCCATTGCAACCAGTACAGTTGCAATGGGGCCCGGCGTCCACCACATGAAGGCATGTAGCGCGTGTGCACATACACGCAGTGCACACATGTGTCCTTACCTCTTGTGACGCCTCTGTGACGCTCCAGCTGCATGGCAGAGCATCGCACAGGCGCCATGCGCTCCATTCGCATGTGCGGAAGTGCCGAAGAGCTTCAAATACAGGTAAGGAGCTCAAGTAGGTGGGCCCTCCAGAGCCCGCGCATACTGCCTGCTACCCACCACTGTCTTGGTGGTTCCTTGACTAGGCTGTTGTTTACTGTTAGTTTATTTGACGACTCCTTGATTGGGGTTTTGCTTGCTTCTTGATTGTTGGTCTAATGTCTAATTCCAACTAGAGAAAATACACAAAACCATCAACAACATCTTCAAAGGAATAAAATTCACCAGGGAAAAAGAAAACAATATGTTAACCTTGCTGGATAGTCTCATTAGTAGGGGCAGTGACAGCAAATTAGAAACACAAGTCGACTATAAAACTGCCTAGACTAACCAGGTGCTCCACTATCAAAGTAACAACCCACCTCCCAAAAGATTATCTGTGTAAGAACACTATTTATTTATATGAGCACAAACATACTTCAGCAACCCTGAACATCAATAAAAGGAAACAGTCATCTGTACAACATCTTCCAACAAAATGGATAGCTACACAACTTCATCAAAAAATGTCTGACCAATATAGCACTATCAACACAAGTTGAAAAAAATAATGCTTCCATGCACCAAAAATGTCAGATATCATCAACAGACTATTACAACTACATTGCCTGGCTGTACAACATGAACAAACTAAAGCCTCCAGAACATCCTAAGTAAACCAAAACATCCCCATCCCCAGAAGAAAAAACAGGAGTCATCTATAACATACAGTATAAGGTCTGCAAAAGACACTATGTAGGGCAAATAAGTAGAAAACTGGCACAGCATGTCCATGAACATAACTAGCATCAGAAACCATGATGAAAACTCCTTAATTCCACAAGACATGAATAGACTTAACTGTAGTTTTAACTGGGACACTATGAGCATTCTAGACAAAGTCAAGCCCCCTAACACTAGAGCAAGGGTAGTGCCTGAGGAAGTGGACAAGGCCATGGGAGCGGTGAGCGCCTCCACTTGTATACTGGACCCGTGCCCTTCCTGGCTGGTTTCAACCAGCAGGGAGATAACACGCAGCTGGATCCAGACGATAATTAACACTTCTCTCCGGGAGGGATCCTTCCCGCTCCTCTTAAAGGATGCGGTGGTGAGACCCCACCTGAAGAAACCGTCTCTGGACCCAGCCATTTTGAGCAACTATCGTCTGGTCTCCAACCTCCCCTTTGTAGGAAAGGTTGTTGAGAAAGTGGTGGCCTCTCAACTCCGACGGTCCTTGGATGAAACCGATTATCTGGATCCCTTTCAGTCCGGTTTCAGGCCTGGCTACAGCACGGAAACTGCTTTGGTCGTGCTGATTGATGATCTCTGGCGAGCCAGGGATAGGGGTCAGTCCTCTATCCTAGTGCTCCTTGACCTCTCAGCGGCCTTCGATATCATCGACCATGGTATCCTTCTGCAACGGTTACGAGAGGTGGGAGTGGGAGGCACCGTTCTTCGGTGGTTCTCCTCCTACCTCTCGGACAGGTCGCAGTCGGTGTTGGTCGGAGGACAGAGGTCGACCCCGAGGCCCCTCAATTATAGGGTGCCGCAGGGCTCGGTCCTTTCCCCCTTCCTATTTAACATCTACATGAAGCCGCTGGGTGAGATCATACGGCGGCACGGGATTAAATACCACCAATACGCGGACGATACACAATTGTATCTGTCCGCCCCGTGCCAACTCAGTGAAGCAGTAGAAGTAATGGGCCAGTGCCTGGAGGCTGTCAGGGTCTGGATGGGAACGAACAAGTTTGCACTCAATCCCGACAAGACCGAATGGCTATTGATGTTCCCTCCCAAAGATTGGCTAATTATTCCATCTCTCAGTCTGGGGGGTGAAATTATACACCCCTCAGAGAGGGTTCGCAATTTGGGAGTCCTCCTGGATCCACAGCTGACTTTAGATCACCAGTTATCGGCTGTGACCAGGGGGGTCTTTGCCCAGGTTCGCCTGGTGCACCAATTGCGACCCTATCTGGACCGGGAGGCACTTCAGATAGTCACTCACGCCCTCGTGACCTCAAGACTGGACTACTGTAATGCGCTTTACATGGGGCTGCCCTTGAAAAGTGTTCGAAGACTTCAGCTAGTCCAGAATGCAACCGCGCGAGCAATTATGGGTGCACCTAGGTACACCCACGTTACACCTATCCTCCGCGAGCTGCACTGGCTGCCCATTGGTCTCCGGACTCGCTTCAAGGTGCTAGTTGTTACTTATAAAGCCCTACATGGCATCGGACCTGGGTACCTGAGAGACCGCCTCCTGCCAATTACCTCTCAAAGACCAATTCGATCACACAGACTTGGCCTTCTCCGGGTTCCATCTGTCAGCCAATGCCGGCTGGCGACCCCCCAGGGGAGAGCCTTCTCTGTTGCTGCTCCGGCCCTCTGGAACGAGCTCCCCGTGGAGATCCGGACCCTTACCACCCTCCCGGCCTTCCGTAAAGCCACTAAGTCCTGGCTGTTCCGGCAGACTGGGGGCTGTTAAAGCACCCAGCCCCGTCTTAATTGTGACTGTTGTGGATTTTAAAATTGTTTGTATTGTCTTATTTATTCCCTCCCTGTTTATTGTGAGCCGCCCGGAGTCCTTTGGGAGTGGGCGGCATACAAAACCAATAAACTCTAAACTCTAACTCTAACCTTTTTATACCTATTGCCCACTTTTGTATCTCTGTTAGTAGTAAAATTTTCTAACCGCCCACCGATTCCACAGTAATGGTGATTTATAAAGTAGGCAAATAACTTTACTTTATAAAATTTATAAAGCAGAGTTACAGCAATCCCCTACCACCCACCATGAAACCTGGAATGCCCACTAGTGGGCGGTAGGGACCTGGTTGACTACCACTGCACTAGAGAATTCCTGGAAGCCTGAGACTCAAGACAAATTAGCCATCAACAGGCACACAGACACAAAGAACATTTACACACCATTCTAAAAAGAGCCAATCAAAAAAACAAAAAGGAAGCAAAAAGACCAAAACACTTCCTCGCCTGCAGTGAACATTCAGATGAGCAAAGAATAATATCAAAATGAGCAAAAATAATATCAAGGTTAACATTAGATCAACAATCAAGAAACAAACAATATTATAATCAAATAAGCTAACAGTAAACAACAATTAAGAACCACCAAGATCACTCCTATCAATACTGACAGGGCAAGTCACTAGAATATAAATTGAGAGCAACTTTACTCTCCACTAGCACTATGTTGTTACCTAGTTTGGTAATGAAATATCTGCAAGAAAACAATCAAGTTAATAGAGCACCAGGGATACCATAAATGCAACACTATACCATTAACCTATTATATAGGCCATGTCCATGTAATACCTGAACGAGAAACCATTCCACTCATTGCCTTAAAGTGTTTCCACTCCCTCCTGCCATACTTCTCCAAGATCTCTCCAGAGGTCATACGTTTTGTGCCATGACTTGCCCTGTTTGAGGGAAGAATCAGATATGAATGTTATTATACTTTATGTTCTTTGATTTCTCTCTTCCAACATTATACTGTAAATGCTAAAAAAGGATCATTTACAGATTAAAATTAACTGTCTATAAAGTAAGTGAAACTAATTTGTAAAAGTATTTGTCCCTTATTTATATATACCAACTATCATCCCTTTCTCACACACACACACAAAGGTTCTGTCATAGAAACACATTCATCCTCCCTCCTTCCAGTAGTACTAGCAGAGAAGAGGAGAACACAATATGGGTGAATAAGAGGTAGTTGAACTGGGTAAGGAAGGGAAAAGAACCATGGGCTGGAGATAAACTGATGGGAAGACAGACTGAATAGGCAAGGAAAGAAAATTAAAGCATTTATTTAAGAATTTTGAAAGCTCTAACTTATTAGGCAAAACAACCTTCCCAAGAAATGGCTGCTCTTCAAAAACATTGATGATCTTCAATAGTGATGTTTGCCATCATTCACAACTCATATCACTCTTTGCTTTCAATGGTACCTGCTATTATTTTGATAATTGCTTTGTCACTTAGTGACAGCACTCCTGATCGCAACTGCTTTTGTAACTCAAGGACTGCCTCTATTAGAAGTAAATCATTATGGTGATCAGTAAAGTGGGAGACGGGGCATAAGGCAGCTTCCCCAACCTGGTGGTCTCTAGATTGCTCAGAATTACAAAAACAGTACTAGAATTGTGACATGACTGATATGAGGTGGAAATTGAATACCAATTAGCATTTGCATCATAATCAATATAAGTCTGTTTGAAAACAACAATCAGAAAAGTTGGTAACCCAAAATCAAGTAAGGCAGCACGACATAGTAGTATGGGAGGGGCAGTTGATAAACACAATTTGAAATACAATGAATGTTGGGATATTGGCAATTAAAAAGTACAGGAAGTAAAGATTATCATATGCACTGGATGGTAAAAACAGCAGAAGCAAGGATAGGAAGAAGTGACAACAGAAATATATGAACAAAGGAGGAGTGATGCGCTTTACAGCATATGTAGCAGAAGGGGAATCCTAATAAGAGGATGGGGAATATTTTAATATTAAAAAAGAAACAACTTGGTAAAAGGAATTTAATAGCTAGATGTCAATAATGATATAACAGTATTAATAAGAATATTGTTCGGTTGTCTATTTAAACCTTTATAAAGCTGTAACTGCATTTATCTTCTTACAGTTTCTATGAACTTTGAATATTTTTCCAGAGCAATATATAAATAGATTGTGATTTTATGGAAAGTCCAGAATTCCAAATAATTAAGTACAATTATGAGCTTTTGAACTTCACTGACACATCATTACAGGTACATAGTGAAATCTTACAATTGAGGCCCTGTGGCCTCAATACATAGGAGAGGAATGATATGTTTGTACTTTGAAAAAAGAACATTGTGAGAAAGTTTATTAACTATATAAAATAAACTTTTATCAAGAATTTAACTGTTACCTCAAAATGGTTCCATTATCTGCAAGTTTAAGAAAGTTGCCTTCTTCCAGGTCCAGCACCAAGCCCTTGCAGCTGTTTGAGTTCAGGTTCATCAGTGGAAGAAGAAAAAGATGTACATTATGAGCAACCTTCAAAATACATACAGATGCTGTAAACCAGCAATAATAATAATAGCAATAACAGTAGACTTATATACCGCTTCATAGGCCTTTCAGGCCTCTCTAAGCGGTTTACAGAGTCAGCATATTGCCCCCAACAACAATCCGGGTCCTCATTTTACCCACCTCGGAAGGATGGAAGGCTGAGTCAACCCTGAGCCGGTGAGATTTGAACCGCTGAACTGCTGATCTAGCAGTCAGCCTGCAGTGCTGCATTTAACCACTGCGCCACCTTGGCTCCTACTTGGCTCCAGGGGTCTCCAACCTTGGCAACTTTACGACTTGTACACTTCAACTCCCAGAATTCCTCAGTCAGCGCATGCTATGTAAACTATGTTACAGACTTGGACTTAAATGCCACAGGGGCCATAGAGATAATCAGGGCACTAAGTATTAGATGAATACCTAGGAACTTAGCATAACTTGAAATGTGGGAAAAGAATATTAATCCATAGTCCTCCTAATCAATACAATCAAGAAATTGGATATTTTGGAAAATACATGGACAAGCCAAAGAAAATCTATGGCCTTTGACTAGTTGACAAAAGTCCTTTGCATGCCATCAAATTAGACCTCTGCCCAAACGAATGTATCCCTTCCAAGAAAATCTACTGTGTACCACTACCGTCATTGTTGTTGTCATCATCAATCCACCTTAATTTTGTACAAGCTGGTACAAAATTCTGGTGTATATAATAGCAATAGCACTTAGACTTATATACTGCTTCATAGTGCTTTTAAAGTCCTCTCTAAGCGGTTTACAGAGTCAGCATATTGCCCCCAAATATCTCCGTCCTCATTTTACTCACTCTGGAAGGATGGAAGGCTGAGTCAGCCTTGAGCTGGTGAGATGTGAACTGCTGAACTGCAGCTGGCAGTCATCTGAAGTAGCCTGCAGTACTGCACTCTTAACATTGTGCCACCTTGACTCTAATGTTCCCACCTCCAATTTTCTCCACAAAAAATTGGATTGAGCTGAGAGAGAGTGGCTGACCTAAAGTAATCAGTTGGGTTAGAGGGTAAGGGAGGACTAAAAGCACACGGTCTTCTGGTTGCTTGTCCAACACTTTAACCACTACACCCAACTAGGTGGACAGTAAGATTAAAATAAAGCATCAGAAAGAGAAAGAAAACAAGAAAAGGATGCTTGACTGGAACACCCTCCCATTTACTCTAGTCCTATAACAAGGAAATGGAAAGGAAGGATGCTCTCATTCAGCCTCATTGAAAGGCTGCAAAGAAAGGCATATTACTGTATTTTTCGAAGTATAAAATGCACCGGAGAATAAGACACACCATGATTTTGAAGAGGTAAATTGAAAAAAAAAGTTTTTGCACTCTGCAGGCCTCCCAAACCCTCTGCACATCCATTTTTGTAAAGGGGGCGGGGTTTCGGTAGGCCAAAAATGCTGTATTTAGTGTATAAGACGCACCCAGATTTTCACCCTATTTTTTTGAGGGAAAAAGGTGTCTTATACTCCAAAAAATACGGTATTTATTGTAAGGCAGGCAGAGAATGAAGGGGAAGAAAACCCAGCTACTCAAAGGATGAGATGAGAAGCCATGCTCATTAGAAATCCATTGTACATGTTGAATTTTTAGTATAGCAAAATCAAAGAAACACTCACACACCCAGAAAGTCAAGGTAAATAAATATTGGCTGTAGAAAATAGGGAAGCAGGATATAGCCCCCAATATCAACACCCTACATCTGCAATCCTATATGTTCTTACTTAGAATAAATTATATCAAACTTAAATGGGTATACTTGCTTCTGACAGACTGCTCAGTTAATAACTTTTAAAATCAGGCAGTCTCTTCTTCCAGAGAAAACTGAAAGTACACAGGAAGTTGAAGGTAATTAAGAAAAAACACTGACCAGAAATCCCAGTTTTCAGGCGTCACATTCAGAAGTTCCTTATCATATCCTTTTTCTTTTACCACGTACTGAGCGAAGCTGTCATATATAAGCTACAAATTAAGAAAAAAAGTTTAATGCTGTGCAAAATTATATTGAGACCCTATTGCTTCACATTCAGGATCTTACGAGCAACAGAAATAATGTTTTTTTTATATAAAAACATCAGCAATGTAGATGAGGTTTTAATGATCTGATTCTTAACAACATATTCAGAAATGTCAGGATTATACTCACAGGGTGTTCTAATCTTAATGGCAGCTGAAATCAGTTCAGAGTTTAAACTGGAGTATTATATATACATAGCAAACTGGTTAAATACAGCCAGGGCTTATTAAATTTCCATTATGTACGGTTATTTGTTTCAGTAATTTTAATAGACAAACCCAGGAATGTGTACTTTATGTAAAACCAAGCCCAACCTAGTACTTACTCTTGGGTATGAATGCATAAAATCCAATGACTGAGTTAAGAACTATGCTATTACCTAAACCAGGGGTCAGCAATCTGTGACTCTAGAGCCGCATGTGGCTCTTTCATGCGTCTGCTATGGCTCCCTTTTGCCGGTCATCTCCATAATTGATAGGGCTTTTGATTAGGACAGGTAGAGGGCAGCATGCTAGGAGAAGACTCTATGGTGGGAGAACTGGACTTCCGGTCAGCAGAGGAAAAAGGACGCCGCGCTAGGTGACTCTAAAGCAAAGGTCAACAATCTGCAGCTCTGGAACCACATGCGGCTCTTTCATCCGTCTGCTGTGGCTCCCTTTTGCCGGCCGGCTCCACACTTGATAGGACTTTCAATTAAGACAGGTAGAGGATGCTGTGTTAGGAGAAGACTCTATGGTGGGGGAACCAGACTTCCGGTCGGCTCCAGAATTGAATGGGGGGGCTTCCGATTAGGACCTTTGTGGCTCTTTGAGTGTTTAAGTTTGCTGACACCTGACCTAAACAAACTGTAGGAGTTAAGATTACATAAGTTCTAACAGGTCTTTGAAAATGAAACTCTCAGCATTATCTTTTCCAGAGTTTCTCTCTTAGCAAGTCATAAAAACTGAACGGCTAGAAAAAAATAGTATTTTAGTTGAAGGGCAGATTTTATTCTAGTTATTTATTCGATTTTGGTGTGGTGAGTTTCTTGATATAGGCATGCTTGAACTACATATGGGTGAGTGGCCCTCTTTTATTAATCTCCCAAACCCTTGCAGCTCCTGCAATTTGTAGAAAAAGCTACCCATCCTTAACCTTATCTAAGAACAGAAGTGGGGTTGAACTTCTATTACTGAGATACTTGTGCATTGCATGAAGAAAGATATAGTTCAGCTTGTCTGGACATTTATGCACTGATTTAAGAAAAAGAGGAAGGAAGAGACAGACAAGTTTTCCATTTTACCGAATTAAAAATTACTTTCCAAAACTGTACATATAAAACATTGCCACCTTTGCAATGTGTTTTTATCTAATTGCACTTAATATCCTGCATTTTTAAAAAAATCAAAATCTATTACCCTAAGATAAATAAAGTTAAAAAAATTAGAATATACAATTTAAAATCAAGGTAACACTCAGAAACCAGTTTGGAAATATTGGTATATTGGTAGATAGGGTTGACAGCCAATGCTGTTTTGGGAGTAAACGCCAAAAACTATAATACAACTTCCGAGAGAAGATAAATTTTGAACTATTAATATCAGAAGTCTACGCGTATTCGCAACCGGGTATGGCAGGAGTTACTATTTGGTGCAAATATACAAACATATTGTAATATAAATAGCACAATCTTAGGCATTCCGAAGTTAAAGCTCGTTGCTTTTTCATATGGTACAGCTTAATTCCGGGCATAATATGCTTTTTGGCCAGAATACAGGCGGAGTGGAGGTGTCCCATCCCCAAATTATTGGAAAGGCCGCTTTCAAGCCGTGCAAAACTCTTGCGCCCCTTTCCGCTTCCTGAAATAACGCTAGCCGGTCCCCGTCCTCCGCTGCGGGCTTTACTGCAGCCGCACAAAAAGACGTCAGAGCGCGACTCGCAGTGCAAACCTTGAGCTGGGCCATGATCTACCTAGAACCTAGATCCTCCTCCCCCTAACTCGGAGTAGCCACTCAGGCAGTCCGAGGCTTCCTGTCAACCTAGCGATCGTCGTACGGGCTTTCCCCGGAGTTGCTTCTCAGTGGCATTGGGCGGGGGCCGTGGCGGCCATTCGAAACAGCCCAGCCGGACCTAAATCCGGTCGCCCGGCTTTCCAACTGCGCCACTCACCCGGGCGCTCTCTATCAGGTTGTAGCGACACAGCGTGTGATCCAGATCGAAGCCGATCACTTCGCAATCGGCCAGCGAGAAGAACTGGGCCATGGCGGCAGCGGCGGTGGCGGGAACTAACAAGCGCGCGTCTTCCTCCCCGTGTTCTGCGAGAAAACTGCAGCTCGGCTCTGCGTGTAAACTGGCGATGCGATGGCAGCGGCCGATTCCTGCAGAGGCTGATCCTCTCGCCTTACTTCGCCTCACCTTTTCTCCAAAGCTTGGAAGTTTTCAGTGCAGTGGCATTGAAAGCTAGAGTTGAGCTGATCGTATTACTTCCAATTAGCACGAACTCCGGGAAGAGAGAGTAGCGAAAGGCTGACGCATAACGCTGGTCAAGGTTTCATTTGGAAGCAGGGTCGGATTTAAACGTTCATTGCTGGAGCAAACGATGCATAGGGCGGGATGCATGGCCCTCCTCTCCCATACGGGAGGATGAAAGAAATTTGCTTTGAAGACAAGGTTGAGGTTTGAAAAGCAGTTTGAGTCTGTCACTTTTGCTCTGCGATTTGCATATTAACTGGACAGGCATCATCTAGATATACAGAATTTCAAAGCTTTTATTCATGACAGACCTTTTAGATCAGCCATAGGTCATATCTTCCCCCCTTCAGAATAGTTTAAAATTGGAACAAGACCCCTGAAGCTTAGCTTGTTCCTATCTGCCAGATTTATCCAAATGGACTGCTGGTGTCTTGTTCATATTCACAACCAAAATTCAGAAGTGCGCTATCATCGAACAGTAATAAAAATGAAGATTTATGCTTAGAATAAGGGACAGGGTGGCTAAGACTCTGAGCTTGTAGATCAGAAAGGTCTTTGGTGGTTCAAATCCCTAGTGCTGCATAATAAGTGAGCTCCTGTTACTTTGTTACAGCTTCTGCCAATCTAGCAGTTCAGAAGCATGTAAAAATGCAAGTAGAAAAATAGGAACCACCTTTGGTGGAAAGGTAACAGTGTTCCGTGCTCCTTTGGCATTTAGTCATGCCAGCCAAATGACCACAGAGATGTCTTCTGACAGCACTGGCTCTTTGGCTTTGAAATGGAGGTGAGCACCACCCCCTAAAGTCGGGAACTACCACATATGTGCAAGGGGAACCTTTACCATTTACTTTTATGCTTAGAATAAACTTTTTCTTTTGCTAGTTGACTTGTGTGTTGCAAGTAGAAGATTTAAAAATTATGTACACACATAATGAGTAACTCATAATACTTACTCATTTACAGATAAGTAAATGACTTACATATGAAGTGCATTTATAATTCTGCAATAGAACAATTAACAGTAAACTATTAAACACCTCAAGTAAGATCTTACTGTCTAAATGCTCTCTGGAAAAGGACTGTGCATATTTGTGAAGGACAGAAGGATGGGACTTCACCAACTTCAAGAAAATTAAGTTTCAGAGAGGGATCTGCTATTAATATTATTCTCTGGGTCTTAGTCACACAGTCTAATCATTTGAGCACTCAAGACACTTTCTGCTATACTATGTAATGTATGCAAATTTTACTGCAGAAGATAACCTGAAGGTAACGTTGGCCATCAGGACTTTGAATGGGGCCAGAATCTATTGGTAAGCAGTTCAGCTGCTATAGAACCGTGACCCATCAAAAGCGCGGAGGACAAAATCGCGCTCGACGAAAGCGCGCATGTGACATCATCACAGCGCGATGAAAAAAATAAAAAATTGAAATAAAATTAAAATTAAAGCAAGCCGATTCACATAAAGGTAAGGGTTAGGGTTAGGGTTAGGTTAAGGGTTAGGGTTAGGTTTAGAGCGTTAGCGTTAGGTTTAGCGTTAGTTTAAGGGTTAGCGTTAGGTTTAGCGTTACGTTAACGGTTAGGTTTAGGGTTAGATTTAGGGTTAGGTTAAGGGTTAGGTTTAGGGTTAGGTTTGGGGGGGTTAGGGTAAGGTTTTAGCTTTATTTTTACATTTTTTTATCACAGCGCGATGTTTTCGTTGCGCTGTGATGACGTCAAATGCGCGCTTTCGTCAAGCGCGATTTTGCCCTCCGCGATTTTGTGGTGAAACCCTATAGAACAGATCTTGAGTTAACCAGCTAATGTTGGCAGGCAGATAAGCAGCTGCATTTTGTGCCAAGCTGTCTTCAAGGGCAACCATGTACAATGAAATTGACAGAACATGCAAACAAGTTGGGCTTCTTGTACATTTGGAGACTGACATGCTAAAGTTGGAAATAGGAAACCGAAAAATGTACTTGGATTGTGTGATCTAGGAAACAGAGATGAGATGGAATAGCTGACCAGTTCCTGGTCAATCCAATTATTACTTCACTGCCATCACAATTTTCAAATAACCAAAACAATGGCTATATACATGGGTATCACTAGGCAGAAGCCACAGAAAACTGAATTGAATTTAGTATCTGTAAAGATGTTAAAAATTGATGCAGACATAGAAAAATATTCCATAAGATTTCCAGTCTAAGAAGTAGGTTCCAATCTTAAATTGTTGTGCTAAATGAACATCAGTAGACAGATAGTGACTGACTCAAAACAACTGAAGGAAAAATGGCAAGAGTACTAAAAGTTTGTCCAGTAGAAATGTCAGTATCTTAACTCCCTAGAATATTTATGATACTTCAGAAGATATTCCCTATTTATAAGAACCTTTAGTGTTAAGAAGATTATGTTCTGATCATTATGGATTAAACTAGAGGAATTGATGAAATATCCATAGAAATATGGCAAACAATGGAAGAAGAATCACTAAAGCTAACCAAACTGCCAGTAAATCTGGAAAACAATAGTGGCTAACTGGCTGGAAGAGCTTAGCCTACATAAAAATTCAGAAAGCGAGAAAGAGTCTTAATAGATAGTTCAAACTGTTACATATTTTCCTTAACATAGCAACATAATGATTAGGGTTATCCAACAGATTAGGGCCCTAAGTGGAAAAAGAAATGACAGAAGTTCAAAATGATTTTAGAAAAGCCAGGAGTACAAGAGATATTGCTGAAGCATGCCCAGACAACTGAGGAAGAAAAAAGAGAAGAAAAAGAAAGGGAAAGAGAGAGAGAGGGAGGAAGAGAGGAAGGAAGAAAAAAAGATTTACTGATTATATCTTCAATTGTGTTGACTAAGTCAAACTCTAGAATCTCGTTTGGAAAGTAGAAACCTCAGAATATTTTCTTGTTCTCATTTTATATCTGTACACATGTCAGAAAGTCGTAGTTTATTCACTATGGTAAAACAGACTAGCTCCGGTTTGGCCAATGAGTAAGACAAAGCTGTATATTTTCTATTTGTTCAGTTTATATGTGCTCAATATACATTGAGGGAAACTGGAAATTAAAACTAGAGGGAAAAATGTTGATAGCCTCTACCATGGTGATGACACTAGTCTGATAGCTGAAAATGCAAATTATCCACAAGCTGTCATAATAAAAGTCGAGAAGTGCAGTAAAAATAATATTCAGTTTAAAATATAAACTGAACTAGATTAATGATTACAAGTGCAGCAACCACCTTTAGAACTGACAATTAAGTGCTAAATAGCTTTTGCCTTTTACAATTTACTACCAACAGCAAAGGAACCAACAGTCAAGAAATATGCTACAAAATAACACTTGGTTATTTTTATTTAGAGTAGCTAGGCCTTGCAAAAAAATATTCAAATCTTGTGATGTGATGGTACCTACAGTACAAAGATCAGGTCCCCTGAGAATTCCATCATGCTGGGAAAAGGAGTAGAAGATAGCCAGCTGCTCCAGTGGTAATAGCTGTACTATTCGTGTAGGCACCAGTGCTCCTTGTGGTACTTATTGGGAGGAAGGATAGTTAGCAATAGCAATAGCAATAGCAGTAGACTTATATACCGCTTCATAGGCCTTTCAGGCCTCTCTAAGCGGTTTACAGAGAGTCAGCATATTGCCCCCAACAATCTGGGTCCTCATTTTACCCACCTCGGAAGGATGGAAGGCTGAGTCAACCCTGAGCCGGTGAGATTTGAACCGCTGACCTGCTGATCTAGCAGTAGCCTGCAGTGCTGCATTTAACCACTGCGCCACCTTGGACTTTAAAGCAGCAGGACCAAGAATGTATCAACCCTTTTGAACTATGGTGTCGAAAAAGACTCCTAATAATACCACATATGACCAAGAAAACAAACAGAAATCAAACAAATCTATCCAGAGTTAAAGTACAGATGATGAAGCTCAAATTACCATATTTGGACATCAGGTGAAAATCCAGATCCCCTGAGAATTCCATCATGCTGGGAAAAGGAGTAGAAGATAGTCAGCAGCTCCAGTGGTGATAGCTGTACTATTGACAGATCCAAGGGTCAATAGTACAGCTATCACCACTGGAGCTGCTTGGGAACAGATTATCCCGGGTAAGATTTATCCAGGATAAAATATCTTGATAGTACTTAATTGATTATTGATGAAAATAAATTTAGAAATGACCATGATCTCTTCAGCATCTCCTGGTCCAGAAAAAGATGCAATTAGCGGAATCTCTTGAAACATCAAAGGGATTTCCCCACCAAGGCTTCCACCACTATTCCGACAGGAGCCATGGGTCCAGGAGAAACCCAGGATTCCACACCATTTCTTTCAGGGGAAGTTCAACTCCACACAGGAAAATAAACGTTCATGATACTAGGTGGTTTCTGTAGGAACAGTAACTTCATCTTGCTGGTATGCAATTGCAAAATACATCCTGGATACGCAGTTAAGAATGATGCTTCCGTTGATTACTTCATGCCAGGCAGCCGCTAACTAGACATGAATCTTGCTGGAATACAGTAGCTTGAGCCCAACGTTTAAATAGTTCTACCATAACTTGGCTATCAAAACCCAGATTACCACTTGATGGCAGCAAAGAATGATTGGATTTTTCAACTCAGACATGGTAGTCAGATACTTAGAAACAGATCAACGGTCAAATACCATTTTGTAATTTGCATGCTTTAGCTATGCTTTACTTTTTGCAAAATAAAATTCAGCAAATGCATTTTAGGCTAATTAATGAAACATTAAAATCCCAATCCTCTGTCATTTCACTTCAGGCAGAGATAAAGATATAATTATAAGTCATATATTCAATGACATATTTAATTATATGTTTTCAATTGCAGACCTTTATATAATACAGTTGCTATTATTATTTAAACGAATGAATGACAAAAACTTAAATACCTTTAAGGTTGATGATGGAAAGTATTTCTTCTGTGATTTGATAAATGTTTGTTGGGAACTGAGCAAAAAGAACTTTAAAAAAGACAATTTCTTCAAAACAATATTAGAATTCTCATATAAGCAAGTTTCATTTTGCTGAAGCCAAAGATAAAGTTGTTATATTGCCGAAACTTTAGTTTTGTTTCTTTTATTTATTTACAAATTTATTGGCCACCCACCTTACCACAAGGTAACTCTGGGTGGCTTACAATCAGGAAAGATTGTATACACACATACACAAACACACACTATATGTTTCTTTGTGTATGTGTATATATGCACACATTCACACCCCTGAACAGAGGATGGCAAAAGGAGGGAAAAAATTATATATTCTTTATCTTTGTGCTACAGCCGTCATTTGCAACATGTCCAACAAAATTGCATGGAAATCTCCAAATACAGAACCTTTACATATAATCTGCAACTCAGGCAAAAATTGAATTTTGGGGAATTTCAATAGCCTAGCCCAGTGATGATGAACCTTTTCGGCATGTGCACACATTGGAAACCCAAAGACAGCTGGCTGGTGCGTGCATGGCTGTTTTTTGGCTGTTTTTTTTTTGCTGTTTTGGGGCTGTTTTTTGGCCCATTTTCAGGCCATTTTTCGGCCTGAAAACAGCCAGAAAAACAGTCTGTTTTTTAAACCAGAAGAGCAGCTGGCGACAGCACGCATGCCTACAGAGAGGGTTCTGCGTGCCACCTCTGGTGGGAAAAATTAGTGGGAAAGGCCTGCATTGTTTTTTTGTAGATGCTTTCCAAGAAGGACATGCAGGTAGTCTTTGACTTATGACCATAATGGAGCCTGCTCATTATGGTTGCATGTTGTGATGACCATTAAGTGGAACATCTCACTTAATATTTAGAATAGAATAACAGAGTTGGAAGGGACCTTGGAGGTCTTCTAGTCCAACCGCCTGCTTAGACAGGAAACCCTACACCACTTCAGACAAATGGTTATCCAACATCTTAAAAACCTTGAGTGTTGGAGCACCCACAACCTCTGAGGGCAAGTTGTTCCACTGATTAATTGTTCTAATGTCAGGAAAATTCTCCTTAGTTCTAAATTGCTTCTCTCCTTGATTAGTTTCCACCCATTGCTTCTTGTTCTACCCTCAGGTGCTTTGGAGAACAGTTTGGCTCCCTCTTCTTTCTGGCAGCCCCTGAGATATTGGAACACTGCTATCATGTCACCCCTAATCTTTTTCATTAATTTTCATTACTTCCCCACCCCTAATCTCCCCATCTAATTGTTAAATGAATGTGCGAGTCATTAAGTGAAGTATGGAGTGCTTCAGAGATGGGAGAGATCCTTGGAGGGTTAGCTTAGCCCCAGGCCCACCCTTCCCCTGCTCCTGAGGCACTGAGTGCTCTGCTTCCTGTTCTTTAGGGTTCCCATAGTCAGCCAACTCCCAGAAGGAGACACCATTTATTTGTGGAGTTTCTGGAGCTTCCTTAAAAAATAAGTTCCCTACAGGGTCCCATAAGAAGTACTATTTGCTAGGAGAGGCCAGCAGCTTCAAGAAAGCTGAACCTTGTATTGCATTGCATTGCATCACCTGGGTTCCTCTGCAAAAACAAACAGACAAATTGGGTGCTGCTGGGTGAGGAGGAAACCAAATCTTTGGAAGTCCTTGGGTGGCCAGATAGGAAGTAGTCCTCAGCCCTCCATTTCTGCTGCCCAACTTTAGGATCCCTTGCCTTGCTGCGGCCAGCTTGGGAGCAAGTCAAGGACCTGGGATAATAGCAATAGAACTTAGGCTTATATCTGGATCTTTGTTTTACCGACCTCAGAAGGCTGAGTTAAACTTGAGCCTGGTGGATTTTGAACTGCCAATTTGCAGGCAGCTGGCAGTCAGTAGAAGTAGCCTGCAGTACTGTATTCTAACCACTGCACCACCATGGCAGAATGGATGGGGAAAGTGGGGGATCATTTCAGAATCCCTTTATGACAAGCAAAGTCAAGGGGGAAGCCAGGTTCACCTAACAACCATGTTACTAACTTGACAACTGCAGTGATTCACTTAACAGCTGTGGCAAGAAAGGTCACAAAAAGGGGCAAAACATACTTAACACAACTAGAATAACAGAGTTGGAAGGGTCCTTGAAGGTCTTCTAGTCCAACCCCCTGCTTAGTCAGGAAACTCTACACCACCCAGTAGTTGAATGTAAAGATGAATAATGGTGGGGGCACTGCAGTAGCCATTGCTTTGAAAGCATTACTTTTGGGGGTGTGGGTGGGTGGAACGTTCTGTCATAACTTTGAATGGCTAATCCTAGATCTTTTCCAAGTTGATTTCCTATCCTTGACAAATTCTATATATCTTGAAAGCTGCAGTCTCCCTCAATTCCAGTAGAAGAAGATTCAGGTTTGTTCCTGTCTGGCCTTGGAGAAAATAAATGATTTTGTAATGAGGCATAAGACGAAACCCTTCAAATCAGGCAATTTTAATGTGTTATTTGAAAGCATTTCTACTGCATATCAGCACTGTGAACACATTTTGAAAATATGATCTCTGCACTAGGCTTGCAGACTAAAATATTTGGTCCACCTAGGACAGGATGATGGAGGAAGAAGGAAAGAAAAAGAAATGCCAGATCTTAATGTTATGATTCTTATGCTGCTTAGCTGGGGTAAAAACACTTAAGGGTTTCCTGATGGAATGGCTGCTGGCAAAGTCAGATATAGGAAAACGCCCAAGGCAGCTGGCAGAAATGATGGAATAGCCTTGCTTCTGCTTTTTCCCTCTTCTCTGCAGCTACATTATCGTGTCAGTGGGCTAAATGGTTTAAATGCAGAAAATGCAAACCAGCTTAGGTAATTGGTAGCATTGGACATTATTATTTTTGCAAATGCAGTTCGGTGTTCTCCGTAACATCATCTATAAGTAAACCTGATAATAATAGATATTTAACCTACATGTTCAAGGATATTTCAAAAAGTAAATGCAAATTAAAAAAAGACTCGCATAGCAAAGGAAGCCATTTTGTTATTGCTTTCCCAAATACCATTGTAAAGTATGGCACCAATTAATGTGCAAATAAGGGTTATATATTCCTGAAATGCAACTGTTTCAGCTATATTAGAACTGTGATTTAATTATGCACACACATACACACAACACGTTAAAAAATGCATTCAAGGTTTTTCCTCCATTAAACCAACTTCTAATTTGTTTATGGAATTATTGTCTCTTGCTTAGTCAAGAAAAGCGTGTTTTAGAGCTGTGTTAATCATTATAGTTATTTTGTATAAGTAAACAACCTAAGCAGATATTATGTTAAATGGAATAGGGTTTATTGGAATTAGAGGTAATGGCAGGCTTTTATCAGGAAAATGTTTATAAGGAATGCACACCAATAGGCCACAAACTGTGCATTTAAAACAACTTAAAATGCTATAATTTTCAGAAGAGTATATGCACAATGTTAACAGCAGTCAGCACTATGTAGAAAACCGAACACTTGAATTGCTAACAGTTATTACATTTTTGCATAATCCATTTAATTACATCTCATTTAATGTAGCAGTTCAGGCCACCTAGCTCTTATGTTCAGGAAAAATAATCAAAGAACTACAATTGCATGTCAACACGTAAGTCAAATGGGAAAGCCTTCTGTATAAACAATAGATAACACACTTGTACAAGGAGTTTCAAATGAGTAGAGCAGTATTTATCAACATGGCAACTCTTAAGTTGTATGGACCTCCCCCAATCGGGAAAATAGGAGAGAAAAGGAATAGTACATATGTTCCCTGCCTTGAGTTATTTATAAAAATAATACAGGCAGTTAAACATCTAAAATTAAATAAATAAATATGTATTCTGGCATAATTCAACATCCTTGTAAGTACTGGTGCTCTCCCCGCCCCACCCCCAAAAGGTAGAACTACTCCTTAGAACTGTATTAGCTCGTGACCCGTCAAAACCGCGGTCCACAAAAGCGTGATCGACGAAAGTGCGCATTTGACATCATCACAGCGCGACGAAAAAAATTATAAATTGAAATAAAAATTAAATTAAAGCAAGCCGATTCACATAAAGGTAAGGGTTAGGGTTAGGGTTAGGGTTAGGTTAAGAGTTAGGGTTAGGTTTAGAGCGTTAGGGTTACGTTTAGCGTTAGGTTAAGGGTTAGCGTTAGGTTTAGCGTTACGTTAACGGTTAGGTTTAGGGTTAGATTTAGGGTTAGGTTAAGGGTTAGGTTTAGGGTTAGGTTTGGGGGGGTTAGGGTAAGGTTTTCGCTTTATTTTTACATTTTTCGATCACAGCGCGGTGTTTTCGTCGCGCTGTGATGACGTCAAATGCGCGCTTTCGTCGACCGCGATTTTGTCGTCCGCGGTTTTGTGGTGGAACCGTATTAGCTAGCTAGAATCAAATAGAATTGGATCATATCATAGAATAGAATAGAATAGAATAGAATAGAATAGGTCAGAACGATTTCAATAGTTCCAAGAAGGTTCCATACCTATTTGTGCTATTCAGGCGACCCTGAGGGCACAGATAAAGCTCTAAGTGTTCTCAATGATTCTCAGAGAGAGTGCTAACAACCAGATGACTGCAAGGAATACATTCCTTCCATTCTTTACCATTCAGTCAGAACTGAAGAAGTTTCTTGGATGAGAAGTGAAAGTCTTCAAGGAAAAACAAAGAAAGTCAAGTAGCCTTTTGAAGGAAAAAAAACCCTTTGGGATAACCATGGACCGGATGACTGATAATCTGCGTAGACATTACAACTATAGTACTCCAATTTACAAAAAAATTCTGGCTTCATATTCCTTCTCCTAAAGGCCATCTGGAGATATAGATATGCCAAGGGCATATTTTTCTTTTTTTTTGGGGGGGGGGGGAAGCGGGGGGGGGTTTCAAGTAAAAGTCAAAAACAAAAGGTGCAGCTCATTAGACAATGGCTGAGATAAACACTAAAAGAGGGTAAACAGCAGGAACTTTAGTGGGAGTGCCTCTACTTTGGCAATATCACCAAATGGGTAGCTGAGCCACTAAGGCAACACATCTGTGTGGCAGCTAGTACTGTATAACTATAGCTTTGAAGTTTTACACCATGTTAACAGTTCTAGATCTCATTGTATTGTAAAGCCAGGTTATTGCTATGATTTCATTAATTTATAGGTAAAGGTAAAGGTTCCCCTCGCACATATGTGCTAGTCATTCCTGACTCTAGGGGGCTGTGCCCATCTCTGTTTCAAAGCTGAATAGCCAGCGAAGACGTCTCCATGGTCATGTGGCCACATGACTAAATGCCAAAGACACACAGAACGTTGTTATCTTTCGTCCAAAGATGGTTCCTATTTTGTCTACTTGCATTTTTACATGCTTTGAAACTGCTAGGTAGGCAGAAGCTGGGACAAGTAATGGGAGCTCACTCCATTATTCGGCACTAGGGATTCGAACTGCTGACCTGCCGACCTTTCTGACTGACAAGCTCAGTGTCTTAACCACTGAGCCACCACATCCCTTTTTTTAATTTATATTAGCTTGTAAATGAACCTCATAGCGTTGAAAACACGCTATTGTAATGTAAGCATCTTAGGCAATCAAGCCATTAGAATAAAAGAATAGGTATAAAATATGATCTGATTTTAGAGGAGAAGAAAACCTGTCTCCAGTGCTGGAGTCTGAAGATTCTGAACAATTATAAGCTGGAATGTCATCAGTGCGTTCATGTGTATTGTTACTGAGCCTTGCCACTGATCTCAAAACATATTCACAATGCAAGCAGCGGGAAACAGGATTTATCACATCTATTCATTATGTTAATAAGGATTTGGGGAATAATTTTTCAGAGTGAAAAAAAGGCTCCAATTTTTTTTATGCCCTACAATGAAAGAGTATTTACAACACTATGAATTTGGATGCTCTAGTTACTATGAAAGGATTGTGTACACCAGTGAACTAATGAGAGGTCTGCTTAGCAAATTAACTAACAAAGAATAATGTTCCCTAAAGCTTGCAATTCCTCTTTCTCCAGTCTTTGAAAATAAGATTTCTGCTTTTTATTGATGAGGATAGAAAAACTTTTCAGAGAGAGTTCAATCTGGTTCTTCCTAAATATATTATGCAGTTACAGTTGATTTGACTACAGAGGACCTTTTCTTTTGCTGTCTACTATGCTTGCTTTTTTCATAAATAAAACATATGTAGTATGGTTGTATATATAATTTCAAAATAATTTGAAAGAAATGCTTTGGACCGTGCACGCACACAGCACTTTCCTGCTAACTCATTAAAACGTCAACTACTGTTTAAAGAATTGATTCGTTAATGTTGACATGATTCTGAAAGACTAAGCAGAATGTATCAGAAAGATCAGAGATCAAAGTTTCCAGAAAAGAAGCAAGAGGCCATTCTGAGGTTCTGCAGAGTGGAAGTATTTCAAGAAAAAAAGATTAGTTTTGCAGTGAGTTTATGTTCATAACTCTGGAGTTGATCATAAAACAATTCAGCTTCAGCTTCCAATTTCTGTCAATGTCGGGAGAATAGGGAGGTCCAGAGGAGATTTCAAACTGTTTTAAAGCCACCATGTGTAAGCATCCTACTTGTGCTGTGTGTGGCAGTTTGTAACAGCATTCAGTAGAGGAGATTTTGGAACTCACATATGTTCATTTAAATATATGTTTCGCCTTTTCAACCACATATGTATGAATTGCTTGGTGGACTACAGAGAAAATTGAACAAATCCCAGTTCTGTTAAGTACCAACTATGTACAAAATATGGGACATTTTGATATGGACACAACTCGTTATTAAAAATGCTAGTTTTCAGTCCAAAGGTCCATCATTCTGTAGAGGAACTTTGACCACAAACAAGTTATATGCTAAAATGTATTTTAACAGGACAGTGTTTTTTTTTTGCAGGAAAATGGACATAAATGAATAGTTCACAATTGTGATATTACAGCCATATTATGATCTTACTTAAGGTGTACTACATCATGTATTCAGCATTGAGTAGATCTATATTCCTAGCAGGGGTGGGTTTCAAAAATTGTTTGAACCACCTCTGTGGGCGTGGCCTCCTTTGTGGGAGTGGCTTGCCGCCCATGTGACCGGATGGGAGTGGCTTGCCGCCCATGTGACCGGATGGGAGTGGCTTGCCACCCATGTGACCGGATGGGAGTGGCTTGCCGCCCATGTGACCGGATGGGAGTGTCCAAGACGATGTTATTACTAGATATTACTAATTACTAGATATTATTAATATTACTAGATCATTATTAATGCATAGATAACTGTGGGACATTACACACCCACCCACACCCACAAACTATGACAGTGCTAGGAAAACACCAAAAAAATAAAAATCCCCCCCCCCCCAAAAAAAGACTGCCAATGAAACCAGTTTTTTTTTTCCTAAGCCTAAGAACAGGAAAGACAAAGTCACTGGAATAAAAACCATCAAGGCAATGTGGAAAATTATAAAGGACAGGCACTCACAGAACCATCAACCACCTCAGAATTACCTAAACAAGTAAGGTGACCAGATTTTCAGGTTGATAAAGAGGGACACCATTGACCGGAGGGGGGGGGAGCTAGGCCGCGGCAGTTACTGCCAGCCCGCGACCTCGCTAGGGACGTCTGGTCACCTTAATTATATACATCCTCTCTCTCTCTATCCATCCATCCATCTGTCTAACTGCCTGCCTATCTAGTTATGGTATCCCTCTCCCTCTTTCCCCCTCTCTTTCTCCATCCATCTATCTGCTTGCCTACCTATCTCTCTCTCTTTCTCTCTATCCATCCGTCTATCTGCCTGCCTATCTGTCTATCTAGTTATGGTCTCTCTCTCTCCCTCCCTCTCCCTCCCTCATTATCATCTATCTCAGTGTTTCTCCACCTTTTTATAAAAATATTTTTTTTAATTTTTTTTGTTACATAGATGACACATACCCACAACAATAAAAACAAAACAAAACAAAAAGAAAAAAACCCATCATCACATATAGCATGTCGTTTGGTTACAAGTGTTTTAACATTTATCATTCTTATACATTTATTATTTCATTTAATAGGTTATAATATACAGTTTGGGTTGCTTTGTTTACCATCCCTTCCTCCTGTTATAACACCACCTTATTTTCCCTTTCTTTTCTCCCTCCCTTCTCTACTTTCCTCCTTCTTCCTCTCCTTCCCCTTCCTTCTTCCCTTACCTTTCTCCTACTCCTGCTCTTCCTCTTCCCCTTTCTACCCTCTCTCCCCCTCTTTCTCTCCTTTCCATCCTCCTCTCCTTACCTCTTTCTTCTTTCCCCCATCTTCCTTTCATTCTCTCCTCCTTTCTCCCTTTCTCCCAACTCCCTTTCTGGGAGTTGAAGTCCACACACTTTCAAGTCTCCAAGGTGGAGAAAGACTGATCTATCTAATTAATATAATTATTTCTCCCTCTCTTTTTCACTCTCTTTCCAGCGCATACACGCAAATGCATAGGGCAGCCCACCTCACACACAGGTACCTCCGGGCGGCTTACGGGAAGAGGACAGCTCACCCACGCGGGGGGGGGGGGGGCAGGATTTCGCCAAGAAAAGTTAACTTTCCTGCGAAAGGGGCCAGCAGCCTCTCAGCTCTTCCCGGCCGGGAAGACCTCCCCCCACTTCCACTCCTGCGACCCTCCTCCCGCCTCCTCGGAGCTTCAAGCAAGCTAACTGGGAAGGCCGGGGAAGAAGAAGAAACGGCAGCGCGAGGTCAGCGGTCCTTGGGGGCGCGGCGGAAGCCCTGCCAAAGCGCTCCTTTCCCGGCTCGGCTACCATTGCTGCTGCTGCGGGCGGAAGGAGAGGAGGAGGAGGAAGAAAATAAAGCGGCGGGATGGTCCCTGCAGCCGCCGACGCGGGAAAGGTGCGCTTTGACAGCCCTGCCAAAGCGCTCCTTTCCCGGCTCGGCTGCCATTGCTGCTGCTGCGGGCGGAAGGAGAGGAGGAGGAGGAAGAAAATAAAGCGGCGGGATGGTCCCTGCAGCCGCCGACGCGGGAAAGGTGCGCTTTGACAGCCCTGCCAAAGCGCTCCTTTCCCGGCTCGGCTGCCATTGCTGCTGCTGCGGGCGGAAGGAGAGGAGGAGGAGGAAGAAAATAAAGCGGCGGGATGGTCCCTGCAGCCGCCGACGCGGGAAAGGTGCGCTTTGACAGCCCTGCCAAAGCGCTCCTTTCCCGGCTCGGCTGCCATTGCTGCTGCTGCGGGCGGAAGGAGAGGAGGAGGAGGAAGAAAATAAAGCGGCGGGATGGTCCCTGCAGCCGCCGACGCGGGAAAGGTGCACTTTGACAGCCCTGCCAAAGCGCTCCTTTCCCGGCTTGGCTGCCATTGCTGCTGCTGCGGGCGGAAGGAGAGGAGGAGGAGGAGGAAGAAAATAAAGCGGCGGGATGGTCCCTGCAGCCGCCGACGCGGGAAAGGTGCGCTTTGACAGCCCTGCCAAAGCGCTCCTTTCCCGGCTCGGCTACCATTGCTGCTGCTGCAGGCGGAAGGAGAGGAGGAGGAGGAAGAAAATAAAGCGGCGGGATGGTCCCTGCAGCCGCCGACGCGGGAAAGGTGCGCTTTGACAGCCCTGCCAAAGCGCTCCTTTCCCGGCTCGGCTGCCATTGCTGCTGCTGCGGGCGGAAGGAGAGGAGGAGGAGGAAGAAAATAAAGCGGCGGGATGGTCCCTGCAGCCGCCGACGCGGGAAAGGTGCGCTTTGACAGCCCTGCCAAAGCGCTCCTTTCCCGGCTCGGCTGCCATTGCTGCTGCTGCGGGCGGAAGGAGAGGAGGAGGAGGAAGAAAATAAAGCGGCGGGATGGTCCCTGCAGCCGCCGACGCGGGAAAGGTGCGCTTTGGCAGGGCTGCCAAAGCGCTCCTTTCCCGGCTCGGCTACCATTGCTGCTGCTGCGGGCGGAAGGAGAGGAGGAGGAGGAAGAAAATAAAGCGGCGGGATGGTCCCTGCAGCCGCCGACGCGGGAAAAGTGCGCTTTGACAGCCCTGCCAAAGCGCTCCTTTCCCGGCTCGGCTGCCATTGCTGCTGCTGCGGGCGGAAGGAGAGGAGGAGGAGGAAGAAAATAAAGCGGCGAGATGGTCCCTGCAGCCGCCGACGCGGGAAAGGTGCGCTTTGACAGCCCTGCCAAAGCGCTCCTTTCCCGGCTCGGCTGCCATTGCTGCTGCTGCGGGCGGAAGGGGAGGAGGAGGAGGAGGAAGGTAAAGCGGTGGGGTGGTCCCTGCAGCCGCCGAGGCGGGAAAGGTGCACTTTGACAGGGCTTCCTCTCCGGAGAGGCGTTTTTTAAAAAGAAAAACCCTGTAGGCACCCAGCGACAGGGGCTAGGAGCTAGGAACCCGGAAGTTAATTACTTCCGGGTTCACTGACGAACCGGATCGCAAGAACCGGTGCGAACCGGTAGGAACCCACCCCTGATTCCTAGATAATATATGTAGTTGTGGGCATGCAGAAATTATCTTGCCTCTTCTGCTTTTTCTACTGCTTGAATACTAATGTTGTCTTGAATTCTGTTTTCAATTAATTTGTTTTCTGACTTTCTTTTAACATTGCTAGCCATATCTGTCATTGTTTAGAACAGAAATGTATGGAAGGAATTGTTGGGGGCAATATGCTGGCTCTGTAAACCCCTTAGAGAAAGCACTGTGAAGCAGTATATAAGTCTAAGTGCTATTGCTATCCTGGAACTATGTATCTGGTGGCAGAAAGTTTAAGAAGGTCATCCTAAATTAAGCTTTGCAAGAGATTTCCATGAGCTTCACAGTGGCTCTGTGACTTTGGAAAAGATATGTCATGAGATGCTGAATGTAGCCTCCAAATATCATTCTGAGAGAAATATCAATAAGATTATCATGCAAGCACTTCTGGTACATAATAAAAAAAACCTGTATTGATCTTCTTAGATGCAAAAAAAGCCCTTGACAATTTGAACTGGGATTTCTTGTTTAAGGTTTTGAAAGATACGAATTTTGGAAGCACTTCATAAAATGGATGAGATTGATCTATACATTACAAAAAGCACACAATTGTTAATGAAGATCTGTTCTGACCCCCCTCCATCCGGTGATTAACACCAACACAGGCTTACTGTTAGCCACGCTTTATTCAAGCAATTACCCACAGGCAAGACGTTGGCAGCAACCCAGACTCCCACAGATAAGAGATACAATACACACAAGAACTTCTCCAGCTAGGTATGAACAGTTGTGTCCTGCAAAAGGACTCCTCCCAAAGTCTCTTCTTATATACTCTCTTGGGAGGAGCCAAGCCACAACCACCTAAGCTTGATTATGTCTTATGAGTCTGTCTCCGTAACTGCTGCCTCTGTTTCTCCGCCCTCCGTTGCCTGGCATCAGGGACAAACTGCCTTTGATCTTCACCACTGTTCCAGTGCCTGACGTCAAGGACAAACTCCCTTTGATCTTCCCCACTGCTCCATGCCTCAGGCACCTCCTGGTGGCCAACCAGCCTCCCTGGTCCCTGCTTGGAGTCTGAATTCTGCCCAGGGTCCTCCACATCCTTCATAGCCGACTCATAGGGTTCCTCACTATCGGAGTCCATTGGCAGCTCCAACGGCTCCTGCTGGGCCACAACAGAGATCTAACAAAGCTTTTGAAATACAAAAAGGAACAAGACGGGAATACTGACTGTCTTTTTCTTGTTTATATTGAACACAGATATGGGACAGATGAGAAAATTGAGGAGAAAAGGTTAAAAAAGAAACTTTGCAGATGACTTGGTGTTGGTTCTAGAAGATTCCTTAAAGCGAATTGAAATATGAATGTATACATTAAAGGGATATGGTGGTTTAGCAAGATTCAAGATTAATAAACAGAAGACGAAGATGCTAACAAAAATATGAAAATAGACTATCAAACAGAATTGATAAGCAAATTAAGTTTTAAGATTGAAAACAAAGTAAAATATGAGGCTATCCTTAGGACAAATATAAATTGTATGCTATTTTAAAATAATTATGTTAAGACATGGAATGAAGTTAAAAACATATGTTAATATGTTAATATGGGAGGAACTACAATTTTCGTTGCTGGGGAGAATTTTTTAATTAAAAAATGAATGTCTTGAATAGTATGACTTTTTATTTTAAAAAGTACTGCTTTGATAACTGGTGCACCATTTAACGAGTGGCATAAGGGTATATCTAAAGTTGTGTGGCGGGGGAAAAAAGCATGAGTTAAATATAACATGCTACAAGAAGCAAAGGAAAGAGAGGGATTGGATTCACCAGATTTGAATTTGTGTTTTGCAGTTTGCTGTTGATTTGGATGAAACAGTGAGTGTTGCTGAGAAACAGAAGACTTCTATAGTTAGAAAGACATGATCCAAGATTTGGGAGGCATGGATATTTGTGGTACAACAAAATCAAAGTCAATGTTTGCTTTAAAAAAATCATTATGTTAGGCATGCCATATTGTGGATATGGAATAGATATAACTCCAGTTTGTGCTTGAAAACACCTTTGTGCTTCTCAGCACAAAATGCTAACTGTACATGAGAAATAACAGACAAATATTGTTAGTTGAGAAGTTGTGACCCCATTGACAACATTCCTCCATGCCTTCCTGTTCTCTACCACCCTCTGGAATCCATTTAAACTCACACCAGCTGCTTCAGTGACTCTATCCAGCCACCTCATTCTCTGTCGTCCCATTCTTCTTTTGCCCTCAATCTTTCCCAGCATCAGGCTCTTCTCCAGTGAGTCCTTCCTTCTCATTTGGTGGCCAAAGTATTTGAGTTTCATCTTCAGGATCTGGCCTTCTAAAGAGCAGTCAGGGTTGATCTCCTCTAGGACTGACCGGTTTGATAGTCTTGCAGTCCAAGGGACTCGCAGGAGTCTTCTCCAGCACCATAGTTCAAAGGACTCAATTTTTTGGCGCTCAGCCTTTCTTATGGTCCAACTTTCACAGCCAAATGGGAAAACCATAGTTTTGACTATACACACTTTGTTGGCAGGATGATGTCTGCTTTTTAGTATGCTGTCTAGATTTGCCATAGCTTTCCTCCCCAGGAGCAAGCATCTTTTAATTTCTTGACTGCAGTCTCCATCTGTGGTGATCTTGGAACCCAGGAAAGTAAAACCTGTCACTACCTCCATTTCTTCCCCGTCTATTTTCCAGGAATTGAGAGGGCCGGATGCCATGATCTTAGTTTTCTTAATGTTGAGTTTCAAGCCCACTTTTGCATTATTCTTCATCCGCATCAAGAGGCTCTTACGTTCCTCTTCACTTTCTGCCATGAGAGTGATATCATCTGCATGCCCGAGGTTGCTGATATTTCTTCTGGCAATCTTAATTCCAACTTGTGATTCATCTAGCCTCGCCTTTCTCATGATGTGCTCTGCATATACTGTAAGTTAAATAGGCATGGTGACAGTATACAGCCTTGCCGAACTCCTTTCCCAATTTTGAACCAATCAGTCGTTCCGTGTCCATTTCTCATTGTTGCTTCTTGACCCACATATAGGTTTCTCAAAAGACAAATAAGATGGTCTCATACTCCCATCTCTTTAAGAACTTGCCACAATGTGTTGTGATCCACACAATCAAAGGCTTTAGAATAATCAATGAAGCAGAAGTAGATGTTTTTCTGGAACTCCCTAGCTTTCTCCATGATCCAGCGTATGTTGGCAAATACAACTGACTATTTATGAACTAGAAATTTGTCAAGGAGAATGTAAAATAAAATCAAGAGAAGAACTGGTGGCAGGGGATAATGAAATTTGAAACAGAAGTATGCGAATGAATGTCTGATAAAGTGAGCTAAAATTTTGGTTAAAATATACAGATGAAACAATGGAAAAATATGTGACAGAAAGAACTGAAATTTACGGAATTTACAAATTTATCATCATAAAGAGAATTTTTATAAAATGAAATATGACACATTACCAGAGAAATTGACTAGAATATATAAAGGTGCTTCAAATTTATTTTGGAAATGTGAACCAGATACATGTTTTGCCATGTTTGGTGGACTTGTAAAAAAGTTAGAAAATTATGGTTTTAAGTACATATACTGATTCAGAGGACTTTAAAGATTACTATAGCATTGAAAACGAGAGGTTTTTCTTTTGTGATTGACAAACAATTGCAAGTATGTCATGGAACTTTGTTTTTGTACATAACTGTAGTGAGATTACCCTAAGCACCTGGCAGTGGTGCGATTCAAATTTTATTACTACCAGTTCTGTGGGCGTGGCTTGGTGCCATGTGGCACACATGGAGTGTGGCTTGGTGGACATGGCTTGGTGGATGTGGCAGGGGAAGGGTACTGTTAAATCTCCATTCCCACCCCACTCCAGGGAAAGGTTACTGCAGAATCCCCATTTCCTCCTGATCAGCTGGGACACGGGAGGCAGAGAATAGATGGGGCAGGGCCAGTCAGAGGTGGTATTTACCGGTTTTCCGAACTACTCAAAATTTCACTACTGGTTCTCAGGATCCGCTGAACACCTCTGGCACCTGGATAGAAAAATTGGGCATTGCCCACAATGGCGGAATGGTTAGTTAAAATGTGAGCTGGATCTTGCTGAGATGCCTACACTGACTTATTTGATCAGGAAAAAAAACAATAAATAACATTTATTGCTGACTGGAAGCCTGTTATAAAATGAACATACTATATGATTTATGATTTTGATAATTAGAATAGAAAGAAGAAGGATATGCTGTAACCAGAGAGTAAGAAGTAATCTTATAACTGTACTTACGCCTATTGCAAAGAAAATCGAAAGCTATTTCTTTGTATCTTTTTTCTTTTCTTTTAATTTTTCCTACCTTTAACATTCTTTTTTATTTCTTTTTCTTATTCTGTATATTAGTTTGCATTCATTTTTATTTTGTTTTCAAAAACATTGAATGAAATCATATAAAAGAGAATTCATGCCAAACAGGGTAATAACAACACATTTATTTATACAGTACAATGATTTTGCAGGTTGTTTTACTTGTGGCATGCAGAACAGAAGGGAAAATGCGCCACTCTCTGTGTAATAAAAGAGAGGCAGAAAGAGGAGAAACCAGGAAGTTCATACAAAAGAGGTTTGTCCACATTTCAGCTTATTAACACAAAAGGTCAGTCTGATTGGTTATTCATTAGCAACAGTGGCACGGTTTTGGTCACTCTGCAGTAGTCACAGTATATCTTTGTGAGACTAAAGAGTATTAGGAGGAAGAAAGGTAGGGAGATTTGGCTGGAAAAGAAATCTGTTCTGCTTCTGTTTGCTTATTTAATCTTTTTTTTTTTTGGTGGCTCCCAGGAGAATGGCTCAGGTCTTTCTGAATGATCAGAAGAGGAAGTGAAAAATTCCCCTGACAGGAAGATTTGCTTTTCATTGCTCAGGTTTCAGTCCTGAGCAAGTAGCCGCAAGACGAGGGGAGAAACTCTTGGGGAAGACTTTTCATTTTTAGAAATTGAGAGGAAAGAAAATCCAAGTAAAAAGATCTTCCCCAATCCCAGCAAAGTCCCTTGGCTTTTATCTTGTTCAAAGGGCTTGAAGGATGAGTTTGGAAATGACGGATAATGAAAGAAATAGCTTTCAAGGATTTGTGAATGCGTAACACGGGGGGACGGGGGACGACAGGAGAGAAGGTGGGGGAAAGCTGAAGAAATTGAAACTAGCAAGTAAGAGGAGCCACAGCATGGGGAACTGCTGCCAGAAGAACTGTACAAGTCTGGATGCCTACGTGCTCTGGCTTTTCAAAGTTTGTGACTGCAGGTCAGGAGGTAAGACGGTGACAAGCGACGATACAAATGGCCCTCCAGTAGGACCATCAATATCACCTCCAATCAGAACGGTAGACCAGAGCTGCAGATTTGTTGCCTTGTTTCCTTACCAAGCCCGGACTGAGGATGATCTGAGTTTTCAACCTGGAGATAAGCTTGAAGTGCTGGATACCTCCCAGGAGGGCTGGTGGCTTGCAAACCTACTTGTGGAGAATGGTCTTGCCAGACCAGGACAAAAACTGCAAGGCTATATCCCAGCTAACTATGTTGCTCCCGACCAGAGTATTGAAGCTGAACCGTAAGTTCTGATACAGATGTAGAGCTAGAGCTAAAGAAAATACAGGCAGTCCTCAGCTTACAACCACAATTGAGCCCAAAATTTATGTTGCTAAGTAAGAAAATTGTTAAGGGAGGTTTGCCCCATTTTACAACTTTTCTTCCCACATTCCTTAAGTGAATCCCTTCAGTTGTTAAATTAATAACATGGTTGTTGAGGGCATCTGGCTTCCCCATTGGCTTTGCTTGTCAGAAGGTTGCAAAAGGGGATCATGTGACTCCGAGATACTGCAACCGTCATAAACATGAGTCGGTTGCCAAGGGTCTGAATTTTGATCACATAAATATAGGGATGCTGGAATCCCTATAAGTGTGAAAAATGGTCATAAGTCCCTTTTTCAATGCCGTTGTAACTTTGAACTGTCACTAAGCGAACTGTTGTAAGCCAAGGACTACCTGTAGATTTCTAGATAATGTACTACTGTATATTGCAATCACTCAAAAATAGTCTTGGGGAAATGGTCAAATATATGGAGAATGCCCTTTTGAGAACCCAGAAGCAACCACATATTGTGGTGGGTCTTTTGTCTATCCTAACATTTGCACAGACTTAATTTGGGGGTGTCAAACGCGATTTCATTGAGGGCTGCATCAGGGTTGTGTTTGAGCTTGGGGGGCCAGGGTAGGTGTGGCCAGCATGACATCACTTCTGTCAGGAGCACCTGTGGTGGCCCGAGCACTCTGCCAGCGAAAACTGGCTCCGAGCTTTGTTTTTGGCTGCCAGGGCTTCATGCAAACCTCTGCCAGTGAAAATGGAATTTGGGAGGGCTGCGAGCTCTGTTTTCACTGGTAGAGGGTTGCAGGAGGCCGTGTCAGCCTAAAACAGAGCTCAGGAGCCAGTTTTTGCTGGCAGAAGCACTGCAGGCCAGCCTTCACTGTTTCCAGGGAGGCCGGCGGGCCAGATCTAAGCAGCCCATGGGCCTGATCTGGCCCCCAGACTTTGAATTTGACCCCTGACCTAATTTATCCATTATTTTTAAAAGAGATTGGGACTGGTATTATACTAGTTGCCCATACAAATGGATTTTTTTACAACAAATATTATGTTTCCCTTTCTCAGAATGAATTTATTTGTTTCTTAATGAATTACTATGTGTGGATAGGTGTGTGCAGATGTACTTTTTCCTGCTTTAGGGATGAAGTACAGAGTAAACAGGACAAATGGAATTTCTCCCACACCTCACATAACAGTAACCATTGAGGTAACTAGATAGCAATAAAGTGAACCCCTCTTGGAAGGTGTGGACTTTTCATTCATTGAACAGGCTTTCTGGGCTGCAAAAGTCTTTGGGTTTTTTCTCTGCCATCATAACTTGAAAAGGTTAATTGTCACCCTGGGATCCCCCAAAGGCATGAAGAGAGCAACTTTCTATTAAGCTGTGACTTGGAGGCCTACAGCTGAAACTGAATGGCTTTTGAACTGGAAATACAATGTCTATGCCCATTAGAAAGTGAAGAATTCCAGATCTCGGGAGTTTTAGGATTGCTATTTTAATTATTCAAATATTTAAAAAACTAGTTTGGCAATGAAGACCCGCGAGACTAAATTGCAGCTTGATTGCTCCTTGTTTATAGCAGATTTTTTAATTATTTTTTTTTTATTGCTCCTTGTTTACCTTAGTCCAGAAAGTTTGAGGTTTTATTTGCATGAATAGATAAACCAGGGCCGTTCCTTACTGCAATTTGCATTCATTATTGAATGAAGAAATATTTGCTGAAAGAAATTGTTTTACTACAGGGAGTTTTAAGAAGTGGATATGATTCATTGGTGCACGTCTGCTCTGATTTTAAGGGCACTTGAGGATTTAGGTGCTGTGCATGTCGGTGTACTCAACTTTATACACTAAAATAAAAACAAATGTGTTTTGTTATTATTAAAGATAATACATTGTGGCATAAGTCATGGCATAAGAACGGAAAGAAAAAATCACAGAGAAAGGGGAAAAGTAATTTCCAATTTTCTTTAATAGAATTACAGATATGAAATAGATGAACTTTTTGCTTTAAAATTCATGAGCAGTCAAGAACTATCTGTAGATCTTTCCAATCTGCCAATTTTGAGCAGCATATACAGTAACTCCCCAATATTTAATTGGGATTAAAATTAGTATAGTTAAAATTAGTTAAAAAAAACCCAGCTACTAGAAGTTATGAGTTTCTACTATTTTCATTGGAACAAACATATGACACTGTTCAGTACTTGAGTGTAAGTTACCATCTAAAGAAAAAGATGGGTGGAATGAAATCTGAAGGAAATAAATAATTTGTTGCCATTATACAAGTTTCAATACTGTGTGTGAGCCCTCAGCCAAATGCAGAACTGAGCTTTAAGACTTCATAAATCCTGCTCATTGGTACATACCTCGATTTTCAGCACCATGTGATTATTATGTCTTTCTGTTACATAAGTTATAATTCATGGAAAGCCAGGCATGAGCTTTCTCAGAGTTGCTCTCCTGTTTCTGGAATTCTTTTCTAGAACAGCATTCCTGAACCTTGGCAACTATATGGTGTGTAGACGTCGAATCTCAGAATTCTGGGAGTTGAAGTCCATACACCTTAACGTTGCCAGCCAAGATTGAGATACACATTTCTGTCTTAGAGAAATTGCTTGGAATGGACTTTGAGAATTGATTCTCTGAGGAAAAGACATTCTATCTCTGAGTGTTTTTCATGCCAACTTTTTGTCTATGCTACAATTGTATTTTTAATGAATAGTGTGGTTGGCATATTTGGCATATTTTTGAATGTTGTTCAAAAGATTACTTACTGCTTTTTATACACGCTATGTTTCTTGCTCTTTTTCTTCCTCCTCTTCTTCTCCAGTTCTTCTTTTGTTCTCCACATGTTGGTTGCAAAGGATTTTGTAAGATTCCCTGGGAAAATATTTGTTTGGAAGTATGTTCAAATATAGTACATTTTAAAAATAAATTATTGAGAAATAAATGTGTTTTAATTATTATTGTTCGATAAAACAAAGGAAACAATGTCTTCTTGCTTAACTGCTTGGCTGAAGTTAATTCAACACACCTGTTCTGTGCCTCCCATAAACAAAATTTTGTTGATATCAGTAGTCTGCTAGGTATTCTTGCTGTTATCAGAAACATACCAGGTGTGTGTTGCTCGGCTGTTCCAGGAATGCTTGCTGCCAATGGAAGCATCTGCAGATGAATGCATTAGGAAAAAAAATGCTTATAATGACTTCTTATTCTTAGCACAGCCTTTTATTCCTGGAAAAGAAGTAATACTCTTTACATAATGACCATTTCTGCATGCTGCCAGCTCTCAGATATGGGCTTATCAGGCTAATCTCATTTCAGTTCAGAGGTTAAGCAGGATTGGGCCAGATAATTTCCTGGGTCTTAGTTTAGGTGAGACTGGAAAGATTAAAAAAAATCCTGAGCAAAGGCAATGGCAAACCTCTTTGTTATTTTTGATTAGATAAAGGACTGGAGGTCTCCATGCACCCATCAGGATTTGAGTTTGATGCAAGGACATATGTACCTCAGAAATCACCCATTAAAACTTATCACCGATTGCAATTGATCCATGACAAGGAAATTACAGCATAATAAATATGTCATGAAGGTATATCTGAGGCTCAGTCATCTTTTGGTGAGGAGCATTGTGAGGAGCACAATGTGAATGTAAAAAAAAAAAGAAATTTGGTTTTATAGGAGTTGTAATGCAACATGCCCCTCAAGTGCCTAGCTGGGGAAGGCTACATTATTATCTATCTTAATCTTTTCACACATCAGGGCAGCTAAACAATAAAATGCTTATTTTCCACAAAATGCTACAGAACTAGTTGTGTTATATTTTTACTAACATCAGGATTTTCATTCCCTTGTATAGCCGAGACAGCTCATAATGTCCTATTTACACAGTTCCTTTCTAATTGTCTTTATCTAAACTTGAGGGGCAAACCTGGGGAATCACACAATTTCATGAGTGCTGTTCAGAGCTGTTAATGAAGACATGCAATTCACATGGGTTTATGTGGGATGGGATGGATTTATGGATGAGTTTCATACCCAAAGAAATGTTTTCTAATGCCCCAGAGATTTAGTAGTTCTCAGCAATTAAAACAACAAAACCTACTGTTTGACATGTTGATGATTAAGCTACAAAATAAATCATGTTGTTTAAGGACAGCTGTTGTATCTTTTCTTAACTTATAATATCTGTACAATATTATGAAATAATATATGTGCAGTGTTGTTTCTCTCTTAAGCAAGGCAATTTCTGCCAAGAGCCCAAACAGATTTATTTATTAGATTTTTATCCCATCTTTATTACTTTATAAGTAATATAAATATTGTGTTTTCTCCACAATAACCTGTGAGGTGGGTTGGGCTGAGAGAGAATGACTGGCCCAAAGTCACCAGCCAATTTTCATACCTAAGGTGACACTAGAACTCATGCTAAACAACTGTGCTAAACAACTAACTTCCACAGCAGTGTTTTATGCGTAAAGATATTTACTCAGGCTTGTATTGCTATTATCCTTCTCATCTTTTCATCTTCTCATCTTTCCTACTATCTTCTCCTATAGGTATCATGATTTATAACTTGTTGTTTGTATCTTATGATTTATTATTGTTCCTTATGATTTATGATCTATGCCTTACCACTTTGTTGTTTGTGTGTACACTGAAAGCTTATGCACTGAAGACAAATTCCTTGTGTGTCTAATCATACTTGGCCAATAAAGAATATTCTAATATTCTAATTATAGACCAGTACCCACATTACTGCAGATAGTTCTCAACTTACACTCACAATTGAGACCAACATTTCTCTTGCTAAGCAAGATTGTTAAGTGAGTTGCACCCCATTTTATGACCTTTTTTGCCATAGTTAAGCAAATCACTGCAGTTGTAAAGTAAATTATGCAATTGTTAAGCCAATCTGGTTTCCACCATTGACTTTGCTTGTTGGAAGCCAGCTGGCAAGGTTACAAGTGATGGCCACATGATCCAGGATACTGCAACTGTCATAAGTACATGCCAGTTGCCAAGCACCTGAATTTTAATCACGTGACCATGGGGAAGGTATAATCATTGAAGGTGTGAAAAACAGTCATAAGCCACCTTTTTCAGTGCTGTTGTAACTTTGAATGGTTACTAAATGCATGATTGCAAGTTGTGGATTATTTATACATGTTCCTAACAAGAGAGCTATGTAGAATCAGCTACTTGGCTGAGGAATCACTCGGTGCGATATAAAATGTAGGAAAGAGAGAAGCCGTGCCTAAGAAATTGATTAAACTTTGCCATCCATGAGCACTCTATGTAGGATCTACCACTACAGTATATCTTCTGTCTTTCCCTGTAGGAGAGAGATTGGCAGGGCCAGGTGAAGGAGTCCAAAGGGGAATCAGCTTAGACTCTCTACACTGTCACAAGAGAACTAAGTTCCAACATGTCTAGAATGCTGTTGAACCTAAGTTTTGCACAGGTGTAAACCATTTGTTTAATCAGTGCATAGGCTTGAGCAATAAATCAGTAATTTCAAAGTGTTTCTGTGTGGAAGGAGTTCTTTGCTCCTACACTTCCTCTCTCATTCTTGGGTCTCAGATTCTCATTCATTTAATCGACGTGAAAGGGATCTGTGCATGTACAAAAAAAGCTTCTCCAAAAAAGGAACACTTCCTTCTAAGTATCCCTGATCTTTATTTCACAGAGAGAAATGCTTTATTAGCCATGTGTTGAATATATCAGTAGCTGAGGACGATGACCTCAGTAGCTGAGGATATGTGAACTTTATTCAGTATATTGACAAGGACCAATCTCGAGAAAGCTCTATTACCATCTGTATTTGCATCCTGCTATTGATGCCATTATCTTTTATTATTTTGCAACTGGAAAACAAACCTTGGCCAGGCTTGAAAAGTTGAAAAAAAGAGATGATCTTTCAGGGATTGTTTCACCTTTGTTTAGCATTTATATATTAGCTCCGCATATTATCTCATGTGGGTAAACTGGGGATCCAGGTGTATCCAGCCATTTCATCAAGACAAAAGCAATTTCCACAGTGCTGCCTTAGAAACCTAGTAATAACTTCTATTGTTTTTATTGTAGGTAGAAACATGTACCAAAATACAGAAAGGGTGAAGAATGCCATTTTTTCCAAGGATTGAATGAGTGACAGGTTATTGGGGATTTGGAGACCTTTGTCTATATTAGCCAATTCAGAGATTGAAGATTTTACTAACTTAAATAATTTATTATATGCAATTTTCAAAATGACATACTGGAACCATGAAATATTATTATAACTAATAAGAGTTTTCAAAGAATATGATGATTTTACAGTTTTAATTCAGCTTATTATAAAACTAAAGTTTTATTGTACAGTCAAAAGGAGAATTGCCTTCTAAAGTACTTAACCAGTTGAAGCACAAAGCAGGATATTCTTAAGTAAGAATTACTTATCTACAAATTTAAAGTAACACAAAGGACATATTTTTCTAAAGTATTTTAAATTCTTTTAAAATGTGTCTGAATGAATTGTTTTTCAGTGAAGATTATTTTATACAACCTGGTTCATCAAGATCATATAATATTTTTTCAGTAAATATATAAATATGTATATAATAATATAATCAATTATTCTACAGAACTGTGATAGCACAGTGGTTAGAATGCAGCACTGCAGGCTACTTCAGCTGCCTGCCAGCTGCCAGCAGTTTGGTATTGGAATCTCACTAGGCTCAATGTTGACTGAGCCTTCCATTCTTCCGAAGTGGGTAAAATGAGGACCCAGATTGTTGGGGGCAATATGCTGACTCTGTAAACCGCTTAGAGAGGGCTGTAAAGCACTATGAAGCGGTATATAAGTCTAAGTGCTATTGTTATTGCTACAGTAAAACAAAAGCACAAAAATATAATATAAAATATACAAATATAACAATCAAAACAGCTCTACAATTATATAGTAAAATATCCTCTTATTCTATTTTTGTCACTTTTTAACATCTTTCCTCTTGATTTCTCCCTTCCTTCCTAACACCCCTTTGTTGTTATTTTGTATTGTCATTCTCTGAAATTTAATACAGTTGATTAAAAAACAAGATCATGTCCTCATGATCTCAGCTTTCTGAAATAGATGGGTTGTTTCTTTTTCCAGCAACTAACTAACTAACTAACTAACTAACTAACTAACTAACTAACTAACTAACTAACTAACTAACTTCTCTCCCTCCCTCCCTCCCTCCCACCCTCAGCTAATATTTCAGATTTTAATGAAAATATCTAGAGATAAGTTTTTGTTGTGTGATGTGGCTTATTTTTAATGACCTAAATGAGGATATAGTTAATGCATATATTATTTAAATCCCACCAGTAATATTTACTTTAAGTATCCTAACTATTGGAAGTCCTCAGAAAGGAAGGAAAGCCTGAAATTTCTAGCGGTAGATATATTTTAACAATGCATATAAATTAGCACTTTGGGGTATCAAAGTGCCCTAATTAAAACTTCAATCCTGCTTTTTCATCTTTCATTTCTTTTTATAATATTCTGCACTGCAAAACAAGTATTAGAGAAAATAATAAACCACTTCCATTGTTTTACCTAAACATAATAATAACCTTCTGCCACTGGTATTATAGACAACAAATGCTGTCCAGCTGGACTGCGGTAATAACCAAGTCCAGGTAGGGATTGCTGGTTCACAACAAATCCTCCTTTGTTTTCTCAAAGATGAAGTAGAAAAAGAAAGCTTAGTATCTTTTCTTACATATTTGCTAGCCTTCCTTCCCTCCACCCTCCATGCATACTGTGGGTATTTGGTTTTTTTGCAAATACATCTGAGTTGTTGGTTTGAAAGTAAACTGATGTTATATTGTGACAAGGGGTATCTATGAAAGTAAGCATTCTTAAGAAATTAAATATATTGCAAGGACACTTTAGTGAGGCAAAAATAAGACTTCCATTTCTGTAGCAAGATGTGCCTCCTTTCCTTTCCTTTCTGGAGGAAAAAGAAAAACCACAATCATGATTGTTTTTCTACCCATGGAAAAAACTATCATGTTGAAAAGAACATTGCAATGCTATAAGGGTTATTATCTGGGGAGAATTTTGAGACTTGGAAGTAGACTGCTTAGGGGAAAAGGGAAGAGAGGATTGGAGTTATTAAAGGGGATATTAATTGTTTGAAGAGCATGGTTGTACAAAATATAATTATAATTATAAATAAAAGGCATGAGGTACAGAAATGGTTATATAGGAGATTTAGAAGAAGTAGTGGCAGAATCTGAGGTGGAGTCAAAGGAGGAATCAGCTTAGAGTCACTATATAGCCACAAACAGACTAAGCCCAATCTTTCTTGAATTCTGTTGATCCTTATCTAGCATAAAATAGTGCTATCTGTTAGTTGAGTAGTTTCTTGTGCCAGGCATGAGTAATAATAAATCAGTATAATTGACACTTTGCTTGTGGTCCTGATCTTTCATGCTTGACAGTATTCTAGTAGTGTATGTTTTGCACAAACTCAAAAAATTAACAACAGGCTGCACAAATCAAAATTACATCAATTATCAGTTTGTACAGGTAGTTCTCAATTAACAGTGCTAATTGGGACCAGAATTTCCATTGTTAAGTGATGTAATCATTAAGCAAAACATCCACATGATTTCACTGCTTTGTGTTGGTAGTTTCATCTACATGGAGGGAAATAAGCAGTGGGTTACCACAGGGTGCTGACTTAGGCTGAGTACTCTTCATTTCTTCATAAATGACAGATGAGGGAATAGAAGGAAAACTCATCAAATTTACAGATGACACTAAGCTGGCAGGAATAGCCAACACCCCAGAAGACAAGCTAAGGATCCAAAAACATCTTGACAGCCCTATCCAGCAACATGAAATTTAATGTGGAGAAAAGCAAGGTTTTATACCTAGGCAGGAAAAAAACAAAGGTACAGGTATAGATAAGAAACAATGGATGGAAACTAATCAAGGAGAGAAGTAACTTGGAATTAAGGAGAAACTTCCTAATAGTGAGAACAATTAATCAATGGAACAACTTGACTACAGAAGTTGTAGGTGCCTCATCACTGGACATTTTTATGGAAAGACTGGACAGCCACCTGACTGAAATGGTGTAGGGTTTCCTGTTTGAGCAGGGGGTTGGACTAGAAGACCTCCAAGGTCTCTTCTAGCTCTATTCTAATTGATTGATCCAGTTTCAGTAGATTGTTGTCATTAGACCAGGATTTCACATTTCTTCTGTCTTGCTGCACTCATCTCTGCTTCAACTCCCCCCTCCTCTCCTCTTTTCAGCCACCCTGTACCCCACTACTCTGCCATCCCACACAACAGTGTTGTCAGCCAGGAGGAGGAAGAAGACAGAAAAGGTCATCTGGAGCAATGGAGCGGTGGCAGGGATGGTGGAGAGCAGGGGGTCTTCTTCCTCCTGCTGCTGAGAACACTGTTGTGTGGGGTGGCAAAGCGGGGGCAGAGTACAGAGTAGCTGGGGTAGTCAAAGGCAGAGCAGACAAAATGGCAGAGATGCAGAAAGACAAGTGAATGGGTGGAGTTGAATTGTACCCTGTGGTCGTGTGGGTAGGCTACCAAACAACCAGGTTTTAATCATGTGACCACGGGGCAGTGTAACTGGGTAACTTTGAGGACTGATCATAAATACCATTCATTCAGTACCATTGTAATTTCAAATGGTGGCTGAACGAATGGTTATTAAGTGAGGGCTACCTGCAGATGGGAAACAAGGAATAGTAAATTTGAAATTAATTTAAGAAGTCATGGGATTGTTGTCCCAGGCAGATTCTTACAAAAGAAATGCCTAAACTTGTAACTTCAGAGATATGTAATCACATATATGAATGAGAATGCTTTTGAGGAAAGGAAAAGCATTCTTTTGTTGTATATCGCCAGAAGTCACTTTTATTTGAGATGGAGAGCTATACAAATTGATGATAACAATAACAATAATAACATTCTGCATATTTTCAGAGGTACTTTTTAAGTTCTGGTTTTTTTCATTTGTGAAATAAAATTCTAGCTATTTTAATTTTGCATAATTACATAAGTTTTTAATGCAAACTTACTTTCACATTTTCCCAAAGTGGCTCAGGATGATGACCTCAACAGAATCAATATAACAATCTACTGAACAAACACTATAAAACAATAAAAGTTTAATTTGAATTTGAAACAAATACCAGTAAATGGAAATCTGCTTCTCAGATAGTTTTTAAATGACAAATGAAAACTACCGGTAGCTGGATTTCTAGTGTATATTTTATCTGTCGAGCAATGCTTTCAACTTGAATAAGCAATTTTACCTTATTTGAATCAGTTAAGTTCTTATGAAGATTTTAGTCATGATACAGGAAGTGAAAAATTATTCTTGTATGAGTATCTGGAATATCAGAATTGAATTCATAATTCAATTTCAGAAAGAAAGGTGGCTGAAAAATGTATAGATATAGACAGATTTTTTTTTTAAAGATGATAAAATATTTCTGAAACATCATCACAAAACAGCAGGGGTAAAAGTATCATGGTTGCCTGGATATAGCATTTAATATAGCCCACCCATCCACCCACCCAGACGCTTCTGTGCAGAAGCATCGGGGGCATGAGTGAACTGGTAGTAAAATAAATTGAAACCCACCACTGATCAGGTCCCAGTAATTCCCATGGATACATCTTATGCTGCAGTTTGTTTCCTTTGTATGATTTTTACCTAGGTTGGGTAACCAAAAACCCTGCTTTTAATTTCCAAAGATGCCCATTGTACCAAGAAAGGCCCAGAATTAGTCTTCGTAATAAAAGTAATCCTTTGAAAATTACTTTACAGCATGCTAACATCCCATGTTCTGTTCTGTTTATAAATGTCAATTGATAATGGAAAGAGGGAGTCCATGGGTTCCACTGGAATCAGACTGAATATGTCAGTTCAAACTTAAGTTCTAAAAGAAGAACTAAACTTTGTGGTTTAATATTAATCTGACTTACTGGGAAATACTTTTCCATTCAATATGTTGTGACATACAAAAACTAGATAGTGTCAAGAGTTGTTCAGCTGTATAATTACTGCTAAATTCTCTGTGCCTTGGCTGGAGAAAAGTAAAGATTCTAAAAACTTGAGCAATTGAAAATAGAATATTCAAATGGATAGCTATGGCTAAAGAACAGATAATGGAAGATAGTAGTAAATTTTTGCCTCTTATTAAACAGGTGAGTTGGTTAATTAGTGGTATAATCAAACATACATATTAATTAATAATATTCTATGATCTTTAATTTGCTAATCATGCTGGGCAGATTTTTTTTTTGTGTGTATATGTCTCATGAATGCAAACATAGGTGCGGTTACATCATAAAGAAGTTGGTTTAAATTCTTCAATAGCAAACAGTGTCAGCTTTTACTTTAAGTGATATCAGTAATTTATCCCAGAGTACTTTACCTCACATTGCAAATGGGGTTTTTTAAAGGAGCCTAAAAGCTTTTATATCAAATGAAATAACAGGAGAGATGACTCTTTGAAAAAAATTTAAGAAGCTAAATCTGATTATTGTAAGCGAGGCATTAAGAATGTAATTGACTGATTAAAATGAGCAACATGTGAATTCAGATTAAGATAATGACTCACGGTGGAATCATGACTTCATTATGATTAAGCAAACTCCACAGAATTACACCACTGATTACAACAGAGAGGTTAGGAGGCCCCATAAGATAATGCTACTTAATTTGCAGTAAATCTGTACATGTGTCTATTACTCTGAAGAAAGAATGAGCACTGAAATGCTCACTTATATTCAGTTCCATCCAGGGGTGGGTTGCTGCTGTGGTTACTGCCAGTTCTCAACGCACGTGCAATGTGTGTGCTGCGCACATGTGCGCTATTCAATGTAAATTGTTTTTCCCGCATGCACAGAACAATTTACAGTGGACTGCGCATTCGCAGTCAGTAAAATCCAAAATGGTGGTGGCCAAACGGCAGCAAGGGAAACAACTTGGGGGCGTGGTAGGCCTGGGTCTCTGCCGTTTTGTGACCCAGGTCTGAATTCCACTACCAGTTCGACCGAACCGGCCCAAAATGGCAGCAACCCACCTCTGGTTCCATCCCATGATTGATTCCACTCAGAAAGCCATGGGAGGTTTTCTACAAGTTTACTTAAATGCTATTGATTATGTGCCATGAAGAATGGTTGACTCTCTTACTGACTACATTGGGGTTTTCCCCCCTCCATGATGATATGTACCTTCAGCTCTTCCAACAATACCTCCATTACTACTGTAAGTGAGTCCATCCACTTTCTGATTGGTCGTCTTTTTGTCTTTCCTTCTACTTTTCCCAGCTTTAGAGACTTCTCCACAGATCTAGGTCTTCACATAATACGTGAAGGATAATTTGAACCTCATCATTTGTGGCTCAAATGGGAACTTTGGGTTTATTTGCTTGATGAGTTATTTCTTTTCTTGGCTGTCCACAGTATTCTCAGGCGTCTTCTCCAACTAAAGTTCAAAGGCACTGCTTACAGTATTCTGCTTCTTCAAATTTCAACTTTTGCTTCCATAGAGGATCACATGGAGCACCATGCCTTACACATTTCTGATCTTTGTAGGTACACACACATCATGGCATATGCTGATTCTCTAAACTGCTTAGAGAAGGCTGTAAAGCACTGTGAAGCAGTATATCAGTCTAAGTGCTATTGCTGTTTGTCTATCTTTTCCAAGGTCATTAGGAATGCTTAATGCTACACATGACCATTTACAAACCAACAGAGCACCTCTATCCGCACTCCTTTCTTGGTGGAAATGGCAAAGGTTTTCTGCTGAGCATTATTCTTCCTCATCAGACAAGTTCACTGTGTGCCTTTTATCAAGAACAGGGATCAAGAACACGGAGGAGCAATTTAATGGAGATTGCACCATTTTAATTCTGCTTTCCTTGCCCTATCCATCAAAAGCAGGAATGCCTTCCTCAGGATCATTGAAAGTCAGAGGAATGCATTCTTTTCAGTAAGCGTTGTATTGATTGTCAGAACCATTTTCCATTTTCCTGGGATAAAACAGACAAGCCAAGCTCATTCCATTCCAGTTCTTGGAGTCTGTTTCTCCAGGGCTTTACAGAAGGTGGCAAAGAAATTCCAGTTGCAGCAGAATTGTAGGGAAAAGACTATGGTTGAGAGAGTAGAAAATAGGGTATTGGATACAGTGATTGAAAGAGTCTGGTTGTCAGATTGATTTTTAAATTTCAAGCCATTTTTGGTATCCATACTGCAGGCCTAAGATTGAGTACTAACCTTGCTTTTAACATTTGTTATGTATGGTTTTGTCTTGCTGATTAAACTAAGCTGTTGTGTGAAGATATTTGCATGTGTTAGCTGAGTGCCGAGAATCTTGATACTTTGAATGATGCAAACTCTAGAACTCTACTTTCAAAATACTTTAACAATTACGTTAAGCCCAGAAAAACGGTTTTCTTCAGTTGTAATTTAGGTTTTCTTAAGCATGCTTGGTGATCTCTCTCTTTTTCCTTTCCAACCAGCAACGACTGAAATCTGCACCATCCAGGAATCCACATCCCCATTTCCCCCCCCCCCCAATTTCCTCACCTACATGTTCTCCCCCCCCCCGCTACCACAAAGGTGCCCATAAAGAATTTCAGTGGTTCACAGCCAGAGGAGAGGGAAAAAAACAGGGAATCCGGTATGGAATTCTGAGTCAGTAAACCATGGCTCTGTAAACTCTAGTTAATACTGTTTGAATATAAAGAATAAAGTTTGCATAGCACTGTCAGGCTGTAATTCCATGTGTATTTCCTAGGGCGCTTGTTTGTGGTCAACTTGTGCTTCAGGGTTGAAAGAATTAGTTGATGACATCACTGTTGCCTGGGAGATGCTGAGTTGGGGGCTCCTTTCAGGTTCCCAGAAGGAACTGGAAAGAAGGATGGGAGCTCACCCCACCCCATGGCAGCATCCGGGTCTCAAATGTGGGTTTGCTAATCTCAAGCCCAGCATCCTAACCACGTGAGTCTCTGTGCTTCCTATTCACTAGGGAAATGACATAGGATAACAGGACAAAGAATCTATTAGGTTTAATCTCTTCTGCAACTTCTGTGTGATCTAAGATAATTGTAACTTTTCCCCAAGTGCAGTCAATACTTTTGCTCTGAGATGAAACCCTCTCATTTACATCTTGAATTGACTTTCTATCCAATCTGTTTTTACTGGTGTTTTAGAGAGGAATTAAACCTTCAGTACACAGAATGGGAGATGAAATAATAGAAATGTTGGTTTTCTTCTTGTTTCTTTTTTGGAATTTCTCACTGTTTCTCTTCCCACTCTCTTCCTTATGCTTTCTGCCTTCACCCACTTTGTGATAAAAAATAGCTCTCCTTTAGTAAGAAGCTTGGCAAGGTGGTAATGATTAATTTTCTCTAGGTCACATGCTTGAGAAGCACAATATTTTTTAAATAGTTTTTATTTGGCTGCTTCAACTGAATGAGTCATGACCATCTATGGTTCATAGTTTTATGAATCTAGGTAGTGCACCAGCTATGGAAAAGGTGAAGTCATGACTTGCATTTTTTAATATCAAAATTTCTGCTTTGCATATGCGTTTAAATAATCAAAATGATTCATTTGTGAGCTTTAAAGGCGTTTCTTCCTTTAAGGGCTCTTTATGCTTTTCTTGCAAAAGGCTTAGTTAATTTTGTTGAGGTATCAGTTGTTTTCCACTCTGACCTCCTTAACCAGTTCTTAAACAATGAGTCTTCGTCACGCACTTGAAACACACTTATCTGGGCTTCTCTGGTCTTTTCTTGTTATCAGTGATGACGCAACAGGCCACAAAAGAACGAAGTCCATAAATCAAAGGACATTAGCTGCAGGTTAGCCATTGATAAATTAAGATACTGTCAAAGATACAGATAAGAATAATGGCATAAACGATGGGAAAAGGAGTAAAGTTTTTATGAGCATTTTATTATTTATTTTATTTCTCCATACAATCATTCACATTATCATCATTTATCATAAATTGATAAATTTATCTTGAGAATGAGGACCACTCCAATCTAGGAAATACAGGAGAAATGGTTGAGATCACAATTTGGGGGGAAATAACCTTCCCTTTGAAGGTCGGGCATTATGTCAGGTCAGGTGGGCAGAGCCTCCCACCCCTGCTGCTATCGGTTCGCCCAAACTGGAACCGGTTGAATACCACCCCTGGCTCAAGTCTGAGCCATATAGACTGTAGGATCACTGCTATTTAGATTGCCTTGTTCATCTACCAGATTCACTCAAAATGCCTTCTGGGTAACATTATCCAGAAATCAGAAATGCATAAAACCAGAGGCATAAAATGACACTAAGCTCACATATTAGTCAATTTATGCAGATGATCTTTTGTCTCAAATCTTTATCACATTTTGGATGATAAGCCAATATTTTTTTGGCATGGGCATATAATAAATGAAATTTAAATGTTAGATATTACCAATAAACTTAGATTCAGTGATTACAGATAAAACATCGCAATATTAGCCAGAATCCATTGCCAATAAAAATATAAATGTGCACTGACTGTTGGAATTGTACTATTTGCCATATTCCCAGTAACATTATTCATCACTTTATAATGCCTTGGTAAGGCCACACTTGGAATACTGCATCCAGTTTTGGTCGCCACAATGTAAAAAAAGTTGTGGAGACTCTAGAAAGAGTTCAGAGAAGAGCAATAAAGATGATTAGGGGACTGGAGGCTAAAACATATGAAGAACAGTTGCAGGAACTGGCTATGTCTAGTTTAATGAAAAGAAGGACTAGTGGAGACATTATAGCAGTGTTCCAATATCTCACAAGAAGAGGAAGTCAAGCTGTTCTCCAAAGCACTTCAGGATAGGACAAGAAGCAATGGGTGGAAACTAATCAAGGACAGAAGCAACTTAGAATTGAAGATAAATTCCTGACATTTAGAACAATTAATCAATGGAACAACTTGCCTCCAGAAGTTGTGAATGTTGCAACGCTGGAAGTTTTAAAGAAGAGATTGAACAGCATTTGTCTGAAATGGTATAGGGTTTCCTGCCTAAGCAGTGGGTTGGACTAGAAGACCTCCAAGGTCCCTTCCAACTCTGCTATTCCATTATATTCTAATTCTAACTTCTATACAGAATCAATTCGCATATATAGCCTGTGAACACAGCATGAATCCACCTAAAAAGTTGTATGTAGTGCCCTTGGTTTTGTTTTAGCAATTTACGTTCTTCTGACTCTTATCTTTTATGATTCTTTCAGCTGAATATAACTATATGCAGTATCTCATATATCCAGTATAGTTTGCTTCCAAATTGTTAAGAAATGCTGATTGAAACTAGACCAGATGTTGATATCTGACAAAAATAAGAATGAGAATGATGCCTATACTTTTGATGATGTCCACAGAAGAACATACGGAAAGCATGCAGAACATGGGGCAATACGTTCTTTGCTGCCTATCTTGATCCTTCCTCTAACTCAGGAGTGTCAAACTGGATTTCTTCAAGGGCTGGATCAGCATTGTAGTTGTCCTCTGTGGGTTGGCTGATGGGAGCGGAAACAGTATGGATGCCTCCTGCAGCACCTTACCAGCCAAAATAGGACATAAGGGGGCTGCATGTGGCCCCTTGCACATGTCGCAGAGTGTTGGAGGAGGCTGTCCAGGCCAAAAATGGGGCCTGCACGCAGTTCCCCTGCACTCCGCTTTTGCTTGCAGAGGCACTGCAGGCTGATCCTTTGCTATTTCCAGGCTGGCCTCATGGGCCACATCTAAGCATCCCGCGAGCCGGATCCAGCTGCAGGCCTTGAGTTTGACACCCCTGTTCTAGCTAATTTTTAAAGATACGTTGCATTAAAAAAAGGAAACAGCATGATACAAAGCAAAGACCCACCATTCAGTCCAAACTATATTTTCAGCAATGTCTCTGGGACCTTGAGATATTCAAGAGGCATTCTTAGACAATAGAACTTTGGATAGCTGTGGCTAATATTTTGTTCATAGATATTTTGTAATCGGCCACATCCATCATGGCATGTTCTGAACTCTCATAACGATCTGACATATGCTGCATCTATAGAACTTTTTGAATGAAGGTTTGTCTGCTCCTTTACATTTTGCAGAATAGATAGCAGGCATGGCTATTTTCAGAAGGCACAATCTCAATGGAATGCATTATCATCAAGTCACAATTGGGTGTGCCAAAATAGGCAGCTTAGAAATAGCTCAAGGATGCAATTTGAAGGTCAAGGGCAAATGGCAGAGAGGAATGAAGCCCAGGATGGAAGTCCAAACTGTTGTACTAAGTTGGAACGGGAAGGTCAGCAGCTGTATGGCCTGAATGCAGGTGCAGGATTGTAAGCTGGAAAGCTTCAGTGTCCAGATACCATACAAGTACGAAAACCCAAACAAACTCTGTTCTAATTGGGAAGGCGTATAGCACATTGTAATATTGCTTGTAGCCCAAATCAATTGGACTGAGACAAGTGGCTATAAAAAAGTGAATGAATGAGTGCGTGAGTGAGTGAGTGAGTGAATAAATGAACGATTGAACGAACAAACAAACAAACTTCCAAGCAAGGAGTCAGTAGCCTATCTGAAAATTTCAGCCATTCAAAGTGCAAACTGTAATTCCAGAAAAGGATCTTGCAGTACCAAGCCTGTAACCATGGAGACATCTGTCTCTCTCAACAAATATGAGATGAGTTAGAGATATAAATAAGGATATCATTGGTCCATGTCCTTTCCACATTTAACATCATTTAATTTAGTAGTTATGTTCATTCCACGGGATGGTTAAGCAAACTTGTATTAAAGTTTTGGACTCTTGTCTGTCCATCCATATATCGATCATCAAGATAACTCAGAAAGAGAACAGCAAGGGATTAAATTTGGTGAGAAAGGAGAAACAAGAAAAAGAAAAACAGGGATTAAAAATGTAGGCCATTCAGCTTGGGATGGTGGAGGAAAAAGATCCAGAAAAAGATATCAATGGATCATTGACCTAGAATACTGCTGACTGCTCCATTCCAAACCTCCTCCTCCTTTCTTGCTCCTTTGTCAAGTGACAAAGCTGCTCTTAAGGAAGTGGAGAAATGCTGCATACTTTCCTTACTTGTTCTATGTACAGGCAGACCTCGCTTCATAATGGCAACTGGACAAGCAACTATATTGCTAAGCAACATGATTGTTGTCAGATGAATGCACTGACTTAAGAAAGTTATGGTACTCCCAATTGCTATCGTTATATGAATTGCACGATCACAGAATATATACCACTATCACTTGATTGCTATTTGTGATCTTCAGCTGTCTTCATTGACTTTGCTTCTCAGAAGCTGGCAGTGAAGGTTGCAAATGGTGATTGTGTGAATGTTACAACCGTCACAATTGTGAGCTGGCTGCCAAGCACCTGAATCATGATTGTATGATTCAGAAGTGGGTTGCTAATCTTTTTACTACCGGTTCAGGCATGCTTCATCATGCACAGAAGTGTCCGTGCGGGTGGGTGGAGCCTCCCGCTGCCGCTACTACCAGTTCAGCTGATCTGGGCCGAACTGACAGCAACCCACTCTGGTGTGATTGTGGATATTGTGATAGTCACAACTATGAGGCTCTATCATAAGGCCCCCTCATTCAGCATCATCGTAACTTGAACAGTCACTGAAAGAGTACTGTATTTTTCAGAGTATAAGATGCACTGGAGTATAAGACGCATCAAGGTTTTGAAGAGACAAATTAAAAAAAAAGTTTTTGCACTCTGCAAACTTTCCCAAAATGGCCCATTTTTTGCAAAAACTGGCCCATTTGCCCCCCAAAAAGGCATGTATAGCCTTTAGGGGGCTTGTAGTGTGCACCTGGGGGGTGCCCCCCAAATGAGCAAAAAAATGACCCTTTTTTTTACTCATTTCTGCCTTCCCCAGTCTCCAGGAGCTCTCCGAAAGCCTTCTACAGGCTCTGCATGGCCATTTTGGTGAAGGGGCAGGGTTTTGGGAGGCAAAATAATGCTGTAATCAGTGTATAAGACATATCCAGATTTTCAGCCTCTTTTATGAGGGAAAAAGGTGCGTCTTATACTATGAAAAATACGGTAGTTGTTCAAAAAGACTGTTTTACCAATGAAAAATATTGGCTTGTTTGACACACAGCAATCTTTGCCAGTCAGGGTAATACCAAAATGCCATTACAAAAGCAATGTCATGCCACTGTGATGCAACCACTGCCTTTTTTTGTGCATCATTACACACCCCAACTGGACTGAGATTACAGTATCATATAGTTTTAATCATTTTAGCAAAAGCAGATGGAGCTGCTGACAGAAATTTGCCTATTTCTGTCAGTTTCTGGATGCCAAAACCTCATCTCATTTTACTTGGCATCCCTGACTATTTAGGAGGCAAATAGTTGCGTATACAGGCTATTAATTGGTTAAATATTTATCTGAAAGAAACACAAAAGATAAGTCAGAAGAATGGAGTCAGCTAAAAAGAAAAAAAGAGCGTAGCATTAAAAATGCAATTCTTTGGTGGAGTCTTATTCAAAGATTTATTGAGGGAAATATTTATGTGGTGTTTACATATTAACAGAGCTGATGAGAAGAGGAAAATGAATAATACAATTACAACCTGTTCTTTCATAACCTGGAAATGTTTACACTGAGCTGTTGGAAGAAATGTCCTTCTGGGTTCGGCTCCAAGTGGGGAAGAGACATGGAGGCTGCTTGGAAAGATGGTTTTAATGGTGGACAGGACCACATGGCTTGAGTCCTGAACAGAAAAGGTGATCACATGCTTCAGTGTTGGTGGAGAAGAGAAGGGAAGGGAGGAAGAAAAGCTGAGTCCCTGGTTTTATGCCCTCTCTGGCCTTTGATCTTGAGCTTGTATTCTGATTGGTTGTCAGAGTCCCATAGGCTCATGCAGGGGCAACTCTCTAGGCTGCGTTTTGAATCCAGGTTTGGTTGAGTTCTCAGATGCTATGTGGCGAGTTGGGTAAAGGGCCAATATTATCATGCCTTAATCCCATCACTCTGGAGCTGAAGGTGAGAACTCTTTATTATGTTGATGAAAGAAATGTCCTTCTGGGTTCGGCTCCATGTGGGGAAAAAGACACTGGAGACATGGAGGCTGCTTCGAAAGATGGTTTATTGTTGGACAGGGCCACATGGCTTGAGCCCTGAATAGAAAAGGTGATCACATGCTTCAATGTTGGTGGAGAAGAAGAGAAGGGCTGAGGAAGGGGCTTGCTAAGCTTTTTATAACCTGTTCAGTCCCACCTCTGTTTCCTGTTCCTGTGTAAGAAATGTATTCTGATTGGTTGTCAGACTCCCATGGGGCCATGCAGGAGCTACTCTCTAGGCTGTGTTTTGAATCCAGGTATGGATGAGTTCTCAGATGCCATGTGGTCAGTTGAGTAAAGGGCCAATATTATCATGCCTTTACTCCCATCTCCCCCTGGGGCTGCAGTGGAGAAGTCTTTATTATGTAAAAGGGAGTAGCCTGGCCTTCTCAATGGCCCATTAACAGTGGGGATGGGCAGGAAGCTACAGGCAACTATTCTGTCTTTTAAAACATGTTTCTTTCTTTTCACATTCAGAGAAATATTCTGCCTTTTCAATATTTCCTAAGATATTTCATTTTTCTGGGAGAGGGCTGGATGATAACTTCCCACAATGTAAAGTGGACTATCTTAGGCTTTAATGGCTCATTAACAAAGGGGGATGGGCAGAAAGCTGCAGGCAGCTATTCTGTCATTTAAAATATGTTTCTTCCTTTTCACATCCAGGGAAATATTCTGCCTTTTCAATATTTCCTAGGATATTTCATGTTTTTCTGGGGGAGGGCTGGATGATAACTTACCACAATGTAAAGTGGACTATCTCAGGCTTTAATGGCTCATTGACAAAGGGGGATGGGCAGAAAGCTGCAGGCAGCTATTCTGTCATTTAAAATATGTTTCTTCCTTTTCACATCCAGGGAAATATTCTGCCTTTTCAGTATTTCCTAGGATATTTCATTTTTCTGGGAGAGGGCTGGATGATAACTTCCCACAATGTAAAGTGGACTATCTTAGGCTTTAATGGCTCATTAACAAAGGGGGATGGGCAGAAAGCTGCAGGCAGCTATTCTGTCATTTAAAATATGTTTCTTCCTTTTCACATCCAGGGAAATATTCTGCCTTTTCAATATTTCCTAGGATATTTCATGTTTTTCTGGGGGAGGGCTGGGTGATAACTTCCTACAGAGCATTATTTCAATCTGTAACTGGCTAGAGGAAGAGATAGTTCTGCTGAGTTCTGAGATAAGGTTTTCTCCTTTCTAATTTTTTTTAAAGTTTGGTTACTATATAACAGCTTTTGAATTGGTCTTAAAGATTTAAAAAGAACTCCCTTTTCATTACTTTTATGAATAATGAAAACAAAATAATCCTACAATGTTCAGAGAGAATATATTTTGGTGGCAGACTCTTTGAAACAGATTTCTGTCTTGCTCAAAAATAAATGAAATATATGATTTGATTCTTATATTTTTCTGTTACCAAGCTGTTGAAAACAGTTGCAGTGTTCAGTATAAATGCAGACATCCCCTTGGTCTTCTAAATAGCTCTGCCATTCATTTTATTACAATGCAACTATTTAGACTTTTCTACCAGTGGTGGGTTCTGGATCCTGTTGCAACCAATACGGTGCAATGGGGCCCGGCATCCACCACATGAATATGCATAGCATGCACGCATATGCACACATTGTGCGCATGCATCCTTATCTCCTGCAACGTTCTGCGATGCCTCTGCGATGCTCCAGCTGCTCGGCAGAGCATTGCGCAGGCACCGTATGCTCCATGCGCATGCGTGGAAGTGCCAAAGAGCACAAATATAGGTAAGGAGGGTGGGCGGGCCCTCTGGAGCACTGTACCGGAACAGTACCAGGGCGTACCGCCTGCAACCCACCATTGTTTTCTACCAATAGAAGAGAATATTTGTAGCTCAGGGTTGAACTGTGAAGTCCTTGGTGCCTCTGAGTTTGCAGGTGTTTCACTACCCAACTTCTCTCTTTTGATCTTAAATCAAGCCAAATCAAATATGCATTATGGTCATAGACCAGCATAATCTACCTATGGTATTATTCCAATTATTGTGTAGAATGGGACTGGATTGTGATGAGAACATAAAAGTTGCACTGCAAGCAAGTCCAGGTCCATTTATACTCCAGCCTTTTGTTTCTCACAGTGGCCCACCAGATGTCTCTGGGATCCTTCCATGTAGGACATCCTTTCTTTTTGTAGTTTTCCTGTAACTGGCCAACCAGAGGTCAATATGGTCTAATTATTCTTGATAGACCTATTGTCCTTGAATACATCTAGCCTGGTATTACAACTATCCAGGTTTGTGGCAGTCATGAGAATGAATTCAACAGGCTAGCTATGTGTTGTATGAAGAAAGACTTCTCCTTTCTGTCAGCTTCACTGGATGACTTCAAGTGTTAGGATTTTGAGAGAAGTAGAAAAGCTGCTCCCTGACCCTCCAAGGTTTCTTTTTTCTAAGCCAAAGAATCCTAAACAGTACAATTAAAGCTCAGGAACTGTCAAGATTATGATGCATCTTCCCCTTTCTAAAGGTCAGCTTTATAATATTATAAATAAAACAAAAAGGTGTGTGGCAGTTTGTTCACCACAAAGTGTATCTTTAAATCATAAGATGACGGGAAGTTGTTAGAAACCACTTACTGCATTGAGGATGAAACCAATGATCCTCTAACTTCATTTAATCCTTTAGCATTTCCCCATTCCTCACCTCATTCTGGCAACAGTACTCACTCAACAGCTTGATTAAAGAAACAAATCATTGTTATTGCAAGGTCTTATCATTGTTATTGCTAGGGCTTCACCTTGGAATCAGTTTTGGGTTCATGTTTCTGCTGCAATCTAAATTTGTTGATGCCCCTTTGACTTTTTCACAGGTTACTCTCAGGAAGGTTTGACTCATAGGATTAACATTTTGACCTCATTATTCCTATTTGCGAAACATGAATTACCTCATGACTTGGATTGAAGACATATTTAGTGCACTCCACTATATGGAATTTTATTGATTAACTATTTTATTAATTTGATCAGATTTGTAGCCCATTTTCCTCTTCAGAGGACACTTAAGGGAGCTAACTAGAAAAACTTAAACATAAACAGTTACATTGCAATGTAATAAAACAACAATGGAGGAAAGCAACCTTGGATTTAAGACGAGCATGAAGAAAGAAGACAGAAAAAGTCATTTGTAATTCCCAGCATTCCAACCTTGCCAATCTAGCATTGCAAATTCCATCTGAAAATAATTCTACCCAATAAATGCCAGTGTATCTATTCATTTATGTACATGTATAAGTTACTGAAAGGAAATAACACTCCAAAATATTTAATACTATGAAGTCCAAATTGATTAAAATGAGTTGCCTATACAAACTTAATTTATAAAGTGAACTGATTCCCATATACCAACCATATCCAAAGAATAAAAGCATGAAAATATATTACACAAATATGTCCCTTTCTCTTCTTCAACCACAAAGAAGAAGAAATCAAGAAGAAGGAATTAGAAGTTTCGTGGTAAGAGAAAGGGGTAGCTGCTGCACAGTAGAGAAAGGAAAGAGAAAAAGAAAATGATATTTTAGGTATTACAAAATGGGTTGACATTCAGTAGGCAAACATCTGCTAAGGTTCAACTTGTCCTCAAAGGCATCCATGCTTATCAGCAATGAAGTCTACAGTCATTTGCACCTCCTGCCTAACTGTTTGTTTTCAACATTCTTCTATTCTGACCTGCCCTGTGTCAATTCAGCGGTGAATATTTAGGCAAAACATAGGTTGTTTTCAGCAAGCATCGTACTAATTCCCTCAAATCATAACAACCTAGTTGATGAGGAAAGTCTGGATTTCTTCACTAAAAGGGGAAAAAAGCATAGTTGGAAAGCTTGATCATAACAAATGGACTTGAGAAAGTGAGACTATATATAAAGAGACTTTTTTGCTCACTTTAACGTACAGGCTGGTTCATATCAAGATAGGAAGTCCCTCAGACAACCACTAGACCATGGGCTGTTTAGTTTGGTAAGAGGAGAAATCAAAAACGTCTAGAAAAAAATTGGCAACCAGGACAACTGTTTCATCAATAGAATAAAATATTCTCTGTATCATTCACCATTTGACATCTTCAATTGGTTTTATAGGAGCTAACATTTCTGAACATTCCTTAAGAACACACTACACAGTAACCAAGTCAGATGGAACTGCAATTCCCATTTGTCAGTTTTTCTTTTTCCAATAACACCTCTATCTTGTCTGGATTTAATTTGATTCAGTTCACTTCCATCTACATGTTTTTGTTGTTGACGGATTTGTTTATGTATTAGATTTATATTCTGCCTTTCTTTTGTTCAGGACCTCAAGAAATATACAAAACATTCCCAACTTCTATTTTGTTCTGCATTTGTATGCCTGTGAGATGGGCGGCTCAGCTAAGAGAGACTGACTAGCCCAAAGTCATCCTGTGAGCATCTGTGGGGGAGGACTAGAACCTGGAACTGTTTTTCCAATACCTGAATTCCTACACACTCGTTTCAATCAAAATAATCAGCTGCTGGTTTCCTGAAGTTAATCCAAAGCATAGCAGTATGCTTCAACATAAGGCTCTCTATATCCCCTCTCATTCTAAAGGCAGCCACTTTACAACAATATAATGAATATCATATCCTTGAATACTTACTTCTATTATTCTTGATGCTAAATTCCTTCTTTGTCATGCAGACAATATAAAGACTCAAAGTCCTGAGGAATTGTTTCTTCTTTATGCATATTTTGTCTACATCGGAGCAGGGGAGATACAGTTTTATGAGTGAACATAAAAAAATGTGTGTGTGATTGTGTGTGTGTGTATTGAAAGAGAAGCATATATAATACACACAATTCTATAATGAGGTGCATAAGGGAACAATGAATACATAAAACTAGATTAGCTCCAGCTAGTTTGTGTTAATTTTTTTTAAAGCTAATCATCATTTGTTTTCTCTAGGCTGGGGTGGCCAATTACTTTTTTGATAGGTCTTCAGTCTCACAAGGTTAGTACATTAGGATTTCAAGATAGGCAGGACTAAAATAATATGAGAAAAATCCAGAAATTGATATCAACACTTGTTTTCTGTTTCTCTCCTCTCTCTCTCCCCACTTCCCGCTCCCCTCCTCCCTCTGATTCCTTATTAACTGAAAAGAGAACTTAAAATTCTTATTTTTTTCTCATAATTTATGGAAAGTGATCATTAAACCAGAACCACACAATAAGGAAATCCAATTTAAAATGTATTAAAATTAATGTTCCATGAAAAATTCCAATGAAAAATTCAGTCTTCTGAGATCATTATTAAAACACACGGAAAGTGTCTAAAAGAATTAAAAAGTTCCCCAAGCAATAGCCCTACGAAAAATGGAAAAGATCAGCACAGAAAGAATTTATTTTTAAGGAGGTCAGAGGAGAAGGAAAGTTGTAGCACAGGACAAAATAATTAGTCAAGATACTTCAAAAATAAAATTGTCTGCCTCTCCATCTTGAGATGCCAGAAACTAAAATCCAACAACAAAGACTATTGTTAAGAGTCAAATTATTATTATGAAGCAATATCTCACATAAAGACCCCATTATACCTAGCGACTTGCCAAAATATGCTGGTAATCTATTCAGTTGCTGTTTGTGAATTGGATCAGTTTCTCTCAAAATTGACACCATCTTCATTAACAACTGGAACAATAAATCATAATTCCTTTACGCTCTATCCTTCCTTGATTGTTCCATCTTACCCATCATTCCATTCCAATAACCAAAAGCCATAAATTAGTCCATCATTTTTTCCTTCCAGTCAACCCCCCTTCTCCACTCTGTTTAATTTTCATTGGTATTTTTCCTATTCATTGGAGCTTTAAAACTTCGGCTTTAAAAATAAAAAAAATGAAAATATTACAGTATTATGACAAAAGACTAGTGCTGCTATTTCATTGGATTGCTATTTAACATAGCAAAGGAAATTGTACTTTACAAAATTAGAAAGGTTAGATACCGTTGGAAATCTCAATGTTCCTTTATGAAAAAAGTCAATCATAAAGTGTTAAATATTAACGTAGCTTGGTGAGAAAACTCATTAAAAAAAAACTTGTGCAAAGCTAAATATATTTACCTAAAACAATTTAAAATCTTCTCATAATCCTTTCTACTCATTTCTTTTAATTAAATGTAATTCTGTTTAGGCATGCATTGTTCTATAACCAGGCTAGGATAATGCAGAGTTAAGTTGTTTTCTTTTCCACCGTTAATTCCTTATTTTAATTTAAAGCATTGTATTATCTTTCAACAACGTAACTAGCTTTCCTGATCTCTTGCAGTTACAGAGGGATTGATCATTTTATCAGCTTTATTGCAGTGATTTACTTTCCAAGAGACTTTTCATTAACCTACTTATAGTTTAGCTAGCATCCATGAACTGGGAAAACAGCAGAACAACATGGATTATTAAAGCAAGAGCTAGTAGGCCTTTTTAATAACATCTTGACCTCAGAAATTGTTTACAAACTGTCCAAAATGCTGTGAAAGGAAAGATTTTTTTGGGTGGTCTGATAAGATACCTTCCACGAGTTTTTGAAATCAGACAAAGGCTCTTGCATGACTAAGGTGACCAGATTTTCAGATTGGTAAAGAGGGACACCATTGACCGGGGGGGGGGGGGGGGGGGGGCTTGATTAAAAATTTTATGTTTTGTCAAAAGGTCACCCCAGGACACTGAAACCAGCATAAATACGAATCTGTTGCCAAACAAAATTTTGATCACGTGACCATGAGGATGCTGCAACAGTCACTAAGTGTGAAAAATGGTCATCAGTCACTTTTTTCAATGCCATTGTAACTTTGGTCACTAAATGTTTTCCCCCTCCCTGAGACACCTCACTTCTTCCTTCATTCCTCTTGCTTATCTACCTTCACCTTATCTGTCTTCTGCTCTTTCCCTCTCTTCCTTCCTTTCTCCTTCCATCCTCTCTTCTTTCCTCACTCACTCCCTTCCTCCTTTTCTCTTCCTTCCTCCTTCCATTCTTTCAGCTTCATTTCTTTTGCCTATCTACCTTCTCTGTCTTTCTGCTCTTTCCATTTCTCTCTTCCTCTTCGCTTCTGTTCCTTCCTCCTTCCCTCCTTTCCTATTTCTTCCTTCTTCCTTCCTTCTGCCTATCTACCTTCACCTTCTCTGTCTTTCTGCTCTTTCCCTGTCTTCCCCTTTCCTCCCTCCCTCCCTTCTTTCCTTTCTAGTTCCATCTTTTCTTCTTTCCTCTCTCCCTCCCTTTTTCTTTTTTCCTTCCTTCCTCTTTCCTATCAACTTCATCCTCTTTGTCTTTCTGCTCTTTCCTCTCTTCCCCTTTTCTTCCTACCTCCTTCCCTCTTTTCTCCCTCCCTTCTTCTTTTTCTTCTTTTCTTCTTCCATCTTCCTCCTTCTCCTCCCATTCTTTCTCCTTCCATCCATCTTTTCTCCTTCCATCCATCTTTTCTCCTTCCATCTTCTCCCCCCTCCCTTCTTCTTTTTCTTCCCCCCTCCCTCCTTCCTTCCTCTCCTTCCCTTTCTCACACACAGGAAGGGGAGGGGAGGCTTTTTAGTCGCTTTCACAGCATAATTTCTTTATCTAACTTTTAAAAAACAGTGTGCAAATCAAACTTGAGATTTTCATAACCTGCGAAGCACCAAGTTATTATCTTCTGTTGTTGTTACAAATTCGCAGCTACTCCATTCTTTCCGATAGGGAACTGCATTTCCCAAGATGCCTCAGGTCCTCAAAGCGCTGAACGTGGTTTTGCAATTGACTCCAGCGAGGCCCGATAGCTGCCGGCTGAGGTGGCTGTCAAGGCACTGACAGCGGAGCAGACGCGCCGTTTGTTACTGCTTCCAGCAATCAAGATGGACGAGGGAAGCGGCGGTGGCGGACGTCAGCAGCGACTGTAACGACCACGTGGGCGAGGTGCGGAGGAAGAACGGAAGGTCCCTCCCGCCCGTGATGACGGCTCCAGCCATGGACGAGCAGGCTGGCCCCGGCGTCTTCTTCAACAACAACAACAACGCGCTGCTCTTGCCGCCACCTCCGGGTGGGAAGCAACCACGCCTTGCAGACTCGCTTCCCACCACAGCACAGGGGCCGCACAGGCGTGGTTGCTTCCCATCCGGAGGTGGCGGAAAGAGCAGTGCGTTGTTGTTGTTGGGGCCAGCCTGCTTGTCCATGGCTGGAGCCGTCGTCGCGGGTGGGCGGGACCTTCCGTTATTCCTCCGCACCTCACCCGAGCAGTCGTTACAGTCGCTGCCGACGTCCGCCACCGCCGCTTCTAATTAATATAATTATTTCTCCCTCTCTTTTTCACTCTCTCTCCAGCACACAAACGCAAATGCATAGGGCAGCCCACCTCACACACAGGTAATTCCGGGCGGCTTACAACATTATGATGCACGTCTCCCTATAGGAGAGGAGATGGGGAAGCCGGGGGCCCGGAGATCACCCGGGGGGTGCTGAGGATGCCTTAACCAATCGAAAGCCGGCGTACCTCGTCATAATGGGGGATGGATTTCTTGCCAGGAAACGCGAGGGTTGGACAACGGCGGAGGCTCGGGTTTGTTTTTTTTCCCGGGAATAAAAGTGAACATAAGACTTCTAAATCCCCAGCAAGAAAAGAAATGCAACTGCAGTGGTCTCTCTCCCCCTTCCTCTAAAGAACAAACGTTATCCTGCCGCAGAAGCGAAGAAATCTCAGATTTCACCCTTCTGCAACAGCCTCCCTCGGGATCCCGCTCCTCCACTACAGATGCATCGCGTCCCAACAGCGGAACTTCACAGCCCCAAACCCAGTTTCGGGGTGACCCGTTGAGAGACTAACTGCTTCTTCTCCCCACCCCGAAGACTGTATTTCCCCGCCATTCCCTCCCCCCGCCCCGCAAAGCTCTCTACAGCCCTTCCAAGCCTACCCAGCACCAAGTCCTCCTCTCCAGCAAATCCTACACGCGCCCGACGCTCCTCAGTCCACACGTCCCTTGCCGGCTCCGGGAGAGCTTTTTGGAAATGCGCAGCTGCTGCTTCTCTTTCAAACTACACGGCTCCCAAGCGCTCCGTTTTCAGAGATTTTCCAAAGTGCTCGCCCTCTTCCCACCCAGCCGTCTCCTTTTAAGTCCCCCCCCAAGTAACCCCTTCCTCAGGCTCTCCGCCAGCACTCTTCAATTTCGTCCCCACCACTGCCCGCTCCTCCAGCCCCTAAAAGCGGTGGGGCTGGGGACCGATCCTGAGCTAACCTACGCCACGAAGGCCGTCCCTCCCTGGTACCTTTGGTGCATCCTCCCGCGATGCAGCCCAACTCGGGGCCTGCTATTGTTGGGTGGTATGGAGGCGGAGGCCGCAGAAGGAAACTCACGGCTCGGAGCTCTGCCTTATCTGTCTCCCCACCTCAGCGCGGCCTGCCTCGGTCCAGTCCCTCCATGGCTCCGCCCCCCACTCATCCTTTTCGCAGCCGAGGGAAGGAAAGGGGGGGGAAGGCTTCTGGCGGCTCCCGGGCAGCGATCCCACTGCTATCCGCCCGCCCCAGACTCCCTCCCTCCCTCTTGCAGCCTGCCCCATGCAAATTCCCCCCGCATCTTCTCCCAGGTTTCTCTCTCAGGGTAGGGAGGCCGCGGGCTGGCAGTAGCCGCCGTGGTCTGGCTTTCCCCCCCGCCCCGCCCCGCCTCACCTCGCCTCCTCCACTAGCCTTTGTCCCTCCACAGTAGGGTGGCTGGGGGGAGGAGACGGCCCGCCTGCCCAACTCTGCAAAGGGGGAGAAGGAGAGGAGGGCCGTCTCCTCCCCCCAGCCGCCCTGTGGAGGGACAAAGGCTAGTGGAGGAGGCGGGGCGGGGGGGGGAATCCAGACTCCCTAGGGAAGGCCTTCCCTTGCTAAAGGCTGCCGCTGCCCACTCTAAGCGGCAAAGCCACCCGATTCCCACCGGTTACTCACCAGTGAAGCAGCAAAAGCAAACAGTGAAGGCGAAATGAAATGGAGACTCGCGCGGCATGCTTAAGCGGACTCCAGCCAATCAGTGAGCTGGCTAGGATGCCGTGTGCTTAAAGTTTTCCATCCCAGCCAGCTCATTGATTGGCTGGAGTCCAGGCCAATCAGTGAGCGGCAGGCTGGGCTGGCTTAGATTTTTAGTGTAGAATAGAATAGATGGGGGAAAGGAATGAGCGAGCTAGCGGCAGCTGATGATGGGCGGGAGAGCCAGCGAGCGCCGAAATAAAGCGGGGTTTTTTGAGAAGCGGGCGGGACGCGGGAAAAATGATGAAAAATCGTGCCTGTCCCGCCAAAAGCGGGACGTCTGGTCACCCTATGCATGACACAGGGCACGAGTGTCTACTTCTAGGCTCTTTTAGTTAATTTGTATTTTGGGGGAAAGAGTAATTGGTTATATAGCTGATGTGACACTGATGCACATAGGATAAGACAGTGTTCCACAGTGTTTCTCAACCTCAGCAACATTAAGATGTATGCACTTCAACAACTCAAGTCTGGCTGGGGAATTCTGGGAAATGAAGTCCACTTATCTTAAACTTGCTGAGGCTGAAAAACATTGGGATCGGATGTGTTTCTAAATACTGTTGTTCTTAGATAGGATGAACGAATGAGACAGGACTCAGGTTTCAGTGACAACAAACAGCTCTTTATTCGATAACTATGTCCAGATCCAGCACTGGCCTGTCTGACAGCTAGCCCTTTTATAGGGAGCTGTCAGGCGGCTCAGCCAATCGGCTTTGAGTATTTTCCTGCCGGAATGGAGGACCTTGGTGGAGCCTATTGCTCCAGTCTCAATATCAGCGGTGGGATTCAGCCAGTTCGCACCTATTCAGGAGAACTGGTTGTTAACTTTCTAAGCAGTTTGGAGAACCGGTTGTTGGAAGAAATCTCTTTTTGGTTTTTTCCACTTTGCAGGGCTAATCCTGTAAGGAAGGCAGTAAGGAAACATTCTGGTGTTATTTCTAGCCTAATCTTTATTGCCGTGCTTACAGGGGAATGGTTAACTCTCTGGTTAACCCTTATTACATTGTAATAGCTAAGGTGAAGTGCCCATTGATGTGAGTGACATTGAGTTGGCCCCGCCCATCCAGTCACATGACCACTAAGCCATGCCCAACTAGCTGGTGATAAGGGCAGAGAACCAGTTGTTAAATTATTTAAATCCCACCATTGCTCAATATATAACAGTTGTATATTCATTTGTGCTGTTCCCAACATGTATGAGGAAGGACCTCCTGTCTGTATTATTACTTATTAAGATTATACTTCATAGATAAATAATTTGGTTAGAACTGGTCCTTTGCTTTAACATATGATTATTTGTGTAAACCTAGTTCTGAGTACTAATTAGTTGTACCAACTTCTTTCTCTTTTAGGTGGTTTTTTGGATCTATTAATCGAGCAGATGCTGAGAAACAACTCCTTTATTGTGAGAATGAGTCAGGAGCTTTTCTAATCCGAGAGAGTGAAAGTCAAAAGGGTGAATTTTCCCTTTCAGGTACCCTCCACTTTTTCAATCATAGAAATGTTGTTAAATTTAATTTAATTTTCCTTAGTTTGGTTTAGATAAACTGGCAGCTGTTGTTGATGATCACATATACTTTTTATCTGGTCAGTGGGTCATTGTTTAGAAGTAAACATGCATACCAGCGGTGGGTTTCTGCTGGTTCATCCCGGATCGGTAGTGGCAGAGGTAAGAGGCTCCGCCCTGATGCCCAGGCACAGAAAAGAAAGTAGTAAAAGTAGTAAAAGAACCCACAACTGATGCATGCAGATTTGAATTTCTATGAATGAATACTTTTGAGAAACATTTGAAAGCTTTGTTATTCCTTAGGTTTTTAGCAGAGCATGCTTTTAGCAGAAGTGTTTTGGGGTTCTTTTAAAGAAAAAAAAAGATTACCTCATAAGCTTTGTGATCCTTCCTTGAATCATTTGGGACAGAGAAGCCCATTTATAGAAAATTTTGTTTATTCCAACCTTAACCCAAAATATTATCCCAAAATATATCCCAACCATTTTCCTTTTCTTTCTACAAGGATACTTGTGGAATCTTGGTTGCCAAAATCCAGACGACCATTATATGGCAGCAGAGGGTTAAGAATGTTGTTTATATTTGCTGACATCTAGTGGTCATCCATAAGATTACAGCCCAGATATTTCTTGATAAAAATATTTCCATTTCAGCAAGACTTCTCTTTTGACTTTTTTTTGACACCCCTGCAAGAGAAATTTTTATAAAATCTCATGAACCTTTTAATCTACATGTAATTGTTGCTGAATGTTAGATTGTTTTTTTTAAATCTATGAAGAAGACAATGGTAAACTATTTCCACACCAGCAGAAAAAACAAATCAGAAAGAAAATAACAGATGTGTCTATATGTGTCCACCAGGAATCAATCTTGACTCAAGACTTTAATAAATAATCAGTACCATAAAAATGTAAAAAATAAGGAAGAGATATATTTTTATTGGCAAATTTGATACTTTTATATGAGCCTCACCATAAAATACTAACAATGGTTGCTTTGAAATTACTCTGAATATAATCAGATATATTTAAAATGTTTATGGTTTTCCCCCAAACCAGGCGTGGGTTCCTGCCAGTTCTAACCTCTTCTATAGAAGAGGTTCCACAAATTTACAGGGCCGTTTAGAACCGGTTCCAGCTCCCTCCCCCCGCCCGTCTGAACATCATCAAGATGAAGAGCGAGAGGAGGAATTCTGGAAGTTGAAGTCCACAAGTCTTAAAGCTGTCAAGTTTGAACACCACTGGGTTTTTTTTCTAAACAGTTAGGGGTGCAAGAGTCTTGTAACTTGACAGCTTTAAGACTTGCGTGCTTCAAATGCCAGTTTCTGAGCCCACATTTTGGTTGCTAAGCAAGAGCGTTGTTACATGGCTGGCAAGTCACATGGCTGGCAAGCCACTCCCACAAAGCAGGCCACACCTACAGAAGAGGGTTTAAAAAAAGTTTGAAACCCACCACTGCCCCAAACCTATAGAGTGTAAGGAATACGGACCATGAGTTTTTGTTAGTTTATTGCCTATACCATTGATGGTTAACCTTTTGATCACTGAGTGCTGAAACTGGAGCGCATGCTCACCAAAGCGCTGGAGTGCCGGAGCACCGGAACCTGGAAGAGAGCCAGCTGCTCTTTCTGGTTCTGGCGTGTGCATGTGCACTATCCAGATGTCTTTGTGTGAAGACCAGCTGACCAGCATGCATGCTGCAACGAAACCCAGAAGAGCAGCTGGCAATGGCAAGCATGGCCACAGAAAGTACTTTGCATGCCACCTCTGGTGCACATGCCATAGGTTCGCCATCACGGGGCTATACTTTCTAATGGGATGCAGGTCACTTATGTTGGCTTGCAAGACAGCCTATAGATTAGAGATCCTAGTTTGCATAGAATATTGGGCTTGGTGTGAGTAAAATGACAAACAACAGAAGTAACAAGTTTAAGAAACAAATAGATAATAAGTGTATGGAGACAAGAATGGTTTGCATGGTTAGGAAGATCTTTGGTGGGGATACCTTCAAATCATTGTTGACTCTTGGAGACTTCCTGGACAATTCCTGGCAATTTTCTTTAGCAAGGTTATTTTGGAGGTGGTTTGCCCTTACCTGCTTCCTAGGGTTTTAGAAAGAATGACTGGCTCCACTCCTAGTTGGTTTCATGAGATTAGACTGTACAGATTCTTGCTTTCTAGCCTAATGTCTTAACCAACACCTTAACTGGCTCTTTGGAGAGAAATAGTAAACAATAAACATTCAGTTTATGCATATTTTCTTTTGTTTTCTGACATCATATCTTTAATTTCTTTGGCTTACTATGTCTTACTCTTTTTCTCTGCTTAGTACAACATTGCTTATCCTCATCCAAGTAGCATGAAGTATATGTAAGTGTGATATGCAATAAAAGACACTATAATTCAATGCTTTTCGCTAGCCCTGCTTTATTGATGTAGAATGCGCACTTGAAAACTGGAAATAAACTTTAAAAGTACAGCAGTAGCTTTCCATGACACACACCCTCTTGTGGCAGCTGATGGAAGTTGCAGGTTCAAGGCATATCTTCCCTTTAAAACAAAAAGGGAATGAATTCATTAGATTTTTGAAACTAGAAAGACAAAAACTAACAAAAAGTAATAATTAAGATAGAAAAGAGAAAAAAGTAAGGAATTAAAGAGAAAACAAAGCCAAATGTGCAGAAAGAAAAGAAAAAGAAATACGAAGAAATAAATCCTGACTTTCTTTTAAAACAGATATAGAGATATTAGAAACAATAGTAGATAATCAAGGCTCCCTGATAAAACAATCAGTTTAAAGAAAGCAGAGTTAAGAATTCAATTAGTTTCAAAGTTTCAAAGTTTAATAACATTTGTATGCCGCCCAATCCCGTAGGACTCCGGGCGGCTAACAATAGAAATAAATCAAAAGGAATAGAAGAAAGAAAAAATAGACATAAAAACACACCATGCACTCAATTCCAAGTGGGGCTGGACCATATTTTGGGGTCAACAGCCCAGGCCTGCTGGAACAGCCAGGTTTTAGTGGCCTTACGGAAGGCCGAGAGTGTGGGAAGGGTCCGGATCTCTGCGGGGAGATCATTCCACAGGGCCGGAGCAGCTACAGAGAAAGACCTCCCCCAAGTAGTCGCCAACCGGCATTGCCCGGTTGATGGTACCCAAAGGAGGCCCAATCTATGAGATCTTATAGGTCGTTGGGAGGTTTGTGGCAGGAGGCGGTCCCGTAGGTATCCAGGTCCTAAGCCATGTAGGGCTTTAAAGGTAATGACCAGCACCTTGAAGCGCATTCGGAGACCGATGGGAAGCCAGTGCAGCTTGCGGAGGATAGGTGTAACATGGGTGTACCTAGGGACACCCGATATCGCTCACGCGGCTGCATTCTGGACCAATTGTAGTCTCCGAACACTCTTCAGGGGCAGCCCCAAGTAAAGCGCATTATAGTAATCAAGCCTAGAGGTGACGAGAGCATGAGTGACCATTTGAAGTGGCTCCCGGTCCAGGTAGGGTCGCAACTGGTGCACCAGGCGAACCTGGGCAAAAGCCCCCCTGGTCATAGCTGACAGATTGTATTCTAATGTCAGCTGAGGATCCAGGAGGACACCCAAGTTGCGGACCCTCTCTGAGGGATGAAGGGTTTCGTCCCCCAGGCTAAGAGATGGAATATCTGGTCTGTTCTTGGGGGGCAACATCAACAGCCACTCGGTCTTGTCGGGATTGAGTGCCAGCTTGTTTACTCCCATCCAGACCCTAACAGCCTCCAGGCACTGGCACATCACTTCTACCGCTTCGCTGAGTTGGCACGGAGCGGACAGATACAATTGAGTATCATCCGCATATTGATTATATTTGATCCCGTGCCGGCGAATGATCTCACCCAGTGGCTTCATGTAGATGTTAAATAGGATGGGGGACAGGACCGAGCCCTGAGGCACCCCATATTTCAGGGGCCTAGGGGTCGACCTCTGTCCTCCAACCAACACCGACTGTGACCTATCTGAGAGGTAAGAGGAGAACCACCGTAACACGGTGCCTCCCACTCCCACCTCTCCCAGTCGTCGCAGAAGGATACCATGGTTGATGGTATTGAAGGCCGCTGACAGGTCAAGAAGCATAGAATTATTAACATAGAATTATTATCAATGAAACCCTGCATATATTAAATATACAAGTCTGGCTGTTCTCCACATTGGTCAGTGAAAATTGGAAGGATGATGTGCAGGGATTGATACATTTATATTTATATCTGTGAATAATAACCTATATGAATAAAATTATGTATACACATTAGCATAGTACTGATCTCTTCCTTTTCTCTGGGTCATGATACAACATTTGGCTTCTTTCCTTTCAATCTTCTGAGGATCAAGGCAGTTATGCAGTGAGGGATCACTTTATTCTGGTTAATGACCAACCTGAAACAAGGTATATAAGAAGACCCATAGAAGAATAGCGTGCTTAAGTAGAACAACTCAGCATTGTGCTCTACAGAGAAGAGCATGCAATTTTAACCCTTTCACCAACTTTTGGGTAGGCTTTTAAAAAGGTAAACACATTTGTACTTATTTATTTTATTTAGTTATATTTATTACTTGTATACCTGGTTTTTCTATCTGGCTACCTAAATTTAGAGCATTAGAGCTATTGAACTCTAATTACCAATACAGGTAATACTCCAACGTTACCCGTACAGGTAGTCCTCGACTTATGACCACAATGAAGCCCAACATTCCTGTTGTTAAATGAAACATTTGTTAAGTGAGTTTTGCCCCATTTTATGACTTTTCTTGCCACAGTTGTTAAGCGAATCATTGAAATTGTTCTGTTAGCAAGACCATTGTTAAATGACTCAGGCTTTCCCATTGACTTTGCTTATGAGAAGAACATATGACCTTAGAACACTGCCACCGTCATAAATATGAGTCTGTTGTCAAGCATATGACTATAAATCACATGTCCATGGGGATGCTGCAGTGGTTATAAGTGTGAAAAATGGCCATAAGTCACTTTTCTCAATCTCGTTATAATTTTGAACTGTCACTAAATGAACTGTTGTAAGTCAAGGACTCCCCGTATTCTGAAAAAAGGCACTACATGGCTGAATATCAAAGGTAGAATTTGGAGAGGGTGGGCCTGGTGGCTGACAGTAGAACCTGGGGAATCTACAAGCTGTAGGAGATCCATGTTTGCTGTAGAGGCATGATCGTGTAGAAGCACACTTGAAGGACTCAGTTTTTATAAACCATTGTGGAGGAGGACTACACGACAGCCTTCTCTGATTTCCTTATAGGTGTTGGAAAAACAAGAGATGGTATTTTTGTATCCTTTTATTTTCTTAGTTCGGGATGGAGCAACCGTGAAGCACTACCGAATCAAACAAATGGACAATGGTGATTTTTATGTGACACGGAGGGCAACATTTCACACTTTGAATGCTTTTGTCATGCACTACAGAAAATCCAGTGATGGACTGTGTGTAAGGCTTGGAAGGCCTTGCATGAAGGTAGAGTATAAAGTCTGAATATTTCTCCTCTCCCTCTGAAAATACAGAAATTAGTATTTGATTATCGAGTTAATACAGGTATGATTCCCCTACCTGCATGTGATCATTGCTCTAAGAAATGCACTTAACTATATCATTCCATTCCTCAGGCATTTCAACATCGTATCATTTCGGGCAAATAAATGTGCAATTGAGGTGGAAAAGACGCATGTCACTGTGTGATTTATGAAGTCACAGTATAAGCTTATATTGAGATGAAATCGCTAAGCTCATAACTCTTCCTGTCTCTAAGTGGTGCCTAAAAACAGAAGCCACAGATCCGATCAGGGTAGTAGAGATGGTACTTAAATATACTTTAAAACTTGCTGGTTTTCTCCTGCTTCCATCTAGGGATATTTTAATCTCCGAGATACTAAAAGAAACACTTGAACAAAATCATCTATTAGTTGAATACCTGAAGCTTTCCCTATATTATAGATCATTTCAAAAGCAATTGCATCAGGATGTGAATGTGTTCACATTTATTCTTTTGATTCACTGAATCAAAAGAATTGTTATGCAATGGAGACAACGTGAAGATTAACTCCTTGCATTTTGCAAAGTTGCCCAATGAATAAGCAAACATGTTTTTTTTTTAAACAATCTATTTCTTCATCCACTTCTGATATTTATTTTGGTGAAAACAAATCTGCCCTTTTATATACATTTCTTCTGAGACTCACATTTTTAAAAACATATTGTTCTATAATGCTCAGTTGGATGTAAATATAAATTAGATTAGTTAGAATTAGAATTAGAATTAGAATTAGAATTTATTAGAATTTGTAGGCCGCCCTTTTCCCTGAGGGGACTCAGGGCGGCTCACACAAAAACTGGGAAGGGGAAATACAGACATTAGGACAAACAAGTAATAAAATAGCAAGCAACATACATTCATCATTCGGGAGGGGTAACTATCCTATCCCCAGGCCTGACGGGCGAGCCAGTTCTTCAAGGCTATGCGGAAGGCTTGGACGGTGGAGAGGGTACGAATCTCCACGGGGAGCTCGTTCCAAAGGGTCGGGGCTACTGCTGAGAAGGCCCTCCTCCTTGTAGTTGCCAGCCGACATTGGCTGGCCGATGGAATACGGAGGAGGCCTAATCTATGGGATCTTATCGGTCGCAGGGATGTAATTGGCAGAAGGCGGTCTCTCAAGTATCCAGATCCACTGCCATGTAGGGCTTTATGGGTGATTAATAGCACCTTGAAGCGCATCCGGAGATCAACAGGTAGCCAGCGCAGCTCGCGGAGGATAGGTGTAATGCGGGTGAATCGGGGTGCACCCGCGATCACTCGCGCGGCTGCATTCTGCACTAGCTGAAGTCGCCGGATGCTCCTCAAGGGCAGCCCCATGTAGAGCACATTGCAGTATTCCAGCCTAGAGGTCACAAGGGCCCGAGTGACTGTTGTGAGAGCCTCCCGATTCAGGTAGGGTCGCAACTGGCGCACCAGGCGAACCTGGGCGAATGCCCCCCTGGTCACAGCCGTCAAGTGGTGGTCAAATGACAGCTGTGGATCCAGGAGGACTCCCAAGTTGCGAACCCTCTCTGAGGGGTATAAAATTTGACCCCCCAGCCTGAGTGGTGGAATAGTAGCCAAATCTTTGGGAGGGAAACACAACAGCCACTCGGTCTTTTCTGGGTTGAGCACAAGCTTGTTAACCCTCATCCAGTCCATAACGGCCTCAAGGCCCCGGCTCATCACGTCTACCGCTTCATTGAGTTGGCACGGGGCGGACAGATACAATTGAGTATCGTCCGCATATTGATGGTATCTAATCCCGTGCCTGCGGATGATCTCTCCCAGCAGTTTCATGTAGATGTTGAATAGTAGGGGGGATAAGACCGAGCCCTGAGGCACCCCATAATTTAGGGGCCTAGGGGACGATCTCTGCCCCCCCACTAACACCGACTGTGACCTGTCCGAGAGGTAGGAGGAGAACCACCGTAGCACGGTGCCTCCCACTCCCACCTCCCGCAGTCGTCGCAGAAGGATACCATGGTCGATGGTATCGAAAGCCGCTGAGAGGTCAAGGAGGACCAGGATGGAGGAACGTCCTTCATCTCTGGCTCTCCAGAGATCATCCATCAATGCGACCAAAGCGGTTTCTGTGCTGTAACCGGGCCTGAAGCCTGACTGGAAGGGGTCTAGGTAGTTTGCTTCCTCCAAGGAACCCTATATTCACATTAAAATATAAATCTGTCCAAGTTGAGGATTGTTGAATTCAAAACATACCCTGTCCTCATGCAGGATACGCAAAGCCCAAGATTTCCAGATGATTCTTGCCATGCCTCCTCCTTTTTTGTTATTTATCAGGTTAATTAAATAAGTTATGCTTTGACCTACCTGTAATTAATTAAGTTATTAATTCATATTTTCTGGACATCTTCCTAAAACCCTCCAGAGATGGAAAATCCTTTGTTAGCACATTATTCCATTGCTGTATAGATTCATAATCAGTATGTTCTTCCTTATATTTAAATAAGGAAGAAATCTAGATAGCTCATTTTATTACCCATTACTTCCAGTCCTAGTTTTTGTCTCCCTTTCCCCAGGCTGAACATCCAAGTTTTTTCAGCCCCTCAGCCAACCTGTCCTTAATAGGATATGACTTAAGTTTCTGCATCACCTTTGTTGTCCACACCTTCTCGCTTTCAATATTCTTATGGAATCACATACTGTACTCTAGTAATTTTGCCAGGGCAGAATTTCTTGTGCCTTTGACACAGTATTTCTTCCTGAAGCATCCCAGAACTGTGTTTTAAAACTATTTCACACTGTTGACAGCTTGTTGTTAGTGACTGCATCTATGCCTGCTCTGATATAGCCACAAATTCTTCATCTTGTAGGTATGCTCTATTATTGTTTTTCCACTGAATGTAAATAACCTGTCTATCTCCCTGTTGAAGGCCATCTATCATTTCATGAATAAAACAGGCTATGATAAAATTAAGGTGAAGCCAGCAATAAGGTACATATAATACCATAGCCTGTGTGTAGCCTGGAAAAATAAAGCACAACAAGGCCTATGGAGATTCTCAGTCATCCAGGTCATGGTTGTCCCAAAGGTGCTTTTTCAAAAGGCAACTGGACTTTCTGTTTTTTTCTTCGAAGATGTTTTGCTTCTCATCCAAGAAGCTTTTTCAGCTCTAGATGGATGGTGGGAAGAACTGAAGAAGCTTCTTGGATGAGAAGTGAAACATCTTCAAAGAAAAAAAGCAGAAAGCTCAGTTGCCTCTTGAAAAACACCTTTGGCACAAGAAGGAACTATTGGAAATATCACAATGTAGGTATCAAACAAACCTATTTGAAGGGGATATTTCACAGAAGGGATATAGCACTGCTTGCTTTCTGAAGGCCCACATGAATGATAACAAAGCTAAAAAGTGAAAGAGGGATTCCTTCAGACAGTCTGGTCTCAAAAGGTAACATGATGCCAATTGTTTAGGGATGTAAAGTTTAGCACCAGTGTTCTGAATTGATCTAAGAGATGGATTAGTGTAAGTGTCACACTGTAATTGCACTGAGTGGACTCTGGCTACAGAATAAGTGACGATTGTAAACCATTTTCAGTGCATAATGGGCTTTGCCATAAGTATGTTGCAATAAGCACAATGCAATAAGCAATGTATGCAATGATCAAAGTAGAAGTAATTACCAGAGGATTACTTATGTCTCGGAAATAACATGATCTGCATTAGTCATAAGTGATGAAAAGTGACTGAACAGCAGAGCTCCGTGCACCTCTAGTGAATGATAAATCCAAGAACATCTCTGTGCAATGCAGATGGTGATTGAAAGAGAGGGCAATCTGTTTGATATTTCCAAGTTCTATTCTTGATTGGATGGACAATTATTGACATTCAATTTTAGTATAGTAAGACTGATTCGATTTCAATTGCCTTACTTTAGTTAGATTAAAAAAACCTTTGGACTTTACTCCCACCCCCAATACATCTAAACATGGCACAAACATGCTCTGAAGGTATCCTTTTTATTCTGCCATGTTTCTATGATATTACCTTCATCCCAGGGCAGTCTTAATGTGTATAAGATCAGTTAGGCTTTATTACTGTTACTCTGGAGAAAGGTTGGATTTCTGTCATTGATCAGAAACAGAAGTGAGAGATAGGGGTAGGCAGCTGGGACAGGATGTTTCAGGCTAGTACCTCGACTTATGGCGACAAATGAGCCCAAAATTTATGATGCTGAGAAATCTGTTAAGTGAAGTTTGCCCCATTTTACAATTTTTCTTTCCATTGTTTGTTAACTGAAGTTGTTAAATTAGTAACATGGTTGTTAAGTGAATCTGGCTTCCCCTGTTGACTTTGCAGAAGATTACAAAATGGGATCACATGATTTCGGGACCCTGTAACCGTCGTAAATACGAATCAGTTGTTAAGCATTTGAATGTAAATCACATGACCAATGGGAAGCTGCGATGGTCATAAGTATGAAAAATGGCTGTAAGTCACCTTTTTCGGTGCCATTCCAGCTTTGAACAGTCCCTAAATGAACTGTTGTAAGTCAAGGACAATCTGTATAGCATTCTATTGACTCAAGTATGGATGGATAGTGCTAAAACTCTGCATTGGGAAAATGCCCTAGAGCAGTGATGGCTAAGCTTTTTCAGAGAGCTGCAAACAGATTATGGCGCTCCTACGTGTGCAAAGGCTAGCTGGCCAGTGCATGTGTGTGCACAGGAATGGGGAAGGTGAGCCAGTGAGGCCATGTGTCCTGCACGGGATGGCTTTGCATGCCATTTCTGGCACACATGCCATAGATTCACCACCATGGCTCTAGAGCAGTGTTTCTCAACCTTGGCCACTTGAAGATGTCTGGACTTCAACTCCCAGAATTCCCCAGCCAGCATTCGCTTCAAGTGGCCAAGGTTGAGAAACACTGCAGTCTAGAGATTGCTGTTGGTAACATCTTAATGCATATCCAGATATAAACCCTTCCACGGTTTATCTGTAAGTAATTTTTCATATCTTCTTGGCAACCTTTTCTTCATGCTGAGCAGTTCTAGTTTCTTCAAACTTTCCCCATGAACCTTTTAAAAAAAAAATAATGCTGGTCACCTTTGTTGCCATCTCTGAATCTGATACCCTTGTCTTCATTCTTTACGCAAATGCAAAAAAGTACTACTACTAATATTCTGTGTGTGCCTCTAATAAAATTGTAGCACAGAAAGGTTGTGTGTGGAGGCATAGGTAAGTACCTTTTTACCTTCCAATAGGTAAGTACCTTTGTACCTTCCAATCACCTCCTCACGACCCATTAGATCGCATAGATTGGGCCTCCTCCGAGTTCCATCTGCCAGTCAGTGTCGACTGGCAACTACGCGGAGGAGAGCCTTTTCAGTAGCAGCTCCGACCCTTTGGAACGATCTCCCCGTGGTGATTCGTACCCTCACCACCCTCCAGACCTTCCGCACAGCCCTCAAGACCTGGCTATCCCGTCAGGCCTGGGGTTAAAGATTATAATCCACCCCCGCCCGAATGTTGAATGAATGTTGCTTTACTCTTTTAATTATGTATAGTCTTACATGTCATTGTATGTTTCCCCTTCCTATATAAGTTGTAAGCCGCCCTGAGTCCCCTCAGGGAAAAGGGCGGCCTATAAATAAACTTAACTTAAAATAAACTTAACCTAAATAAACTTAACCTAACCTTTTACATTAAAAAAAAGTAGTCTGGAAAGTTTGTTTTCATTGCTTGTACAACTTTTAATTAGTCTCCAGAAAGGAGGAAAATCAGTTGAGAAATATCAGGGTTTTATCAAGTGATTAATTGTTTGATTGATTATCTGCCATCAAGTCGTTTTCGAGCCCTAGCAAGCACATAGATAGATTTTTCTCCATGATTTATTAAGTAGAAATAATTAATTCAGACTTTATACTCTGTGGATTAGAGATAGGTGTGATGTTTTTTTTCCTGGAGATCATTGGTTTCTACACCAAGTTATTGATTATCTTGACCAAGTTCTTCTTCTCTTGTTTCAAAGGAAAGAGCAATTGCACTGTTCTCACACATACTTCAAGGCTTAATACAACAAACTCTTCAGACTTGTAGGAATTTTGCTGCTTCTCCACACTAGTGTCAATGCCATTAGGTGAAGGAAGCCCTGAGAGGACTTCAGAAGCTCAGGAATGAATGATGAAATGATGGCTTCAATGTTGTCATGGCAACTGAAGAACCTAATATAATCTTCTGCCATAAACAATAGAATACTCATCTCTCACCTGCTAGTCCCATATTATGAAGGGTGTCAAGAAAGCCTTTACTTATTTATTTTATTTATTTGTCAACAAGTACAAGGAAACAAGTATGAAAACACACGAAAAAATGGCACAAATAAATGAATATAAATAAGCAAAATATAGCTGTAAACACATAAAAAGAGTACATATAAATGGGAACAGTAGGACAGGGATGGCAGGCACACTGGTGCGCTTATGCACGCCCCGTCAGAGACCTCTTAAGAAATGCATAAGGCCCTCCATAGACAGCTTAAGGAAAAAGGTATGGGGTTAGAGGAACTAACAACAGGATCAGATAGGGTGTTCCACACATTTACTACTCTATTGCTGAAATTGTTTTTCCTGCAATCAAGATTAGAACAGATTGCATTTAGTTTGTATCTATTGATAGCCCTTGTATTATTGTAGTTGAAGCAGAGGTGGGTTCCTGCCAGTTCACACCTATTCGGTAGAACCGGTTCGTCAAATCTACCGAAGAGGTAGAAGGGGTTCCACCAGTGGACCTGGAAAGCAGGTCACACCTACAGAAGAGGTTCCAAATTTTTTTGAAACCCACCACTGGTCCTTGGATATGATTATTCTACACTATCATGCTTATATTTATAAAACTCAGTGCCTCTGTGAAAGGTAAGGATGACTACTGCGTTTGTGGTGCAATCAAAACATTGTATGTTTTGAAGTTGTTTTAACGCAATCCAAAGATGCCTTTTAAAAAAGAAGTTCACATCATATTCTTATGCATGCCAGTGCTGTGTGTGAGGTAATTTAAGGTGGTTCTGACAAGTGTTGTCGGCATCTTTATATCCAGTCATATGGGTGGCAAGCCACTCCCATCCGGTCACATGGGTGGCAAGCCACTCCCACAAAGGAGGCCACACCCACAGAGTAGGTTCGAACAATTTTTGAAACCTACCACTGAGTTGAAGTAAAAGTAGTCATTAACAGGCAGGATGTTATGGCAGATAATCTTGCAAACTAAGCTCAGGTCGGAACGTAGATGGCATAGTTCAAGATTATCCAGGCCTAAAATTTCAAACCTGGTGGTATAAGGAGTGTTATTACGAGCAGAGAAATTGAGTATTCTTCTTGTAAAATATCTCTGGACCCTCTCTAATGTTTTAATATCTGAGATGCAATGTGGGTTCCAGGAAAGTGAGAAGTATTCAAGGATAGGTCTGGCAAAGGTTTTTTATGCTCTAGTTAGCAGCATAGCGTTACCAGAGAGAAAACTACGTAAAATAAGGTTGCCTTTGGATGAATTTAAATCATCCAGTCAAATCATCATCCTGTTCCCTTTCCCAAATTTTATAGAGCATTCAGACATGATCCTCTATCTGGAGCCATCTCAGTTTCTCCACCATTTCCATTTGTTTCTTGATAGGAAAACAATTTTGCTATGGAAATAAATATGGAACATCTCACTAGTAAAACCACAATGGGGAGAAAGGAGGATGTTAGGAGCCATCTGTCTGAAAGCACCCCAACACACATGGCTCATCCTAGGTATTTTTGAATTTGAAAACATTGAAATAATGTTTTCTGGCTTTGAAATGGAAACACATCTAAAATAAAAATCATACAATGAATGTGTGACAATAAGAACATAGAATTCCCTGCTGGAAGTTAGTGCTCAAAGCAAATGTTTCATGCTGCTTTAGTGGAATGAGACTTTCATCAAGGCAACATGCTGTCTTTACTATAGAAAGTATTTGGTAAGAATAGGCATCTATTTTGTTAAAAGCATGACTTTATTTGTTGTCCAAAGCATTTTTTGTTTGGAGGACTGATTATTGATGAAAACTTGCAAAGTTTGCCATTTTAGCATTTTTAGGCAAAGCAAAAAATGGATGTTTATGTATGCTGTTTTATTTCTATCCAGACAGAAGTCCCAACTCCATATGATTTATCATATCAAACTGTAGATCACTGGGAGATTGACCGCAATTCTCTACAACTTTTAAACAAATTGGGTTCCGGGCAATTTGGTGAGGTCTGGGAAGGATTATGGAATAACAGAACACCAGTGGCAGTTAAAACATTAAAACCAGGTAAGTTGAACACTTTGGTAATTTTCTTAGTCAATCACACAATCCTGAGTTTGTCAACATTATAAGCACTTCTGCAGCTAAATCCTTTAAACATCCAATTCAGTTCTAGTGTTTAGGCTACAAAGATAATTTTGCAGTTTCAGTTCCTGACCTACAGGTTGGTCAGTTTTTCCCCCAATGAAGAAAACTCAGACAGCATCCCAGCTGTACAGCTCTCTCCTATCCCTGGTGAAATTAGAGTGCTCTGGTGCTTTAACACCAATCCAACAGGTTTTTGAAACAGAGAAGAGCATGAGATGTTTTCTTTTGCACAAACAACAGTGTCAAGGCAAAGAACAAGGGTGCACAGGGTGCTAGCCAGATGCTAATTTTTGTGCTACCCCGTGAAGTGGTTGAAGAAAGCGCTGGTTCTGGTTGACTGATAGAAGCATTGAAAAATGTGAGGATGGCAAGGCTGAAGAGAGCGTGGTGTACTTTTGAGTTTAGGAAGATAAAATTGATAATTCTGTGGAAGTTCCCTTAGACTAACTTATATTTGCAAGTGGGTTTTCCCCAAATGCATTCACTTCTCTAAAAATAAAAATAAATAGCAATCATTTAAAATTAAAGCTGGTATTATCTGGGGATGTTTTAATTATTTAAATTAAAGAAATATGGGCTCTATTGGCTTTTCAAGGCTGTGAAAACTAGATTTTTCCACAGACATTGGGGTGAGAATACCAGCATGGGAGCACCGGCATAGATCTCTGAGTCTAATGGTTTCATATTTCTATTGAACTTTGATGCAGTTTTAATGTTTAGTTTTTGCTTTTAATGAAATTCTCTTTATTTTATTCACTACCCAGCATTCCTTGGATAAATATGCACCCATATAAATTAGATGAATGAATGAATAAATAAATAAACCTTGGCTGTACTATACAGCTGTGTTTTAGTACTAGCTGTTATAAAAATTCTCCTGTGCATTTTCCTCATTTACTTATCAAAGAGAAATGTGTAATATAAATGTTGCCAATTTTCAGTTTTGCTTAAGGTAGCAATACTTTTGGTTGACATTTTATATTATATCCTTTTGTAAAAATAATAATTAAGATTCAGACCAAGGCATTTGACTGCGTTGGACATAAGGCAGAACAGTATACAGTTCACTCTTCACCTGTTCTTCCCCACCCCTCAAGGCTCCTTATCCCCAAGGCTTTGACTTCTCAGGTAGTTTCCTTACAAGTGAGAAAATATAATAATATTAATATACACTAACTACTTAACATGGGTTGCTTTGTTATGAACTTCTGACTCAGCAGCCTGAAGGGACTATGTGCAATGCATACATATGTCTTCCCAACATCAATCAGTACAGGTTGCCCACTATTTCTTGAGTGTGGAAAGATATGATCTCATCCTACATTCTGCTAAACCATCCTAAGTCTTAGGTTGATGATCTTCCTTCTAATGTAGCTATGGCTCTAGCTCTGATTCACTATAGTGCCTTGCATGCTCCATCTTCTCCAGCAGCAGGTCACTGCCCTGTGTTGCTCTCCATTGTGGAACTAGTAGATGAGAAGATCTATGTTCTCATTTAAAGAGCCACAGTGGTGCAGTGCTTAGAATTCAGTACTGCAGGCTACTTCTGCTGACTGCCTGCAATTGGCAGTTTTGCAGGCAGTTCAGATTTGGAACCGGTAATCCGAACTGGTAGGAACCCACCACTGGCAGATATGCCCAAAAGCAAATTAAAAAAAAAACCTGGATAGAAAAAATGATAAAGGAACATCTAGATTTAAAACTGGAAATATTTCTGCTGGGCATCATAATAAACAAATGCAGTAAAAGGAATGCATATTTAATAATACAATGGTTAACATCAGACAGAATCATGTTCATACAACATTGGAAGGGTAAGAAGATCCTCACAGAAGAAAAGATAATAACAAAACTTTTAGAATATGCACAGGGGTGGGTTTCAAAATTGTTTACTACCAGTTCTGTAAGCGTGGCTAAGTGATGTCACTCACACACACTCAGTCACATAGCAATAGCAACAGCAATAGCAGTTAGACTTATATACCGCTTAATAGGACTTTCAGCCCTCTCTAAGCGGTTTACAGAGTCAGCATATCGCCCCCACAGTCTGGGTCCTCATTTCACCCACCTCAGAAGGATGGAAGGCTGAGTCAACCTTGAGCCGGTGAGATTTGAACCGCCGAACTGCAGATAGCAGTCAGCTGAAGTGGCCTGCAGTACTGCACTCTAACCACTGTGCCACCTCGGCTCTTCTAGCTTCTAGGTGATCCCCCTCACCTAGCTGAGAAAGCAGCTGCTTTTGATTTCTGCCGCTGCTTCTTGATAAGAGCAGTGAAGGGAGTGCAGGAGGAGCAAAGAGAGCTGGCAGGTGATCCACTGATTTCCTTTGCAAAGGGGGTAATGGGGGAGAGGGGGCAATGCTTTCCCCCCTCCAAGCTGCAGTCTTTTTCCCAAGCTTTCTGGACTTGGGGGTCTTCCGGTGGGGCTGGGTGGGTCTCCCTTGCTGTTTCTATCAAGAAGCAGCTGCAGAAATCAAAAGCAGCTGCTTTCTTGGGCAGGTGGGTCAAAGGGGCAGGCCGGACCCAGCCGGAAATCCTCTCCACGTGCAAACTATGGTGAAACAGATCTGGCTGGGGAGGGGTGGGGTGCGGAGAGGAGGGGTCAGCTGAAGGCCTCTCCATCTCCAACCCCAAAGCTGATCTTTTTTTCACTATGGTTTGCGTGCCTAGGGGTTTTTATGGAGGTTTTGTATGCATGCGTGTGCCATCCGTATGTGTGAATATAATGGACACACATGTGCAACTTTATAGAGAGAGCTGCATGGAGTCACTTGCATTGCTTTGTCGGGCTGTTACTTAGTCCAGATATTTTAGGAATCCCCTCTAATATTGCACCTAAGCTGCAATAGGAGGAACCCAGGGTGGGAGTGTGGGCACCAGAACCCTCTGATGCTGCTGAGGGCAGCTGGTGGTAGCCAGAGTGTGAACCCCACTGCTTCACCTTGCCATGTCTCATCTCGCCACATCTGCCCGTTTGTTACCCCTCAGCATAGATGCACCACGGAGCAGCAAGGCGAAGCAAAGAGGGTATTTCGGGCTGGTGGCTGAGATAATGAACAGCAACAAAAGTGAGGAAGAACTCAGCCCAGCCAAGGCGAACTTTCAAGAGGCAGAGGTACCTGCCCAAAAAGGAGAGGCGGTGGTTGAATTGGCTGGGGCATAGTGGAGGCCACCTTGAACGGAGGAAAGACATAAAATAAATGTAACAAACAAACAACATTTAATACTAAAGGGTTGTTAAGATTGGTGCAGAATCTGTTGATACAATCCAGAATTGTCTTTCTATTGTCCTTTGGGTCACAGTATTGCGATTGCAGAGCACAATCACACATGTGCAATCTGAGCTCTGCGATTTCCCATGGCCCCTGCTGTGCCTGGGGGTGTTTTGAGGGGTTGCAGCTGGTTCCTGCTTCCCCCTCTTGTCCCAAGCCAGAATTGGGTGAACTTTCCTCCCTCCTTCCCTGCTTGGACAGTCCAGCGGTTCCGCCTGCATTTTTTCCTCTCTCCCATCCTTTCCTTCCCATTGTTCTCTCCCCCCCTCTTGCTCGCCACATTTATTAAACACAGGCATGCCCTGTGGGCTGCAAAGTTGAATGCTTCAATTCCTTCTAGGAAACTTATGGCTTTTCCTGGCTCTGTGCTCTGCAACCTGCTCGGGCCCTGATTAGCTGGGCACCTCCCATTGCTCAGTTTAGCCACTGCAGCAATTTGATGAAGCCAAGTGGCTCCTTGGTGGGCCCAGATCCAAAATAACCTGGACATTTCCCACCCCCACTGCCCTCTCCTGCACCGCTGCTCTCTCCAGCATGCTGCCCCTATCTTTGCTGTGGTTGCAATGGTGGTGGCTTTGGGAGACGCTGGCTGTGAGGAGGGGAGGGGCTAGGCTAGCACAAATGCTTACCTGTGTATAGGCAGGATGAGGCAGTTCTGTGAATGCTTGTGGCGAAGGTAGGCAGGGCGAGCGTCGGAGTGGGCTGGTTCATGGGCATGGCCAGCCATCTGTCAATACTGATTTGGCGACCCACTCCCAATTACCACTACCAGTTCGCCCGAACCAGTCCGAACCAGGAGTAACCCACCTCTGAAGGGATGAATAAACTAACATTTGAAATTAAAGAAAAGAAAGACACTGAATATTTTGAGGTATGGGATCTGTTTTATTGATGGTTAAATGAGAGAAACAGGAGTTAGAACTCCTAAAATTACAAAAGAAAGATTAATTTTATTATTAGGGTTGATTACTGTAACTTATTAATTTTGATTAGTTTTTATTTGTATTAACAATTAATATGCATTAATATTATGAGGGAAAAACACTGTCATTATGAGATTACTATTAGAGAATACTATTATTATTACCATGATGAATATCAAAAGAATTGTAACCAGACAACACACTGTCTATATGGATTTTGAACATGTTGCTCTTTCTATTTCTATTAATTTTAAGAAATCTCATAGCATTATACATTGAATAGTGAGTTTGAATGTGAGTCATTTTTGTTCAAGCAATGGATAGCATGAATAAGTTTTGTTTTGATTTTTTTTAAAAAACCCTCTTATACTAATGAACGAAAGACTTGCACTATTTTATCGGCATAGTTAAATAATTATTGTAGGATAGAGAGCTATTATAACATAGAGAGCAACTGAAGTATTTATTTAAGAAAGAACATAGGGATAATAATGTCTAAGATTATTGAATGCTACACAGTTGAAAAGTTTCACACGATAAAACTATTTGAGCCATTTTATCCATTTGCTTAAAAATTGATCTTTGATCCTTCCAATGTTATATAAAAGGACAAATGATTAAACTGCAGCTTTTACAAATAGAAAGGCCTTCAATTAACCTAACACACATGCATACACACACACCATACTTATTAAACTGGCCCCAATCTTCATAGAAACAAAGTGGTCCCATGAAGCACTTGCGAGATCTTTGAGTCATATATCAGCATTGGAATATTTTTTAAAACCACGCGAACTGCATTTGTAAGTCTACTAACTCATTATGTGCTTTCATCATTTTACATTTTTAATGCATTCCAATACTAGGTTTGACTTTGAATTTTTTTTGCTGCTGATGTATTTTCCTGATGCCTTTTAAAAGGAAGGGAGGGGTAGTAAAGGAAAGAAGAATAGAAGATATCTGGCAATGAGATTTTAGTCATTATTTGGTAAGAATGCCTGACAGATAGGATAGATGCTAACCATATTGTGCCAACATAGTTTTAAAATTTAAATACAATAGATCTTAGCACGGGGGTTTAAGGAGCCAATTTAAAAACTGCCAGATTACATTTGCTCATGCAATAATACTTTAAGACAGGGTGTCAAACACGATTTCATTGAGGACTGCATCAAGGTTATGTTTGACCTTGGGGGGGGGGGGGGGGCTGGGGGGTATGGCCGGGTGGGTGTGGCCAGATTTGGTGGCCCAAGCACTCTGCCAGCGAAAACAGGCTCCCAAGCTCTATTTTTGTTGGCAGAGGCCCCGCGGGCTGGTCCTTCACTGTTTCCAGGGCGGCCCTGCAGACCAGATCTAAGCACCTTGTGGGGTGGATTCGGCCCCTGGGCCTTGAGTTTGACACCCCTGCTTTAGGAGGACTACAAGGCAGATTACACCCCTCTGTAAAGCTTAGTTTGGCTCTAATGCAGAAGATTAAAAGGAGCCTCTAGTTTTGCTGAACCCAAATCCCTTCTGTTCTTGCCAGCAAGGCCTATGTTGAGGAATGCTGGGATTTGAAGTTCAACAATATCCAAAAGCCATACATACCCAGTGGTGGGTTTCAAATTTTTTTAGAACCTATTCTGTAGGTGTGGCCTATTTTGTGGGAGTGGCTTGGTGGTCATGTGACCAGGTGGGCATGGGCAACTTGGAAAATGTGGTGAAACTCACTTAACAACGCTCTTGCTTAGCAACCAAAATTTTGGGCACAATTGTGGTCATAAATTCTCTTTCTTTCTTTCTTTCTTTCTTTCTTTCTTTCTTTCTTTCTTTCTTTCTTTCTTTCTTAATTTCTCTCTCTCTCTCTCTCTTTCTTCCTTTCTCTTTCAATCTCTGTCTTTCTCTGTCTCTCTCTCTGTGTCTGTCTGTCTGTCATTCTCTCTGTGTGTCTGTCTGTCTGTCTGTCTCTCTCTCTATCTCTCTGTCTATCTCTCCTCCCTCCCCCATCTGTCACTGTGTGTGTAGGTGTCTCTCTGTCTGTCTGTCTCCCTCCCCCCCTCTTTCTCTATCTCTCTTTGTGTCTCTCTGTCTCTCCCCCTTCCTTCCTCTCTGTCACTCTGTGTGTATATGTGTGTGTGTGTCTGTCTGCCTCTCACTCACTCACTCACTCACTCAATCACTCACTCTGTGTGTGTCTCTCTCTTTCTGTCTCTCCCTCCCTCCCTCCCCCTCTCTGTCTCTCTCTGTGTGTCTGTCTGTCTCTCTCTGATTCCCTCCTCCCTCCCTCTCTCTCTCTCTGTATCTCTCTCTCTGTATCTCTGTCTGTCTGTCTGTCTGACTGTCTGTCTGTCTCTCTCCCTCTTTCTCTCTCACACACACATACAGACACATATACTGTGGTCACCTTGTGTTCCAATCACAAGTTAAAAGTACCTGGCAGTAGCGTTTTTCTCTTTGGGAGCAGGTCCTCTTCAAAAGGATGAGGCCCCTCTGATCGCCCTCCCATTCCTCGTCTTCTGGCTGCAGCTCCATGCCATGGAAAATATAGGTGCACGCACGCCCCACACAATTACAGCCCGGAGCAGGACCAAAGCCCCTTTCCCAACTGTTTCCTGCTGTTACAAAGTCTCCAAGGCTGTACTTTATGGGGTGTGCACACGTGCCTATGATTTCTATGGCATGGAGCTGCGGCGAGGCTCTGTGTGGCTGGCGATGATTCCGGAGCCCATCCAGGAAGACGAGGAATGTGAGGGAGACCCCTCCCCCTGTGGATGGGCTTTGGACCAGCAGGGCCTTGTCCTTCTTTTTAACCAGGCTGCTGTCAAGAGAAAAGAGTTCAGTGCACGCCACATGGGCTTGTGCAGCAGCTAAAGAATAGGAGAGGAGGATTCAGCTGTTGCACAAACCCATGGCCACACACTGCCCTCTTCTCTCTGACAGCCTCATGGTTTGCTGAATCTGGCGCAGCGGTGGGATTCTTGCCTTTGCTAACAGCTTCGCTGGCCATCGGCGTGCCGGAAAGAAACTGGTCTTTGGAAAGAACCTCCCCCTCCAGAGAGCCCATGCCAGGAGACAAAAGGGGACGAGTTGGTTTGAATGCAGATGAGCGGGCAGTTTGGGGCCAGTACCTTCTTTGCTAATTCGGGTAGGCAGAAGAAGAAAAAAGGTTTCGGATAAAGCACTTCTGCTTCCAAGGGTGAAGTGGAGCGTCTTCACCCTCGACTATTGCATGCCTTCTTTCTCCACTCGCCTGAACTAGCAAAGAAGGCGGGCCACTAAACTGCCCGCTTGCCCACATTCAAACCAGCCCACCTCCTCTCTTTCGGCGTGGGCTCTCTGGAGGGGGATGGAAGGTCTCTCCCAAGACCTGCTTCCCTTACCTCACAGTGCAGTTCCAGGGCACGTTAGGGCAATGGGGGGGGGCTCTCTTGCACGCCTTTGGAAAAAGAAAGAAGGCGTGCGAGAAAGCCCCCCCCCACTGCCTGAACGTTTGAATGAAGGAGGCTACAGGCTCTTTGGCCCTCAGCTATGCAATCTCCTTTCGTTCTCTGCTGCCCAAACAAGTGAATGAGGCAGACGGAGAATGAAAGGAGATCGCGTCGGGTGGGGAGAGTGAGCCAAGTGTTCCAACCAGTTTTAAACGGCATGGTAGATTTGTGGAACCTCTTCTACCGAACCAGTTAGAACCGGCAGGAACCCACTCCTGTACATACCCCATATATTTTCTAAGGTTCCATATAAAATGTTTCCCATAAAATTCTCAGTAGTCTTCTTCATGCATTTTAAAAGTATGTGAGGTTTCCATATGAGATGAGAAG